>NW_020194555.1:0-1200000 GCF_002865645.1 Hyaloscypha bicolor E
TTTAAAAAGCTAATATAATTTACTAATTCTTATTATTAATCTATTTCTTATTATTAAATATTATCTAAATAATTCCTATATTCTTAATACTAATTTGAAATACCTAATCTTTTTATATTTTATATTAATTTTAATATTAATTATTCTAAACTTAATAATAATATTATAAACTCTATTTATATTATTTTATAATTCTTTTTTTTATAAATTTTAATGCTTTTAGTATTACTTTTATTAATATAAATATTACTTTAAAATCCCAAATAACTAAATAGTTTTATATTATTTAAAGTTAATTCTAATAAATACTAAATAAATATAATTAGCTTTCGGAAAAGATATAGATTAGTTTTAGAAGAAGTAATATCTTATTCTAAATTATTTCTTAATTCTATTATTCTAATTTCTTTTTTATTAATACTTATTTTATATTTTTCCTAATATCTTTAATATATTTATATATCTTATCTTTTATATATTTCCTATATTATTTTCCTTTTTTTATACTATTTTTTGAATTAATAGAAATATTTCTAAATAAATAAGAAATTAGGATATACTTATATTATAAAATTTTTATTATTTTCTTTTATATTCTAATACTTTAAATATTATTACTATATCTATATTTCTATTATATTATTTTCTTATTTCTCTATTATTACTATTTAGTTTAACTTGCCTTAATTATTTCCTTAATTATATTTCCTTAGGTATATATATTTATATTCTTTTCTATAATAAAAGCCTAATTCTATATTTTATTTTCTATAATTATTTCTAATTTATAATTATATTATCTCAAATATATCTAATTATTATACCTATTTTCCCTATTATATATACTACTATTTTAGCTTTATTTTCTTATTAGAAAGAAAGAAAAACACGAATATATATAATATATTTATATAATTTAAAACTATTTCAATTTACTTTTTATTTTGGAATATATTTAAAAGAAATCCTTATAATCTCGAAAACCTTTAATTCTATAACCTATAATTATTATACTAATAATATCTTTATAATTTATTAAGAATAATAAAATGGCCAAAAAATAGATTTCTTAAGTTAGTAAAGTATAATAGCTAGTTCTTATAAGCTATAGTATTATTAAAAGCCTATAAATTAATAATATTAAAGTTTAGAATATTAAAAAAGCTTAAGTAATTATAGAAGGTCTACTAATACTAGAAAAGATAGCTATAATTACCGAATTTAATACAAATATCCTAGATAAGCTAAATAATATATATAATAAGCTCTTAAAGTAGAAAACTTTTATTAGAGATAGAACTAGACTGGGATTAACTAAAGAGGAGCTAAAGAACTACTAAGCTAATAATAGGGAATTTAAGAATATTATTAAAGGCATTTCTAAAAGCAAATAAGAGAAGCTTAATAAGATTAAGACTATAGTAAATAGTCTTAATATTAAGGGTCAGAATAAAATTATATTATATAATAAAGCTTTTGGCTAATATATTAATAATATCTATAATAATCTTAGTAAAAATATTTATAAGAAGTTATATTCTCTTTTTAAGATAAAAGCTTTAGTATATGAAGTTATTTAGTTAATTAATAAAGCTATTTTAGAGTATATTAAGGATAAAAAGTATTAGAATACTAGTATATTTACTAAATTAGATATTACTAAGATACTTAAGTATACTAAAGCTATTTCGGAATATAGAGAATTAAAGTTTAAGCTACTATTAGCTAATAACCTTAAAGCTAAATAGTATATCTTTAATACTTCCGGAATTCTAATTAAGGAAGTTTATAGTAATAAGCCTTTTCCTGCTTTCCGAAATAAGCCTAAAAAATAGGCTCCTATTATAATTTTAGTTTTAACTTAACCGGATCTAGCTAAGAAAAATAGAGCTAATTTAGTAGAGCTTAGTAAGAAAACTACTAGTAAAGCTAGTAGAACTAGTATAATTAGATAAGAAGAACCTAATAAGAATAGAAAGTAAACTGAGCCTAAGACTTCTAATAAATAATAGAGATCTAAATACTAGACCAAGTATAAAATTAGTAAACTAAAGAAAAGTAAAAAGAAATCCTCTATTCCAAAAAGAAAAATACTATCTAAGAAAACTCCTATAACTATATCTAGAACCAAGAAGCGGAAAACTAAGAGTATTAAGTCCGGAGAACTTAATAAAGATATCTATTATACCTATAAGATACTAGCTAAATAGAAGTTAATACTTACTTAATAGGATAAATATTCCTTTAAAGAGATATATAATAGTATTATAGGACTTATCTATAAGCGAGAATACTATAGGATTAATAATAGATTCCTTAAAGCTCTTTATATAGTATATATTTAGTAACTTACTAATATTCTTTCTATTAATATATAAGAGATTAAGAATACTCTAAAGCTAGTTACTAAGATCTATAAAGTTATTAAAGGCAAAAAGTATATTTCTATTACTTGAGTAAATAAGAAAATACAAGATTTCTTTTATAAGAACCAGGAAATTAAGAAATATAAATATAAATATTATATTTCTAATTAATTCCGCCCTAATCTATAGCTCTAATTCAATACTATAGTTCCTATTCCTGAGTCTAGTATTACTAATCTGGATACTAATAGCTATATTTATAAGAAGAATTACCTAAAGTAAATTAAGAAGCTTAGTATTTAAGAGCTTTTAATAAAAGAAATAGAAATACTATAGTTCTATTTCTAAAAAGATAATATATTAATATATAAAGATCTTAATAATAGTTATTTTACTTTAGCCTCTTAACTTTTAATAGTAAATCTATTAATATAGCTCGGATTTTATAAGGTATTAAGTAAGTATCCTATTTATCTAGTTATTTACTTTTAGCTAGCCTAATACTTTACTTCTAGAAATATTAATTATAATTAGTATAAAGGTAATACTAAAGATCTAGCTATTACTAAAGCTTTAAGTAGTAAATTCTATCTTAGTAAAAAATATTAGAATATTAGCTATATTTTCCTTATAGACTATAAGAAGGCTATTACCTTTAGTAAGAAATTCTTTAAAGATATTAATTACTCATCTATTTCTAATAAATTTGAGCCGGAAATAGCTAAGAAAATAGGCAAGTATTTACTAAAGGTAATAGGAGAAAAGATTTCAAATATAGTCTATTTAACTAGATAAATAAATGCCTTTAGCTAGGTAATCTATAAGTCTAGAATTATAGAAAAGTATTAATTCTCGGATAATATATAAGTTAAAGAATAGCTTAATAATAATTTACTACTTAATAAGCCTTTTACTATAGTTCCTATAAGTCTAGTTATTATTAAGAATAAAATATATAAAAATAAAGTCTTTTATAAGGTTATTAAAGCCTCTTATCTAGAGCTTTCCCCTTTTATTAAAGGTTAATTTAAGAATATAATAGATAATACGAAATTTAAAGAAGCTATTTATTTAGAATATATTAGTATAATTTATAATATAATTTACTATAATAAGCCTCCTTAATACCCTATAGTAAAGGCGGAAATTAAGTAATAATTAAAGGCGGATACTAATTAATATAGAGAACTATATTAGATTTAGTATAAGAATATAACTAAGCGGGTTCGGATTACCTTTAAGTAAGTTCGGAAATACGAAATAAGACTATTTAAGAGTAATAAGTCTTATTTTAGGTATATAGAGAAGAAGTTAGATTAACTAATAAAGGAAGATTCTAAATATTTTATTATTTTAGACTCTAAATAGGATTTTTCTATTATTTTTAGTATTTAGGGAATAAGTATAAATAAATAAGAGGTCAGATATAGTATAATAGGCCATATTTATTAAAAATTATATTATTTTGGCGGTTTTGAGATTTAGGTTATATAGTAAAGGCTATGGCCTTTTATATATAACTTGCAGAAATTATATAAGAAAGCTAGTTTTTCTATAGACTTAGAGAATAATTCTTTATAAGTATTTAATTAATTAAGCTTTTATATACTATATACTATTTATACTTTACTATTTATGCTTTTAATTTATTATTTTACTATTAAGTTATGTTTTATATTCTGGTATACTTTATATAGGTTTTTGTCTTATTATAGTTTCTCTCTCATATTATATAGTTTTAGAAAAGAATATTACCAGATACTAGAGTTCTATCTAGGGGGCTTACTATAAGAGAATACTAGCTATAACTCTATTTAATATATTTGTTTTAATTATAATAAGAAAGTTTAGGTTATAGTAATATAGAATTAGTATCGAGAATATAGCTTATTTTAGCTTTATAAAACCTTCTTAATACTAATCTATTTATTTAAATAGAACTTCCTTATATATTAGAGCTATTAGGGGCTTTATTATATAACTATATTCCGTAATAAAGTATTAATAAAAATTATAAAAGCCTAGAAAGCCTTATATTTCCTTAATTATCTTTAGTAATTATTAGTTCTTAATAATTACTATTTTATCTGAATTTACTTTAATGCCTCTAATAGAAATAATAAAGCCTAGATACTTTATATAAGTAATTTTAAGCTCTAATTTCTTAATATTTATTTAGAGGCCAATATTCTATAATTACTAAAGAATCTTTTATATATAGTCTTTATATTTTAGGAAATTATTCGAGTAAATTAGGATATTATTTAAATAAGCTATATAAAAGATATTAAGGTAATTAAAGAAAATATTATTTATATATCTCTAATATATAATAGGGCTATTAGTTAGGCTTTTCTAAAGAACTTTATACTTATAGGCCTTATATTTTATATAAAATATTATAAGTTCTTCTAATTCTGAGTCTATTTGAATCTAATAAAATACTTGCCAGATATCTAGCTTTATATAGGCCTTGGCTTGAACTAGTTATATAAAAGTTTTATAAATAAAGAAAAGAGAATAATAATTCTTTTATATTAAGTTATTTAGCTTATAATAATTAATATAGAATTAGAGAGCTCTATTAGTCTTTTTTATAAAAAGAATTAGGGATATAAAAGGAGACTAGCTTGGCTTAATAAAGCCTTATTAGAGGTTCTTTTTAAGGAAATACTTGACTTCCTATAGCTTATAAGTTAATTATTAATAAAGCAAGAAATATTCTAGGCTTTCTGGATCTTTAGAATTATTAATCTAAATCTTATAATTATATAATTAATACGAGAATAAGATATTTAATATTTCCTTTAAAAAAAATCTGTAAAATTCTTAAATTCCTTTAGTAAAACTCTTATTAGCTATTATAGCTCTATTTCTCCTGGCTATTACTTGCCCGAAATAAACTCGTTCTCTTATTATAATTTTAGCTCTTTATTAATCTCGAAAAACGATATTATAAAAAAAAGGTTCTTTTTTTTCTATAGGTTTATTTAGAAAACAGCTAGTAAGATATCTATAATATTAACTATAAGCCTTAACTAGGTCTTAGAGCTTTCCTTTAGATAATATGGCTTTAATATTCTTATTTCTAGCTTAGGAGAAACTTTTATATTCCCTAAGGCTACTTGTATTTTTCTATAATATTAAGCTTAATCTTTTTATTATATATGGCTTTCTGAGCCCGGATTAGAAAAAGAATAAGGGGATTTTCTCTTTATAAGCTAAGGTTTCTAGGACTTATTCCTGGCTATAGCTTTATTTCTTCTATTTATATCTTTTTAGTACTAGTTACTTTTCCTAGATTTCAAGTTCTTATATATAGTAATTAGGACCTTATCTTAATTCTTTTTTCTAGGCTAATTATCTAGCCAGATTAATCTTCTATTCTTATAATTAATTAGAATACTAGTACTTATAAATTATTATTATCCCAAAATTATATTATATTTATCTAGTTTTATAACTAGTATAAATACTAGAACCTTTCATTTATTAATAAAGAATATAAGCTTAATATAATAAGTAATAGATATAGCCTACTTGCTATTAAACCCTCTTATATTATAAGATAATATTAATTAAGTAAGCTTAATATCTAGAAATTATTTAATTATTCTTATAAACTTAGAATTAATAAAAGTATATTTATTTACTCTAGTATTAATAAAAGAAGAAGTCTTAATACCTAGTTTATTATTACTAATTATATAAAGAAATATAAATGCTTTATTTCTTAATAGCTAGCTTAAATTAACTTCTATTATATCTATATAATATAGCCCTAAAGAGAAGACTTTCTTTAAAAGTTCTTGTTTCCTTATTTTATATTTTTAGACGGCTTATTTATAATAAGTACTACTAGTTTAGCTACTAAGACTTGCTTTATATACTTGGTTTTAGGCTCTAGATAATTTCTAGATATATAATTAAATTTATTATAATTATAGTATTTGAGATCTAAGAATCTAGGCTTTAGAATAATAGGCTTATTTATTACTAGGATCTTAAGAGCGGGCTTTATATAAAGGGCACTTTCTAAACTTAGCTTATTTATATTTTTATTAGCTTTTTTAGATATCTAGTCTTTCTTTTTATAATAAGCTCGGATTTACTAGTTATTTATAATATAGTATTATATGAATTTTATAATATAAATAGCCGGGTTATTATAGTATATAGCTATAGCTTTTTAGAGCTTTCAGGTAAGCTTATTATTTAGATTATTCTTAAAGTCCTATAAGTTAATATTTTCGTCTATTATATATCTTAGAAATAAGATATAGAATTCCTAAAAAATCTGGCCCTTTTTTATAAATAGCTTTTTAAAGGCTTACCGAGTATTATATTTCTTATTTGGGTTACTATATAGCTTTTCTAAGTAAGTATATAGTTCTCTAATAGTCTTATATATATATTAATTATTCTGGTTTAGATAAGAAAAGATTAAATAAAAATATAGCTATTTATATAGCCAGAAATATAGATAATCTTAAAGTTCTCTATCTAGTAAGTATTAGAGTTATTATAGAGCTTATTCTTAATCTAAACTAACTAATTATTAAAAGTAATACTATTCTTAGTTATATTTTTAAAAATAGAAAAGTCAGGAAGTTTAACTAAATATCTACTTTCTAAAATAGGGGAACTAGTTATTTCTATAGGCTATATAATAAGCTTCTTAATAATAGCTTTATTTTTTTATAAGGCTTATTTAGTTTCTCTTAGCTAATTATAATAATTCTTACTATAAATAAGAATATTATATATCTTTAGAATTAGTTTAATAATCTTCTTATATAAAGCCTCTAGGCTTCGGAATAACTCTTAGAAGTCTGCCTTTAATAGGGCAGATCTCTCTTCTTTCTTGGCTCTCTTAAAAAAAAGTATCTTTCCTATTATAAGTATTAATAAAATATTCGGACTTCTTAGAAAACTTAATAAGAGGCTCTGGTTTACCTTCTAGTAATATACTAGTAGTATCTCATACTATAGCTTCTTCTAACTTGCCTAGTTATTCTAGGACTTGCTTTCTTATAAGTCTTTATTTAGTAATAAAGTTACTAGCCTATTTACTTATCTAGCTAGTCTAGGGCTTTCTTGCCTAGTTATTCTAGGGCTTTCTTTTATTCTAATATTAGTTAACTAGTACAGGAGTAGCTACGGTATATTATATCTATACTTATCGAAAACTAATTAGATAGGTATTATTTAAATTCTCTATAGAATTAAGAAGTAAATAAGCTTTAAATTATATTACGAGTATAAGATCTAAGGCCTAGAAGGCATAGTTAGACTATTTCTATTTTAATAATTCAAAGCTAAAGAAAGAAGAGGATCTCGAAGGAGCCTCGGATCTAAATAATCGCAAGCTATATACGGGCCTATATACTAGCTTAAGCTCGGGGTCACATGTAACTATTAGGTAATTACAGATACTATACTCAGATACTAAATACCTCGCTTAAGTCTAATTCCTACTAGTATTATATATTATAATAACTATAATAAGTAATAGAAAAAGAAAGAAAAAAGATAATAAAGAATCTAGAAATATAGGCTAGAAAATAAGTTCTTAAAATTAAGATAATTATTTCTTTTAAGCTTCTAATACTAATTTATAATTCCTAAAACGAATTTATAAAAAATAAGATTAAAGCTATTTAAATTAAGTACTAATTACTTTATAATAAAATAGCTAAGAAATAAGCTAAAAACCCTATAATTTTTATAGATATTTCTATTAATCTTATAATACTTATATTAGAATAAACCTATTATATAAAAGTAATATTAGTAGAATCTGGGAGGTTAGATAAGAAAATATAAATAATAAAATTAATAAAAAAAAATTAGTTTTATATTTTTTATTATCTAATTTAATAATATTATCTAATTTAATAGCTTAAAATACAGATTTTATAATATTAGAATAATAAAATATTATATCTTTAATTACTTATAAAATAGGGAATTATCTATTATATAATAATTTTGGTTTAGTACAGGCCATCCCGCTTTTGCGGGCCAACTCGCTTTCCCCGACTAAAGGGAAGGGCCCCTTTAGCGCGACGTCAAGTCCGACTATTATAAGTAATTATTTAGATATTATTAAAACTCTAAAATCTGTTAATACTTCTATTTAATACCAGCGGTAGTTGGGGGGCCTTTGGGGAGCGTGTGTGCGATTCTAAGGCTGTATCGGTTCCTTAGTAATAAACTCGGGAAATGCCAAGCGCTAAGCCAAAAAAAGATTCTGCCATCGGCACCCCTAATCGACACCAGGGGGTGGGGCGGGGGGCCGTTTTACTTTTTCCCGCAACTATTGAACGGGAAAGTTGAGGTAGCACAAGTGGCTTTGAGGCTTTCAGCTATCACTGCAATTTTTGCCTTTTCGCCGAGACACTCACCACTGCCAGAGCCTTGCGGCAAACCCTTTTTATTTAAGGCTCTGTTTCCCACGGTCGCTGGTTGGGAGACTCAATTTATGTGTACCTCCGCAGATTGACTCTCAAAAATATGGCAACTCCAAGTCATGCGCAAGAGATGTCACAGACTATTCAGACAAGAATCGAGGCGACTAGCCAGGAGATAAATCAAAATCCTCGCATGGAGGCCCCGGTTCCTTCTGTTGCCGCATTCAATGGAGGAGAGTCCGAAGAACACAGCGGGAACCCAATTAAGGATGAGAAGAGTCAACGAGCTCCCCATTATCAACCGGAAAATTCCACAGAGATCAACGAAACAGACCGGCCTATCATGTCTCAAGCTGGTGCAACACATCCTTGGGCACAGAAATCAAGCAATGGTGGCCCAGACTCAGACCCTCCAATTCCAATCTCACATGATTATTTTTCCAAGGCAACTCGCGACCAGCTTTCATCTGTTGAGATACTCTCAGAGCTATCGAGGCATCAACTTGCTGAGCTACGGCAAATGGTTGCCCTCATCGAAGTTTCGACCACCTCAAAGGTAGAATTCATTTGGGGTTCGGTCCTCCAACTTGTTGGACTCATCTTCGTTGTTGTTTTTGGGGTGTTCGCCGCGTTGGCATACATTGCTGCAGGTGTTGCGAACACACAGGCATCTGAGGCGAATCAACTTTCTCTCCTCACTTTTTGCATGTTGAATCCGGTAATAAGATTGCCTTTCCTCCTCAAAATGTGGCTAAGCCAGTTTAGAATACAACGGGGGATACTTGCGCCGCAGTTTCACAACACGGCGTAGACGCGCTCCGTGCACTTGCAGCAACCATTTTGGGCCCAACTGCAATCATCACGGCAACTTCTACGCCTTCTTCAACGTCAAGCTCAACAAGTAAGAGTTCAATATCAATAACTTTCACAAGTCCCATTACAACAAGTGCAAGTTCTTCAGCGACATTAACTCCGGCGTCAAGTCCTATAGATTCAACAAGTACGAGCTCATCCAAAATACTTGCCAGTCCCAGTGGTAATCTTACATTGGGTGTCACCCCGACTCCTTCTACTGGGAATTCTGCAACGCATTCATCCAATGATCTAAGCACACCTGCGCTGGTGGGAACCGTTGTGGGCGCAATTCTAGGCATGACGAGCATCCTTGTCTCTTGCTGCACCTTCTTCGTAAAGTTTCGGCGCATGAAAAATCACGAAAGCAGGCCAAGATTGCCCACGCCAGAGGCCGGTCAACCAGAAGGAGAGTCGGAAACTTGGAGAACTACAAGATTCAGAACGCCCCTGAATGTTTGATCTGGGTTCTCGAAGTAAAGGGAGTCTTGCGAGGAATAATTTGTCACAATGGTGGATAGAATGAGGCCCATTATTTTCTCTTGCCATATTCGAGCTTGGATCAATCCCTTTGCCTCTTCTGCAGCCAACCACATGTAACCCTTCGCCTCCTCATCCACCTTCATGTCAATTTCACTATCTTTGAGAATGAAGGCCCCAAATTGCCAGCCCCCACCTGCTTCACTGTCTGGAACAACCAGTACCAATATTTTTTTTAGAGGTTATATAGAGCCCTAGGCTCTCTAGAGGCTAAATAATAGCACTAGCGCATAGAGTCGCAGTCCACGACCTAACTCTGGCCTATAGACGATAACATCGCGCTAATGTAATTGTATGTTTGCTTTTAGACCAAAGCCTATCTAGTAGTACGTTTTCTCGGTGTGGTTAGTTGCCTCGCGCTCCTGTATTTTGGTTGCAACATATGGTCCTTTTGGTGGTGGCAATGCCGCATGCGCCACTCGTCGGCAGCAGCCGTACGCGTATCTCAATGACAGCCTTATCGTCAACACGCCTCATTCCTGTTGATTTGTCTTCCTAGTGCTTTAGTAGCTTTGCAGGCAGTATGAAATCACACAACACTGCAGCTGCACTGCCTCCACAAAATCAAATTCTAGCCCTGCCCGCACACAGCTTGCGCACAGCCCGAAGAAAGGGAAACAAATACCTCCACGATGGTGGTTTCCCAAACACATAACTGCTCACTTTCTCTCCCTACAAACATTGCCCACATTACTCCATGGCACTGCCATTCTAGTTTCACGTTTGCTGTTCAGAAACCGATATTAAACCAAACTTACACTATTTCTGTCTTCGCAGCTAATATTTGATGTAACTAATGTTTTCCTTCTATTCGCTCTTGAGCTATTTACTTATCTTATAAGGGCAACTGTGGTTTAAAATGCAGAGCGGCGACAAAGTCGAAAGGGGCAAAACTACATTAGCTCTGTATAAATACGCACCATTGTCTAGCTCGGATTTCAGACTCCTGGTTGTGGAGGGAGGAAAAGCAGATACTCCTATTATCACAAGCCTTCGAAGAACGAGTTACTTGCCAAGTCAGACAACTGGTATCCTCTCAACTATCTCCCGAATTGACCTAAATGACGAGGCTGCAATGCTTTTGGACTGGGATGCTATCTCCTATGCATGGGAAGGCCAACAACCATCAGAGACCATACTTGTTGATGGTCAAGAGCTTGGAGTTACGCCAAATGTCATGGGGATTATCAAGGATCTCCGGAAGCTAGACCAAGGGCTGTGCTATGGATTGATGCTATATGCATTAATTAAGCCGATCAAGCCGAGAAAAATTTTCAAGTCTCAATAATGAGAAGCATATAAGGTTATCAAAACGCAAAGCGTGTCGTTATTTGGCTGGGGCCAGAAACATTCTTTGGCGAAGATCGGACCGGTGCTGCCTTAGATGCAGTCTCATGGCTGCACTCTAAGATCCGAATGGGCCTAGGGGAATCCTTTACTAGCTTATCACTTGGAGAGAGGCCTCAGTTTGAGAATCTATTCGACTGCTTTAAGAGAGAAAGAAACTACGAGATCAGAGAGATACTTCCATCACTTTCTAGAAACATCTCTCAAAGACCAGCCACACCTGCTGGTTCGCCTTTTGAAACCGCTGTACAATGCCCTTGGTTCATATGGATCTGGGTTGTTCAGGAAGCAATACTGGCAAAAGTTCTTTTCGTCCAGGTCGGCTCTCGATGCGTGCTCTGGAGGGAGTTCGCAATAACTGCATTGAGATTCCTCACAAACTCTGAAGCAGACATTGCACTGAAACTTAATTCAGATGATTGTTATACTCGATACTTCCATCAACAGTATAGCGAGAGCACAAAGTCGGGAATTTCTATGATTTATCTCATAGAAACGCTGAGAAAATGGGCTCGGTGGTCAAAGTACCCAATTGCTCCTTCAGTGGTGGCTCTCATGTGCAAAAACTGCCAGGCAGTGTGAGAAATGAATAGATTAGATTAGATTAATGGCTATTAATCTAATCTAATCATGAAATATTCTCATTAGTCATATTCTATTCACGAATTGATTAAGCTCATCATGAATATGTATGAATACCTCGATTGATACACACGTGACTGGGTGGTCAGGTGATAGACTAACCTAATTAGGCAAGGATCTTGCTCTAGCACTGACTTAGCGAGCTTTTCTCTCGACTATTTAGGAGCGCTAGAGCTAGATCCTTACCTAATTAGATTAGTCTATCAGGTACTGCGGTCACGTGTGTATTAATCAAGGTATTCATGAATATTCATGATTAATTATTACGTTAATTATATTCTAATCAACTTATTCATGAATATTCATGATTAATGTGATTAATTTTTTTCGCACACTGCTGCCAGGCAACAATTCCGAATGACAAGATATATGCTGTTATCGCGCTTTTTGGACTAAAAAGCTCTTTGTCGATGGTTGGACTGAGCGCCGATTACAACTTATCTGCGCCGGAGGTTTACAAAGACTTTGTCGCCTGGTGCCTCCGACGAGAGCTAAGCTTAGGCATCTTAGCCCAACAGCGGTACAATAACGGTAAAGTCAAACCATCGCCTGATTATCCAATACTTCCTTCCTGGGCTACAGATTGGAGCGGAGTTAGCGGGTCCCTGAATTTCAACACTACGGAGACTAATCCCCTTGGTGGGAGGCTGAAGCATAGACAAAGAAATTGGGTTGATCATTGTTGCAGACGAGATGGAGATACGTTAATTGTTGGAGGTTTCACGATTGACACCATCAAGGAGCCAGCTCCCCCAAGAGTCTACTATGACCGCGACTCACAAAAGAAGTGGATTGAGTCCATACCGGAGGGCCGGGAAGAAAATTCTATATTGTTTCCCTGTGGACCACACAGTGCCGCTCAAAGCACCGCTGAGAAATTTCTAGATATGCCACATATGTGGCGAGATGGTAAGACATTATCTATTCCGAGATCAACAAAGTTTACTCGTACGCTCTTGACGGTAAAAGGTTGTCTTGCTGTTACATTTCCATATATGAATTACGAGAACAAGCCTAAAGTGTGTGCTCTATACGGTGGACGAGCCCTGTTTATTCTGCAACCAGTCCTCGGGAATACTTCTGGAACGCCACTTTACAATCTTGTCTGTGGCGACTGTCTTATTGATGGGTTTCAGAATGGCAAAGGGATTCAAATGGCGAGAAGGCTTGGCTTGCAAGAAATGGAATTTCGCATAGTGTGAGCAGTTTCTGAAAAGTATATCTGCTCCATCGCAAGATGCGACCCGCATCAAGTAATACATACATCACTGTTGCAGTAACCTAGTCATTTGGTGACATGGTCCAACATCTTCTCTTGAACACATGTTAGTTTAAAAGGATAGCAATTGCAATGATATCACAAGCATTTGTCACTATTCACAAGTACACAGCCGCAAAAGTGAATTTATATTACAGAAGATGTCTTCCTGTCTACATTTTCGAGGCCACTCACTGAAAATGGCCTGCCGCTAACCCCACAAATGCACCAGATACCTGCCCATGAAACCATCTGTTCAAGTATTTTCAAAGAATTCTCAAAATACATCAATTAACTTAAATGATGAGTCCCGCGCCAAATAACGAAGCTGCGGTGACAAGTAACCCCTGCACCAACAATCCCCTCCACCATCCACCCATGAAGTCCTTGACACTTCCAGCCGAAGCATTCTTCTTCGCAGTGCTAGTTGACCCAACGCCCTTCGCAGTCGTCGTCGCACCCGTACCCACAAGATTCGTAGCCCGGTTAGAATACGTCGTCTTGTACCCCGTCAGTGCACTGTCGCCATTCCCAGTTCCAATTGCCGTTCCGACAAAGGTGGGAACACCGCTAATGACCGTTGGCTGAGGAGCGATATCTTGCGTTGCCGTCAGAGCAGGAGTAGAAGCCACAACCGCAATAGTGCCAGGGAGGTCCTGGGTATCGGTTGCTGCGGTGATGGCTACGAGGTTGGAGCTCGTTACGTTGAAGATCGTTTGCGCAATGCCGATTTGTCGGTTATCGATATCATAGACGACGTATGCGGAGCGCAGGAACGTGTCTCCTAAGAGCAAAGGCTCGTTTGGTTGAGAGGGCGCTGAGAGACCCAGTCTGCAGATTGCGTTGCCTTTAGAGTCTGTGATGGGGTTTCCGGTCCTGAAGTTGATAAGAGGAGTGGCGAGCTGGTGGAAAGGTACTGAGATGACGGGTCCAGTTGGGCCGGCGAACTGATAGTCGAGAGTTCCTGTCATGCCACCGAGATCGCATCTTATGACCCAAGAGTAAGTTGGGTCATCCACAGCACCAAGGTAAGCTACGATCTCGCTGAGAAGGTCTTGAGGAATGATGGTGAAAGCAGTGCCGCTGTCGAGAATCACAATGTTGGGCATGTTGCTAGTCGTCAGGACAGTTGACCCCGTGCTGTCGGTCACTCCCACGGAGCTCAGGACAACTCCAAAAGAAGTGTATTGCCCTGACTGGGCGTCTGGTTGAATGTCCAGGATGCCAAGATCACCCTGGAATTTGGCCTTGTCATAGCCCCCGAACACGATGGATCCCGTAGCGGCATCCAGATCGTCCAGGTACAAGCTGTATGAACGAGTACCGACCAATCCTTGACTCTTCATAACATCCAGTAGGTTGGGGTAGGGCGTGGCGTCCATGCCCTGTGCTACTTTCGAGGCATAGAGCGCTTCATTTGTGTTGAAGCCAATGCCCATAATTCCCGTATTAACAGACACAGCCAGGGACGCAACTCCCATAGTAAGATTCTTGACCGTTTTCTGTCCGATGCTGAAAGTGTCTGCAATATAATCTCCTTCCACGCCAGAGCCTTGGGTAAAGTACTGGATCTTGAAGGTGCCTTCACTGAGGAGAGTGAGGGAAGTAGATGCAGTCTCATCAAATTCTCCTCCAGAACACGTAGATGTGGTGCCGTCGCAAGAATTTACTCCGAACATCCACACATCCGACGATCCTGTGTCGATGTCCAATGCAACCTCTTGGGGCGGGGTTCCTACACTGGCGTTGACATAGTAGAATCCGCCGCCAAGAAAGGGTACGTTTCCGAGATCCACTGTAAATGGAGCACGCTTTCCCAAACGCTCCATATCCCGCTTCCGAAGAGCCTGGGCGTGCTTCTCGTGGTTTCTGTATGTTCTGAGAGAGATTGTGCCTGGTTCGGCGAGGCACAGGCTGCCAAGGCCTAACAATACCCAGAAAACGATCGCGTGCATCGCGATTCGGGGATTGACGTACGGGGGGAAGAGACTCAAATTGTACAACCGGTTGGCGAGATCAGGTCGGAATAATGCTTTCCCCAGTTGCAAGAAGAGACTGATTTAAGGTTAAATGGGCCGTTAGGATATATGAGACGATCACTTCATCTTAAAATTTTCTGTTTGGTAGCCTGGTCAGCTGAGATATGCATGAGTAAGGCGAAGCCATCCGACAAACTGGGCCTACTTTTGTCTCATAATCAGCCCAAAGGGCGCCACTTCGCGAAACTCAGGGAGCTGAATGGACGCCAAACTGCTCGATTCGGGCCAGGCACCCAGACGAGGGAGGCTGGGGCGAACGGGGGGAGATGAGCCCAGCCAAGCACCCGCATCAACTTGTCGCTTTTTTCTGAAAACGATTGGCGGTCAATAAGAGTGCGGTATTTAAGCTTTAAAACAATTTCCCCACCTCCATGCAGAGTTGAGGCTCCGGAGGAACCGATAGGCGGCCACCTGGAGCAACTGGGTATTTAGTATTCCTTGCAAAACACGAAAAGTATTTCGGGACAAACGGTCGACTCCAATCTCCAACGATAAAAGGAACCTATAGTACGAAAGTAGTTATTCCATCGCCTACTTGTTCTTCGCGTACGCCATCTCGATGGTTTTCCGATGCCTCTCAAAAATGCCCCTCCTGTTCAGTTTCAGGGTTGCGGTGATCATGTTCTGTTTACTGTTAGCACTGAACTCGGGAAAGACGGCGCCTGGGTCTACATTTTGAGGCGTCCATTCTTCATCCGCAACCACCACACCAGCAATAATTTCGATACCCGCGAAGGAAGCTTTTCTCCCCACGGCTTGCAACTGCTTCAATACTTCTTGCTGAATTCTCTCATCATAGACCAGATCACCGATTCCGTGGCCCTGCACACCAATTGCATCAGCGAGCTTCTTCAGAGCAGGCTCAGCAGGAACGATAATGGCTATGGGATGCGTTTCTGTGATCGATGCGTAGACGCAGATGTTGGCCACCACGGTTGCTGAGCGATACACGGATTCCAGCTGTCCAAAAATCAGCACTCCCACATATCGAAAAAGGCAGGAGAAATTGAAATACCTTCTCTAAGGCAATGTACTCTCCATTCAACGTCTTCACGAGATTCTTCTTCCTATCGATAATCTTGAGATGTCCGTTTGCATCCCACTCCCCAATATCTCCCGTCTTGAACCATCCTCCCTCAAACGCAGCTTTCGTCTCTTCCTCATTTTGATAATATCCTTCCGTGATGCTAGGCCCTCGGATCCAGATTTCTCCTTGCGGTCGTGGGGTATTTGTTGCGAAGTAGCCCGCATCTGGGAAATCGACAAGCTTGATCTCAATGCACGCCGGAATGCCGCCAAGAGCATCGACCGTCCAGGCTTTGGGGTCACATAGTGCACCCATTCTGCCAGAAATTAGCGCCGGATTTGAAGGAAAGGGGGGATAAGTACGCCGCCGTCTCAGTCGATCCGTATCCGCTGACCATCGGGGTGACGGCCAAAGAGATGAACTCCTGTGTTTCCCTTGCAATGGGAGCTGCACCGTTGAAGCAGAATCTCAACCGTCCTCCCGTTGCTTCCTTGACCTTGTTAAAAACAATGGAGTCTAACAAGAAACTTCCAGGAAGTCCATTCGCCATGAGAAACCTGGCTTCATCAGAATTGCTCTCCAAAGAAAGGGGTCTCATACCTCTTCGTATAAAACGCCGACCAGAAAAGGCTCTCCACAATCCTTCCCCCTCGACTCACGTTCGCAATAATCCCCTTCTTAACAGTCTCCCAAACAGCGGGTATACCAACTAACAACGTCGGTTTCAACTCCTGGATATCACCTTTGCAATTCCTGACATTGGCTTCCGACAAGGTCCGAGGTGAGCCATAGCCCATTGTTCCACCCCAATAGATACATAAGTTCTCAAACACGAATTCAAATATGTGGGCTAGAGGGAGATATGATAGCAAACAATCACCGGGGCCTATGTACTCCCCGAAAACACTGTTTCCTCCGGCGACAGCCGCTACAACATTTGCATGCTTCAACTCCACTCCTTTTGGAGTCCCGCCGGATCCAGAAGTGTACATGATACACGCCAGATCTTCCGGCTTCGGCGGCGTTGCAGGGACAGGATTCGATTCTCCAAGTTGACGCAACTCCTCAAAACTGATGACCGTCAAATGCTCGTGAGAGTTTTTGAGGACATCTAAATCCTCCTGTCGAATCTCATGTTCGCTATCTGTGTTGTGAATGATGACTTCGATGTCCTTAGCATCTTTCAGGGTGTTGATCAAAGTCTTCAGTAACTGCGGTTCCAGGAAAATAGCCTTCGCCTTCGTGGCAAGCAGTGAATGCCGGAGTCCTTCCTCACCGAGGGTTTCGTAGGCAGTGACGATAGCCATGGATTGAGACATCGCACCGTGTGCAACGGCGAGCCAATGTGCACTCGTCGAAGCAAACATGTGCACCCTGTCCGGGGCCTCAAGACCGAGTTTCCGGAATCCAGCCCCCAGTTGCAACACCTGCGTCTCATACTCCTTGAAACTCAGATACTTATACCCGCTCAGCTCAAAATAAGTCCAGCTTTTATCGACATCCTGCACTTCTCCATTGACCATCTTCTTGACCTTCTTGGTCTCGTGATGCTTCTTGATTAAAGTCCGTGATCCTATCGCTTTCTGGTCCCCGAACTTGGAGGCTCCATGCTTCACTATGTCGTATATCGTCGCGATGCTTTCTTCGGGCCGAGAAAGCAGTTTCTTAGCATAGTTGGCATTGCGTCTAGGTATTGTCTCGCCCTCGACTTGAGGGCTGCCTGATACCTCCACGGTGAAAGGTGGCCGTTTGACCATTCGCGGCTCAAAGACCGTGGATTTGGAAGCCATGTTTGGGAAGAACAGAAACGACAAGACTAGAAGAAGAAAGGAGAAGAGGAGAATACCCATGGTAATGTAACGAACATTGTCCCTACTTGTATGTGTCAACTTCCGAGTAAATTGTTGAGAGACAGGGAGGTCAGGGTCGGGCGGGGATTGCCCCGCTTGATTATGAATTGAGAAAGGCCGAGGTTGTTAGAGGGCATTTTCCGGCCACTGCACGTGAAGCTTCAAGGGGCACAACGGGGTTTGAATTCGCCCGCAAACTAATCATTCTTCTTAAAGTTCCTCTTGTGTGGGGGAATGTATTATTTTTGAATCGTATAACACTGTACAATGTAACATCCAAGATTTCGCTGAATTAAATTGTCCCAACAGTTTCCAGTCCTTCAGAGCGCCCTACATTTCCAATTCCCAAGCAAAAGAGCACAAAGCCTGAAAATAACTAACAAGGTAACGATGACCTGTCCCAATATTATACAGAGAGCTAGCGTAATTCTCTAACGGATAACAGACAAGAGCTATCTCACTCCCCTGCAATACCTACCCCTCCTTGCCTCCCAACAATATGATCCAAAATAGCAATATGCTGCTTCAGCTTTACAACCTCCCTCTCTAGAACATCGTTTCGAGCTTCAAGTTGCTGTAGTCTTTCTTTGGCTCGGGTCATGATGAGGGATTTTGATGGTTTGGTACGTGCTGGTTGACCATGTTAGCTGGGTGGATTCCATAACTGGAAGTTGAAAGTAGAGAGTGTGGGAAGGAATTAGTTTGGGGAGGAAAGAGGTAAGGGTTCAGGGGAGCTTACAGTCGGCAGGCGTTTCAAAGAGATACAGTCCAAGCTCGGAGATTTTGTCGTTTAATCGGTCGCGATAGTCTACAGGGGATCTGTTAGCAATTTGGAATTGACTAGAAATACATCGAGGGAAGGATGAGCGGGTTTATAGAGTGGGAGGTGAAGACAAGTGTCGGCCGGAGATGGAACATACTTCTCTCCACGACAGTATGTGCCTTCCTTGCATTACTCAGCGAGGCCTCGGTCGTAGACTTGCTTCTCCGATGCGCCGGTCTCGACGTCAATTTCGGAACAGGATCGCATTTCCTTAAACTCGGGCTCCAAGAGTAATCATCTGGATCCACTTCGACCATTTCTTCATCGTCGCAGTTGCCGGCGCGATCGACTTTTTGTAATGGGGCGTTGGATGGTGGATATCGGCCATCATAAACAGGAATAATTGGCTCCACTCTAGCCGATCTTGCGTCAGATGGAAAGGTTGCATTGTTTGGACTGTTGGTTATCGATGGTAGAGATGCGGTGTAATTCGAGTGGGGAGATTCGAGTGGGGTGTATGACATTCCTGGCGGGTACCCAAGGGCTGCCGTTGTATATTGCAAAAGTGGAATATCAATAGATCTTGACATCTCCCAACCCAACGCGGAATTGCTCCATTGGTGCTGTGTGGGATTAGCAAAGCAGTAACAAACTGAGGGGCGTGACTTACATCCCAGCCAGCACCTTGAGTACCTCCGCGTGCAGGCAACGGGAAATAATTAGGTCTTGGTTCCATGTTGTACGGTCACGAATGAAAGACTGAGGTGGTGTTGTCGTAAGCTCGCCTGCTTTCGATTTGCTTCGATGCCCTCGCCTTATGGGATCCTCAGTGCTTCTCTCCTCAGCCATCTTAGCCTCCATAGCCTGCTGTCCGATTCGATTCGCTTGACAAGAAAGTTAGTTGAGGACTGGCGTTGACCCCACGGCACTAATGTGGGTCATGGGCCAAGTGTTCAGCCGCTCTTGTGCCGCCACTGGGAAGGACTGTGACGGGGACCTGCCTTGCGCAGATCTCGGAGGCGAGAGAAAAGCTTGACTAAAACATGAGAATCAACGAATGCTGGAATACCTTGCTTGGAAACGAAAGAAAGAAAGAAGAAATAGCTCGTAGCCCTGCCCAACGATCCATTCACAGTGTCCCTTAACAGCGATTGCCACGTCCCCAAGATGAAGAAACAAGATCCATAGAAAGAGCCAGACTGGAAGTGGAGGGCTGTGCCAATCGGCTCGTTCCCAACTTTGCTGAGCATTGGCTGCTGTGGGGCGTCTCGACGCTTGGCATGCGGGGTTCCCGGGTCAGCTTGTCGCCACAACTCCAGTTACTGGAGAAGGTCTTTCGGTCGGGACCCCACAACCTGTCTGACGGGACAACAGGCTACCAAGTCCAGTATCACCAACGGGAGATCGACGCGATCCTCCCTCCTGAGGGAATCCGGGACTTACTTAACGGGTAAATCCAGATTGCGCTAAATGCTGCATATCACGTCTTGGAGGACCCCGCAAGGACCCGAAAGGGTGGACAGAAGAATCGGTACTCATTTTCAATGTCCCAAGTCAACCATGGGCATTCATTTGAACTCTAGCGGTGCAGGAACTGATATTCTAGAATTTCCAACAACAACTGAAAGGAGTAGACATTAAGGTACAATATCGCATGTGTACATTGAGTGGGGAAGCATTTGCATTGCCCAGCTTGACTTGGAATGTTGCAAAGGAGGGCCGCTTTCCCGTCCATCGCGAAGCTTGTGAAAGGGAAGCCGAGAAACTCGCCATCGTCGAATTGATGGGACTGGGTGGAAGCTTGGCCTGGTGCTGAACTCAGCCGCTCCATTCGCAAATCGTGCGAGGCTTCCCAAACACGGTCCAAGAGATCCGGCTTGAGAGAGCATGAATATATTTGGTGAGGGGAACTAGGATATGACAGGTCCGCCCAAGCATAACTAGACGAAAACGGAATACTTTGACATTCCTCCGTCCCAAGCCACGAGTGCCAAGCACTTGGCGAGGTCTCGCGCACGGCGCCGCCAAGGGAAATCTTGACTTTTTGGGATTGCAAAAAAGCGCCATCGCTCGCTAGGGACTTGCATCCCATCCTTATCTCATGCGCATCCTCGTATTGAGTACTCGGAGAGCCAAGTTTGGCTGAAAGAAACAAGGAATATCTTGACACGCCGATTGGTGCCTTGCACCATAACCTGGGGACTGGACGCCAATAACTTGAGACAAGTCTAAGGGCCTGTTTTGTACGATCATATGTCTTTTAATTGCTAGTAATTACCAATAACTATTACTAGCTTTTAATACTCGATATTCAAAGCTCGTATATACTTTGTATATAGATTAAAAGTGTTTTGCAAGATATTAATTGTCACGATAAGGTGATGTTGCAGTGGTGGTAAAGAGCTTGAATTGAGCTGAAGGCTGCCTGCCAGGCTAAAAGCACTGGCTACACGCTAAGTCACGTGCAGTGGTACCACGTAACATTAATACTTAATTGTTATAAGTATTATTAATTATTAGAAAATGAAAAATAAGAAATTAATAAAGTTAAAAATGAAAAATAAATAAGTTAATAGAAATAATATTAAAACTCTTATAATTATATTAATTATTAAGTACTTATATCTTATAAATATTAGTTTTAAATATTAATAAATTATTAATATTTAAAGACATATTTAAATAAAATAAGCTTTAATTACAAATTTTAAAGCTTAGGATTTATTTATTATAAAAGTATACTATAATTAAAAAAATTACTTTTTTCTTTTATATTAAAACTAATTTTTATATAAAATATAATTTTTATAATTAAATATAATTTTTATAATTAAATATAATTTTTATAATCAAATATAATTTTTATAATCAAATATAATTTTTATAATCAAATATAAATCTTATAAAAGTAATAATTACTAGTATATAAATATATATAAAACGCTTTTATTTCTAATAGTTGAAAGCTAGTATTTGAAGGTTGAGACACAGGCCCTAAGATAAGTAAGGAAAACAGAAAGGGTAATCAAGGAATCAAGCTGAAGCGAAGTTGAAAGGCTGAATTTTTATGACGAGAATTGTTGAAACACCTAAGTCTACTTGATTGCAACTGTTGTTGATCCTCCGAACTGACTCGTGATCGTGACGCTGGTTCCTTTGCTCTTCACACTGATACTCAGGCTAAATGTTGATCCGCTTTTGGTCATCGCCGTGGCGGAAATTGGGTTGGAACCAGCAACAGCCATCGAGAGCAGTGCATTAGGGTTGTTGCTTGACGCACTGGCCGTCACCGTAATTACTCCTCTGGTGGAGCTCTGAGACGCCGAAATAATTGTTATTGTGTCTTTGGGAACCACTGAAGTGGTTGTGGCAGGAGCTGAGGTGGTTGTGGTCAGAGTAGAAGGTGGCGCTATCGTGGAAGTTGGCCTTGGTGCACAAGACGTAGTTGCGGGTGCCGAAGCACCGGGCCAAGGGCTCAGTTGTCCTACAATCACTTCACTTGCCGGAGGAGGTACTTCAAAGGATCCTGGAATGTACGGACCGGATCCTTGAGAAAGGTAAGGAATAACATCGAAGAGGTTCGGGAAAACCGGGGTCCCAAATGCTGTAAGTTCGGGAAAAGTGTATTCGAAGATGGGCTGGAAATATTGCCCTGCAGTGATGTTATTGGATGTGAGTGAGGTCCCGGTGCGGAGGCGAAAGCCCACTTGCCGTGTTGCAGGGCTGGCGTTGGTAGTGCCAAGTCGATAGACGGCTCTGCCTGTCGGAGCGACAGTCGTAGGTTGTTGCAGAACAAGGTTACGCTCAGTCACGCTTCCGGTGCAAGGGTCGACATCGACGGCAAACCATTGAATTGGTGTGGTGGGGTCAGAGGTCCATACCACCGCTCGAGTCTCCCCATTTTCGCCTCCTTGATTCGTGACAAGGCCGTAGATTGCTTCTTCACACCACAGATATGCGGGCGTTTTGCCCGGTGCGGTGAAGAACTGTAGATTGGCGTTCAGACTGTAAACTTCAAGGAGCCCGGACCCTGTCAGAGTCCCGGAAAGGTCAACATAGTCTCCAACAAGAAGAGGAGCCATCAACCGGGCATCTGGATCAGAGCTTGTAATAGTAGAAGGGTCTTTGAAGGTGCTGTTGACTGTCAGAAATAAGGATACATCTGCAGCTCTGTCGAAGACCCAGAACTTACTAAATGGATAGTGGAGCACCAGCTGAGTTCAGCGGACGATTCTTGGATGGACAGAGCAGGTCGGAACTGTCTCTAGGAATGCACATCGGAAAACCATTCTGTGCGTGGATGCTTGGATTATCCGTGTCCGCCGCCCAAAGAGGGTTTGCAGTATAGGGACGTCCGTAACGGCCAACAGGATCATTAATCACGCAATCAATGCCCCCTGAGCCTGTTGCATCGCCGTTGATTTTGAAATGGCCAGTCAAGAGATCGATTGAGGTGATGAACCCTTGGACTGTTTGGGTTGATCGCTGGGAAATGTAAACCAAGCCCGCGATGAATTGACCATTGACACGATTCCCAATCACCTAGGTCTGTTAGCACATAACTTCATGAGACGTCCACAAGAACTCGCATTTGCTTCCCATGAGATACCGCCCGGTAAATTTGCGACTCCATTTTTGAAGAGCTCTCCCCAAGCAACACTGACTGACGGAAGCGTGGCAAGAAGGTTGCTTGGAACCGTGATCATTTGGCCATCTACAATGATCGAACCCCCTGCTAAGGGACCACCTGCATTTAATGTCATGCTATCGAGCCCAAGTTAGCAGAAGGCGACCCCAACAAATTTGATACGCACCCATTGATAGTGCCAACGATGTTGAACGGCGTTGGATCATATGGAACTTGTCCTAAACCAAAAGAGACGCCGCACACGAGAGTAATCAGAACTCCCACGAAGAAGTTGATATGCATGATGAAATGTGGATCTGCCGTATACTTTGACACTTGAGGGAAGTAGCTGCTCACAACCTACAGAGGAATTGAGACAGCTTTGTATACAAGCCAAAAATGAGATTATGACGCTTTCAAAATGCCTTACCTGACAATTATAAAGAGTCAGAAAAAGATCTGTAACGTTGCCTCAGATCCATCAGCCACGAATCTGGACTGTTCACGTCACCGTGGTATGAAAGGTTGTCACGTCCAGGCCGGATCCGGATCAAGGCTTGAATGCCCGCTGTCGGCGTCTGAATATCGAGAGACTTCCCCGTACGCGCAGCTTGGCAGTCTCGTGGACGCGAGAACTCGAGACATCATGATCAATTGGGCCGTCGAAACCACCAACGACATTGTTGTTGATGGATTGTGATGGGGGGACGTGACCAAGACGTCAAAATATCGTTTATTACATAACCCAAGCTAAACCTGGAGTGGTTAGCTTCGAGGGAAAGATTTGAGTTCTGGACCACTTGGCATCATGAACAAACAACCCACCACCATTGACAGGCCCCTCAAAAGACTACTTTTAAAATCAACAGCAAGCTATTGGAACAAGTGCATGGCTGCTGCAAGCCTGCAACCTGGGAATCGTGTGAATTGCCCGGAAAACCACTCGACTGCAGACGCACTCTACCTTTCTTGGACCCACAAGGACCCCATGGAGCATCAGCCGACACCTTCCCTATCGCCACCGCAGTCGGTACGGCCTATTTTGAGATGTCAGGAACTGTGATGCCATGGGAGGAGCCGACGGACCAGAATCTCTCCGGCTGGCGAGCCTGCTAGCAATCGCCATCTCATTCTGCATGCATCGCTGGAGAGGAAAATATTTTGTCTCAAAGTCTGCAAACCTCCAGACACGGGAAATCACAGCATATTCTCCCCAGCCTGCGCACCTAGACCGGCGGCACGGCCAGGGCCAAGAATTCAGCTCGAATCTCGAGCATTTTTGTGGATCAAGCTTTCGAGAACATGACAATGGAATACGTTTAGATACGCCATGATATTGGAAGTATTCCATATGCTGTAGCTCTGGCTCCTTTGGCCGAGTATATATTTCAATTTCTCCTTACTCGACAAGTGTCTCATCAGTTCGCTCAGATATTGCGGCTTCATTCACGAGACTTCTCACTCAAACCAGCTCACCATGCTTCGTCAAGCTTCGATTCTCTGGGGTCTTGTCTTGGCGGGTACTGTAAGGGCAGGTATCAATTCCTGGGTATCGCCTGAGTACGTCAGTTGTTGATTTAACCCTGTCTCTTCATTTATGCCCAAGCTTGGCCGGCGCCTTTGCTTTCTCCCCAAGTTGTCAAAGGCTTTTGATTTTAATTGATTCATGGCTGTCGAAGCTTGGACAACACATCACGACCGATCACTGACATTTGCTCAGATACAAATACATATTCCAATTCCCTCTCCCCATACCTCCGCCTTTACCACCATCGGCAACCTATACCAATGAAACGACCGGAAAGTCTATCGACTTCTATGAACTTGATATTCGATCGTTTGAAAAGCAGGTCTATCCAAATCTGGGGACCACAACCCTTGTGGGCTATAATGGAATCGCACCTGGTCCTACCTTGTATATGACACGCGGCCGAGAGGCTGTTGTCCGATTCGTCAACAAATATGATCGGCCCTCGTCTATTCATCTTCATGGGTATGTCACCGAGTCCCTTCCTTGCGGCACGAGACTTTGCTCAAGATTAAAAGGTCTTACTCGAGAACCCCATTTGACGGATGGGCTGAAGACGTCACAGGACCGGGTCAATATAAAGACTATTATTACCCAAATGTCCAACCTGTCAGGACTTTGTGGTATCACGACCATGCAATTGGCATCACCGCCGTCAACGCATACTTCGGGCAGGCTGGCTTTTACATTCTCTCAGATTCCACCGTTCAAGACAAACTAAAACTCCCATCCGGTGATTACGATGTGCCTCTCATGCTGGCGAGTAAGCAGTTCCTTCCTAGCGGGAAACTATTATCTCCGGAGAATGAACGAGACAGCTTATTTGGTGATGTAAATACCGTCAATGGTCAGCCATGGCCATACATGAATGTCGAAAATCGAAAGTACAAATTCCGTCTAGTGGATGCATCAATCTCGAGGAGTTACAGCCTTTATCTTGTAGCTGATTCTAATCCCAAGACTCGACTTCCTTTCACAGTCGTCGGTGCTGATGCGGGTTATCTTGATCACCCAGTACCCACCACAAACCTGGTGATTGCCATGGCCGAAAGATACGAGATCGTGATCGACTTCGATAAATACAAAGGTCAAAACATGACCCTGATGAATGATCGCAACTTCCAAACAAACCCAGATTATCCGGCCACTGACAAAGTTCTTCGATTCGTGGTCGGGACAAGTACGAGCTCTTCGAATGGGAACGGGGATATTCCTAGTCTCTTGTCTGATCTTGTCATTCCAAATCCGCAGACTACAGTCGATAAGACTTTTGAATTCGGGAAAGGTAGTGGCGGCCAATGGTTGATCAATGGTATTGGATTTGAAGATGTGAAGAATCGTGTCATTGCATACCCGTCGCAAGGTAAAACCCAGCGATGGCGTCTTGTTAACAAGGGTGGCGGTAAGATTCCAAGAGTTTCTGGATAGATGTCTGAGGTCAACACTGACTCGGGTCATAGGATGGAGCCATCCAATTCATATCCATCTCATCGACTTTCAGGTAGTTGCACGGACTGGATCGGGTCGACAAGGAGTCACACCATACGAAGCAGCCGCCCTCAAAGACGTGGTCTACTTGGGTACCAATGGTAAGCTCGCAAGTCCTACCCACGAACCGCATTGCTAAAAAGAGACTAGAACAAGTTGACGTCATTGCAAACTTTGCTCCTTGGTCAGGGGTCTACATGGTAAGCCCGAAAGCTCGTGAAACTCCCCACAATGTCCTGAGAATTCATCTAGTTTCACTGCCATAACCTCGTCCACGAAGATCACGACATGATGGCCGCCTTCAACGTCTCCCAAGTCGACCTCTCCACCTACGGCTACCCCCAAAAAATCTCCTTCAACGACCCCATGGCATCCCTCTTCCGCTCAAAAACCTATACCGGGACCGACCTCTCCCAAGTAAAAGATGTCCTGCTCCCCTATTTCCAAAATCTCGACGCATATCCTGACTCTCACGAAATTGAAAAGGCGCTTGATGATTATTATAAGAACCCTCCGTCTTCTTCGAAGTCCTCGACACCGGCGAGCACTACCCCAACAACGCTTCAGACGAGTACCACGGCTACTACGGTGAAGTCTACGACGGTTGGGACTACGACGAAGAGTGAGGATAAACTGAAAACGACGACTAGTGCGAGATCGGAGGATAAGGCGAAGATGGCGACGCCGGTGACGAGTTCGTCGTGCTCTCAAGGCAAGGGGAAGAACACGTGTAAATGAAGCCCGGATAGATGAGAAGCCATGGTTCTTTGAATTTATGAAAGTTTATTGTTTCAAAATCTGCTTCCAGAACGGAAGACTTCAAGATTGTAAGATTGCATTCCACGAGTCTAGAGGGAAGGTATTCGCAACTAATATACCTTCATGATCACATGATCACATGATCCCCCCATTTTTGAATTCCAAATTTGGTAGGTCTATGCGAGCAACATCCTCCGCTCATAGCTTCAGATGATCGCCAAATTGACTCAACTGTCAAGAATATATATCTTAAAGCCGCCTCAACATTCTGTTTCAGGTCGATGATTTGGATACTCATTACGTCATGGACCTCCTACATTTGGGGTTCGCGATGGCTTCACTTTTCATCATTGCCATCTGGGTGTCTCGCCACTATCATCTCAGGTCTTTAATTCGACGGGGGCTAAAATATGAGGTACGAGACCATTATGGAATTTCGCCTTTTCCTTCATTTCGATCAATTACATAAGTCTCAACTTTTTCTCGGAAAATAAGGACCTTTTGAGCGGCAGTTCGCTGACTTCCTCAACAGATCACTCAATACTCCCCACTCGACAGCAAAGATGCCTCTATCGAGCCCTATCATATTGAGCCCCTACTAGACTTCAACTGGCGCACAACCCCACCCTTAAAATTCCGAAATTTCAAATCAAAATACCATCTAACAATGGGCAAGTCGTCCTTTCTTACCTCTCTATTACCACGCACGACCCCTCATTAACGGCCCCCACAGGCCTCACAAACACAACTTTCTCCGAACTCATCCAAATAGACTGCAACTATCTCTCCCGCCTGTCTCTCCGCAAACAGATCATACGAGATCACCAAGAGATAGCAATCCAAGCCCATCCTTCCATAACCCCCGCAGTAAACGAACTGTACACCTGGCTCGTAGGCACTTACCTGCCAACCCGGTTTCCCACCCTGTTTACTCTCTTCCCAGCCTCTCTATACAATACCGCAACATCCCTCTCCCTCGCTCTCGCGCCTCCTTCGGACCCAGTCAAAACCCTAGAAATCCTAGGTGAAAACCTGGACGAAGATTTCCTCCTCCTCCTCCCTTCTGAGGACGGAGACGGGTATAAACTCCGAGGTTACGTAACCTGCTTTCCCGCGGGCTTCAACACCCTCGAGAAATTCGGAAAGAAATTAAGGGATATCCACGCTCCTGTTCCAGGCTACAAAACCAAGTTAGAAAAGAGTATGGATCGTTTCTTTGATAGACTTGAGGTGGGGAAGGTGGTTTTGAGGAGCAATTGGAGTATTACGACGCATGAGAGGTTGTATGCTGTGGGTGGAGGGAATCATCTTTATGAAGGGGAGGTGCCGGAGGATGAGGTGGTGGATATAAATAATGTTTGTTTGCCCCTTTCCCTCAATGCTGGTCTGACGGGAAATAGACTTTCCTGAGATGTGAGCGGCAGACGTTGCATAGACTTCCAGAGAGTAGGGCACTGGTGTTTGCGTTCAAGACATATATGTATCCGATTAGAGAGATTAAGAAGGAGGGGATGGGTAAGGAGTTGGCAATGGCGATTGATGGGTTGAAGGAAGGGAGTGTGCCGGAGATGATGTTTTACAAAAGGGGGGTTGTGTGGGGGGAGGCGGTCAAGGAGTTTCTGAGGAACTGAGGTCGATGGAATATGCAGGCGTCGGAGGTACAGAGGTTGAATAGCTGGGCGTATATCCATTTTGGAGCGCAAATAGCGTCAGATTCCGGAGAGAAGAGGAGATTTGGCTTCCATTTTCAAATCCAGTTTCTGTAGTTCCTGGCCATGAGATTTTGTGATGATCCCCTTGATATATCAAGCAACACGAGTGTTGACTCAAGACTGTTTCCACCGTTCCCTCATTCGAGCTATCTGTATTACTTTCTCTAAAATATTTAATCCTCCCTTTTCTCGAACCTAGTTCAAGTAAGCGGGGTATATGTATTCCTTTCACTCTAATCCATTCATTCCTCAGATAGCCAAATTAGCACAGCTGAACGCCGGTCTCGTTCCACCGGAGTAATCCCCAATAATAGCCTCAACGGCTGCGTACAATCCCGGACCCAGCAAAAACAACCCAACCGCCATAACAAACACATGAATGACAGTCATAATCGACCTTCCAAGCCCCTTAAACAACTCCCTCTTATACATCTCCCAGTAGGCCACAGCGAAGAAGATGAATCCGAAGAACGAATCGAAAGCAGCGCCGAGAAGGGAGAGGAAATCTCCCATGCTGGGAACGACTTCGGAGAAGATGAAGGCGATGATCCAGATTCCGGCCATGACGGCGGCCCAGACGCCCCAGCCGATCACGGTGTTGCTGTGTGCGTGGTGCGACTTGCCCATAATACGGAAGTAGACGAACTTTGCGCTAACATTGGCGTAGATAACACCAATCACCAGTGTAGGCACAATTACAAAGGCAAAGGAAGCTTTTTTATAAGCCACAACTCCGAGGGAACCGAAGGCAGGGGCGGTGGAGTATTGGCCAAGGTATCTGAATCCAATCGACGGGGGAACAATGAATAGAAAGACAGAGATTCCGGTCAAAACTGCGAGGGACTTAGGAAAATCTTGGGGCCGTTCCATCTCGGAGATGAAGGTTGGGAAGAGGATTTGCGGGACCCAGAGGAAGGTGATGTTGAGGACGGCGTTCATGCAGTTCACCCATGTTGTGCCCGGGAGAGGGAAGGTGTAGGTGCGGACTAGGCCGTCGGTGGGGTAGTCGCCGTTGTAGCCGTAGAGGGGTGCGTCTTCGATGCCAGCAAAGACAAGGAAGAGGAGGATAGCTATACCCATGCAAGCAGCTGTGTTCAACTAGTGAGCAGCAAGCCTGGGGTGGATAGGGGCGAGTGTTGTATCCACTCACCTGAGAACATCGACATAAAAGAGACATGCTTCAAGGTCCTTGGCAGGGACATCACAATACCCATCAGCGTGCAAATGACTGAGAAGACAACAGTGCACTGCGAGTGATCTGATAGGGTGTTGAGGACCCTGGCTCCGGTGAGAACATGGAAACCGATTAGAAGGATGTTATTGGCCAGAAGCATGAATCCGGTCCATTCGTAGGCAATTTTGCTCTTTCCGAATACCTCGTATCCGAAGTCACCTATTTGGGGTAATGTTATCAGTCTTGTAGATAGGTGCATAGGAAATGGGATGCGCTTACAGATATCCTTGATCTGGGGGTTTTTCATGATGAATTTGTGCATAGTGATTGAGGTGATCCAGAAGAGGATGCCAGCTCCCACCATGGTTATGATGCCGGGAACCCATCCTAACACGCTATTGAGATATCTGTTAGCTTTGTATTTGAGCTTTGGACCAGTGAAAGCTTACGAGAGTGACCATGTCTGCGCCATAATAGCAAGACAGACCTGATCTCCGGCGAGGAGCCACGCGGCTTTCTGCCACGACATCGTCCGGAGCTTGATCTCATGTTTGTGGTCTATAAACAATAACTGTCAGTGAGGCTCTATGTTTAGGAATTTGCATCAATTCTCACCTTCTTGAATCAATGCAGTGAAGGAAAGATGTCCATCGGATTCATCGCCGGCCTCAAGGCCATCGACCGCGTATTCCCTCTTCTCCTTCTTGTCGACACTCTCAGCGGGGTATTCGTGAATAGCAGACATCGCTGGGGTGTGGTTGGATGGTATCAAATATTAAAGATACGAGGGATACCTTGAGGTCTGGAGAAGAAGGAAAGAAGGAAGGAAGGGTTTGCGGACCTTGCAAGTTTAATAGTAGTTGCATGCAGGGCCTTATCTAATACCAAGCAGTAACAATCCTTGGAGGGAAACCTGGATCCTGGAAGCATGCAGATCTTCTAGCGGCTCCTTGCACTTGCATTGTTGCCTCTAAACGCTGTCCTTGGCCCCGCGCCAGCCCGCCACCAGCCCGCCACACCCGCGGGGGCGGATGGCAGTCGTGTTAGGGCCGAGCCTTGTAGGCTGACTACCTCCGTATTGGTGCGATATGGTGTGCTATCTCATCATTATCACGGTCAGGCTTCATTGGCTGCTAGACCAAGTTGCTGCAGGGAGTGGAGCCGGCTGCGCCGACTTACAGGGTCTGGAGCGCCTGGAATCTGCAGTTGGGTCAGCCAAACAGGGAACTTGTGACCTATTGTACTACTAAGTTCCCAACCACCCAACTTCCGCCCCTGTCTAGTAATCCTCCATTTCCACATCACTTTCTCACCACGCTTCTCAGCTCACTGTCACCTCACTACGAAGTAGCTTACGTTTGATCACTCAAAATTTGGGAAAATGTAAAACGGCAAACCCCCGGGTGTTGATTGGGGGCTGGAGGGACCAAAGTAGAGGCGCTCGGACAGGAATACCAAAAATTTAGCTTTCTCTTTAAATTTATTTTACTTTATAAGAAAGTAACAAAAGTTAATACTTTCTTTATCTTCTTATAGCGCTATTTAAATACATATTTTATTATAAAATATTAAATAGTAATAGTTCTTTAAACTAAAAAAGTTGAAAAAGTTAAATTTTATAACTTAAAAATAAGCTTAAGAAAGCTTAGAAATTTAGCAAATAAGTCCCTAAACTAGATATAAGAGCCTTATAAGTCTTTAAAACTAGAACTTAATTAATTAATATATATATTATTTTTAGGAATTTCTTTATTATAATTTCAGAAATACTTAATTATATTATAAAGTTTATAATATACTAGCGTGTACTTATATTGAAAATCTAACTTAAGGTCTCTAAATACGCTGCCCCCCAATTGATGCCCCAATCGACACCCGGAGGGGCGGGGGGGTTCGTTTTATATATTCCCACCGTAAGGTGCAACTGAAGTGCGGACTTCTGCCTGAGGGTCTTGTCACACGACAGTCGTGATTGCTGGAGCGTCACGGGCTTCTATTGCCTGAGGATTGGTTTTGGCCTTAGCATTACCCCGCTTTTCGATATGTTGCCCACAAGCACTTCTTGATCTGCTTATCAGCTTTGACTTCAACCTCTATTCTTGCAAGGTGCTCGTTATCTTATAATCCTCTATCTGTTTAAGTGACGAAAAATCTATCTAATTCTCCTACCGCTATCATGGCATCTCCAGCAGATATTGTGGCCTCAATGAGGAGTCTAGATCTTAGTCCCTCTCCACATCTTTCAAACCCGAAGGCCGAGTTAAACAAGACGAACACGAAGGCTGCTAATTCTCAATCCAAACTCAACCCCCAGATTTTCAAAACAAATCCGATCAATGTCCCAAATAGGCCTTCAAGATCTCAATCGTCAAAGTCCCAACCGTCGAAATCTCAACCGAAGTGTCCACTGGCCTTCCCGGTATATACTCCTTTGAGGCCACTACCCAAGATCGCAGATGGGGGAAAGGCGATACAGTTTCAAGCGAGAGCTGAGCTTGGTGCCACCCCTGCATCGCCCAGGGAGATTAAGAGAAATCCACGAAACTATACCAAGAGATCGAACTCGGCTGCTATTGCAACTCAACCAGTACCCAGTGCGGCTCCCTTGTCGAGTCGGCCGCTATCGAGTCCAGTACAGCCCAAACCCCAAGCAACATCACCGCTCCAGGGATTGACTGAGGAATTCCCTCAGCAGACCTTCAGATATGTCGTTCAAGTTTCAGGGGACTCGGACAGTTTGGAGGGCATCGTCGGAGTGTATAGCGAGCTTGAGAGAGCGAATGAATGTGCAAAAGGATATGTTGGGAGGTGGGGAGTTGGGAAGAGCGAGATTGTAGATATCCAGAGCAGTTTTGGGCATAGATCCAAGGTGATGAGGAGGAGTTGGAAGAATGGGACGAGTGAGATTAGAGTTGACGGGGCGTGGGTTAAGGTCTTGCCTAAGGAATTCACAGCTCTAGAAGAAGGAGATGATAAAATGTATCTGGCAGTTGATAGGAGTGGTAGTGGGTTGTTTGTTATTGGTATTTTTTCCAAACAAGAACCCGCGGGGGAAGCATGTGAGAAATATCGAGACCAGTTGGCTTATTGCTCTGCGCTTGAGGAGAAGGAGCAATGGTTTGATGGGCAGGGGATCTTCCATTCGAAGGGGAAGATTGGTGGTAAGGGCCACCATTGGTTTGTGGTGGAGTATCCCTTAGATGGGAAGGTGAAGTGATGAGGTCCTGCAAGCCGGCTATCAGAGGTTCAAAATAATAATTGGGCATAGTTGCAGACAGATTGGCATAGATCGACCGAGACTTTTCAAAGTTCAAACGCAACCAATTTCGCTTTCTACAGGAAACATTATTTAGAGCTCTTTTCCAGCGAGCTTTAATTAATTCTTTTACTCTTAATATAACTTTCTCGAGAATTTGTGCCTGCTCAAACAAGATACAAGTTCCCCATTCATCGGTACGCTGAACTAGAATTTCCAATAGGGAGAGGCTCGCCGCATCTGTAGGAGACATTAAGAAAGAGCCTTTGCTTGATGTCATGTTCCAACTCAGGCACCCAGCCGGCCCATTTACAGCCGTTGCAGCGTTTAATGATTGGCTTGCGACGCTTAGGAGGGGTGCACCTCCGGGTCTAAATGTAGACCTAGGTCCTTGGCGTTCCGGATTACTTGATGACATCCCCATTGTCTTCACGCATGCTGATTTGCATCGCAGCAACATCTGGTATCCCAAGACGCAAATGGAATACCCCGCATTACGGCGGTCATTGATTGGCATCAATCAGGATGGTATCCAGCTTCGTAGGAGTTTTACAAAACACGTCTCACGTGTAAGTTTCCAGGAAATGATCAGTGGGAACTTGAATTCATACTAGAGTTTCTGCAGGCTTCCGAGGATACATCGCTTGGGATTATTTTTTACAGGGGGTTGGTCTTTAGGGCGGTACGACTTTTACTCTGCATAAACTTGTAGAGAGAGAAGTTTCAGGCGCGAAGAAGTCTGAGACGTATGCGAGGGCAATGTCAATTGGCTCGCTCGCTGATACGTTGCTACTCCAATTGTAAAGCTGCCTTCGCACCTTCGTCAATCTCATTGTGATGCTCCGTCCACGCCCGCCAAATTTAGTTGCGAATCGAACCTGAAACTTAACCCCCCCGATTAATTTGTTAACAGCAGCACACCCGGCTTCCCTTTAAAACTTATATCAAACGATACGTAGTTTATAAAGCTATACTCCACAAAATTGTAAAAATCTAATTGCAATTATTATAGGAGTTATTATAGAAAACGTTGATTTTCGGGCCAGATTTGTGTGTATCACGACTGACCAGGGCGCTGATCCATCCCATCTGTCAATACGAGCGGTTTGGAAATCGGGCGCTATTTGGGCTAAGCGAGGGGCCCGATTGCTTAATCGTCTACTTAAGCGAGCTCCGGTTCATAAATCCGAGGTCGGATACGAGCGAATTTTGAAAATATCATAATATTTTCAAATTAATAAATTAATAAAATTCTATTAGTAGGATCTATTAAAAATGACTTAGTTAATAATACTATTTAAGTAATTTTAGCTAAAGTCTTTTATTAGAACTATATATAATTTTAATTATAAAATAGTTTTTTAAAATATATAATTATATAAATCTTTTTATCTTTAATAGAATTTAATCTAGGTGATACTCCTCTAAGTTTCTTATAAGCATTAATGTTTTTTATTTAATTAAAATTTAGCCTTTGCTTTTTATTAGAAAGTTATATATTATTTTAAAATTAGGCCTTTTTATTAGCGAATCGGGCCCCTCGCTTAGCCCAAATAGCGCCCGATTTCCAAACCGCTCGTATTGACAGATGGGATGGATCAGCGCGTGCCCGTCTTCGGCCCGTCTTGGCATGGGGTGGTTTCGCCTGTTCGGATCGGCAGCCTCTTTCGGCGCGGCGCGGGCCCCCCCTCCGATGCCCCAAGGTCATAACAAGTAAAATGGAGGACTCCACCCACAACCAGCTGTCGTTTCGCCCATTTCCCTTCGTCACCACCATCCCAATCTTTGAAAAGGCTGTCTCTCACTACACGCTACTATTGCTACTATTGCCACTATTGCTACTATTGCTACTATTGCTACTATTGCTACTATTGCTACTATTGCAGGATGCGTCTCATCAATGTCAAAACACGAGATTTAGAGCAGCACTATGGCTGCGACATCCCGCACTATGCCATTCTCTCGCATAGGTGGGAAGATCAAGAGGTCTCATTTTATGATTGGCAACATAGCCGCGACGAAATCAAGCACAAAAAGGGATTTCTTAAGATAATCCACGCATGTGAACAAGCCGAGCGTGACAATCTCGACTATCTGTGGTGCGACACCAACTGCATCGATAAAACGAGTTCGGCTGAGCTGTCAGAGGCGATCAACTCGATGTTTTCCTGGTATCGCGACTCTCAAATCTGCTATGCTTATTTAAACGACGTGCCCCAGCTCTTTCGGTCGGATTTAGATGAGTTACAACGATATGGCCTGGATCCTTCTCCGGACTTGAATGGTATCAATGGGGCGGGGGCTTCGGCTTTCCTCCGTAGCGAATGTTACTCGAGGATGGACTCTTCAAGAGCTTTTGGCGCCTTGTAAAGTCCAATTCTATTCGCAAGAGTGGATGTATATTGCAGACAGGGCCTTACTGCAGAGTCAATATCACGGACAGCGCATATAGACTGCAACGCACTTACGGACGATCCTAAACCTCTGAGGAACTATTCAATCGCCGTCAGGATGTCATGGGCATCAGCGCGGACTACCACCGTTCTTGAAGATGAGGCATATTGCTTGCTAGGTATTTTTGATGTCCAAATGCCTCTGCTGTATGGAGAAGGTGCGAAAGCTTTCCAACGGCTGCAAAAAGAGATCATTGGACAGGGGCTCGCTGACCAGAGCCTTCTTGCGTGGTGGGAAACGCCTCAGAATCCTGATCCGCAGAAGACTTTTTTCCTCCCCGCCCTCGCACCGTCTGCAGCCGCTTTTGCCAAGAGTGGAACAGTTGAAAGGGTTGGTTCGCCGAAAATGAGCTGGACTAGCGAAGGGCTATCTACGAACGTATACATGCTGGGAACTCTAAAACCTGATTTATTCTTCGCCCTACTTGGTTGCCGAGAATCAAACTCCATGGGATGGACAGCGCAAGAAGAGGGCATATGGATTCCATTGCCACGTCGTGGAAAGTCAAACATCTTCGGGAGGATACTGTACGCCTCCAACAGAGTGATCTTGCCATGGCGAGAAGCATCGAGAGCGCTCAAAGCCACAAACTCCCTTCACCATCACTCGATAGCGAAGATCTTTACAGGATTGGTAGAACCGATATCGTGTGCTATGTGGAAATTTCAGTCTTTATTTTTCGATTTTGAAGGGAGGGAGGGTTTGTTATCCTTGTGTGTTTGAGGATCCGAGTTTCGGGCTTCTATTCCGCAGCGCCGCCGAGCGATACTTTGGGATTTTGGAGGAAATTGAGAATGCAATTCTTCGCGAGCTCTATACGCCGATTTTGAATCCGCGTGTCAAGGGAAGGGGTTCGAGAAAAGAGTGCATCTATGTTAGTTTCGAAGAAGCAAGAGCGGAGGCAGTAAAGATCCATGGTGGTGAGGGGAAGATGCTCGAGTTTGTTTTTGGGGTCCAGAGCGAGGATTATGAGGTTGATAGTCGCAACAGAGGTACTCGTCGACTGAGTTCTGCAGACGTCCTAGACGAGGATGAAAATCTTCGAGCAAATGTGAGGGGGATGCCACAGTTGGGAGATTTGGAACCGTTAGAGGATTTGCCGAAGTGCTTGGCGTTGAGAGGGTGTACCTCGTTTCCATGGTTGGATGAGAAGAGGGGCTGGACGGAGGAGGGCGTGTGGTGTAAGGGTGTATTAAGGATGCAAAGAATCGGAGGCGGTCTAGGTGGAGCGGCGTGATACAGAGAGATTGGGTTTTGGCGGAGGCGAGGGTTGCGAAGAGGGCGTGGAGAAAGGAGGAGTGCGTGTTGCATAATGAGTGTTTGGAGGCGCAGAATATTTGCGCAAATCGAGTGATACAGGAAGCGAGATGAGGTACATTGTGTAGAGGATGAGTGCCATGACTTGCAAGTGTGAAAGGACCTTGAAGACTCTAGTCTCGAGAGCGTTTTGGTTATTGCTGGAATGGATGGGAAACAGCCAGTATTTAGTGAGCTTTGAAGAGGAACCCGAAGCCTGTCAAAATGGTTCTAATTGAAAAAGGAAATTCTTTATATCCGGAGGAGAGACGCCAGGGCAGGGGATTCGGAACGAAAGCTCCTCAGGACAGAGATGCATCTTCCCCCCTCTTTCGCCCCCTGCCGCCACAGCTTGAGAAGCAGAGAGACCACTTGATCAAGCTATTCCTTGCCATTTGAAACTCAGTTCGAGAAATTCTTCCCCATTTCTTACGCCCAGGAATGCCTTAATCCACCTCCACCCTGCGAACAAGTCCGAATCCCACTCTAGCTGTACTCGAATGTCACTCACACACAGCCAACATATCGAAATATTCCCTAAAGAGCCTTGTATTGTGATGAAGTGCCTTGGCTCCCTTCAGCAAACGTCTCGTGGTACAAACAGCCCCGCAGCAAATGCTTTCACGAATCAAAGAAATCACTTCCCGCACTCCATATCCCAGTGTGCACGCCGCCTCCCCTTATCTCAATCTTCTGGCTTCACGTTCGGACTCGAGCAGGCAGAGAATGTCGTCTTCGCGGACTGTGGACCCACATATTAGCATTTCTCCTCTCTTCCTTCTAAACCGCTTGGGAAAGCAGCCATTTGCGAAATTTCAAGACGATGATGTGGAAGAAAAGCTGGAATCGTACCTGGACCCTTGACGTTGCGGATAATGCTTCGGGTGGTATCGTCCATGAACTCGACTCTGACCTGAGTGACACCTCCTCGCGAACCTGCAATCATCAGCCTCTTTCCCTTCCATTCCCCATCTCCGCCCCTCCTCGCGACCGTGAAAACGTACCAGTTCGACCCAGAACACGAGTGACCTTGACAAGCTTAACGGGGACCTTTGACGTATCCATGTTTGCGATCTGCTCCAATCAGTGTCTCCTCCTCGTTCCTGCAATATCGATGTACTGACTGTGAATGCGCGTGGATTCGAGGTGATTTCGGTGTGGTTTGGCTTGGAGTCGATGTCGTCGAAATTATGCCTCTTTTCGAGAAAAATCGTCGTGGGATTTCAGAGCTCGCTAATCCTTAGCGCAGAATTGGCCTTGCAGCACCGCTAAGACGTAACAGGCAAAGCGCAATGCTCGGGCATGACGCGGGACAAAAATTGCCAAAACGTGGGGGGAGTTCCGCAAAAGAATCTGCGGTGCACGCAAAGGGCGCAGATACATTGTGGCCCAACGCCTCGTGTGTAGTCCTCATTCGGTGATTTTGTGCATTGCGCAGTGACACCGAGGTTCCGCCTGACGCAATTTCCCTTCATCAATAGGCTGGAGAGAGGATACAGAAGGCTCCGATCGCGGGGTATATCAGCCTTCCAGAAATAGCCAACGTATTGCTGACTCGTACAAAAGAGGAGAGAGCTCAATTCTAGCGACGATGGATCTTGTGAATCAGTAAGGAGTCCATGATGCCGTCTTTTATTGCTGAAGAGTTGGAGGGAGTCACTGCTAACTGCGCTGAAAGTTTAGAGGGGAGGTTGCTCTTTGCGGTGCCGAAGAGTGAGTCAACCTTGGAAACTTGAGTTTACGCGGACTGATGGAGGAATACAGAGGGCAGACTTTTACAAGCGGCATTGAATCTGCTTGAAGGTGCAGATATCCAGTTCCGACGAGAAAATCGACTCGATATTGCGCTTGTGAAGAACCTCCCCATTGCTCTCATTTTCCTTCCCGCGGCAGATATTCCCACTTTCGTTGGCGAGGGTCGGGTTAGTCTTGGCATTACGGGACGAGATACAGTTGCTGAACATGAAGCCGGAGTTATTGCGTTGAGAAAGGAACAAGCGGAGTCTGGGAAGTCGACACCACAAGAAGATGAGGGTGGCTGTGTTGAGGTTATGGACTTGGGGTTTGGCTCCTGCAAATTACAGGTGCAGGTTCCTGAGAAGGGGCAATATGGAAAACCTTCAGATTTGATTGGGAAGAACATTGGGACGAGCTTTGTTCATTTGGCCGAGGAATATTTTGCTGCGCTGGAGGCGGAGGCGGAAGCGGAAGCCGCGAATGGGACCAAGTCGAAGAAACTAAAGACGAAAATTATTGAATTGAGTGGGAGTGTTGAGGCCGCATGCGCCCTTGGTGTTGCTGACGGAATTGTGGATCTTGTTGGTAAGTACACCTCTCCCCGTTGAAGCTCGATCACTCACATTGGCAGAATCTGGGGAAACAATGAAAGCAGCAGGGCTAAAACCCATTGATACTGTTGTCTCTAGTACCGCCGTGCTCATTAAGTCGAAGAATCCTACGAATGTTGATACTGTTGAACTGGTTGCGGCAAGAATACGAGGGGTTATTAGTAAGTTTTCTGTTCTGCATCCTAAACATTTACTTACTGACTCTCTCAAGCTGCACAAAAACACGTCCTATGCCAATACAACGTCGAGCGAACAAAGCTTGCAGCAGCGACGAAAATCACTCCAGGAAAACGAGCACCGACTGTGAACGCACTGGAAGGCGATGGCGCTTGGGTGGCTGTCAGTTCAATGGTTGAAAAGAAGAAGATTGCGACGGTTATGGATGAGCTGACGGAAGTTGGGGCGCAGGATATCTTGGTATTGGAGATAGCGAATACGAGATGATTTGACGCAATATGGGATTGCGGATACCCTATAGATCAGTGGTTGACTTTGGGATCGGACATGAACTAGATAGAAAAAAAGTCAATGGGTATGATGATGCTTTATCTGTCAGTCTTGACTTCGTTTACTAGAAGACTTTCTACCCATCGTATTTTTGTTTTCGTTCTTGCCGTCCTTATTCTTCGTCTCGACTCTTGCTTGAAGTAGCGGATTTTCAGCGATTGGTACGTGTATCAGACGCCATTGACATCGCCCTGCAAAACGGTGATGTCTCTTGCATTCTTGCTTGTTACAGAGAGGTGGCGGCTGAAGCCCCAATATTTCTATCTCCTAAGAGTTTAGCTTTCTCAAAATATCCTGACTTCGCCTCCTTTTATGAGATGACTGCTGCAGCCTCACGGCGAGGAACGCTGGCCTGGGACGAAGAATGAATGATATTGTAGCTTAGTATCAACTCCTAGATTTTAGAAAGAGCAGTTGAACTCTGTGACTCTGCTTCCCCTCCCTCTCAGCGAAAGTGAGCCAGCCTCGCAACGTCTCGCTTACGGCACAAATTCCTTTCCCTATAATATAGTTTAGAATAAGAATTTCGCCAATACTAGGTTAGATGGTGTGACGGGAGTGGTCTGTAAGGCTGTCGCGGCAGTTCTTCTTATCTTTCGATGTTGGGTCCGAGTAGTTGAGTCCATCTCTTCTGCGATGACTGGTGCGCCCACTCGATACCCGCTTTACTGGATACCAGCTGCAGACCGATCCCTGGCGGGGTGCAATGGCTTCGTGGTGAAGTCGCACTTTCTGGTCGACGGGTGAATGCAAATGAGTCCAGCACAGCCGAACAGTTCCCAGGGCGGAGGGGTTCTGAGAGAAGGACGGTCCTGGATGACGGGACATGTCTTGTTCACCACCCGAAGGGGAGTAAATTGAGGGCTCTCACAAACCGGCAGACTTTGACCATAGAGAGACTCTTGCCCATTCTGGCTTGAGTAGAACTCGTGCATCATCGTCAAGGGTTATCATTAGCCGACTGTCTAACCACCTATTTTTTTTGATATTTTTTTTTGAATAGGATTTGGACGTTTAGCGAGGGTGGAAAGGAGAACCTAACCCACTTTTCAAGCGAAGGGGGTGGCAAAAAGGATTGCAGAGAAATCGGACAAGAAGCTTTAACTTAAGTAGATTATAATTGAATTCTTAGAGACTCTAAGTTTGTCGAAAACAAATTGAGACCCGTACCGAGTTTCAAATTATAGCGCCAGGTTAAATCCAAAGCCCAAAGCCACCGCGTTGCCCTTCAGCCTTGCGTGGTGCACGCCATAAGAGAAATCTATCTTGCAAGGACCTTATGCAGCTCTCTTAAAATAACACACCAAACAAATTCTTGGTTCAAACCACGGGTAATATGCGTATTTCGACGATCGTCTCGTATCTGATACGTATCCGTACTTCTACCCCTTGCTCAGCCTTGATGACGTCCCTTGCATCTTGGCAGAAACTCTATTCCTCCGAAAAAGCCGAGGCGGCGCGGCGATCGTGGCACAGCCTCGCGAGCCACGAGTCCAAAGCAAACATATTTTACCCAAATTCCTCCGCCTCCACCGTTCGCCTCTTCTTAACTATGGTTGATCTTTTCAATCCATCCCAAGAGTCTGCGCTTCTGAGTATTTAAGAAGAAGAGACGAGATGGCATCCCAACGCTCGTCTCCAGCCCGATCCCCCGCCTTAGCATTCAGCTCCCCCATCCCGCCCGAAGCACCGAAGGAGGGTGCCGTTTCACGGGTACGTCTACTGCGTTTTCCACCAAACCTTGACTAACAATGGAATAGCTGTTAATCGCACCGCTGACATTCATCTCCTTCCTCCTCTCCCTCGCGCTCATCGACTCAAGGAACCACTCTCTACGAACACATTCACATTCCCACTCTCGTCTTCCGCCTTCTACCGTCTTTGGGCATGTGAAAGAATTCCTGCACTCCTTGGTGTACCAATCGATGCCGTCATCTCCCTACTCCTACATCAAATCACCCAATTCCCAATCCTCGTTATCCAAAGAGGGGAAAGAGAAAGAAGAGCCATGGCACTGGCACACAAAGCAACGACATATGATGAAAGCGGAGATGGACGATGCCTTTCGAGTTAGGAAATGGGTTGTTGTGTTTTTGGTTGCGTGTGCGGTGTTGGCGGTATTTGGAGTGGTGGGCGTGCTGAGGTGGGTGGGGTATATTTGGAGGAATTGGGATCAGATTGGGAAGCCTGGTCCATTACATATTAATAGAGTGACGGGGATTATGTATGGAGATTATAGGGAGGTTTAAGGGAGGATGGGGAAGAAAAGGGAGGGCTTTTGTTAAAGGGGAGTTTGATGCTGGGAGCCCAGACGATAAGGAGATTTTGATGCATATTCGGGGACTTCGGATGGGAAGGAGGGACTTGGTGTTTTTTGGAGTTTGCATAAGCTGGAAAGCTGGAAAGAAAGAACGAATATATGGATGTGTATGAATAGAAGTGTCCAGTCATAGCAGATGCTACCGAGAAAGGGGTTACGAATTCCAATATACCGGCACTCCAAGATTGCAGGTCAGCCTCTTCAGGGGATGCTACCAATACCATGGAACTGGCTTCTGATCAAAGTTGACCAGAAGAGAGGGTGTGAAGTGAACGGGTTTAACTCACAAAACTCCTAACTTAGGTTACCATGAAGTCGAATTAAGACAGCCAACAACGTTTCATAAATTTCGAGTAAAAGTCCCGAGAAACAATGGGGAAGATGTCTCACCCCAGCCCCCCTTTGTTCAGCAGGCTCAGCCGCTAATTTGCCGAGCCCAAACCTTAAAATTTAACGCGGATCGCGTGAAGCTTTTATCGTTCACTTTTCCACCGTGAACGCGACTTCCCTCCCAAGCTATCGATGCGTCCTTCAACTCCCATGAAACTTCTCCCATCGCAGTCTCGACCAGGAGAGCTTGCGATCGCACCTTCCAAACGTCATTTATAGCAAAATGGCGACCCCAATGGGCCCTCCAGTCCTTCCAGGCTACTCACTCCGCGTGCAGCTCTTCTCACCACTTGCGCATGCCTTGGGCGACAAGCCGATACGATGCTTTCGAGTTGTTACCAATCCCGAGGCTACGATACGGGAATTCTGCCAGGAAGCTTCACGGATTCATGAGATCAACTATGGAGAGTAGGTTCTGCTTCTGCGCAAGCTCCTCAAACCCCTCTGGCACCGAGTCTAACGCTCGACAGGCCACTTGCGATCAAAAAGGTGCAAGACGACCAGGAATTTGATATCACACAGAACGAGATTCTAGGACATCTCTTTACGAATACGGCTACCATCCGAGTGATTCAAGCTGCTGCGAACCCCAGCATCCGCGACTCTGTTCCTCCAACATCGGCCCTTCGATTCGATCCAAACGTAACTCGCAAGAGGGAAAGGGAGGGAAGTGTGCGACCTAATGGAACATCCCCGTCAAGTGCTTGGAAACCCAACAAGAGACAGAGGGTATCGGAACTGGATCCAGACGAACCTCTACCATCCCGAGAAAATGAACCTGAGCGGAGGAATGGTCGTGCACCAGAAGTCAAGGTCATCCCCGATTCACAAGATGAGGGACCGAGTCCTAGGCAATTCAACCCTTCACGTCAAGTAAGACAAAACCTTCCTCGAATCCCAGAGACCGCTTCTCCATCACCTCCACCAGAAGTGCAACACTCCCCAAAACTTGCGAATGGCAACGCTGACCAGCATGGCATAAAGTCCGAGAAACAGAGTCAAAATGGTGTCTCGAACCACAGTACCGAAATGCAGAACTCAAGTCCCCTCGTACAAGCTTCGGAACGAGCACAATCAAACGGTTCACAAAGAGCGAAGAGTTCGAGCTATCATATTTCGAGACCTGCGGATCGCGGAACGTCAGTCTCCACTGCAGCCACCAGCCCATCTTCTGTTGACCAGCAAACCCCCACTCAGAATGGCCTCATATCAGCGAACAAGCGCAAGAGAACTGACCCTCCACCAAAACCACGCCCAAATGCAAATCGATCGACGAATGAGGATACCATCTACGACAGCATTGTGTCAGAGGATGAGGGCGCTGCGATTCTGAGAAAGAAGAAGTCGTCGTTGAAGATGCGGAATAGTCCGAGCAATGGTCTTCCTGGAATTGATTCAATTTGGTCCAACAACACATTCAATACGCCACCCAATGGAACCCGACGCCCGGTTCGATCCCGGGAAGGTTCTTCAGCTGGCGAACTGCCTCTCACTCCAAACAGCAAAGAACGCGAAAAGAGACAACAAGAGAAAGGTGAGGCGGACGAGGCTAAGAAAGCGCGAAGAGCTGCAGCAGAAGCTGCGGAACAACGAAGACTCGAGGCGGATGAGGCGCGGCAAGCTGAAGAAGCTCGCATTGCTAAGGAAGAACGGGCGAAGAGAGAACAGCAAGAACGGCTTGAGGTCGAGGAATCCCAACGAGAAGCGGCCAAACGACAATCTGTGATTGAAAAGGCAGCTCGCTTGCAAAAGGAGTGTGAGGAGAAGAGAGAAGCCGAGGAGCGAGTTGTTAAGGAAAAGGCCGAATCAGAACGGCTTGCAAAGAAGAAAGCAGAGGCTGAGGCAAAGAAGCTGCGAGAAGAGAAAGAAACAGAACGGCAAACACAGGCTGAAGAGGCTAAGAAGCTGGGTATGGTAGAAGAGAGAAAAATGCAGGAAAAACGAGCTGCTGAAGAGGCACTAAAGAAGAACTCAGCGTCACCCGAAGAGCAGAGACAAAGGCACCATTCATCACCCATTCTTCCTAGAGCAGCTCCTTCATCCGCGGCCAAGACCCAATCATCTACACCGTATATTCCGAGTGGTCGAAAATCAGCTCTCAAGTTCTCACTATCTTCTCAAGCCGTTAGCTCATCCCCAAGCTCTCCTGAGGTATCTCGAGGCGTTGGTATTGAAGCCCAGATGCCATTGCCGTCGAAAATGAACAGAAAGGTTTCTTTCGATCTTCATGAACGCAAAGAGACAGCGATCAAACCACCAACCAGGATCTTACCTCCAACAAAATCAGCGACACCCAAAGTTTCAGTGTCAAAAGTTTCAACTCCAGCTTCGAAAGACTTGACACGGAAACTTTCACAGCAAGGATCTGGTAACCACCTCAAATCCTTTTTATCCAAGATGGCTAACCATGCTCACGTTCTAGTAGCACCAGTGAAGCACCTTAATACCCCGATCCCGGTCCCTTCCGCTTTGAGACGATCTAGTTTGGAACGGAGCATAACGCCAATTGGACGTGCTGCAGTGATACCCCCGCCCAAAGTGCAATCTCCGCAGATCACTAGAACGAAAATCACTCCTCCAACTCGTTCTGCATCACAAAAGAGTGAAACACCTGTGATCCCTCCTGAAAAGCGTATGTTTCATTCCGGTCTTGCTACACTCTTGAAAACATCTCCAATCATTGCTTGTGCCATATTTTATGTTCTGCATTGTTATTCTCGTTGCTTTTGCAAGTTGGTTGTCGACGCGGCTAACATCTAGATAGTGATTGTAATCGAGGATAGTGCTAGTTCTGATTCAGATTCTGAAGAAGATATCCCTGCCGTAGTCAGCCCTGCCAAATTAGCAAAGTCCACTTCTCTGTCATCAAAACCAACTTTACCCACCCTGGTTGCCGCTAAGACGGAACAGTCGGAAGAGGAAGAGGAAGAAGAGATTGATGAGGATGAAACACAGAGTCACAATCCTTCGACCCGTGACAGTCGGTCACCAGTCATCTACAGCCAACACACGAAGACAGAACCAGTGCCTGCTTTGCGACCTGCGCTCGAAAGCCACATCGGAAAGGACGGCGGTGACAATGAATCCTCTAAGAGCAGCTCGGAAGACTCGGAAGAAGAATTTAACGAGCCAACTCCGAAACCAAAGTCAAGGGAAGTCCCGATAAAAGATGCGGAAGGTGAAGAAAGCGAAGATTCGGAAGCTGAAGCTGAAGCCGCAAAAGCTGAAGCCCAGGACGTTGAGATGGAGGATGATGAAGAGGAAGAAACGAGCGAGGAATCTGCATCTGAGTCTGAAGGCGAAGGCACTGAAGTCCAAGTCCCCAAGTCCAGTCCTCCGATTCTCCCTGCGGCCAAGCCTGCCAAAGTATCAGCGCCAAAGCCAACTCAAACCAATAACTGTAAGGTCTCTACCACACCAGAGGAATTGAGTACTCAAGACGAGATCGATCAACAACTAACCTCTTCTGTGTATGAAGCCCGCTCGGCCATCAATTCTTCTGCAGTACCTTCCTCAAGTGCCATTAGACCGGCGTTCAAAGTGGGAGCCAGCCTGTCAGGCTTGAATTCCGCCAAACAACCACTCGGATCGAAGACCACGAAGCCTTCGACTACGACGAAGAGTTCGCAGCAACCGAAAGTCAACATGGATAATGGAAGCGAAAGCGAGGAGGAGGAGGAGGAGGAAAGCGATGAACAGAGCACATATTCTTCTGACGAAGAACCGAGGAAACCAATAGCTACCAAATTCGCAATGAAATCTCAGCCGAAAGCAAAATACTCGGACTCGTCGGACGAGGATTCCTCCGAGAACGAGGACGAGAAATCCAAGGCACAAAAGGAGCTTACGGCGATGATTGAGGGCCTGGCGAATGGCGATAGCCAGGTTAGCCTGCCGAGTCCGAAGGCGTATCGAAGCTCGACGCAGCAGGAGGTCAAAAAGTATGGGAAGAAAGGGGAGAAGAAGGTTGACAAGTATACTACTGGGTACAAGTTTTCAATGCCTAAGTGAGCTTACTTTGTATGTTTGGAGATTTGGAGCTCCTGGATATGAGCTTGGCAATGAGGGTGAAGGAATGTTCATAGATTCTGATATGAAAGCAAGGAGAGTGGGGTAAGGTTGACTTGGCTCGTGTGTACAGGGATAATTATTCAGCCTTGGATGTCGTCGGATACCAGATTCAGAATTGATGAGCTTGTTGAGGTAACTCCTTTTCTTCTTTCGCGTCTTGTGATTAGAATCCGCTTATTTCTGTGGCAAGTACTACTCCGAGCCGCAGTCAGAGTCATTCCGAACTCAGTTACCTGCTTCATGAGATGTCGAGGTTGATACTTTGCCAAGCCTCCTTGCTCCAGGCAATCATTCGCAGCAATGTTGTACATTTTAATTTACAAAGCCTTTAAGCCAATCTTTTGGCGAACTGGCCTATGCCAATTGATTTGGATGCTTACACATACTCGGCTTACGTCTCACAACAGCTCTGCTTCTCTACAGACAGGGACCTTCTTCCTCAGCCTTGCGCCAAATTGGGTTTTGCCTTTCTATTGCTTTATTCTTGCAGCTGCATGACGTCCGCACGAGGTGCAACTCAATGTTTGGTGATGCCATCATAGCTTTTGGCAGGAAACCATCCACCAAGTCATGAACTCCGAACTCCGCGAGCACAGCACTCCCTATCCCCGGCCCCTGCCTTTGGGCAGTGCGTCCCCGTGGATTCACTGACCTTCAGCAGTGGCGCAGCTTATTTCGCGGATCCATTCTGTTCATCGGTTCTTCGTTGACAAAGCCGAGGTCTTGGGGTTCTGGAGTAGAACTGAGAGAGTGTTCCTAATTGGACCGCTCGCTTCTCTGTCAGCGATGTTTGGAGTGATATATAACATTCACCTTTTCAAGACGGGTTCTGGTATGTTGTGTTCGATACTGTTCTTGGAGTTCTCTTTCCTCGTCTTTTTCCTTCCACACTCGTCTCTTTTCTCACAAATACATCTTCCCCCTCGCGACCCTTGGACGAAGTGGAAGAACTCCTCACCTGTTCTTCCATCGTCCCTTCGATTCCTGTACTAGGTGGACGATTCTTCAACTCTTTTGACAGCGCTCCTTCGATTTCCGGAGCCCCCGTTATGAAGGTCTTCTTCGGGTTCCTTCTGGCCTTGGCCGCCACAGCACTGGGTGGTTTCCCTCCGAAGCCACAAGGTGTGACTATAGTCAACTCTAAGAGAACTCCTGGTGTATCGATCACTTACAAAGAGGTATGTTCTAACGTGTCTGTGATTCTTCTGCGATCTCTTCTTTTCCAATTTTTCAGTTGGGACGAACCTCCGATGCTTGCCCGATCTCTTTGCAATTCCCATTGGGACGGCTCGGGCTCGGACTGTTTTTGATGCTTACCAAATCTCGTTTGAAATTACAATTGCGCAAGCTCTGACATTGGTACTGGTCACACGTTGACTGACCGAATCTAGACACACTTCTGCGAGACTACAGCCGGAGTCAAATCACACAGCGGCTATGTTCACCTCCCAGCCTCTGTCCTCCAACAATCATACAACAACTCCATGTTTTTCTGGTACTTCGAAGCTCGCAAGAATCCCCAAAACGCTCCCCTGATAATCTACCTCGCTGGTGGTGTTGGCGAGAGCTCAATGTTCGGTGCCACGATGATGGGCGGACCTTGCTACATCAACGACGATGCCAACAGCACCACTCTCAATCCCTGGTCCTTTAACAACGAGGCCAATGTGCTTTACATTGACCAGCCAGTACAGACCGGCTTTTCTTATGATGTACTCGTCAATGGGACCCTCGATCAAATGCAACAACCGGGTGGATACTCTGTAGCTGACTTCTCGTCTGGTGTTCCTGAGACTAATGCTACGTTCTTGGTTGGAACTTTTCCCAGCCAGATGGAGAGCCAAACTGCAAACAGTTCGGTTGATGCATCTCATGTGTTGTATCACTTTACCCAGGCTTTTGTTAATGAGTAAGCACTTTCCTCCTTTTCGAGCTTTTGCAACTAACAAAGCTGCAAGTTTCCCGAAGTACAAAACCAAAAACAAGAAGATCAATCTTTGGGCCAATTCGGTAGGTTCCCTGAGCCCTCGTCACTGATGCCGAGTTTCTGATTTATTTAGTGGGGTGGCTTCTACGGTCCTTCAACACTTGCTTATTTCGAGATACAAAATGAGCTCCTCAAAAGCATTTCCAGCAACCCCCAAAAGTACTCAATCCTCGACGTTGATACCCTCGGTCTCTTGAACGGCTGTGTTGACACCCTCATCGAGCAACCATTCTACCCTCTCTACCTGCTGAACAACACGTACCTCCCCCTCATCACGGAGCAGAACTACACCGACCGTATAGACGCATTCGCAACTCCGGGCGAGGGCTGCAAAGACCTCATCAATATGTGTCGAGGAAACGCCGCCCTCCTGGACCCTCAGTTCCTCGGCACGAACCAAATCGTCAACGACATCTGTAATATCACCTTTCTCACCTGCTTTGCGGACGTGCAAGGAGGCAGCGACATCCCGAACGCCACCGACCCCAACGCACTCCATCGCAGCGCCTTCGACATCTCGCACTTCCAGCCTGAAGCCTATCCCTACACCCACATCTCTACGTTCTTCAATCGCGAATGGGTCCAATCTTCTCTCGGCGTTCCACTGAATTTCTCTGCCTTCTCGAATGCGGTGTGGAGCTACCCCTATGGAGCCTTTGCGAAGACTGCTGACGGTATCCGTGGCAACAAGTCGAACATCGAATACCTGCTTTTGCGGGGCAAGAAAGTCGTGCTTGTATACGGCGACCGTGATTACCGCTGCAACTGGCTCGGTGCGGAAGCTATCTCCAAGTCCGTCTCCTTCCCTGGGCAAGAAAGGTTCAAGCAAAGTGGATATGCAGAGGTGGTTGTCAACAGCATTTACATCGGTGGTGTCACACGACAAGCTGAGAACCTTGCTTTCGTTCGGGTCTTTGATGCTGGGCATTACCCACATGCTTCTCAGCCTGAGACGGTGTACAGGATTCTGGAACGCAGCTTGAAGAACGTGGATGTTGCGACGGGCAATGAGAAAGCTGGTAAGGGCTGTGGATATCAGACGAAGGGTCCGGGCGACGCTTGGGGTTGGAGAAATGTCCTGCCGAAGAGTCCCGAGCCTATCTGCTCGACGTGGTATGCTGATATCACTTGTAGTGATGAGCAGTATGCTGCGTTGGAGGATGGCAGCGCGGTTGTGGAGCATGATTTGGTGGTTAGCCCTGCTGGAGCTGTTTTCAATTGAGGAATAGTTCGTTGCGGATACTGTATGGTCGAGAGAGCGTGTTAGATGCACTAGCAAAGACTGAGCAAGTAGAAATCTCATGATCAATCAGAGCAGAGTAATAATAATTCATTGAGCAGAGAGCATCGCATGGACTTGAGTAGTAAAGCCCGCCCAGATCTGAGGAGTGGTAGCCGTGCTAGAAAGTCCCAGATTGCGAGAAATCCATGTTCCAGAATCCACTAATTACTTGATTTTCCCCGAGATACGTCCCCAGGAATGCCGACATGGGGAGCAAGTCATCCTGCATACTCTCGAACCCGCCAGCTGCATCGAATTCAAGCATGGTATTGTGGTCACTTGTACCCATGAGAGGGAATGTAATGGAATCATCTTCCTGGTTATAGGATCCAAAAGAGTTCTGTGTTGACCGGACGAAGGCTGTGGCAAACCTCAGGAAGGCTTTGCAGTCTTCGTATAACTGGTTGGTTGCTACGGAAATGTTTCGCCCTGCTTCGAGTGTTTGCAGAACTTGGCTTAGAAGCTCGACGTCGCCCTGGCTGTGTGATGCGATTGAGTGGGTGAAGACGACGAGAAATGGAGTGAAGGAGGAGAAAAGTAGAACCCTAAACATTGAGTATTGTGCCTCCGGTGGAAAGGATTGGGGAACTTACCAACCAGAATATACTCGCATGCTTGGTGTTTTATTTGCAGACAATTTCGCGCAATTCTCTACGTGGCATTGCAAAGCCATCCTTGCTGCTTGATATCTTTCGGAGCTGATGTGTGTAGCAGCTGCTGGTGAAGTTTTCGCCCCGTATAAGAGCGTCAAAATATAGTAATAGAAGAAGTCAGACCAGCTGATGATGAGGTCCAAGTCGTTGCTATCTTGTGCATGTTGTGTATCAATCTATTAAAGTCAGTCCCTTGAGTACAATCACTATATGGGAAGTGGGCTTTACCCTTTTCAAGCCAACGTGCCAAGCAAAAAGACTAGAAGCCCGCTCGTCAATTATCCTCGATCTGATCTCTGGCGATTGGCGTCGAGCTCTCGCTGAGTACAGCTCATCATACATCTGGCCTTGCAACTTACAAAGCTCAATAAATGCAACCAACACCTTGTCCCAAGCGCAGAAGCTCAGGTCTCGATTGAGGACGAAGATTTCCACATCAATATCATAATCTGGGAAACTTGATGCACGGCCAAGATTGAGAGACATGATCTTGTCGATCATGTATAGCATCCAGAAGACGTGACGCTTGGCATCTGCGAGCTCAGGCGGGCCGCGGGCAACTTCGGCTTCTCTATGGTAACCTAGGCTTTGACACAGTCTGGCGCCGGTGGAGACGATGGCCCAGCAGAGTGCTGGTCGGGCATCAGCCTGTGCTTTCATTGCCTGTTTTAAGGAATGTTAGACAGATTAACGCGGGCAGAAGCATGGCTCACCCCCATCATCAAACACTGAATATTCTCTAACGTTGGTGTTACCAGACATTCGTACTCCTGAATCCCATCACAGAAGTTCTTCTCGCATAGCTTGGCGTATGCTGCACACTCCGAACTTGAGAGGTCCGGACTATTCTCTTGGCTGTAAGTATCGAGGAGATAGAATAGGAGGCCGTTGAGGAGCGTAATTTCTCCTTTTGAACATGGTCTTGTGGGAAAATAGACTTTCTTGCATAAATCCTCGAGCATCATGTGATCTCTGAAGCCATTATGCAAGATCACTGCAGGTAGTTTCACTAGTTACAGATCAGTTAAGGAAATTTGAGCTGACTAAGTCCTGGGTACTGACCTGCCGCTTTCTTTAAAGCAGCAATAACTACAGATACTGGTGGGAGTTCAACATTCTGGGTTGACAATCTCGAAGATGAGCAAGGAAAATAAAGATGATTGACCGACGACGGAACATTTTGGCCTTGCAAGCGGGACTTCAGTGATACCAAAGACGACTGTATCTCCATGTTAAATTCGGTGACATTCGCTTCTTCCGCTGAGAGCTCCGCTGAAATTGATGCTTGTGCTGACTGATTGTTGAAAGACGGTTCATTCTGGAAAATTGTGGTCGCCCCGGACGAAGCGTTGCGCTCAGTAGCCACTACATGAATCTCGAAGGGTGATTTCGGTTCCTGCTGACTCTGTTCGAGCTTTCCAAGTCTGTCTTTTATTTCGTTGAGAGTCTCCTGGATGAGGCTGAAGTGGCTTTCTTCACTAGACGAAGTGAACGCTGGTTGAGCAAGCTGGGTAGCCGGAGGCACATTCGCTGGAGTTTCCGCCGTAGTTGCAGTTGATGTGACTCCACAAGTCAAATGAGCAGTTCGACAGCTTGAGCATGGCGAGGTCTTATCACAACGAATCTGTAGAAGTGTTAGCTTCCGTACTCTGGTCGCGCGACGTGGCTGATAGACAGTCTATGACCTTTCTGATTCTGCAATTTCCGCACTATCACCCAAAGATGTACTTAATTAGCCGACTAATTTGCAACGGATCTCAAATAGTGCATACCGACTTAGGGAGAAATGAGGTGTCACGCCGGGACGGCTTGCTAACCCTGTCTCCTACCCTGGTCGCTTTAGTTCTCTCGGCGGAGCCGTTCCTGGCTGAGATGTCCATCTGGGTTATTCCTTGAAGGATGGAACATGAAAACTTTTGGATATTGGGATGAACATTTGCAAAGGTACCGGGAGTTGAGAAATTGAAGAGTTGGTTAGCGCGGATGCCGTGAGACGCGTGCCCCGCGCGGAATCCGCGAAGCGAACCCCCTATTACATAATGTGGGGCCATAGAAAATATCTACGGGCAATTTATGGCAACATCTCAGGCTCAAGAGTAGTGAGGTGTAAGCTTGTAACCTAACGAGTAAGATTCGCCTTCCCGCGGAGTGCGCGGAGCCATCATCTCAGGCGCTCAAAGCAATCCCATAATTTGCTGGGGTTTAATCGTTCAGCTTTGTGGATGGTAAGACATTGGAGGATACATATATGCATCTTGCCCCCAGAACAGAAGAATAGTAAACACTTTCTCCGCCCTCGATCTTGAGAGTCTTGGGTTCAAGTTTTCGTTCCAGGCCACATCTGTCACCATGTCTACAGGTCCTCAAGTGTGTTCCTTTTCTGGCGATCTGCGGAGGTACAGCCTTCTTCTCAAAGTTTTCTCCTAAGCTAACGAGACACTACTTGCACAAAGAAAGGAAATGATATTACTGGGCCCGAGATCTCATCTACAAGACCAGACTACATATCAAAACTCACCAACACATATTACTCGAACATACCCTCTCTCACGAAACACCTCCCTGAAGACCAGCAACCCGAACATCGAATCTGTCGTAGATGGATGGCAGCCAGGGAAAGACCCCAGAGTAGATCATTCTGGCCATTTCGAGTTCTGTGGCTCTTGGGGAACAGGTGCCATGATGGTCGGATTTCCGTTGCTGATGTATTACATGTGGATCGGTGCAACATTCTACAAAGGACACTTCCCGGCACCTACTTCCACTCAGTCTTTTGCCAGCTTCTGCAGACACCTGGCGAATTTGGTATACGAGCATGCATTTCCAACTTTGCGAGCCTGGAAGATCTACTGGTCGTTCTTCCTCGTTGAATCCGCGTTTTACTGCTTCCTCCCTGGCGTTCAAGGTTTTGGAAAGCCTCTAGATCACGAAGGAGGAAAACAGCTCAAGTACCATTGCAGTGCCGTCTGGTCTTTTTATATCACCATCCTACTCACTGCAGGTTTACATTGCACAGGACTCTTCAAGCTCTACACTATCATAGACGAATTTGGTCCGATACTCTCAGTCGCCATTCTTTCGGGGTTTCTCGTGGCGATTGTTGCATACATCTCTGCCCGGAGTCGCGATGCTCAACACAGAATGACTGGGTACTTTGTGTATGACTTTTTCATGGGATCTGAGTTGAACCCCAGAATCGGTCCCCTCGATTTCAAGATGTTTTTCATGGTTCGCATCCCGTGGTTTATTTTGTTTGCAATATCCTGTGCTACGGCCGCCAAACAGTATGAGTTTTATGGACATGTTTCTGCAGAAGTCGTGTTCTTGGTTGGAGCTCATTTCTTCTACACGAATGCATGTGCGAAGGGTGAGGAATGTATCATGACGACTTGGTTGGTCTCCTCCTTTCCGAATCTTCCTCCTTCCAAAGGAATTTAAGCAAACCGACAAGCACGAATCAAAGCTGACAAAATGAAGGGACATTTACTATGAGAAATGGGGCTTCATGCTCATCTTCTGGAACTTGGCTGGAGTCCCTTTCAGTTATTGCCACTGCACGCTTTACTTCGCCAATCACCTCGACACTTCATCAGACTGGTCCATTCCCGCGATGCGAACTCCAGCTCTGATCATTCTCTTCACATCATACCTCTTCGTATATTGGATTTGGGACACCACCGGTAGCCAAAAGAATAGGTTCAGAGCACGAGAACGTGGAAAATTTGTGCCGAGGAAAACATTTCCCCAACTCCCATGGCAAACACTTCAAAATCCTCGAATTATCACAACCAAAAATGGCGATACGATTCTTGTCGATGGCTGGTATGGATATACTCGGAAAATACACTATACTTGCGATGTCTACTTTGCGCTTTCTTGGGGCGTGGTGACTGGATTTGACAGCCCCTTTCCTTGGTTTTATCCAGTTTTCTTTACGGTAATGATCTTGCACCGAGCTCGCAGAGATATCCAGAGGTGCAGAGCAAAATATGGGGAGAGCTGGACCGAGTATGAGAAGCTTGTTCCCTACTTGTTTATGCCGGTATGTTTTACTCTCCTGCCGATTGCTCAAAATCAAGGTACTGATATGAGAAACTAGTATGTTATCTAGTTTCAACTGCAGGGGTGGGATCGACTATCGGACATTATACTTGTTTGGTAATAGGACGCGAACGTGGAAGAAGAGACAGCAAATCGCATTGAATGTTGTACGAAGCACGGCGTGGGTTGAATGAGGGGTTGTTATTAGGAAATTATGCTGCAAGACGTAAGAACTGAATAGCTGGTACTTGGAGTATCGCCATCCTTTTGAAACTATGCAACTTTAAGAGCATGACTTCTATGTCTGGCAAATAATTGTGCCGCTCAAACTTAGAGAGTTTATGGGCTAAAAGATCGCATTTCAGCAACTATAAGACAAATTCAAATCCAATTTCCAAGAATGTATTGACGTCTTGTACAACCAGATCATTCCATATGACCGAACGGCAACTGGAAATGCGATATCTCCTACAAATCTCTTATACTGTCCCACATCGTCTCGTCTTCTGGGGGCACGGGGAGGCCGAGCAGGCGCGTAAAGTCGAGTCGCATCTTATACAGACTGAGGTCTGAAGTCTCCTCCAAATATGTCGACAAAACAGATTCTACTACCTGACCTTCTTTCTCAGGATCTAGATGACTAAGGTTTATAGTTCTTGAAACAGCTCTGTGTTCACATTTTCTCGGTAACAGCGGGCTAGGAGTGTCCTGGCGGGAGAGCACAAACTCTCTAGCTTTGCGTGCAACGTGTGGAAAACCATGCGTCTTCTCTTGCGCCAGAATCTTTTCAATAGCGCGACATGTCTCGCCCTGACCCTCTGGTGTATAAATTCCAGCCCAAGGTTTAAGTTCCTTCCCAGAGTCGATGCTTTTGTTCGAAATCGATACCGGTTCAAGTCCGAATATAACGACTGGCATTGGATCGAGCCTGAAGGTGCAATCGTGCTCGTAACCTGAGATTATTTTTGGGATATTCCCTGTGGCATTGATCTCGATTATGCCTGTGAAAGCCTCATAGCCATCCGTAATGAAACTCTTGGTTGCATGATCCCAAAGGTGCAGAGGTTTCCTTTGGATTTCGCATTCTAAGAAAGGCACGTCGGCGATAAAATCAAATGAGAAACGATGCCTGAGTCGTGATCTGATTAATTGAGACTCTGCTGGACTAATAGTCTTTGGGATAGGCAGAGAAGACATTGCACTCTTCTGAACCAGAGAGGGGTGCACAAATGTATGCCCACTGAATTGGTGCCGCACATATCCATGCGCCGTCCGTGCAAGTCTGATAACAATCGTTCCTGTCAGTCCTATCACAGAATCGTAGCTTCCAGCAATGCAGTTTAAGTTCAGGAGGTACTCCCCCTCGCCATCGCTCAACATATTTCTGATTCTGAAACCTTGGTTGGTTATTGTGACTTCCGCCGGTATAATACCAGGATCTGAGATACGCTGAAGGCCACTGCACTCTCTGAACTCAGCGGGGGATTCTGCTAAGATACCCCGAAACTTTCGTCGCCGGTGAAGAGGAAGCATGCGCTCGTTTGGACAAGTCCATGCAAAAAGTGAAAGATCGTTATTCTCTCGTGAAATAGCTTCTTGGAGCCGAATGAATGCTTTCTGGCCTTCCCCGTATATCAACGGAAGATTGACGTCGAAGATGCCAAACATGCAATACGCAAGATCCTCGACCCTTGTGGTCTGCCGTGATGCAGCCCAAGACATTCGTCTTGCCACTGGAACAGCTTGTAACATGTCGCTATCGTTGAGAATTTCCGCGTCAATTCCAGTAATCTCAGTCAGATGTCCCTGCAGGGAATCATTGGTGCCGATCAGATTCCAGCCCCTGTCATAGAACTCGATCTCTTCAGGTGCAATGAGCTCTTGCAATGTCCAGCCCCGAGTGAACCATCTGCATTGGCGAAGGTAACCTCCTATCCGCCAGCTGTCGAATGAGAGAAGATCAGAGAGGAAGACAAAGCAGACATGCGATTGCTTATACCAGCGAAACATCGAATTGATGGCCTCAGTCAACTCAGCGCTGCTGCTCTTATCAATGCAACAAGTGTCAACCCAAGCATATTCGATGTTACGGTCATGGGCTAGCTGGCAGGTGCGCTCGATCTTGGAGAATCCTTGCTTCTTCCTGGCCCGCTCGAGATTCGCCATGTCTTGGAAACCGACCTCGTCATCGCCCCAAGTATGTGAAAGGATTGCATAGATGCAGGTTTCAGGGTCCTCGGTGAACTCAAGAGCTAGAGACGTTGTATTGATTAACCACATCGCCGCGCTGTCGTCTCCGATTCAGGCCGAGGAATGGCGCGCTGTGGGACTGGAAGAGAGCTGCTCCGAGACTTCTCACGGGTTGGAAAAGCAAGACAACTGGGTTGGTTTTGAAATATGGTTATCGAGTTGGGAGCCGGAAAGTATAACAGCAAAATGTTGAAGTATTCGCCTCGCTGGGAGGTCAACACCTCTGCATGCGTAGGCTGAAAACCGAGCATTGGAAGGCATGGATCTGATTGGATGGAGGTGGAATACAACATTTTCAACAAAACAGTGATCTTTCGAGCGAACTGGCTACTAGCCATGGTCTCTAGGTCTCACGGCTAGCTCGAGACAACATGGCAATGATAAGAAGAGAAGGAACGCTCGAGAGCTCGACAAATCTGCTTGCCCATAAACCATCGTCAAACACAATTCCCCGGTCCGAGGGGCTCGAAAGTGGGGCCCGGCGCGGGCAGCCTATGAGAGCTGTAGAGCATGCTGTACTACCCACCTTTTCAATATCCGAAAGAGGAATAAATAGTCGCTAAGAGAGTCCAATTGTGTTTAAAGGATGATAGGATAAATTAAGTTGAGTTGAGTTAAGCTGAGACAAATTAAAACGAAAGCGCGACTCCTTCCCTGTGGTTCCCATCCTAGGGCTGTATTCTGAGGAATAGGACTTGCTTGGAAGCTTGTAAAATCACCCCCTTCACAGTGTCCGACCGATAGCTCTTGAGAATCTTCGATGACCCTGCAAATATCTTACACTTTATGTCAGGGCAAGAAACCTGGAGTTGTAAGGCTTCATAGCGAGCTCAACCCCTCAATTTGCACGCTGTAGTCCACTTAGCGCCCCAAGCGAGTCAAAATGCCCCGTAGTCCCGTCACTTTATGCCGTGATCTGCGTACAGACCCCTCACCCAGCTTGTTTTCTTCCCCTGGAGTATTATCGAGATGCAAACGAATAAGGGCCAGTTTTCTGAAACGAGGGAAGAAGTACATTTCAATGCTAGGCGCTCACCACTGTACCTATGATGGGATAGCTTAACCCAATAGCTAGCATGCTAGAGATCGGCAGTTATTCAATGTAAGTCACCCCTCATGTTGAAAGCTCAGCGTCCTTTCATACCTACTGATATTCTCAGGTGAAAGGCAGAATTATGATCGACAGCAAAGAGTTCGTACAGTGACGACATCCGTGATCCAAAACTTGCGTTCATTCTAGATTCAAGAACTATTCGATCAGTTTTGAAGGAGCACGAAGACAAGTCCAATGATGAATTAATTATTTGCGATTTCGCGATGCCGGGATTCATGTTGTTCACCAAAAGGTGGGGACTGTTCCATATTTCAGGGCTGATGCCTGTGGATTACAACGAAGACGCCTTTGCAGGCCTCGTTCTACCTCCAAATACCAAGAAGACTTTTTCATCTCTGATCGAACTACAGAAGGAAGGCTCGCTAGAATTTGATGATATGATCGCCGGCAATGGGGAGGGCCTGATAATACTTCTACAAGGACCGCCTGGCGTGGGCAAAGCATTTACTGCAGGTCAGTCAACTCAACAAATTTTCTCTAAGAAGACTAATAAGAACAACACATATCAGAGAGCATCGGGGATTTTTCCAAACGGCCGCTCTACACACTGGGCAAACAAGATTTTGGTTGCTCTTCTCTCAATTCATATAAGTCATTGACAGCCGCGCTTGCAAGGGCATCAAAGTGGAACTCGATTGTGCTACTCGATGTAGCTAAATAAAGGGGAGTAAGGGAATCACATGAACAATAAGCAGTGGAGCCTGTCTTAAGCCGAGGGTGACCATAAGTGGCTGAGACACCTGGCTCCGCGATTGTAACAGCTGAGAGATACGGAGTATGCGAGCCTTCTTTTCCACAAAATTTTAGACCAAGTACGTACCCTATCTCCAAACAGAATTGTATTAAGGGGGCGATGAGGTCGTTCCTTTGCTAAATCTGTGAGACTGTTTTCAGCGAAGATGTGGAAGGGTTGGGAGTGTTCGGAGTAAAAAACAAACTCATGTTAATTGACATGGCTGGGGCAAGTTTTGAGTGGTACAGTGCAATAAGGATTACTTTCATTGAAACAATAAACACCAAGGCAAGGCGTTGCCCAATAGCTATCAAATGAGAACTTCCTCGTCTCCAAAACCGTCACATTGAGTTCCTCGCCCACAATCCTCTCTTAGTCAACATCCCCAAGCCTCTCCCTACCTCGCTCCCACTTCCAGCTCTCGCCTCCCCGGACACGCTGCAGACGATGCCCCCCAAACAAATAATTGTGCACCTAGGACACCACATCTTAATCTATAATATTACTTCTAGATTCTAGTAATACACGTGGCTCGATTCGAACAATAAGAGAGGTCATGAAGCACTTCCTTTAACCACATCAAAAACTCTCTCACAATCTTTCCCAATTTCGAGGGCAATGAAGCATTGATTAATAGCTGAATATCCTCCAACTTGGAGTACGATGGTATGAGGAAACTCTTCTCGATGTAGAACTCGAAAGTGAATAGAATAGAGAAGGTGAGGTCTAATGATGTGCAACAGAACCATAACTCCGAAATTCAGTATCCACTCTCCACTTCCAGGAATAGTTCAATGTACCAGAAATTCCTGGGACATTGATGCATTATTCAATAAGACCTAAAGTCTTTGGCTTAAGAGTAGTTAGAAAGAGCTGAGATAAAGTTAGGTATTAGATGAAAGGTCTTCTTGCTTCAAATGTTCAGACAAAAGCGTAATTTGAGGGTAAATACTGTAATCAGTGTATCCAGTGTGGAAATCCACGGGGGAGGCTTCGACTCACGAGTAGGAGAGGGCGAGGATATGACGAACGTGTTTGTATTGCTATGCTTTTGGATCATCTATGCATCATGTCTCTCCACGAAACAAGCTTTGAATCATCCGTGAATGCAGAAGTAAGAAACTCCAGCCCCGTTGAGCAAAAGAAAGAACTTCTACAAAGGCTTCAACCAATAATCTCCTCAGTCTCCTCAACGATCTCCTCAACAATCTCCTCAATAACCTGATCCTCTTCCTCGTCAGTCTTCTTTACCAACCCCTCGATCGGATCCAGCGGCAAGCCTCGCGCCTCCCTCTCAGTGGCGACCTCCTCCTCGATCTGCGCACGCCACGCCAACCACTCGTCTAACAATCGCCGTCTGTGCTCAACGACTGCCAGATCAGCGGACGCGCCGCGGTCGGCGTCTTCTTGGTCGAAGACTTTGCTGTACTCGCGGAGATTCTTGCGGATTTGCTTTTGTTCTTCTTTGGTGAGGAGGGGTGGGGGGCGCGGGCGCCAAAGCCACTGCTTGAATTTCTCGACGGGCTCTTCGCGCAGCTGCTCGCCTTTGAAGTCGTAGAGGTGGTAGCCGTTCTCCATCTGTTGGGTGAATTAGTATCGGGCGATGATTGGGGACTGGGGATTGAGGATTGGGGGAAAGGGGGGCTTACAGCGTGTTTCCAGATGCTCGCGCTTGTTGCGACAAATCGGCCGGTGGGGTCCCAGTCGATATCGGTTACGCCATAGTGATCAGCAGTGTTCATGAGCTGCAGGTTGGCGGTGAGGTCCTTGTCACTCTCTGGTTTCTCGCCTTCGAAATCCATGTCAAAGAACTCCATGTCGAAGCTTTGTTGCGAGTGCACGGTAGCAACGATGACGAAGCGGCCCTTTGGTGACCAGTAGATGGCGTTGCTGTTCTTCTTGTCGTAGGTTCGGATGTGCTTGAAGTTGCCCACACCTGCTCCCTTGACTTTCTCCGGGCAGTAGAATGAGACCGAGGTCTTTGGAGGAACGGCGGTAGGTGCAACGACTTCAGCGGTAGTGATGATGACGAATCTGTCTCCCTTTGGCTCCCAAGCAAAGTTGATGACGGTGTCCTTGATGGAATCGACAACTTCAACAGGAACTCCCTTCTCTCGTACACGGAAGATTTCCAGACTCGTAGCCAAAGATTTCTTTGATTTCGAGTGTCGGTCAACCTTGACGCACAGGTAATCGGCATTGGATTGCCAGTGAAGCTTTGCATCGGTAACACTGAAAAGGTTCAAGGTTCTTACGACTTCCTTTGATGGAACGCTCATCAAACCAACCTTCGCAGGATTGCTGCCAATTTCAGGAGTCCAATAACAGAATAATTGCTCGTACGTCTTGATGCCTTCTCGGTGTGGTGTTGCAGGCGCCCAGTCAAAATCCATGACGCCTTCAATCTTGATTGATGTCTTGTCCAGAAGTCCCATTCGAGGCAACTCGTAGACGGAAATCGATGCGCCTTGTGTCAAACGTGCAACATACTTATCATCTGCTGACCACTTGAATGCTGGCCAAACAATCTTTCTCTTTACAGGTTGACCTGCTTCGTCGGTGGTATTGCTTGGAAGGTCGAGATTTGCGAAGGATCGAAGTGGCTTGCCCGTCTCAATATCCCAGATAACGTAGTTCTTGCCATCATCGTCAACCGATAACATGGGATGACCCTCCTCGGGAATAACAATAGGGCGGTGGGACCAGGTAGTAAGATATTTCTCTCCGGGTGAGAAATCAACCAAGTTGACGAACGGATGTGCAAAACGCTTTTGTCTGGTCCATGATGGTCCACCCCAGAGTTGAACACCTTGCGCATGCATAGATGTCAGATATGTGCCTTGGGGAGACCATTGAACAAATGTTTCCGTCCAGTGTTGGCGATCAACAATGGGCTCAGGCGCGTCTTTTTCATTATTCCAGAAGATCTGAACTCGGTCGTCTTTGTACATCACAAATTGATCTCGGCCACGGCCACTGGGATCCGCCAACCATGACCTCAAGTGCTCCTTCTCCTCAAATGCTGGGATTGCTGGAGCTGTGTAATTCTCATCAATGCGTCCTTCTCGGCCAAATCGCTCAATGTCTGTCATCTTGTTGACTCTCAAGGTGTGCCTCTTGTCGAGGGGGACCATATCAAGTTGTTTGCACGCAGCGAGTGCCTCGGCAGCGGATGAGAACTCGACGAACGCAAACCTAAACCGGTCAGCATATAAATCTGGGGGTATGGATTGTGCTGCCTACTTCTCTGATGTACCATCTGGTCCAAGTGGCATGAATATCGAGTCCTCCTTAACCTTGCCCACAGGATCCAGCTTCCGCTTCAAGAACTTGATCAACTTCGGCTTCGTCTCCTCAGTGACTGATGGCAGTCCATCGATAACCACAAATGCATCCAAGCCTTGCTCAAGTTGGACCTCGAATCGTTCTCGCAGGTCGGAAAAGTCGAGCTCCTCATCCTCATCGTAGTCCTCGTCCTCAGGGTCTGGCAGATGGTCAAAACTCGGCGCCATGATTGCGGGTTACGCGATCGATTCGCTCCCTCTGTATTGTGCGCGTAGCTTTTTTCTCTCAATATTATTGTGGTGTCGTGGTTTCGATTGTGTGAATTTTACCCCACTTGCCTCGTTTGTGTGCGATTTCGAAGATTGTGCGCGTGCGTTTACGATCGAATCTCGAGACGAAAAGAAGGCCTGGAGAAAGAGCAGTATTGCCCTGACCAAGTAGTTGACAGTTGTGAGTCAGAGAAGGTCGTGTTGAGTCAAAGGGAGGAGTTCGATGACAGAATTCGTCCAGGACCTTTTTTCGTGGTTGTGGTTCGTCTTTAGCGATGGATGGTGGGTTGCAAAAGCGGCACTAATTTTCAAAGTTCCAAGCCAAAGTCAGACATTTCGAATCTTTATCCTATACATGTTCCTAAACTTATAGTATGTTTAAAGTCTCCATGCCTTCAAATACTTAAAACTTTAGAGTGTAATTTTAGCATATTAGATTCGTTTCTTTCAATCTAGAAAATTTTCCAAAATATTGAGGTACATTGAAAGCCACTGCCGTTTTTCGGTCGGCCGCTTTTAGCGAGATTTTTAGGCCGTGAGGCAGTCGCGAGAAAATAATCTGGAGACGCGATTTTGAGTTCCCCAAACACAACACCATGGCTTCCTTCAACCCCACGCAGATTTTTGATGATGGAACGACTGAGGAGAAGGGAGAGAACGCTCGTCTTAGCGCGTTTGTGGGAGCAATCGCTGTGGCACGTAATTCAAATCCATTCTTCAAAGACAATGCTAACTCGAAGTCTGGTGTAGGGAGACCTAGGTATGATTTTTGGAGCTCTTTGAGGCCCAACAGCTAAAAAAGTACAGTGAAATCGACACTTGGACCAAAGGGCATGGACAAGATCCTGCAGAGTGCGTCGACTGGAGAGATTATGGTTACGAACGATGGCGCCACGATCCTCAAGTCAATAGCACTCGACAACGCCGCCGCCAAAGTTCTTGTCAACATCTCAAAAGTCCAGGACGATGAGGTTGGAGATGGAACAACATCAGTCACAGTATTAGCTGCAGAGCTGTTACGAGAGGCAGAGAAGTTGGTCGATAAGAAGATCCACCCTCAGACGATCATCGAAGGCTACAGAATAGCAAGTCACGCCGCCCTGGCGGCTCTCGAGAAATCAGCGGTGGACCACAGCAAGGATGCGGAAGCCTTCAAGAAGGATCTTTTGGCTATTGCGAGGACTACTCTGAGCTCGAAGGTATTGTCACAGGATCGGAATCACTTTGCGGAGCTAGCGGCGGATGCTGTGTTGAGGATGAAGGGTTCTTCGGATCTCAGTCACATCCAGATTATCAAGAAAGCCGGTGGAAAGCTCAATGATTCATATCTCGACGAAGGATTCATTCTGGACAAGAAAATCGGCGTCAACCAGCCGAAGCGGCTAGAGAAGGCCAAGATCTTGGTTGCGAATACGGCTATGGACACAGACAAGATCAAGATCTTTGGTGCTCGGGTCAAGGTCGGATCTACTGGGAAGCTCGCAGAGCTGGAGAAGGCAGAGAAGGACAAAATGAAGGCGAAGGTGGACAAGATCAAGGCACATGGCATAAACTGCTTCATCAACCGACAACTGATCTACAACTGGCCCGAACAACTTTTCGCAGATGCAGGCATCATGTCTATCGAGCATGCGGATTTCGATGGTATTGAACGACTGGCGTTGGTGACCGGAGGCGAGATCACATCTACATTCGACCACCCAGAGCAAGTGAAGCTCGGACATTGTGATCTTATTGAAGAGGTTATCATCGGCGAGGATACCCTGATCAAGTTCTCTGGGGTGGCAGCTGGTCAGGCGTGTACTATTGTTCTCCGAGGAGCGACAGAACAGCTTCTCGACGAGGCCGAAAGATCTCTCCACGATGCTCTTGCAGTCCTGTCACAGACTGTCAAGGAGCCAAGAACGACTCTTGGAGGAGGTTGTGCTGAGATGCTGATGGCCAAGGCTGTTGAAGGAGCTGCCCTGAAGGTCGACGGAAAGAAGCAAATAGCCGTCGGGGCTTTCGCTATTGCTCTTCGCCAACTGCCAACCATCCTCGCGGACAACGCGGGCTACGACTCCAGTGACCTTGTTGCTAAGCTCCGAACAGCCATCTACGACGGTATGACGACCTACGGCTTGGATCTTCTCACCCCAGGCGGCGGCATTGCGGATATGCGAGAGCTAGGGGTCATCGAGAGCTACAAGCTCAAGAAGGCGGTCGTCTCGTCTGCTTCGGAGGCTGCAGAAGTAAGTTCCACCCCAACCAGATCGTCTCTTCATCTGCTGATCTATAATAGCTTCTCCTGAGAGTGGACAATATCATTCGCAGCGCACCACGAAAGCGTGAGAGGTGAACGTCGAACAAGCGGGGGTACGGAGTTCTCTGTATTATGATAAAGGGAAAAGTTGGGCCTTGTAACATACCATAGATCATATTGCAGACTCAATAATGAATGGAATGAATCGAGACCGTCGAGTCAAAAATCTTTTCGATGGTCGTTTGTGTAACTTTTGGAAAGGTAATACAGAGATTGGATCGGAGGAGCTCATGATCTGCGGACATGTGAGAATACAGCTGATTGGAGGCAGATCATTTTGCTTTTGTGAACGCTTGGAAGGCGGTGGGCTTGTTCAAATCGGCACATGGATGCCGGCATCAAAATCATCAATCTCTGTGGGGGCAACCGAGGTGCACAGGTGCACAGAGTTCTTACGAGATGTCGAATCGGCATGTCACAATAAGCCGACCTCCCATCCTCTACTGTGCCCAAACAATCTCGGAACTTGAGTTTCAATAAAAGGCATTGCCACAATCCGAAGGCACCTCGTAACCTCGACCTTGACCACGACCGTCTGCTTGATAAGGATTTCTGCATTCTTGGGATGTTTCGGCTAGAGGTTCCCAAGCAAAAGGCAGAGCATAGCCCCTTGCTAATCTGCAGCCTGACGGCGGTGACATGCGAGTCCAGAAGCAACACTCATCAGTCGCAGCACATCTAAACCAGCCAGTACGCTAGTACCTATGGAGCGAATAGTGATCCATATCTGTAAGCTGAGGTGTTGATGGCTCATGGCTGAAGCCGAGTGCGTGCAGCAGAAAGGGATGGATGTGAATCGTCTCCCGGCCGCAAACCCGAAGCTCGCCAGATATGTTGGGCGTGTCTGGTGACCGCACCGCAGCCGCAATTCTGGTGCAATTGTGAAAATCTCATTCGAGGAAGCAGATCCTCCACTCAGCCAAAAAAAGAATTCTGGGGTGGGAAAACCCGCAGACTTGACTTGGTCACTTGGCAGTTGACCCATCTTCAACCTTCAGGGCCCACCCTCAACCCGCCACGCCACGTTAGCTTACCCGCCCCGTCGAACTAGCCCTCGCTTGCGGGCCTCCCTTTCAATGCGCGACCACGACAAGCAGTCCTGAAACATCACTCCAACATCATCCTATATCAGAATCTTCTCCCCCGCCAGGAGACTCACTCACTTCATCGTTCGGACGATCACTACATCAACAGCATCAATTCCACCCCGCGTCGTCGCTTTCTGCGGCACTACGTCGGCAGTGGTCAACGTTCCTTTGGACAGACTCGTTCTGTCTCCCCCAAAATCCAGCAACGTTGAAGCTCCAACATGCCGCGACGGCGGCCACCGCGAGAGGCTCCCGTCATGAATAACTTCCTCCTGTTCGCAGCCGCCATTTTCCTCCTCCCTTGGCTCGTCGAAGCTCAGCAGCAGCAACGACCGGCGGTCCCGCAGCGACAGCGCGAATCTCCCCTCGAGGGCATCGACCTCGAAGCCTCGCACACTCTCGAGGCGACTAAGGTCCCCCATCAAGTCGAAACACCCCTCACACACAACCGACGAAAGAATACCCTCAGCGTCACCAACCTACCCCCAAAGAACGATGCGAGCGCCATCGCAACTTTAGCTCCGGCAGCCTCTGCCGTTGCAGCACCTTCCTCAAGACAGCCCGGGGTGTCCGGGCTAACCTCGCCGCACATTGCGCGGAGTCTTGAGGACTGGGAAGTAGAAGACTTTGTGCTTCTGGCGACCGTCGATGGAAAACTACATGCCAGGGATCGGAAGACTGGAAAGGAGAAGTGGTCATTGGAGTACCATAAGCCGATGGTGGAGACAAACCAGACCCGGAACAATCCAACACCAGTCGACGACGACTACGACCCAACATCAATTGACGATTACCTATGGATAGTGGAACCCAGTCGAGATGGGAGTATCTACATTTACAAGCCTGGCGGATCCAATCCGGGATTGGTCAACACAGGCCTTACCATGAAGAGGTTGGTCGAGGAATCCGCATATATGTCCCAGGACCCACCAATTTCATATGTCGGAGGTAAGGAAACGAATATCATCACCGTGGATGCCAACAGCGGGAAAATCCTCAACTTCTTTGGTAAGGAAGGTGCATTTCTCAACGACGAAAAATGTGTAGCTTCGAGTGGCCCTGTTGACAGCAAGGAGGAATGTCCTAAAACTTCCACCTTGACTATTGGTCGAACAGAATATTGGGTCAGGATTTCGGGAATCGATGGACATCACATTGCAACCTTGACTTTTTCAGAATGGACTCCCAACAATCACGACACCGACCTTCAACGCCAATATCGTGAAACACTCGATAAAAAGTACATTTACACAAGTCATGATGGCGGTGTCATTGGATTCGATCATAATAGAAATCGCGCCGATGAACCACACCCACTCTTCAGGCACAAGTTCACATCACCAGTGGTCAGGGTATTTGATGTAGCCAAACCGTGGAACGGGGGCAGAGATTCGGAACTGGTAGTCCTTCCGCAACCAAGTCCACCAAGCGACGAAGACGAGATAACAGCAAGCCACCGAGCTGGCAGGATCTTCCTCAATCATACCGAAAATGGTAGCTGGTATGCTCTGTCGGGCAAGTCATACCCTTTGGCGGTTCAAGGGCATATTCGACCAGCACAATGCAATCAACATGGATGGTTGCAACACCGCCCTCAGTGGGATCTGATGAATGGCCAGCAGCTCCACGAGGCTCTTGTTGGCCTGCACTCAATCGATAATGGACGATCGGAACCGTTCTTGTCTATCTCTGCTCCAGCAAATGATAACCAGACTGTTGATCCTATTATGGATCAAAGCCCTTCACTGATTGAAGAGCAGGATCTATTTCAGAGAATGCGAAAATGGCCGAGTATAGCTGCGAAATATGGTCGAGATAGTACCCAGAATCCAGTCTTCATTGTCATGCTCGTCGCGATCATATTCGCTTACCAGAAACAAATCAAGGGTTGGATGCATCGTACGGGCGAAAAATACATGAAGTTGTATTCTACTCTGGCCGAACCGAAGAGTCTTCCGGAAGCAGATGAGGTTTCCGCCGTTGCAGAAAAGGATGAGGCCAAAACCGCAGGTGTTGATGGGTCTGATGAAGAATCGGTGAAAGCTGAGAAGGCCCAAGCAGGCCCGGTCCTGGAGTCTGACACACTGGGTCTGGCCCCTTCAAAGGCCAAGACCGATACCCGTGAAGAGGAATCGCCCCCACCGGAAGGAGAGAAGAAGAAAAAAGCACACAGAGGTCGTCGTGGAGGTGTCAAGCACAAGAAGGGAAGAGCAGGATCTACAGATGGTGGTTCTCAGGATGGCAACGCTCCGAAGCCACAACCAACCATTGATGATGCAGTCAAAGATGCTCAAAACATGGGTCCACAGACGAAGCTAGAACCCGACATTATCACGATTCCTAACGATCCTCAGGAGGTGTCGGGACCAATTATTAGAATTGCTTCTCTCGAAGTCGATACCGACAAGCTCATTGGTACTGGGAGTAATGGTACCATGGTTTTCGAAGGTAAATTTGATGGCCGGGAGGTTGCCGTCAAGAGAATGCTTATTCAGTTCTTCGATATTGCTTCCCAAGAGACGAAGCTGCTGAGAGAGAGTGATGATCATCCTAATGGTATGCTCTCTAATCTGTTCCTACTTGAGTTACACTAATCATCTCATAGTCATCCGATACTTTGCTCAACAAGCCGCCGCTGGATTCCTCTACATTGCTTTGGAGTTGTGCCCTGCCTCACTCGCCGATGTCATTGACAAGCCTATCAAATATCGAGAACTCGCCCAAGCGGGAGAGAAAGACTTACCCAATGTGCTCTACCAGATCACCAATGGTCTTTCACATCTGCACGGTCTTCGAATCGTGCATCGGGATTTGAAGCCTCAAAATATTTTGGTTGCCATGGGCAAAGACGGCAAGCCTCGCCTGCTTGTATCAGATTTTGGTCTGTGTAAGAAGTTGGAAGGAGAACAATCGTCTTTCCGAGCTACTACTGCTCATGCAGCTGGTACTTCTGGCTGGCGGGCACCCGAACTCCTCCTAGACGATGATGCCAAAGACGGACAGCAAGCAGTTGTCGATGCTAGCACTGATGGAGGCTCAGGGTCTCTGGTTATCGATGCAGAACTTCTTCCCAACCGACGGGCAACTCGGGCAATCGATATCTTCTCCCTTGGTCTCGTCTTTTTCTACGTCCTCACCAAGGGTGCCCATCCGTTCGACTGTGGCGACCGCTTCATGCGTGAGGTCAACATCCGCAAGGGCTCATACGACCTGACACCTCTCGAGGTTCTCGGCGACTATGCCTACGAAGCAAAGGACCTTATTAGTTCCATGTTGGCAAGAGATCCGAAGCAAAGACCACAAGCTCACCAAGTCATGGCACATCCCTTCTTCTGGTCACCGAAGAAGCGATTGAATTTCCTCTGTGACGTCTCAGATCACTTCGAGAAAGAGAAGCGTGATCCACCCACCGCTGCTCTGACCGAGCTCGAATCCTACGCCCCCTTAGTCTGTGGCTCCGACTTCCTCAAGCCCTTGGGTAAAGAATTCGTTGAAAGCTTAGGCAAGCAACGGAAATACACTGGAACTCGCCTCTTGGATCTTCTGCGAGCATTGAGAAACAAGAAGAACCACTACGAGGATATGAGTGATAAATTGAAACAGGATGTTGGGCCGTTGCCGGATGGGTATCTTGGCTTCTGGACGAGGAGGTTCCCGAATCTGTTGATTATTTGCTGGGGCGTGGTTTATGATGTGCAGTGGGATGAGACGGATCGGTTTAGAGAGTACTATTTGCCGGCTGGCCTTTGAGCAACAAGGTCCAAGATGCGGGGTTCAAAATAGGATTCGGGTTTAAATGGGATTGGAGTGTAAAAGGATAGCGATTCTTGTATACTAATCCTTATACAGGATACAGCAAGCGTTTGCAATTCATGCGTTACTAAACTTTACACCCTGTTCTGTAAAATGTGTGGACTCCAAATTCTGAATATCAAAAACAAAAGAACGGCTCCCTGCATCTTCATCCATTCACCATTATTGTCCCAGGATCTGGGTCTAGATTTAAAGCCGCGCTAGCCGGGATAAAAGTGGCTGGAAGCGGCAGTATTCAGCCACAGTGGCTTACTTCTAACGGAACGCCGACGGAGCGGAGCGAACTTACCATGAACTACTCCCGGCTGCAACCAGTATCACTCCATAATTACAGCTGTCCACGTACCACTCGTTTCTCAATCTTCTGCCTTGCCCCCGAAACTTCTACGGCTTGATGCGCTAGCGATTCCTCCCTGCGACCAGAAAAGCCATAGCCAGCTTTGGAGCGGGTGCGGTGCTAGAGTGGGTTGCATCTGACGCAAGAGACAAAGAGCCGGCGGCTACCAGCAGCATTCAGTCGGTCAATTGAGGCCTTGGGGGCAATCAGAGGGAGACAAATTTGCCGTCCACCTTGGCAATTGAATTTGGCGGACGACGCTGCGACTTGCCGTCCTGCTTTGCTTTGTTCTGCTTGATAAGGCGAAGGCAGAAGTGGACCCCTCTTCAACAACACTCAATACATAGCCAAAGGGCAGCGGACACGCCTACTCAGCGGAAAGAGAGTAGGAAAGGAACGATTTGCTAGTGCTTTGCGCGAAAGAGGAACTGTTCTTGTTCTTTACGAGCGCTGCTCTTAAGAGGGGACTGGCGCAACCAGAGCTGGGAAGCCCAGTACCTTCTCAGCTTCGCATTCGCAGAGGAGTTACCTAGGTAGAGAGGAACAACTTTCGCCAATAGAAGGCTTTGCGCAGTTGTTGCTCTTCTGGAAGATACGTTGCAGAGGGTAGCTGAATACGATCCTGTTTACCACGAAGTTGCCTGAGCGCAAGATGTCTCGTAAGTTATCCTTTGCTATTACCTCTCTACAGAGTACCCGCAGAGAACGGCAAGCAAGAAGAGCAGTAGCTAACGAACGCCAGTCCTCCCAGCAGAACATGCGCAGTACTCTGCCATCATCGACGGTATCCTCGCCTCCTCCGACCTGCAAACCATCTCCTCCAAGCAAATCAGGAAGAGCCTCCAGCAAGAGTTGCAACATGACATCTCCGACAAGAAGGCCCGGCTTTCCTCCCCCACTTCTTCCCTCAACCAGCTAACATTAACCCAGGACGCGGTCCAAAAACTCATCCTCGAACGCTTCGATCATGCCAATAATGCAGCAGCGGAAGCAGAAGATGCCCCCCTTCCTACCATCGAATCCGCACCCCTAGCTACGAATGGTCATGTCAAAGCAGAGCTCCCCTCCCACGCCCGCGTAAAAAACGAATCCACACCTCCCTCCTTCCGGGCAATCTCCACACCCTCCGCCTCCGCCTCCGCCTCAGTCGCCAAGTCCGAGCCAGAATCCGACTCAGACAATATCGCACCCCCAAAAAAGAAGCGGAAGCAAATCTCGAAGCAAGACTCGGACGCCAAGTTAGCGGCGATGCTGCAAGCGCAAGAGAATAGTAGGGTTAGTAGATCTACGAGAGGGGCTGGGAATAAGAAAGTGGTTAAGAAAACGCCAAAGAAGCCGCGGAAGAAGAGCGAGAAGAAGGTTAAGGCCGAGGATGATTCGGATATTGAGGTGGGGAGTGATGGGGAGGTGAAGGAGAAGGTTAAGAAGGGAGGGTTCCACAAGCTTTATCATTTGAGTGCGCCGTTGGCGGATTTGGTCGGGGAACCGACTGTGAGTAATCTCAATTTGTATTCTATTAAGTTTTTGTGAAGTAAAGCTTATGGATGTAGCTCTCGCGCCCCCAAACCGTCAAGAAGATATGGGAGTACATCAAAGCGCGCGACCTGCAAGACCCGAACGACAAACGCCAGATCCGGTGCGACGAGAAGATGCAATTGGTGTTTAAGCAGGACAAGGTGCATATGTTCACCATGAACAAGATCTTGGGGAAGCAGCTTTATGATGTTGAGGAAGAGTAATGGCTTTCCAGCACCTTGCTTTGCCTCTCTTGCTTTCTTTTCTTTGCTTCGATTTTGGGGATCTGAGAATTGAGATCACGGTCATGGTGTAAGATGGGTGCATGGTTGATGGGGAACAGGGAACGAGGGGTGAATATAAAAGTGCTTCTGAAATAATTGTGGATTGTAATGGGGAGAGGCGTTGTGAAATGGGGGTTGGCTTACTTTGCTTCTGGCATGGAATTGCGGTGCTTTCTATCAGAGGGGCATGGATGGGCGGGATGGGCGGGATGGGATGAAGCAACGAGTTTTCTTTCTCTCAGCTGTTTGTAATCTAGTGGCGCATCTGAGATCGTTGCTTCTGAATCCCTTCCTTCCTTCCCTGTGTCTCTTCCTACCTGCCCTTGTCCCTTATATTCTTGACTCACACTAAGCACAGGCTGAAGCAAGGCCAATCACATCACAGCCCCTAAAACATATAATATATAAATATAATTTACAGAAAATCCTACTAGAGTGAGACGAGATAAAGAGAGAATGCCTGGAATCATGCAGCCGTGACTCCTCAGCGGCGAAGAGTCAGAAGGCTGAGCCGCCACACCTCAGTTCAGTCCCTGGTCCGAAGAATTGGTCAGCCTTGCAGCGGGGTCGATCTCGCTTCCGCACCGCATTTCATTTGCAACCACCCAACTGAAATTGCCGGCCCGCCATCGTGCTCATTCCACTTTCCACAAAACAATCACCGCTACAGAGCTCCTGGACCGCGGATTTTGACTTAACACTCACGGGGCGCTAAGTACTGCAATACAAACAAGATTCCAAGGGAAAGAAGACAAAAGGGAGAAGTAATGGCGAGCAATCAAGGTGCAGAGGCGACGGGAGGAATAGTGGGAGAAGAGAGATCGCAGAGAGGCCAGGGCCAGGGCCAGGGACAAGCACAGAGAGGAAGAGGCAGAGGGCGAGGGCGAGGCGATGGGCATATAAGTCAACGGGGCGTTTCTACCACCGAGGTGCGCAGGGGAAGAGGTGGAAGGGGAGGCCGAGGTGGGGCGAATACTGCTGCGATGAGTGCGGGGGATTTGGGCGCCAGATTCGCATCCCAGAGACCTGCTGCTGGAAGGGAAGCGGGTACCGAGAAGAAGGCCGAAGGCGGAGGGAAGAAGCCCAAGGAAGGCGAGGTCGAGGCGGAAGTCTGCTGGATTTGCGCGAGTCCGATTGTGCATGAGAGTATTGCGCCGTGTAACCATCGGACGTGCCATATTTGCTGCCTGCGGATGAGAGCGCTGTACAAGGATAAGAATTGTGCTCATTGTCGGGTATATCCCCCTTCCCTTTCTGCAGAGAAGTGAGGTGTTAATTTGGAATACAGACACCAGCACCATACGTTATCTTCTCCAACAATCCTACGAAACGGTACGAGGATTTCACGGATAGGGATATCGCGAGCACGGACGAGAACATCGGGATTCGGTATGAGAGTAATGATATTAGAGAGGATACGATTTTATTGCTGAGATACAATTGTCCCGATGACGACTGCGATGTTGCTTGTTTGGGCTGGCCGGATCTGCATCGTCATGTTAGATCAGTGCACCACAAGAAGATCTGTGATTTGTGCTCGAGACATAAGAAAGTGTTTACACACGAGCACGACCTGTTTACGGATCAGGAATTGCAGAAGCATATGCGGAAAGGAGACGACAATCCGGGAGCAGTCGATCAAACGGGATTTAAAGGACATCCATTATGTTCATTCTGTGGTTTGAGGTTCTATGGGGAGGACGAGTTGTATGTTCATTGTAGGGAGAAACACGAGCGGTGTTTTATCTGTGATCGGTTGCATGGGGGGCAGCCGCAGTATTACCTCAATTACGAGGCGCTGTACGCGCATCTAAAGAAAGACCACTTCGTGTGCGAGGAGCGAGAATGTTTGGAGAAGAAGCTGGTTGCGTTTGATTCGGAACTTGATCTGAAGGCACATCAGCTGCAGGAACATGGCAACACGTTGAGCAAGGATGTCCGGAGAGATGCAAGGGTCGTCGATATCTCGAGCTTTGATTATCGGGCTCCGTATGTTCAGGAGCGGAGAGGAGGGGGCAGTCAGAGGGAACAGAGAGAAGGGAGAGGACGAGGCAGAGGACGAGATCCAAATACGGATCCTATTCCTGCTTCCTCGGCTCAGCCTTTAAGGAGAGATGAGCAGGCTTTCCAGAGGCAGATGGCTATTCACAGCGCTCAGTCGGTTTCGACTCGGACCTTTGGAGGCCAGTTGACGCCAGCTTCTGCCCCAGCAGCAGCTCGACCACCAGCTCCGGCTGCGATGTCCGTCCCCCGCCCTTCAGCAAGCGTTGAAGCAGCAACACAAGCAGTCAACAGCCTCGACCTCTCCCAAATCGACCTCACACCACAAGAGCAAGCCCGCCATCTCAGACACAGAGACGTAATTGAGCGCGCGAGCCTGCTGCTACAAAATGACCCCATGAAAATAACTCGATTCCGGGACTCCATTTCGTCTTATAAGAACAATGCGATCTCCGCGCCGCTGCTAATAGACTCTTTCTTCGCCCTATTCACTGACACCACGTCCAGTGCACTGGGTACGTTGATAAGAGAGGTAGCAGACCTATATGATGATGCAAAGAAAGCAGATACCTTACGAACAGCATGGAACAACTGGCGCGCAATCAACGAAGATTATCCCTCCCTACCAGCAGCAAGCGATTCCTCATCTTCCTCGATTCCGTTAAACTGGGCCGTAACCTCTTCCACCCCTTCCGCCTCAGCAAATACAAACACGAACACAAAGTCAACACGAGTCCTGAAGCTGAAATCCAGCACTGCACAATCATCCCGCTCCGCCGTCTCGCAAACCCGCTCATGGGGCACCGCATCTCCACCCATATCTTCCTCGTCATTGTCGAGTTCCCTAATAAACAATAGCTACAACAATCCCTTCCCAACCCTCCCACCGCCCACATCTTCCCGTCCGCAAAACACCAGTTCAACGAAAGTATCCACCATTCCTTGGGTTCCGCAGGCTTCTTCGGCAAATAACAGCAATCCGGGGAGTGCGAGACCTACCCCGCCAACTAGTAGACCAGCGAGTACGGGACCGGTTAGAGGACGGGGAGCAGGCGGAGGGGGAGCGGAGTTCCCGGCGCTGCCGCCAGCTGCTAAACCGCAAAGCACGATCTTCGGGTACGGGAGGGGCATGGTGAGACGTGATGGTCTTGGTGGAGGAGGAGCAAGCGTGGCTAGTGCATGGGGGAACGGTGGGGCTAGCACACCGTCTGTCGAGGGGGGTGAGCAAGTGGAGGAGGAGGCAGGGAAGGGCAAGAAGAAGGGGAATAAAGGGAAGAAGCAGGTTTTGATGAATTGGGGGTGATGTGACATGACTTTATGGGTTACAGTTACGCCGTAAATAGAGAACCTTCCGGGTCGAAAGCGGAGCTAGTTGGGCGGCATAGTCAAGGTGCATATAGAGAAAAAGCGCTTAGTCGTACCGAATAAAGTACTATAGAACCTCTCGAGTAGCTTGACTCTGTCCAGGCTGTACTGTTGCGGCAAATACGCCTCTTTGACTAGGAAACCTTTTAATGCACAATGGACTCAAATGTCCCATATTGTTTTCGTACATTAGGGTTCGTCTGGGATTTACCTTAGATGCTGAATCACTCTTAGATTTTCATCTGTTAGATCTTGGTCTCTAGACTCATTCTTCACTCTGGAAATCTTTCTAAGACGTCTCTTTAATGTCCTGAAGTATTTGTTACATTAGGATTTGTGCTTGGTAGTTGAGAGTGAAATCGTGGAAGTTAGGTTTCTGCTCTAAATGAATTGGGGGGATTGCGGGACTAAAGTGAGATAGGTATACGCATGAAGAGCATTTTCATTAGATCGTGGGATGAATATTATATTAATTTAGTATTGGGACGAAAAAAAATTTCATCTTAATAGCCAGGAATGCTCTGGATAGCATTATATATATTCTGATAGGAATAAGTGAATCAGCATTTGCAATTATTTAAGGCTTTGGTATATGCTGTCTAAGTCTTGTGTTTAATTGTACTTGATATTGGAGGAAGTTTGTGCTTGAGGCCGATGGTGTTTGAAGCATGTCACTTCGTGCTAACTCTCTGATATCAAGTCTTCTAGAGCCATCGACTCCTAATTTCGAACAAGGCCCTGCATAAACTTCTCGTATGACTTTCACCCTGCCCGTAGACCCCTCCTCCACCTTCACTTATCCCCCCGTGGCTCTCCCATGAAGCTGCGTCCGTATCTTACATCCCCAGGCTGCACGTTCGCAGTCCAGATAGCCTCATTTCCTGCCTTCGTAAAATCAGATTGTGACCCGTAGAGTCGATCCAATGTCTTTGCATGCAGGATGTTGCCCCATTTTGATTGTGCGTACCAATTCGCAGTGCCAGAGGCGGAGACTTTGGCTGTAGCGAGGAGAAGAGGTAGGAGATGGTGGGTTATGAGCAAATACGGGAGAGCGCCCTTGACCGCACCGTTCAGGCAAGAGGGTGGTATCATAATCGACGCCAAACTGCAACGCCACGTTATGAACAAGCAGTACTATGCAATTCTATGCAGACATCTAATAGCTCCTAAACTCCTCATCACTATCGTCATAACCAACATGCAATCGGTTCAAAGAGCAATCCCACTCTCCCACCATCGTCGTCCCTTATATAACCCAACTCCAATATGCTGCCAGCACCACCAGCTGTCCCCTTCATCACCATATCCTAATCCTCTCAAGATACTGATCGGAATCGGCTCATAAAGCCAGATCCCACCGCGAGCAAAGTCGTCTGTTAACCAGTACCCCGTCTCGAAGAGCCAGCCTATGGTGAATAGTAAATTCCCAGCCTTCCTTACGGACTTTGGCAACCTCTTGATATGATGATGGAAGATGGAGCAGAGAGTGCTTTGAATAAGGATCCCAAGTGCTTGCAGTATGAAAAATATAGTGGCGTGTGTAGGGTGTGTTTCCGGGAGCTGGGAAATAGATCCACCAGAGTGCAGAAACCCCGAGATCCCGAACGCAAAGAAGATAGCTGAGATCTTTGCCGTTGTGGATTTAGGGGAGAAGTATCCCTCTCGGATGAAGTAATTTGTTGGCGCAGAAAAGGCAAAGCGAAAGGTCTGGTGCCACCAACTCCCCCACAGCCCATTGAGACCTTTGGTCAAGATATTGGAGAAAGAGCCCCATGTTGAGGGGTAGTACCAGGATTCAGCACGGAGACCGAAGACGCGGGGGCCGAAAAGGAGCGAAATTAAGAGAGGGGCGATGTAAAAGACCATTTCGAGGGAGATGATGATTGGGATGGAGGATATGAGTTGGCGTAGGAAGCGGAGGGCCATGGGTGAGAGGCCTTGGAGGTGTGGAGGCAAGGCGTAGGCGTTGGGGCCGAAGGTATAGTAGGGGTCGGTTTTCATGACGACTTTTAGCATGTCGAGAGCGAGGTAGCCGAGTATGAAGCGTGGGACTCGAGAGAAGAACAGTTCGCGGCGGGTGTTGAATCTGCGGAGGCCGATGGAGGAGACTCCTGTCCAGGAGGCAGCGTCGATATTCTCTCCCAATTGTGTTTTGACGTGTGGAGGGAGAGCGGGGAGAGGTGGGATTGCCCAGTTCCAGCCTGGCCCTCTGAAGTTGACCAGGAGGTCGATGACCCAGGGGAAGCGTTCTCGGAGGGTGGAAGGGTAGGATTGCCAGTAATATTCCACGCCCGCCTCCCCTCCGCTGGCAGATATCGAAGCTAAGGCGTTGGCAGCCTCCTTCGCTGAGATATGCCCATTGCCTTGCTCTTCTTTGGCATGTCCGTTTGCTTGTGTCCTCTTTCTGATCTCCGCATCTCCATTCTGAACCGAAATTCCAGAGCGGTTTCCCATATTGCCCCCAGCACTTCCATTCGTCACTCCATTGTGTTCAATTTTCGGAGCGACCTTCCTCCTCTGAACTCTCTTCGCATCCCGCTGTGGATTCATCCACACCAGCCAAGTGAAAGCCCACACCACACCCCAAGCACTTATCAGTCCCGTTGCAAAGCCCGTCGCCATACTCACACTTGTCGCATCCTCCAATGTCTTCCACTGCCAGGCACAAATCACCGCTAGCACTACCCATCTTGCCTCATAGATAACCCGATTGTTCGTGTGCGGAATGAGGAGGTAGATAACGAGGAGGAACATGCCGTACAGATGGTATGGCAACACAAACGGTCGGAGAGAGCCTTCTGCAATGCGGGCGTTGAAGGCCGTCCGGTAAGCAGCCATCACCTCTCTCGAGGAGGGCGCCGGGCCCGTCGCGGTGAGGTGTGGGAAGAGCCTTTCCTGCGGCATGGTTGCGAGTTGTCCTTCAGATGGACTATGGGAGAGGAAGTAGAATCGGAGAAAGGGAGGACAAGAGCTTGTCCTCCATGGCAGGCGCGACGGGAACGGTGGACTGGTGGTGTTTTGGTGAGGTAGGGCTGACTGGTGTGCTGTCCGGGTCCAAGGCAGGAAAATAAAGAAATGGAAGACGCGTTGCAGCTGATGACGTCAGAATCTAATTTTATTTGAGACAGAAGGTTCAAACCGCTATCAACAATTGAGTTTCGTTGTAATTCGAACATCTTGAGAGTCTTTATTTGTCTTTTTATGTTCCTGTCGTACCATGTGTAACTTGCAATACCGAGGTGGTAAAGACGAAAAATCGAGACTTGCATCAAAAGTGGCACGACTCGCATCGGACCACCCACCCTACTCCCTGTAAACCAGTGTTCTGCATCCCACCATTACGGTTCAAGCTAGATTGAGATCTACACCGATCGAGCATTTCTCTGCAGCCGAGTCTTTGGCTTGTTTCTATTACTAATCGCCCTCAATTTCAAAACTGGTGGTTGCCTGGTCACTTTGCCTCCCCTTGCTCGTTTCACGCTTCCGATATGTGCTTCTCAGTCACAGCTATCAGATCCCGTGTATATGAAAGCAAGTGCCTTATTTCTTTCCTATCTACGCAGATTCGCCTGTTGCAAAAGTGCAATGCCTGCAAACAGTAACAACGGCCGGTGAATAATCAATACAAACCTGAAGATCAGCTCCCTTGTATCTTCAGCTCAGGGGCAAGGGCCCTGAACCTCTTCTGCTAATCAGTTCTCTCTGCTTTCAATTCTAATCCAATAATATCAAGTATTCAAGAGGAAGATGGATGATCTCAGCTCGGGAGCCAGCGTCCTCGCCGTCGTTACCAATGCAGTCCAGCTTGCAGACAACATCAAAGCATTCAAGCAATCTCTTGAAGAGATTAAGACTACTCTTCTACTTGCCTGGCAATCTTCACCGGACCGGAATAAGTGGCGCTTAATTCGATCATATTTGTTAACTTTGCTAAGTTCTTCACTTCATTAATGTCTCTACGAATACAGACAAATGCTAGTCAGCGTCACAGAAAATGTTGCTTCTCCACTTTTGCAACCTACCAGCCCAACAGCCCACACATCTACAATAACATCAATATCGCTTCAGTCCGCCCTCGAGACCAGCATGAGAAAGGTGATCCCGGACGTACTCAACAATTTGTCACAAGAAAATAGCTTCTCCATGGGAATAGACTCGTGGGGACACGTCAAGAGTTATCATAAGCCCGGACAGAAGTCAGTGTCGATTCGAGATCCACACCGGATGAGCAGGACACCAATCGCGAAGTCTGTGGAGGCAAAAAGTACGATCTTCGGTTCGGTTCGGCTGCATACCTGATGATGCAGGATTGAACGGAAAACGCTACGAGGATGTACAAACAGAACCGCAGAGAAGGAAGAAATTGTATCCTGAGTCACAGTCAGATCGGCACCATGGGTAGCCGCAGCAGGTCTCAAATACGGCGTCCACATGACGAGTACGTCCTAGAAGCACACTCTTCAAACATTGAGACCCGTACCAAAAGATGCCGAGATATTCAAGAATGTCCAGCGGGACAATGAGGAGGCTGTGTGGGAGCTGATTAGCGACAGGAAAGCATCGATCTAGGATATGAATGATGAGGAGAGAACCCGCCTGATGGTATGTTCGGACTTCCCGCCCAAACATAGGAATGCTCACAGAGACTACGGCGCTAGATCACAGCCGCTACCTGATATAGGGCTCTGCAGACGCCTTCTCGAAGCAAGCTCAGATCCAAACCTCACGGATAATTGGAACTGGTGAGAGCTTCCTCCTTGGTATACTTGTCCTAACGTCGCTCACTCGATCAGAACTCCACTCGGAATGCAAATCCATTTCTGGGAGAAGCCCTCTATCGACGCTGTTCGATTCTGGCTCGGTGTAATGGATATCGATGAGTGAGAACTGCTGCACATACTTTGAGATTTTGCCATCTCCGCTCGAAAGGCTGACATCTTCGGCAGGATGGTGTCGTCTTTCGTCTGGCTCTGGAATCTCCTTCAGCTGAAACCCGACATAGAGAGATACGAAGCTCTAGTGTATCACATGTCATACCGCGCCCTACCAGTTGAGAATAAAATCGACAATGGCTTTCTCGCATACGTCGTAGACCTGTTTTGCGATAAGCTCGACTCGATTCCCGACGAAGGGAGATATACCGCCCTGTTCCTGTGCATCCAAATGGAACTCTATCCCTCTGCTCTGCTCTGCTCTTGACCGAAAAAGGGGCGGACTTACATGATTCAGGCTATGACCACGAGGTGCTTCCTCGGTCGAATAATCACCGGCACACTATGACGAGTCAGTTCCTACATACAATCGCCTCCCGCTCTCTGCTGACATCTGCGCGGTTCATCAAGTGGCGTGAGCTGCTCGTTAAGGCAGGAATCAACGTGGCAAAGTTCGCAAAGGCGGCCGCTCAGGAAAACCTCTTGGTGGACGGTGGGTGGAGTGAGCGTGCTTTAGGAGAGGTTTTCCAGCTCGATATTAAGGGTCCGCGGGAAAACTTTTTCCGCAATATGATTCAGACTCGGATTGTGGTTGTTATTTTGGTGGTGGCTGTCGGTATCTGGTTGAGGTCTCTTGGATGGAGATTGAGCGGGTCAGGAAGGACAAGGACTTCGCCGCAATGGAGAACGAGAGAGATGTTGAGTGGATTTGTGTGAAGTGTTGGCACAGATACAGAATAACTTCTCGCTGATTCCGGGAGGCTGACCAAGGGAGTTTTGCACGCTGCGGGGGAGGACTCCCACTTTCTGCTGTCATTTTGAAGACTTCGGGTCCAGGACTGCGAGTTCGTATGTTCTCCTATGGGAGTGCGCGTGAGGCTTTTGCGTGGTGAAAGAGATGAAAATTCCCAAGATCTGCTTCATTTCAAAGTTTGAAAATCTTTAAAGTTTCGATGATTTGAGGTTAGGACTGACGGCTCGTACATTCTCCAATGGGTGTGTGCGGAAGACATTTGATGAGAATTCCCACTTCTTGTCATAATACGTTGAGGACGTTGGTGTGGCTAAGTCTGAGGGGCAGGGGCCGGGTAGGCACTCGACATCTTCAAATATTTGGTATGCACAAGGCGGGAACAGAAGTTTGGCTGACAACGAACCAGCATGGCATCAGCGCATTCGAGCAGGTGCAAGTTGTGATGTCAAATCTGGCAGGGCCATGCGTTATCCAATGGGGGATCTTCTATTGTGTTGCGGCTCACTAGTTCAGCCTTTCAGGGATCTGAGGAGAAGTCAGGTCAGGCATTCTCCCTTTCTTCCCGTAACGCCCACAGGTACCTCGGCGTCTCGTTATCGAATAGGAGGCGGCAATCAATTCCCCGCCTTGTTTGGAGAAGTAAATGAGGAGCATGGGCTCGTATATGGCTATTGTGGCGGAGCCTTCCCACCTTCTGCGCTCTGTTTAAAGTTGTGGTGCCAAATCTTGTGGGGCTTCCCGTTATCCAACGCGAGATCTTTTGCCGTATTAACGGGGGTTGAGTTTCAGGGATCTGAGGAATATTCCAAGTCTCTGCGTTCCGTTTAAAGTTGTGGGGTCCAGATTTGTCCCAGCCTCTTATCCTGCATCTGGAAGATGCTGTGCCGCTTGAGATTCAGGGATCTGGTGAGTGTTTCCTGCTCTCCGCCTTCCTTTTGTAGCTGTGGGGCCCAAGCATACTCAGATCTACTCCGCTTCTGGCGTCCTATCCAATGGGGTACGATTTCGTATTTGAGTAGAGGGGGAGAGCGGGACCAGATCACGTTCGGCTCCACGAGACGAAGTTCCTCAGCCCTACAGGGCCCCTTTCTCGCTTGTCGTATAGCAACCATTACCAGTCCAGCATTATCGCCCTTCCCGTCTACTGGGCAATACCCCTGAACGTCACGGCCCAGAACCAATTCCGGGAATCCGCCGCCTTATCACTGCAACTGGCTCGGCGGAATTATATTCTCAACGGTCAAACACTGTTCTATTCCAGTGATCGTTATCTATTTCAAGGCTAAGTCATTCTTTAAATACCCAGGTACAAAGGTTGTGATTGTTCAGCTGCAGCTTAGGTAAGAACGTGGCTGGTTTCTTTTCCTGGCACCACCTTGAAGCGCTCTTGGCAGCGAATCATTGGCTAGGCCTATATGCAGGTTATTAACAGAACGCAGACTACCTGCCCGGCTGAGAATTCTGCAAAGTAGATAACAGGATCGTGGGCGCTCCTGTTTTGGGTCATTGCTGGCTTATTTGGTCTTGTGGAGTTTTGTCAGGCAAACGGCTCTTGTGCAACATACAGTCAATGTGGGGTTTTATCTTCGACTCATGCGCAAGTTACATCCTCCCCACCGAGGAAGAGGAAAAGCCGGTGACGCTACGAAAAAGCCGCTCGGAACAGAGCTCGTTCCGGTAACGCAACTTGAATGGGTTGAAGAAGATCCAAACTGTAAGTGTTCAATTTTCTCAATTGGCTCTAAATTACCATGTAGCGTCGGCTAACAGAACTTTCGATTATTTGCAGCTGGCTCCCGGTTGGTGCGTTACACTATTTCCACAAGCCTCGAAGAAATAATTCTCTCAAGCAAGAGATGCTAATACGCACTGCCTGTAGGGCCTGCAATTCGTGGCCGAGACAGGTGTTTCTAGACCGCATGGCAGCTTCCGCGACCTGATCCGCTCAAAAGCGAGACGGAAGGGAAAGAAGCAAGGAGAAGATGCCCAGGCTGCATTGAAGAGCTCCAATAGTTGCTTTGCAAGTAGCATGGATACGGATTCAGAAAGATCCAGAACGACAACTCCGACGTCAAGTGGTCTTGTCACTCCGAAAACTCCGCTAAAGACTCCGCAGGCACTCTTATGGCCTGGACTTGAAAATAGTCTGATCGATCCTTTCTTAACATTACCTATTAGCGAGATTGGAGGAACACAGTTTCTGATACATAATTGTAAGTTCCGTCTTTCAGCCGGAGTACTATCCCTCATGAACGGTCCTCTTCGGCTGTGGCGTTCACAAGCCCATTTGAATGAATTTCATCCGAAAGCTGGTGGCTTTCTTCTCACAACTTTCGGGGTTGTCCAACTTTCTAACATCCTCACAGACTTCTCTATCTTCAAATCGAGTTATGCACCACTCTTCCGAAAGGAAGACCTCTTAAGCTTCGCCCTATCTGATGCCGCCTCACTTCATGCATTACTCGTCCATTCAGCACTGAATCTACGAGGGATAGAACAGCTTAAGCAAGATCCGGACATGTTATACCATCAAGGCGAGACTATACGCTTGATCAATGACCGGCTTAGAGATCCTGAGCAGCAAGTTGCTTCCGATGCGACTATCTTCACTGTTGCAAACATGACACATCTAGAGGTTTGTTTCCTCAGCCATCATCTTCACCTAAGTTGCGAAAGCTGACTTTTCGTTTATTAAAGATCTTATCAGGAGAATTAAATGGTATCAAGATTCATATGGACGGACTAGAAGCACTCGTCAAGAGTAGAGGTGGTATACAGGGTCTAGAATCTCACCCATTGACGAGGAAAGTCACAATGTGGTGAGCAAGCAAATATGTCTCTACCCTTGAAGACACAGTACTGAAATCGCATATAGGACAGATACAGTAGCGGCCGTTGCACTCGATGCCCCGCCGCGCTTCACACTCATGGAGCTCTGGCCTCCCTCACCACCACCACCCGAACCCAGTTACAGCCCCATCGCCCACTGCTACAAAACCAAACTATCCGAAGTGACCGGCCTCCCCTCACTCACCGAAGAAACAATTTCCACCCACCTCGCCCTGCGTGCCATTACAGCACTAAAAGACACCATCTGCTTCTGCCCCAACGCTTCGCAGGGGCCACTAGACTTCGAAACCAGCGCCCATACAATCGAGTCCCTCGAACGTCGCTGTCTCTCCATCATTCAATCCCCGCTGCTTGAACCATACTCCCTCACCCCCATTCACACCATCTACTCCCTCTTCGGCCGCGCCTCCTTGATCCACATCATGATCTTCATGCGGGAATCCGCTCGTCGCCTCCCCTTCGCTCGCATCCTCTCAAACCGAATCCGAGATTCCTTAGAAGGTGTCGATCTAAGTGTATTTCAGATCCAGTATCCAGAGTTACTGATGTGGGTGTTGGTTATGGGGGGTCTTGGGGGCGCGGGGACGGAAAATCAGATGTGGTTTGCAGGACTGCTGGCGCGGGCTGCGAGAGCGGTGGGCGTGGTGGGAGTGAGTGACGTGGAAATGGTGTGTAGGGAGTGGCTTTGGACGAGGCTGTATGCGGATGAGGTTACTGAGGGATTTTGGGCAGATTTTGAGGTTGCGCAGGGGATGGAGAGCGCTACAGAAGAGGGAGAGGGAGATTGGAAGGGAATGGAGCTTGATGAGGGCCCGTTTGAGTATAGATTTTCCGCACGATAGGTTTAGAAAGCGTGATTGTATTGCATTGTACCATGAGGTGTCTAGATATCCAATTGAAAAATGTTTCGTCTGAGCGGCGGGTTGCAGTAAGTTACCCTGTTACCCCATTGCCAGAATCCAGTTATCACTTTACTAATAACGCCGCAGTAACTAAGTCACCATTCCAACTCTCTCCCTTGACGAGAAGCTTCGGAAAACATAACGTTTTGAATGCCAACTCCTCTAACCTTAAGAATCACAAGAGATATTTGTATGAAACTGTTGTTCCCCCCTACAGGAGAAGATAACGTCTAAAAGTCGGTGCAGTTTGGTCGACACGAACTGGTTCTGCCATGCCAATAGTCGAACATGGAGAATAAACCGAGGCGTTGGTGATGCCCTAAAGCTAAAGGAAGAGAAGGGCGGAAAAGAGGCGTCCGGAGAACCGAAAATAATTACGGAAGGCTTGTTGGAATGTTGGCGTCGCAGTGGAGTGGCACAATCGGTCTTCAGTTTTCGGTTGATGCCATATGAGCTGATTCGAATCCTTCTCAGACATATATCAACGTCCAATATCTGCTAAAAGTTAGCACCAGAAACAACAAGTCACGAAAAAGAAACAGTCTGAAGAGACGGGGAGCTTACACGGGTCTCCGGGTTGTGGAGGTGATGGAGTGGGAGGTGGCTTGGGTGGATTCTGTGGCATATTTGGGAAAGTGCTTGGAATACTAGAAGTCGAACTGGGGTCCGGGACACTTTAAGACAGTACAGATCGAAGAGCGGTCGGATATGGAGGTATGCCAAAACGAAGAAAGTGTAAAGAGGCCCTCGGGGTGGCGAGTCTGACTGCAGTGGCAAATTCGTAAGAGAAATAAGAGGATCAGTGCACCAGAGCGAGTCCATGACAAGACTCTTAGTGAAACTTTGCAGAGATGGCAAAGACTGAAAGTCAGCGAGAGAAAGGGCCTGTGAAAGCTAACTTATGTCTAGCTTTGGCATTTTTGGTGTGCGCGCACACTTGCTTTTTGACGACGTGCACGCATGCTGCACGCACCAACATTCTATCATGGAATCGATGAGGACAGGAAGAAGGAACTAGGAAACTTAGGACCACAGTTTGATCATCGACAAGATCCTATGTAAAGATTTCTAGTAATATTGTGCTCGGCTCGCAGGTACGTGACGGCGCCGCCTGAGTGACCTATCTTGGCAAGTCAAGGTGAGAAACATTCGTTTGCTCCTTGCTTACCGCTCTTGGTCTTCTGGAGTCTGGAGATGTCATCGTTTACGAGAGGAACGCATTGAAGTCAGCCAGAGCTAGCACCTGCAGATAGTCGCTTGGGAGGGCTTTGCCTGTTTTTAATTTACTTTCATCAACTTCTTTCTAATCACGGCAAACAGATTGGTTATGCGCCTGCTTTTAACTCCGTGTGCACTGGAAGTGTAAATGCACGCTATTCTACTTTGGGAGCTCCACCCGGGGGAGGTTTTCTTTCCATTGGTTCGGTCGGTGTTGAGCTTATCAGCAATTGCTGCTCATCTGTCAAAGTCAAGGGTGGTGCCCGGAGCCGCTTTCTGAGGCGACTGCGCCCTTTCTAGGGGTGGGGGCGGCATACAGTATGTAAGGATTTTGGAACACTAATAATATTTATGTAAATTTATGAGGTTTAGACCAATATTATATAACAAATAGAGCTATTTTTAGGAGGGGGATTCGATTCGCAAAAATTCGCAAAAATTTTTAGATAGAAAATACGATTTGATCTAGTTCGTCGAATACGAATTATTCGACTATTCGAGCGGAGCCCACTGATTCGCTGAGCCTCCACGGACTGGGACGGGCGTTGCCAGCACTATTAGAAATTAGACCAAGACAACGTTAAGGGCCGAAGGTCACGGCAGACTCGTTCTTTATATTTGTTTAAAAGGATGGCAAGTTGATTCCCTTTTGGAAGGTCGCGCAGAGCTAGTTATTTATGGTTACCACGTAGGTAAGGCTAGACGCCTATGATTTTGCTCACTGATTTCTTGCCTGTTGCTAATCTTCCTTTCCTCGCCTTTATTGCGATGGAAGCTACTCTTTCTTCCGAAACCCTCCTTCCATTCGTTCTGTCATCGGCGTTCTACGAATTTTGATTCTTCTTTCTCGGCATAACCTCTTCCTGATTTAAATATCAAGAGTAATTCAACTCGACGGGGAAGGTTGACTGACATTAATAGTTGGAAGCGATTGCGGGTTGTGTGACAAATACCAATCCAACGGGCTCTCGATCTTCGGTGTCTTCGACCTTCGTACCCTCTTTCGAATGCCGCCAACTCGGGCATTACGACAAGCATTCTTTATACATTTGCCCTTGCGCCATTGAAACGGTAGCCCGGGAGAAACTTTTGAAACACCATGTTGGCAGCATTTGATTTCTTCTATTTCAATCAACCGCTGTTTGCAGCCTGCGATGTCAACGAATGAACCACACAATGCAATATTGACAGGCCCCAACACAACCTCAGCTAACGAGTTGGTGATAAGCATTGATGAGTTTCTCGGGAATGGTCTGGACAAGGAGGAGTGGAAGAACGTCCTTGAAGCCATGGGATGGGAACACAACACCAATATACGGATACGATTGTCCACCAGGAGTTTGAATATTACATACCTGAAATCAAACGGCGGTTGGCAGAGCCAAACATTGCTCAAGACTTAAGCAAAAGAAATCCTCGCACGAAAATTTTCAAGCGAATCAGGGGCTAGAAATGGGTCAAGGGAGCTCCTGACGAGAAAGCAGAACGGAGACGGAATCGGATGCTGCATGTCACAGTTGCCTAGTAAGTCCCTGCTTCGTTCTCTGTTTAGTCAACAGAGGGATATTTTTGGCTAACCGCTGCGCCTTAAGACCTCGCGTTTTTCAGGTTAAGATCAAGGGATATTTCGACGGAACAGCTTCCGTATCTCATCTATCTGGCTCAAAATTCGATGGCGGCTCCACCGGAAACCCGTCAACTCCAGGCGGAACTTGGGAAGCCTTCTACTGTCGGACATCGGTTTCAACAGCAGCTCTAAACAACCGCTATGGGTATGGAGAAATGGTACCCAATTGATGTCATCCAAATGCGTCTTTCTAGAATTCTCACATCCGCAATCCTGTGTATACTTTTGGTAACAATGGCACTTCCCCTGAGCTCAACGCCAATGGCCAGCTCCTGTGGACTCCCACACGGGCAAAGGGGATGCAGCATATGCCTATCGACAGACAGAAGCTACTGCTCGGTCTTTCCCATTCACTGAGGCCGGTACCCAGGACTCATTGGACTGCCTTCATCTGCCGTCGGGAATTTCTGGGCCTCAAGAGTCTCCAAGTTCCCTCGTTCAGGAAGATGCCACAACTGGTGCGTCTTCCGTTGTTAGACTTCTTTCTTGGGCCCTGTTCCTTACTAACTCCTGTTTTGTCTCACAAGTTGCAAGCTAGGCCGATCGTGGTGATAACGAATGAAAACAGGGCGGGAGGCGATAACCTTCGATGTCCCGTACGAAAGCGGGCTTAACCCTACTGTTTTGCCGCTGCAACCCTAGCCTTCGGCGAGTTTCGATCCAGCAAACAGGTTGAGAGTAGCTCAACAAGGCTACTATCAACGCCATTTTGAGTCTAACCTCCACGGAGCTGTTGCCCAATCAGTTCCTGGCGGATCTGCACACCACAGTAGCTGAACTCATTTTCTTCCAAAGAAAATATCAGTAAGCAGGGAATGCATATTCTTCTTCCACAGTTAATTCAAATTATACATCGCCATTCCATTCTGGTCCCGATGCTACTCACGAGCCTCTGACCAAGAACCACGAGATTTTAATCCATCAACCGATTGACAACCACTCATCACCTGTGAACGATACAGTAATGGAAAATGGAGATATATAAGGCGAGACAGTGACATTACTCAAACTAGTCTAGGAGCAGAGAGAGCAACTCAGAGTGCGCGATGCCGAAAATCTCGAATTGAGGGATAGCATCAAGCAACTGTAGGCCTTACAGATTTCAAATAAACTGCAGATTGAAAGAATTGATCAAAATAATAAACTCGCGGATCAGCCTCTTTAGCAAGCCATTGAGGCCTGTCCAACTCAAACCTTGAGACGACATTCCCGCTCGGACCAAGCTTATGCTCTCAGCCTGAGCCGACCGAACCTGTCCTCAAAGGCCATCTCCGGAGATGGAGCATATAAGGTATCTTCTAGCGTAACATACAGTCGGAACAAGAGTGCGTTGTCTTCCTCCGCCGGGACGGAGCCGGAAGCTGAGCCCTACTATCGCTTAAGCTGTCCCCTACTATCAATCAGCGCAAATATCTTTGTATTTTCTATAGTAGTAATTAGCTTCTTGCATATGCTCGACCTTAAGATATAATAAATGCCTAATTTACTAAAGGAATACTACCCCTCTCTTCTGTCTAACTCCTTCCTCCTCGACCTCCACCTAACGGCCCGCCAGGCATGCTCCTAGCATATGCTCGGCATATACTAGTCCTAGCTAGCAGGGCCTTCACGCTCTAATATATCCCAATGCGGGGGCTCTCACCGCCCCCTAATCCCCGGGACTAACCCGAATCCTAAACCCCTAGCCCTAAGCCCCCTCGCAAGCTCGGGAATAACACCAACCCTCCCAGCTCGCGCATAAGGAGAGCGTATGCTGAAATATAGTAGGGGACAGCTTGGGCGATAGTAGGGATCAGCTAAAACCCTGCCGGGACGGCCACTACCTCAATTCCGGCAGCTGGAAACCCCGAAGAGGCCAGAAGGCGGATTGGTGAATTGGAAGGCAAAGTGCAGTGCATAGTAAAGACCCCGATGGACAATCCAAATACCAACTATGGTGCGAGGCTTGACGAGATGAATCCAAACTGCGGACGGCGAAGGAGAACGAAGACTTCGTGGGACGTGACTCTGGAATCGTGTTGGGTGACAGTTCGAGAACATCACTTACCCACTGAGATCCAATATTTCGCCTCTCTGATACCGAATGAGTAACACGAACAGAGTTGTAATCTGGTTTGGATTAGTTGTCTGTGGATTAACACTCTCTAGGATGGACGGGAGGGCGACGTCTTAGCATGTGGGTTCCTGTACTGGTTCTGAAGCTAAACAACGAATTTTGAAGTAGCCATCCTTCTTCCTAAATTGGCACAAACGACTTGATGGGTTGATCAAGTTTTGGAGGTATATTCACTGACCAGGGCTGGGTACCGGTCTTCCATATTCCTCACAAGAACCTGAATTCGTATCATTTTTTCGATTCCTTCAAGGTCGTATAGTGTGTTGTATATCTCTTAAACCATTTCACTATTTTTTGAAGGTACCTCGGTTAGTAGAACATGGTTTCGTGTGAGAAAAATTTCGTAGAAGTTCCGAAAAGCCTAGAAATGGGGGTTTGGGGGGTTGGGGGTCACGTATAGCTATTCGCTAAAATAGGGGCCTCGCATCAAATCCTGGCGAGCCTAAGGCCACCCTACCCTCTCAGGTATCTTCGATCCAATTAAAAACGGCCTGCGCAGGAGGCCTCTTCTGAGAAAGGTGTCGCGAGAAAGTTTTGCCGTTTTTGCCGTTTTGGGACAACGCACCAAACTCGAATAATACCGATAATAACGGATCATAACTGCAACTCTCTTGATTAAAAGACTCTAAGCCCTTCATTGTTCTCCTTTAAACTACTTCAGAATTTTCCAAATTTCAATGAATAATGGACATATATACATACCTCTTCTTCCTTTTCGCCTCCCAAGGTCCACTTGACAGTCAACTCGAGAATCGGGAAGGGACGAAGCACCGATTCCTGGAAGTCGGCATGGAAATTCAAGACTCTACATGCGCTGGATTACAACGACTGTGGACCTAAATGTCAGTTCTCAAACAGGCAATCGCCTCTTCAGCGGCGACCAGGCAACGCTGAACCAGGCTCAAAACGAAGAGATCCAGTTGGGGTTGCGATACCTTTCTCATTCCAATTCCCATTGGATATCTAGAGATCGATGGCGATTGAATTTGGGGGGGGGGATAACCTTTCAGCCTTTCGGCATTGCGGTGATCAGTAATCGCAAACCTCGGGCCTCTTCAACCTACTGAAGCATATAGCTGACAAAAAGACTTGCTGTTTGTCTGATCTCAAGCAATGGGTATGCAAATGGATATCTGCCACAGGGAAACCCCATTTACCCGGCAAACTGTGGTCGAATTATCAACAGCTTTCCCTTGACAAATCATCAGCTGCGACGCCCGACACCAGATCCAAACCACGCTAGACAGACTTGCCTGGTACTAGATACGAGTTATGGTAGAAGAAGCTCACCAAAGCCAACATCCAGTGGTATACTCAACTCAGGGAGAGGTTTTACCGATCCGAAGGGGGGCGGATGCGCGAACCTCGTTCCGGACTAGAGGCTGCAGTATGCTGAAGTAAGCCACAAGTTACCCATTCTCGAATTGCCTTCTCCAACGACAATGTACCTCCACAGGATTGAAATCCGAGGAAACAATATCAGCATGCAATAGAATGGTATCGTGCTTTCTGACCTGTAATAATAACAGCATCCACCGTACCGAAAGGCAACTTCAGCTTTAAAAAGAGGAGTCTGGGGATTGAGGTTATAACTTATGACCTTCGTGAACATTACTCTCATGGAAAGCTAGAATATCCAGATCAATCATGTCTCAAAGTAAGTCTAGGTTTCTTTTATAGAGGTTATTGCATGGACTAAACAGGGATCGTGTCTAGCTCCAAAAGTCTTGAAGAAAGATGCTTCCCTTAAGGAACTGTCCAAAGGGCTAAGGTCAAGCCCCGAAAACGAGAATGCCGAACAGCCAAGTTTCACAATACCACAATTCATCAACATTACAAATTCTACGGCTCTGGGTGAGTCTGCTCGGACTCAAGTTCGGGCACAAGTCATGAGAGACTATCACCGGAGACGAGTTCAAAGAGCAACCCAGAGCGAGAACCCAATTCAAGACCCTCCACCGAGGCCACCGAGTGCGAAAGCCCAAACGAATAAATTCAGATTTGGAAGAGAAAAAGGTCTTCGACCGTGGGTGCCTGTCAAAGGACCTCCAGGAAAACGAAAACATGCAGGAAGCGGTCGAGGGAAGGCATTGAATCCATACAGGTCTCATGAAGTTCCAAGCGCTTCCTCGGTTAATGGGGGTCAACTTTCCCTGGACTCCACTGTACCTGATCCAGAGTTTGCATCCATGTCCTTCAGTGAAACTGGACCCCCTACAGCTTCTGCTGACAAGTGGCTGTCAAGTCTCGATTTCGCAATACAAACGTCGATTCTTTATCACTCACCTGGGACTGGACTCCTGGACCCGTTTGCTGCAACTTCACTACTTATCACCCCAAGAACACAAGTCCTCATTCATCACTACTGTAAGTTAGACTAGATACTCGCCCTATTTGCCAACTTGAGGTTGATGGTTTGCTTATTTGGCTATTCAACAGTCAGCGATCGCCTCCAATCAGCTTGGCTCATGATGCCTATGAGGAAGATGCTCTTCTCTCTTGCTATTAACGATGCAGCAATGTTTCACTCGTTCCTATGCCATTACGCCGGAAGTTACAATGTGCATTTTCGGACCGGAAACAGGGATGAGGCTCTGTATCATGCCAGCGAAGCGGCAAAGATTGTTAACGAAAGGCTTGCGGACCCGAATCAGGCTTTGACCAATGAGACAGTTGCTACAGTCGCCAATATGGCGGCATTCGAGGTGAGCCTTGTTTAAAGTTCTGGTTTCCATTCGCTGACCCACCTTCACAAAGTCCTCGAATGGATCCGTCGATAGCATGTTGGTTCATGTGGATGGCTTGGAGAGGATGGTTCAAATGCGGGGCGGTATTCAATCTGGTGGATTTCCTATGATAGTCCAACGGATGATTGCATGGTATGTGATAGATTTTCTTCAAAAAATGAGTCTCTAACCCAGCTTCAAGGACGGATTACCACGCAGCAACCGCAATGCTCAAGAGACCTCGCTTCCCCCCTCTCAATATCCCAGAAACAGAGAAGCCCGAAGAATTTTTCTATCCATCCATATCCAACCCCAGTGACCCGTCGAGGTTTCGCCAGGGTGATTCAACAGAGAGAGGCATGCAGGACCATAGTCTTCAGCGATTACTAGCCGGCGTGCGAGACTTATCGAAGATACTCAAAGGGCTTCGAAAACTTACCAATCTACCAGAAGACAACATCTGGTACAGCGATAAGATTTATTACCTCCAGCGTAACATTATTGAGGTCGTGTATTGCCCGAACACTCCCAGGCCTGTGGATCGTTTATGTGCGATGGCTGCGCTCATGTACTGCGGGCATTGTCTCCGCGACGTGCCATTTACTTTCCAGGTCATTGCCAGATCGGTCACTCGATTGAAAGCCGCAATTGTCGAGTATGAAGAAAACCTTTCTTCTGACGCCGATGGAGAGGCGAAAAGGGTGATGTTCTGGATTCTAGGTTTCGGCGGTGTGGCCGCGGAGGGTAAACTTGAGCGAGATTGGTTTGTGGCCAAATTCAGGGCACTTTGTGATGAATTGAATATCAATGACTGGGAGGCGGCCAACGGAGTTCTGAAGGACGTTCTGTGGCAGGCTGAATTGGACGATGCTGCAACTAAACTATGGCTGGAGGCTACCCTGGGCGATTTCTCAAACTTACCACTCGACTCCTAGTGCTCAAAATTTTGGGCTTCTACAATGATGTGGTGTGGTCTCTGAAGTCGCCGACTTACATGGGCTTTTTCAAATTTTAACGAGTTTCAATGGACCATGAGCTTTCATTGCGCCTGCAGGCAAGACAACATCGCCAAGATACATTTGAGGGAGCAATGTCACAACGCAAGATTGCAAGCAGGACATTTTGTGCGGAAATGACGGCCAGGCCGAGTTCATGTTGCGAAATGCGTCGTTCATGCATATCGGAGACCACGAGGGAAATCAGCCGCCTCCTTTGCTTTGTGTAACACAACGGGCCACGAAACGACTGCCGCGCTCTCTCAAAGAGATAAAGTCCTACATGAAATCGCCAATATACCCTTGAATCGAGACTAGCATTCCCCATAGCCACTTGCTCCATTGTTATCCAAACCCCGAAAGCCTAGAGCTAGATAGTAGAAGCCGGCAATTTGTCATATTGCAGGACTTGCTTGTCAGCCATTGTCTCGGGATCGCAGAATATAAGTGGAATCTGTGTTTAGCTGTGTGGGCGGCTGCGTTGCTTTCCCGGGGAACTAACTGCTCTTAAATGTGCTCGTCAACCCTCCCAGGGCGGATTATTCTGAATAATCTGCGCCCCTTCGCCAAACTGCGTAGAAAAAGGTATCTCAATTTTGTTCTAGTTTCTTCATCGACTGTGAGCTCAGCTACAGTTCAACCAGTTCAGCCGGCAGTCAATCGTCTCGTCGTTGATCTGTGAATTATCCGGGAGTTTCGTTTTTGCTTGATGAACCCCAAACCTTTCCAATTCAAGCTAGAATGCCACTCTGAAGTTAACCTTCTTGGGGAAATGGAGCGCGAATCCTGAACACGCTATTTTCCCCTTATTTTTGGCAACAAGAAGGCGAGCAAGACCGTCGTAATCAAGAATTTATTTTCTTCTCTTGGGCACATATTCGGTCCTCTGCAATCGACTTTCGAACACCTCTATTTCCGGGCCGGGGGGAAATGGCTCGAAACTCGCGAGAAGCTGGGCGGGTTAAGGTTTGTTTGGAACTGGCTGGTCGTGGCTTTGTTTTTGGTCATCCCGATCGTGATAATTGCCACAAAATTCCAACATATCAGTAGCCAGAGTGTCTCAGCACTTGGACTAGCAATTTGGCTCGAACTGTCTTGGGTCGCGGTGTGGATAACACATCTGGTTTCATAGGCCTTCGGTTGGCTTTTTGAACGGCTGTGCCAAAAGGACATCTTCGATATTGAAAACTATGATTGTCTCGCCAGGAAACTCAAGTTCCCTTTACTGTTTGTGCTCTGGTCCATTAGCTCTTGGGCATTTGTACCCCATATGTGTTCCTATACACATCAACACTGTACAGGCCATTGGCTTACCGTTTTCGAAAGAGTCTTCGCTGCAACAATTGTCGTTTCCGTAGTCTGGTTCAGCAAAGCCTTGCTGCTCAAATTTCTCTACATAGACCGCTATGCAAACCACGGGAGAAAAGCAGGATGTTCTTGAGCAGGGGCTTCACAGCATCCCCTTTTCGGCGATACCCCCACATAATCATGAGAAAACATACTCGAACACGGATACGCCGAATTTGAGTTGATGAGTGCGAATGCTTAGCGCTTATGCTATTTGCTTTAATGCCAGTACTCGAAGCTCCAAATCGAGCGTACTTATATTATGGCAGCTAAATAGGGGCAGAAATACATACGTGGGAAACGATTTAGAGTATAAAGCTCTAGATCAGCACTTCAAGAGAATGCAAACTTCGGAGTTAAGATATACTAACATTTGAATATTCCTGCGTATCTCTAAAATCATTTGTTCTACCTTTCAAGCTTTAGCAAGCAGGACCCGCCTGTATCTCATTGTACCCTTCTCCAATTTGTCCAATGCGTCCTCAATCCCCTCTCCCGTAAGTGGAAATTTCTCAGAAACAGGCTTGATGTTATGTAGCGCCATAAATACCAACAACTTATCATAAGCATCATGCTGTCCATTCGTCGAATAAACATTATTGATACTCTTCATAAAAAACGGCATATGAGGCACCGAAAGCTTGCTCGCCATATCACTGGGAATCTACAGTGGGAAAACAGTCGCTTTGCCAACCAAGATCGGTGTGAACAATTCCCAAGGAATGTGAACGTTGGTGCAAACGAGCAATTTGTCGAGTTGTCTTGCAACCTTGAGACGTTCTCCTACAGGGAGATTCGTATTGACGAAGTGATGTGCTCCAAGTGTCAAAGAATCGGCTTTCTTGCTCTCGGTTGCAGAGAATGCTGTAACTTCACACTCCATTTTGTTTGCGAACTGGATGGCAAAATGACCAAGCCCACCGATCCCGACTATGCCAACGTGATCCGTTGGCTTGAGATCGTAACCAATTAGGTCATTCCAAACAGTCCATCCGCCACATAGGAGTGGTGCTGCATCTTCAGATTTCATCTCGTCTGGAATCCTGTACACGAAACGGAAATCCCAGACACCACCGGTGGAGAAAGAGCCTTGATCAAAGCCTGTCTGACCGTATCGCTTAGGCAAGCGTTCACACATTGCTATGTAGCCTGTTTGGCAGGAAGGGAGGTGCCACGAACCCATCCCCATGCGACTCTATCTCCGACTTTGTGGTTTGTCACTTCAGGACCAACTTGAGTGATCACACCAGCTCCTTCGTGCCCCATTCCAATCTCTTCATGATGGCAATGGACACCCGTTCCGCAGACGCCCGAGTGTGTGGTCTTTACGAAAACTTGATGGCCAGTGAGTGCTGGTCCGGTAACTGTCTTAGCAACGACAGGGCCACTGAGAGTGCCGGTCCAAGTCTTGAAGCTGAGCGACATATCAGATCTATGTCGAGTTTAAATTTCCGAGGAGAGGAATGTTGATTAGAAGCTAGCAGAGAAGCTGCTGGAGATTAGGAAGAGCAGAGATGATGGAGGTGAAATTCGGAGAGAGGTCTTTGACTTCATTTTATATACTTCTACGTCTGGAATAAGTGAGGCAAATGGGAATATAGGTGGCAAAGCGCAGAATTTTGTCATCCGCCCCAAGGTATGCATTGGCAAGATGTGGAGAAAACATTGCTCGATAATTGGAAGAGTAATCACAATCCAGGTCTTCCTTGAACTCGTGAGCGCCAAATGATAAACCCAATTGTACCACATGCGGGGCAAATACGCAAAAGTGGGTGTACAATAGGGAAAAGGAAAGTTAGTTGTGGATGACAGCATGAGCCCTTGTAATTCCCATTTTATCCCAATCGGGAGAATGTAAGCCGATAAAGGGACAAATCAGCCTCCAATTTCCCTGTCCAATCACTTGGAAAGATGTGGGGCACCTTTCTGCCTCTGTACTGTATTCCTTAAGAGAATCTTCAATATCAAGGCCGTCATCGTGCGTTTCGGAGTGGATTTCGCCGAGCTTGAGGCTGTGGAGTCTGTTGAGCTTGTTGAGATCGTTGCTTTTTATGGAGGCCACAATATCCGCCATGTTCATGAAGGCCTGCATTCTCGCATGATTTTCCAGTTTTCTTCACTACTCCCCGACAGTATGGGCGACCATCTGCACGTCCAGGCGGTGGTGGCTCAAAATCCATCCAAAGATCTGGAATAGGATCAACCTGCAATGCGTCCAGGAAACCACTTCGTACTCTGGTTTTCAAGTCTTCGAGCCCTGGTCTGTGTTGTGGTACCTCGTACAGACACTCCTGGACCAGATCTGTTAATTGGCGGCTATAATACCGAGACTGACCGTGTAAAGGGAGGCCAAAAGTCCTGCCTTTCGGTATGTCCCTATTCAAGTTCCATGATGGCGTGAAAGGCACTTTTGGGTCTGGTGCACCATGCGTGAGGAGGACTAACTGGCTATCAGAAAATAGGAGTCAGTAGGTGTTTGAAGGAGAGCCTAGTGCAGCACTTAAGGTTCTGCAGAAAAAGGAATAGTTTGTCCCTCAGCTACTTACTACAAGATGCAGCCGATTCCCCATACATTTGTTGCGTAGCTACTGTTGTCTTGTCAGTACCGTGTGGTTACGGAAACTAAGAAACGCAAGGAGGCTCTGTGAACAGAATGAACAGGAATGCTTACTATTTTCCTGCAATGTTGCTGTTCTTGTAATTACGAAATTCCCATTCCTCTGTGAATTGCTCCTGGACGACAAGTTAGAAGAAGCTTTACCATACATGAGGACTTCCAATGCACGTACCGGTACAAAGTAGCCCGGGGTACCATTATCTCTGAACAGAAGTATTTGAGGCCACACGATATCGTCGTGTTGGGCATCGCCATTTAGCAAGAAATTCCAATCAAATTCTGCCAATCCGAAATCTCCAATCTGAATAATGTATTAACCCTCAATTTGTTATACTCTCCTATCAAGTGACTAACCTTGCAAACTGGAGTAGCAAAATGTGAAAATCTATCGTCGCTCAAGAAAACTACTAGGTGTGAGGGCAGATTCCAGGTGGCCATGTCGTTGGATCATGTTACTCACTATTACCAGGCTTCATGTCGAAGTGGATTATAGGATCCCAATTTCTCCGGTCTCTGCGAGAAGGTTCATAAGTAGGACTCGGATAGGATAACTCATATCCAGTTTCCATGACGCTGATCCCATCGACCAAACTACTGCGAATTAGCACAATATTATTTTGAGGAAAAGTGACCTCTATGTAGCCGAGAAGTTGAAACATGGCGATTTGGGAGCTTGAGGTATGGGGAAAAGAAATAGGTTTGCTTACCATTCGAAAATTTTCCAGAGAGTAGTCTCCTTAAATGGTCGCCCTCTGCATAGAATGAGCTAGCTGCTCCCAAAAGCTTTACCCCCCACTTACAGTTTCTGAAACCTTTCTATCAGTTGACGCACATCGCCCAACGGGCAATACTCCAAAATAAGTCTCTTCACTTTCCCTTTCCAATCTGGATGAAGATTTTCGGCTTGAGGGTCAACAGTGCGTCCCCTGATGAGGCAATGATTAATATGCTGCGATTTCGTTTTGGTGAGTTCCCTATGGATATTGTTATCACTATTCATGTGACGGGCAGCGTCACCGGTAGCTTCTTTCACAGCCACCTGACGATATTTTTGGTTCTGATCCCCTGCTGGACCATCATACTGCCACAAGGCAACCATGCCCAAGCCACCCTTACCCAAGAACTTCTTCCCAGTCCAATACCCAGGACCTCCAGCGAAAGCGGTGTTCTCGGCATTCTCCAGATCGGGAATTGTGGAAGCCAGGAAATCTTTCTGCAGCTGTGTGAGGGCGACAGCTGCTTTGGGTGGCGGAGGAGCTGGCCACGGATTCAAAGCTGGTTCGGCAGGTTGGTAGGGAGCAGGCTGTTGATAATCCTGAGCTCGCCAGTGAGCTTGTAATTCTTGATCGCTCCATTTTGGTTGCCCGCGGTACTCGCGAAATTCGTTGGCGACTCTTTGATTCGCCAAATTCGCCATTCTGATCGGTGAGATACGAAAATAGATTTAATGTAACGATGCGAAGAAATCGTGATAGCTTAGCCCCCTTATAGTGTTTTGGACCTTGTGCGGGATTTTGTTGATGAGGGAGTGATCACAATCGAATGCGAAAACTAACAGCAGGTTCTCCTTTCGTCGCTTCCGCATTCGGCAAACTCAAAACAAAGAAGAAAGAATGCATTTGTCCTCCACGTACAAGTGTATTGAAAACGACATCACCAAACATAAAGGAATGAAACTAGATGTATCTGAAACCATTTTTGATACCTGAGATGGCATCACCTTGCGAATACAAAGAAAATGCGAACAGCTTGGGAGAAAAGTCTCAATTTAACGTGCTTCTATTTGACCACGGTTCGCGAGGAAAGCCGGAAGGTATCTTTAAAGGTATTTGTTTCAATCTTGCTTGAGAATGCTACCCCCGGTGCTCAGTGCAATAAATGTCCATCCCCTCCACCGTCGTCTTAAAGTTTCTCTTACACTGGGTATCGTCATCATATAAATACCGGCACCTCTGTCTGATGGCGATTCTTCGCCTCCTCTTAGGCTGAGCTTGTTGTGCCTCATCCTCCCTAGCTCGTTTTCTCCCAGCTCTTTGCGCTTGCCTTCGCGCAGTCTTTTGAGCCTGCGTTGGGCCACCTGGAGGAATTGGGTTGAAAGAGGGGACGGGTTCAGCCGGAAGGAAATCCACCCAAGGCTCTGGATCAGGGTTGGCGGACAGAGCTGATTCAGAACCAAAGCCCACATTTTCTTTGAGTTCTGATATCGAAGGCCGGTTGGATGGCAGCTCGTAGAGGCATTCCTGGACTAGGTCCAGCAAGAGTTTACTGTATTGCAATTGATACGTTGGGAGATCAGTTCCGTATGTTATTCCTAGCGCTGGGCGTCCACGTAGGTTGTCTTGCGGCATGAAAGGGTCTCTGTGATCTGGAGGCATTCTGCTCATTGTAATGAGCTGGTACTGGATGACAGGGGAGTCAGCATGTTCTTATCCCAGAATCTTTAAGGATTACGACTGAGTAAACCGAGCAAACCAAAACTCTTCTGGAGCGTGTTAGGAGTGCGGGGGCAATATTAGGACGGCGTGTTTCAGAAAACGAGAACAAAGATTAAAGGAGTCCCGTTGCCCTTACCATCATGCAACCCACTCCCCAGATGTTGGTACTTTGGTACATTCCCGCGATGTCGACAGCTGGCCGCAGCTGGCGCCAGTCATCGTAATCCCAACGTTCTGTGAATTGTTCCTGGTTAAAAATCAGCTTCCGACTCACGATACTTGGTGTGGGATTGATACCGGTGCGAAATAACCTTCTGTTCCCCGCTTCCTCTTGCTCTCGTAATAATCGAGCCACTCCTGGGTTCTCTGCCCCAGCCTCCTCCATTGCGGTTGTCCAATTTCCGACGCGAGTCCAAAGTCAGAGATCTGAAGCTCATCAGCACTTGCTCAATATATCTGTATGCCAGTAAATACCTTGCAGAGAGGGTGAACAGGGTGAATTGATCGTTTGTCAGACAGAAGAACTATTCAATGTTAAGACAGATCCATGGGTTCGAAGGAGGGTTGCGTACTGTTGGCCGGCTTTAGATCAAAGTGAACAATTTCTTCTTTGGACCTCAATTGTGGGGTGTAGAACTCGTTTGTGACCCCGTCTGGTACAAGCTCGTTGCCGTAGTCCAAAACGCTTATCCCGTCAAGGAGACAGTCAAATAATCTCCAGATGGTTAACTCACTGAAGGGAGCAGCACTAAACATATATGCGATTAGCAAGGGATCACATGAGGGAATGGCTTGCTTGCAGTTTAATGCGTCTATCAAGAAGGTCATATAAAGACCCCAGAGAGCAGTACTCAAGGAAGATTCGCCGAACCACGTTATCCCACCGCCCCAGTGGGAGGGTTTCGTTTGCTCCGACGGGTCCTGGATTGTGGAGTAAATGTACGATATGCGGAGAGCCGCTCTGTCTGAGTTTCGTAAGGGTATCAGCTTCTCGATGTAGATCGTAAAAAGATGGGTTTCTTAGGGTCGTCTTTAGTTCTTTTACAGCAATTTGACGAAAGCCTCCAGGTACATCGGCGTTGGGATCGGGATCACTGTACTCCCATAGTCCTACCCTGGCACTGAAACCTTCCCCCAGGAACTTTATACCTTGCCAAAGAGGAGTCTGCATAAGATCTCCCTGCATCTGAGGCATTGGGTTCCTATCTAGGAAGGCCCGACGTACAATGCTGTCATCTCGTGCTAGGGGCCGATCGAGAGGTTGCCCAGGACCCAAGTCACGATCCTCCGGAGCGGCACCTTGGGGCGCTGGCCCAGCTGGCTGCGGATAATTTTGAAGCCTGTAGAAGGCTTGGACCTGTTGCTCATCTAATGGTATATAATTGTCGGGATCCGGATATCTGTACCTTGCCCAGAAATTGACATCTGCAGTGATTCTGGTAATATTTGGCGCTGCCATTTTGGCTTGAGTGAGGTGGAAACACGTAGGGCGGAGTCTTCGAAAGTAGAGCTAGGGAACTGGTACAACGCGTACTATTTCTCAAAGATTTGTGCTGGCAACACTCACTGGTGGCCGCTTTACCTCTTCCTTTGTCCACATTTTTGAATAGGTCGAGTCATTGACTAAGACAAAGAAAATCGACGACGCATGCGGAGTGAGAACAATGGAATTGAACCGAAGTTTCTGGTAAAGAGGTATGGAAATCTAAAACAAATGCTTTCCGGGGCGGGTTTGCGAATCCGAATCACCTCATGTGAAAACTTATATAATGTGAGAAATAATTCAATATCGCAGCTACAATAACTCCTCGATATGAAGAAAGAAGTACATTATAATATACAACTATTATAAAGATAAGGTTAGTTAATATAACTAGAAGAATAATTAAGACTTAGGTATATATCTTATAACTAATTATAAAATTGACTTTATATTCTAAGTTCTTTAATAATCAAGAACATAATATTCAACTAAGACTAGTAGTTCTTGATTATAATTAAGAAGAAGAAGAATATAGAAAATAGTGCGGGAAATCAAATAAGGACGCGCACGTAGCAGGCATTTGAATGCAGCTCATCGGAATTTTCTTTGGTCATGTCCACGCGCCTGATCTTCTCACATTTCTTCAAGTTTATCCGACATGTTATTTTGATCCGCTCGCCCCGCCAATCGTAACAGCAGCCATATTCGTATTACCGCTGTGATGGGTTGCCCATACCTTGAGCGCCGTGATGACAGCCATGAACGTCAAGTGCTGCCTCAGTACTCCCGACTGCCCACTACCGCACAGCTCCAGCTTCAAAATGTGTTTCAAATTGGAGGCATTTGCCCGCTTGAGAAGCGCCAAAGTCACTCCTTCGTTTGCTTTTGGGGATGAGGAGCATCCTTGGCTGCTGTCGCTGCTTCGGCAATGCCTGCAGAGTGAGTATCGTTGGAGGCAGTAGAGATTGGGGCAAGTCTGAACCCGTTGACCTTGCTCTTCTCGTCACGTTTCTTGATTTCCGCTACGCGGAGCTCACACTATGCCTCTTCTCGCTAACTGTAATGGCGAAATGACATGCCACGTCATGGCGTGTTGTAGTCCTGCCTTATATGATCTCCGTCGCCATGTCCTCGTGCTTCAGTTGGTTCTCCCGAGGCTCCAGTGCAGGCAATAAGATGATGCTCCTGTTGTTTAAAGTGCGGAATCACTTGGCTCGGGGCCGGCTGCGGCGAGGAGAGGATCCTTCTTACTATTGCCATCGTAGAGGAGAAGCTCATCAGGCATTGCCCCGTGTAGCTTCTTCCTGCTAAAGCCGGTGTGCATCGCGACGACATATAGGCGGTCTTCCCCGTTCTCGCCGCAGATGTGGAAGGTTGTGAGTGACTTCTACTGGTAGTAGGCAATCATGACCAATGAGAACGGGCGGCAGGGAGATAATTCTGGAGCGGTTTCATAATCTGATGGAGGCCAATGCTACTGAGAATTAGAGGGGGCATCTTCTGAGGTCACATGGGTTTCTGAACAACATCCTTGGACAGGTTTGGAAGGCTTGCTTGACCTCGATCATCCGTCTCAATTTCTTTCTTAAACTTGAGAAGTGTGATTTTCTGTGAGTAGGTGACAAATGTTATGAAGATTTTTTCATGGGACACGGGTTGTCAAAACGGCAGAAGGCAAATTGCAAGAACTCGGCGGCTGGACTCCCATCAAGATTCTAATAAAAGAATTGCCGTGTGCCGTTCTTGGCGAAGTGGTGTAGTCTGCAAGTATGCCTAACGTTGAATAAGAGAAAAGGCTCAATGTTCAGCTCTGAAAGACAACCAACAATATTCAGGTTAAGATCGGGTTCGGAAGGTTTTAACATTCTTTTGAAATTTGATTGTAGAGCACGGATTGAAGAAAAAAAGGTCGCAGACGTTATATTTTGTCTGTCGTATAGGTTTTGCAAAAGCATGAATTCATAGAGGTTGTCAAGGACACAGGTCACGATACTGTGGTTCGGCAACCGCAAGATCTTCCAGCTTTGGTCGCTTATAATTTTGAAGCCTATAGTATGCTTGCATTTCTTGAGGAGTCAAGTCCACATGGTTGTCGGGATCTGGGTCTCTATACTTTGCCCACACTAGTTAACATCTGCTGTGATTTGGGCACTATCGTTGGCTGCCATGTTGAACGATTGAGTTGTAGAAACCACAGACCATAAAATGAAGTATAATGTGCGGAGTGTTAGAGAGTAAATGTGTGTCGCAACACTCGTTGCTTTGTCCGTGTTTTCGGTCGGTTTCCGACACGAAGAAAACCAAATCCGCATTCGGGACGAAAACAATGCTATTGAATCGACGTTCGCAGCACAAAAGAATGCAATATGAGACACCGGTTCCGAAAGGTGAACCGTGACTTCAACGGCTTCCTTTGAGTAACAGCTACTGCCATTACTCGTATAACATAGTTCCAGATAATTTCAATCTGGAAGGGTTCAAGCACATTCATCAAGGTCTGCTTTTGAGAGTGTCCCTCGAAATGCTGTACGTTCAAATTCCCAGCCTTAAGCTAGAGGTATCGCAATGTACGAGATTTTGTGATATCTTCTGGCGATGTAGGGGGTGTACGCCGAGATTCGATAGGGGCTCTTACAATAAGATCGCTTCATGGAAACGACCTGGCGTCCCAAGTTTGCATTTTCCATTCCCCTTCCCATCAAGCACGCAGAGGCAAAACATGCTGCATCGCCACCGCCCTCCTACAAAGAGGACACTCCGGCTTCTCCCTCACCCAATCCCCAACGCACTCCCAGCAAAAGACGTGCCCACAACTAACTACACTCGGATCTTTCAGCTCCTCTAGACATAACGTACATTTCCTATTCTGTCCTTTGATCCACGGCATCACGCGTTCAATTCTTAAATCATATCTCGGTTTCTTTAATACTTCTGTATGTGTAGTTTTACCCACTTCTATGCTGTTGTGTTGGATGCCTCCGGACTCCAACAAAATTTCGGGTGAGGTGGTCGGAGCATCGAGCGAAATCTCGATCCCGCCTTCCAGCATTGCGGAGGAGCCTTCGAGGAGAGACGGATTGGCGATCGTAGGTGTATTTATGGTATTTTGCAGGTGCAACCAACTTTGAACACTCATTTGCAGTACAAGCAGCACACCGAGCACTTCATACCCAACCCTCGCCTCGCTCGGCGCAATCCTTTTTGTGAAAATATATCGTAGCCCCCATATCCGTTTCGACAACTGGTAGTACGCGCCCGAGAAATAGAAGATCGTTAATGTAAGCGCGTGGATTGGCGATGGAGACGTGATTGTGGATAGGTGAGTGAGGAGGTAGGATTGCAATTTAAAGCTTGTTGAACTCTGTTGTTTGTTCTTCACCATTCGTCGGAGGTTCGATTCTAGTTTTGCTCTTATGCGTGATCGAAAGCCGGGGAGGATTTTGGTGAGAGAATAAGGGAGGAGGATGCTGGTTAGGATGTATCCTGCTCTCCGGTCGATCGTAGGAAGTTTGAGCGTGTCGTCTTCGATTTGGATGATGTCGCAGTATTCTTCTCCCAGTGTGCGATTCCCGATGAATGTGGTCAAGCCGAGATACAAAAGCTCGGAAAAGGTTCGCGCTTCTGAGGTATACGTGTGCAGGAATCGTGCGCCATACAGACGACGAAGAGGGTTGGAGAGATGGTTAAGGAGTACTCCTTCGAAGTAGGAGTCTTTCTGATGCGCACGGATGATGTCTGGTGCTGCGGCGAAGGGATAGTTATATGTGGGCTTCTCTGCCGCTTTCTCAGAGACGTGGTCTGCCATGTCGAGGGTATTCCCAGCGATCGCTGTTCGTGGAAGATAGCTTGTTGTCGGCATACGAGATCAGGGCCGCTTCGCTAAAATTAAAGCCTGGCGGCCCTACGCAAGCTTCGGGGCCAGTCTTTAATTTTGCCCTGATCTCGATTCGAGATTAATTAGATGCCTCAGGCACTTATTTAAGGGATATCAGCTTTACTGACTTTAAATTCACTTTGAAAATTCACTTTTTGAAGGCTAAAAATTTTCCAGGTAAGCTAAATAAGGTAGGTTTTAATTTCGAATTCCAAAGCTTCTTTCCTTTAATAAATATATATATACATACGTATACGTAAGTCAACCCCCATACCCGCTACGGGCCTGCCCCTGGCCTGTAACGCTCCTTACGGTCCGTAGAATGTCTTCTCTACCATCTGCTGCCGCCGCCGCTACTACTGCTATTACTGCTACTATGGCAGTAAGCTTTGCTACTGGCCTGCCGCCGCCGCCCGCCCCTCCCGCCCCGCCCTACCCGTACCATGGCCTCCCTCTCCCTCCTCGCCGTCCGCCGTATGCCTGTCTTGCGGCCCGGCCGTACTACCAACCCCGCCCGGCCTGCTAACCTGGAGGCTAAGCTTGGCTAATTCGTTAGTTAAGTTCACCCTGCCGGGTATATATATTATACTAGCGGGTCGGGTATATAGACGGTATATGTGATTATAGCTGGTTTTTTTGGTAGAAGCTATACTAACTATTATTATGGCAGTAAGGGTGCCCGCTACTCCTTCCGTAAGTACTTTTATATAATATTTTACGGACCGTAACTAATTTAATAGATACTTATAGGTATTACTCCTGCCGGCCCTGCCCCCGCTAATCCTTCCTCGCTTTCCCGGGTCGCTACCGGTAGTCGTATAAGTAACCAGGTCGCTCCTGGCAACTTATCTTTATATATATATACCCGCTACGGATTATTACGGACCGTAACTAATATATAAATAGCCCGCTATACCGCCGCCGCCCGCCGCCGCCGCCTACTTACTTCCTTTTAGAAAGTACGCCGTTTTGCTAAGCTCTATAGGGAGCTAGTAGCTCTTTATAAAGAGGAGGCGGAGATACTAGAGGAGGAGGAGGAGACGGATTATTCGGTACTAGAGACAGAGGATGGGGAGGAGTAAGGGGAAGAGGGGAGGAAGAAGGAGAGAGGGAGAGAGAGAGAGAGAGAGGGAGAGAGAGAGAGAGTTATAAATCCTATAAAGGATTACCTAGGAGAGGTATATACTTTTAATACCTAATAGTATGGTATTCTCGGTCCGTTTGAGCCCTAAAATATTTAAAGTAATAATCGCAAGTTACTTATAGATAGATACGGATACTTATAGATAGTTACGGATAGTTATAGACCCCTAAACCCCTTAATCCGACCCATAAGGCTACCCGGTACCCGTAAGGTACCCGTAAGAGATAAAGTACTAAAGTAAATTAGCTAAGACCTTAGGATAAGTTATATTAAGTATTCTAGACAGGTTCTTATATAGTAAAAGGATACTTAAGCCTTCTATAAATAATATACGGGAAACCCCTATATAAAACTGCCCGTAAGCAAATACGGGCATCTATAGATCTAAACTAATAGTATAAAAGAACTAACCTTATAACTTATTAATAGTTATTATAAAGTATAAACGGACCGGGAACTACTTCTAGGAAAGGGTAATCCCCAGGCTAGTATCTATAGCAGATAGCTTAATTCATAGAATTACCCGTAACTAGCTATTAAAATCCCCTTTAAGTAAGCGGGCCTCGATATAATATACCCATAAGCTTATAACTACTATCCGGGTTCTATTATATAAACCTTCTTGCAAATATAGGTTCCGTAAAAGTAGTACCGGAGCCCTGATCTTAAGAGTAAACTAAGATAGTAGTAAGGAAAAAAGATTAATACTTTATAGCTATTCTACGGGTAGCTCATATAAGTTATTGCCTGAAGACTTGTCTGTATCTAGGGAATCTACTAATTAGTATATCTGTAATTAGCCTAGTAAATGTCTAAGAATATAGATATTAAGCTTTGAGACCGTAGTATTTAATATAGTTAAGAGGTACCGCCTGCGGAAGGTTAACGGATCTATAGCGGCCCGAGAGAGAAGATCTGGGGGGTAAATATAGCTAATTAGATCCGTAATTAATATTAGCTAGTTTATATAGTCCGGAATTACTACTATTATATTGGGATCTGGGTTATTAGGTAATTTGCTAATCTAGTAGATAAACTCCTGGCTATTCTCGCCTTTATAGACCCGTATATTAGTCCGTAAGTAGAGCTACTTGAGCCATAGCCAAATAAATAATTATTAAAGGTATATAGTAATAATATTAGCCCGTAAACCATATAATATAACTAGAAGAATCTGGGCAAAGTCCCTACTAAGAATTACAGGTATCCCTTTAAAGAGAATATTATCTGCTATAGATCGTAAATTCACTAAGAGCTAGTAAATAACCTCAAAATAGTACTTGTACTATATTAGTATCTCGTTTCAGATAATAAGATCCGTAGACCAGAGGATCTATCTAAGGGCACTCTGCTTTATAATAGAACTTATAAACAATTCGTAAAGCTTAATTAGAATCTTGAACTAGGAGTAAGATATATATCTGTTTAGTAATAAGAGAGCCGTAATACCCGTAGATACTATATAAAGAACTATCCGCTCCTGCCTATAAAAGTAATAGTAAAGTACCTTATATAAGAATGTCTTGCCTATATCTCCTGGCCCTTGCAAGTAGAAGTGGGCTATTTACGGATCTGATTTAATAGTTATAATAATTTCCGTAAAGTATAATTACTAATTAGGATTAAGCTAGGCTTGTATTATAACTATAAGTAATACCTGGTCCTCGAGAATATATAATACAAATAAGGAACGGTACCTACTAGTCTAATCCCAGATAAAAGACGGGAGCCCGTAGTCCGCAAGCGACTACTACTAGTCCGTAAGCCCACTTGTAAGCAAGAAAAGGCCGTAATCGTAATATAGGTTAAGAAGCGGGAATAGGAAACCACTATTATAGATAAGCTAGTACCAGAGATTATTATAGAAGTAGTACTTATACTAGTTCCAGATTACTAACGGGTCCGTAATTAGCTACTAGTAAAGGCTAGTCAAGAATAATATCTATAAACTACCTATAGGTATAAATAGGATAGCCTTATTAAAATACTAGTACTATTCCTGGTTATTTTCTGCCAAGCTGTAGGTAATATAGGTAGCCTGGTATATTGAATAACGAATGCCCTTAATAAAATATAGATCCGTAAAGGACCGTAATCCGCAAATAACTATAAATAAGAGCCGTAAGTAGTACCGCTTGCCCGAAACAGGGCTATAGTAATATATACGGCCAATCCGGTTACCTTTGCCCCGCTAGTAATACTTTTACTCCCGGATCTTTGGAACCCATATAAACTCGGCCGGAAACTCGGAATATAAGTATTCCCGGCTATTCTTATATATAGTATTATACTCAAAGAAGGCTATTAGGATTGAACGGGCATTTGCAGTCTTTATAGCTAGAGCTATAGGAGAGATATTATCCGGAAAGTAAACTATTTACTTATTTTTAAGGTAAACTGCGAGATACTAAATAGGAGGGAACTCCTAATATATAGGGAATTCGAATAGCCGCCAAATAGCCTTATATAGACTTACGTAACGGGTATATATATACCGGGTAATCTTATTATCCGTAGCCGTAACTATAACTATTATCCGGTCTGCTTCTTTATATATATACTTGTAAATATACTTAATTACTTATATGGATATATAAACCTTAATATTAATATATAAGCGGAACTTCTAGAGAAGGTACGGGTTATACGGAATGACCCAGCGGTTATTACGGATAACTTCCTGGCCTGGGAAGCCTGGTTTACGGACCGTAAATATTTACCTGTTATTTTAATAATAGTACTTAGAATAGCTATCCTTATTAATTATAATACGGTCCGTAAAAGCCTTCGGAAACCTCTTGGAGTATACTAACGGGCTATGAGCTTCTTTACGGACCATATACGGGGCCCGTATATAGTCTTCCCTATACGGACTATAGGATATATTACCCGTAACCAAGGCTAGGAGCTTGCCTATAGGATCCTATAACGGATCTGGTAGCTCAGTATATACGATCTCGTCTATATACTCAGGTATATCAAACTTTACAGACATTTATAGGAATAAGAGCAAGTGCAAATATAGGAGCCCTTGCTTCTAATACTCAATTATATAAATATGGCCCGTATACCGTCCGAAAATGTGGTTTTTTAGGTCCGTAAGAAGCTCTTGGACCTTAAATCGAAATATACAAGTAATTAGATCTGGCCGGTCTATAGGTTATAAGCCATATAGCTCCTGGATAATCTCTGGCCATTACGGGTTTGCCATAAAGGTAATAAAAAAGGTAGGCTTTCCAAAATAATAAATAATAGCTATTGAGTCCTGGAAAAGCTATTATATAAACCAATCCCCGCCCGTAAAAGAGAAAGGAAGAACAAATTAATGGCCTAGATTAGCTAGTAAGATATCTTTGCGGATAAGAATATTTACTAAGCCATTATATATATTTATACGGATCTTATCTTGGTACGAACGGAGCCAATCAAGGAACGTAGTCTTACAGGCAACAAAAGCATCTATAATATATTACTAAAAGAGCCGGCAAGCGTAAAAGAGAGGGGATACCTTGCGATTACGGGTATATAAACAGAACTAGTAAAAGGGCTACTGCTTCAAACAGGTCCGTTAACGGGTATAACGGGCATCCCGCAAGGTTATCTTATAGTACTATCCGTATTTGCCATACGGAAAGAGGAGTACGTAGTAAAGTGGCATATATGCTATATAAGTAACGGCCACCTGGTAGAGTTACGGACCTTAATGGCCAGGCTCGCGGACCGCAAGAAGGATATTATATTAACTCTCGTCCGTAAACTCGTCCGGGAGGATTCCTGCTAGCTCTATAGCTATGGGAAGGTTCTTGCGGTAATAATCTGCCCCAGACTAGAGGATTAGGCGTATTTGCGGGCTGAGAAGGATCCGGAAGTGACCTGTTTGGCTAGCTAATTGCTCCCGGGCTGTTTTATAAATCTGTATAAAGGGATTATAATCCGTAAGCATCTCGTAGAGGCTATAAAGAATTATATGATCGAGTAGCAGGCAGTACTATACCCGGAGATTCGTAGTATAGTCTGGATCATAAAAAAACAACTAGGCAAAGGCCGGAACTTACTGCAAGCCTGGCTTTAAGGGTCCTTGGTAGTGAAACAGCTCCCTATGGATCTGAAAGTAGTAAAGACCGCGAGAAAGGTCAGTACGTATATCTTTGGTATAGCTTACGGACATAAAAGCAAGTGCAGAGTTATACGCCCTAATATTCTAACAAAAGTTACGGGCTTGCAGATTATCCCCCTCAAAAAGCGCCTGTAAAAAGGGCGGAGATGCCCGTAACTCGTCCAAGGCTATATCTCCCCTCTTGTAATAGAGCTCAAACTTTCGATCCGTACCCGCAATTGCCTCTGATACCCAGTGCCTCGCTATATAATCCTTGCACTCCGTATCTATCGGACCAAGGTTATAAACGGGCCGGTCCCGGAATCGCAAACGATAGCTAATAGGCAAGATGGCAGAAGGAGGAGGAGGAGGAGGAGGAGGAGGAGGAGGAGCCCCTACGGGCTGGCTACAGGCCGTATCTAGCTTATTATAAGTTCGACGGATCCGTTTTCGAGGTCGAGGGTTATCCTCGTCTGCAAGAGGCCGTATCGGTCCGGTACGGGTCTATTACAGGGCATTCAGATCGATATCTGTAAGAGAAAGGCACCTTGCAGCCCGTTTGGCCTAAAGAAGGTTAGTAACCAAGTACGTAAGTTAGGGGAGCAAAAGAGAAAAGAGACCTTGTATTACAAATACGTCTTATACAGGTCCCCCTTAAGATTTAGAGGAAACCCGCTATATTAGAAGTATTGTCTGTAACCGGTATAATAGTATAATAGGGAAGAATTCATATTTGTATAATTATAGGCTAAATAAAAGACCGAGTAATGCGTGGGGAGCGGCAGAGAGCTTTGGTGTTCCTGGAGCGAGTGACGCGTGGGGGGCTTAGGGTCAAGTTTTGGTGTTCCTTATATGACCAGTTTTTTAACTGGTGGTCCGACCGTACGACAGTATTATATAGACGAGTTTAGGGCCGCTTCGCTAAAATTATCGCTAGCGGCCCTATACAAGCTCCGGGGCTAGTAATAATTTTGCCCTAAACTTGTCCCGAGTAGCTTTAAATAATATTTCTTAATAATAAACTGTTTATAAATTATATAAGAAAGAAAATAGCTTATAAATATATAAAATTACTTAAAAATAAGCTAAAAATATTCTTTTAATTTATATTTTAATTTTAATTCTTTTAAATATTAAGTTTAATAAATTTAAAATTAAAATATTATTATAAAATTAAGTCTTTTATAATTTATTAAAAGAATTTAAGTTTTAATAATATAAGTCTAATAAAATTAATTATATAAGTATTTTAAATAAAAATAAAACTAAATAAGTTTAAAAAACTAAAGAAAATTAATTTAAAAAATTAATTTAAATATATATAAATTATAAACTAATAAAAGTTATTTATTAATATTAAATAATATATTTCTTTAATTTTATTTAAATATAAAATTATATTTTAATAAATCTTTTAATATTTTTTAAAAAAAATAAAAGCTATTATATTATATAATAAAATTATATAATATTTTAAGTTATTTCTAAATTTCTAAAATAAATTAATAATATTATTTAATATAAGTTTATTTTAAAAGAAGTCTTTAAATATAAAAGATTTAGAAATTATTATAATAAAACTTTTAATATTTTAATATTTTTTTATATAAGTAATCTAATTTATATATTTCTTATATTTCTTATATTTCTTATATTTCTTATATTTCTTATATAATATATTATTTAATTAATTTAATAAAATAAATTCTTAAATATTAAACTTAATTTATTTTATAAAGCTTTCTTAGCTCTTTCTTTTCTCTTATATTCTTTTTATATTTTAATTAAATATATATATTAATATAATTCTTTTAAATTTTAAGTTTAATTAAATTTATATATTATTAAAATATTTAATATAATAAAAATTATAATAAATCTAAATCTAAAATATTATTATAAAATATTAAAAAAAATACTTATATATTAAAAACTCTTATAAAATTAAATCTTTTTTATAATATAAGTAAAAAAAAAAAAAAAAAAAAAAAAAATTTATTAAGCTTTATATAGATTTAAATTATATTTATATAAATTTTTCTATAATTTCCCTTTAAATGTATAAAAATATTTTTTAAAAATAAAAGCTATTATATTATAATTATAATATTTTTATAAATTAATAAAATTTATATAATATAATTACTTTTAATAAAATAATCTAATTATAAATTTCTTTATATAATAATATTAACTTAATTAATTAATAATTAATTTTTTTTTTATTAATTTAATTTAAAATTCTTTTTTAAATATATAATTTTTTTAAATTTTAATTTTATAAATTTAAACTTTAACTTAATAATAACTTCTTTAAATATTAAATTATTAATATTATTTTAATTATTTATTTTAATTATAATATTTTAATTATATATTTTAATTAAATATTTTAATTATATATTGTAATTATATAATTTTTAATTATATATTTAATTATAATTTAATTATTTATTTATTTTAATTATTTATTTTAATTATTTATTTTAATTATATATAAGAACTTATATTTAATATTTTAAATTTAGTTTATTTTTATTTTTTATAAATTATTATAGCTTTTACTTATAAAGCTCTTTTTCTTTTATAAGCCTTTTTAAGTCTTACTTGCCTTTATAAGTTTCTTATTAATTATATTTCTATTTATAGTTTTTTCTTAATTTTTATTTTTATATTTATAAAGCTTTCTTTTTTTTTATAACTTATTATAGCTCTTTCTTTTATTTATTATTTTTTCTAAGCTATCTAATAAGCTTATAAAGCTCCCTCTTTTCTTATATAAACTCTTATAGCCTTTATAATGGCTAGTATTATATAATTAGTTTTAGCTAAAGGAATTAATTTTAGCTAAGGTTCCAAGCTATAGTTCAAATCAAGCTCGCTTCCAAAGCTCGGCGTTTTAGTAGTCTTGGCCATACCTACTTATCTACTGCCATACCTCACTCCTTCTCTCCTTAGCTTTAGATTCTATAGGATATTAGAATTATAGATCTTTAAGTATTATTCCATTACTTTATTCCTGCTATTATAGCCTTATTCTTATTTATAAAGCTCTCTCTTATACCTATAGAACTTCCCTTAAGCTTGCTAGGTATTAGAATAGTAGTATATGATATGCGAGAGTTTTAGTGTTCCTCACGTAACTTGGATTTTAGGGAGTCCCGAGAGCTAGCTAGAGCCCTGAGAATTCCCTTTATCCCACCCCTCCCGAGCTTTAAAAAATCGTAATAAAAGCCCCTCGCATTCCAGAACCACTAAAATAGAGAGAAAGGTACTTGAGCATCTCCTCTCTAATCCCAAGCTCAGCCCTAAGGATTTGGACGGAATCGCGTTCCGATGCGCGATTCCCTAGAAGAGGGCGATTCTGGTGTTCCTCACGTGACCCGCTTTTTCCAGGGAGTACTGGGAGCCAACCGCTTAGGGTGGTCCGAACGTAGGACAATATAGAAGAGGAAGAGCTCCTGGTCAACGCGATTGACCTCGGCACGCCAAATTAGGCACGAGCCACAGCAAGCCACACTTCGCAAGGCCAAATTATTTTTAACCCCTACGTAACCCTCTCCCTTCCACATACTGTACGTACTTTTATACATCTCCAACCCGCGCACTCTCACTCCAGTCATTCATTCTTTGCTCATTTTCGCGTGCGATCTCATTCGATGCGGCGTTCCTTTTTACGATAGCAATGGACGGTGACCCGAGCGTGGAGCCCGAACTGGACTCCTTCAGTTTGACGCTCCCGTTACCATACAGAGCTGCCTTGGTCATTGTTCTTGGTATGTCTCTCCCCTGCCCCCGTCCATTTCTCTTTCTATGGCATAATTGTACTGACAGATCAAATCAGGGGTTTGGGCATGGGGCGCAAACCTGCATTACCTCTCTCTCGTCAAAATCGTTTGTTCCCCTTTTCTCCCCCCTCCCAATCGCAAACCACCAGCTAACAACATGTGTCCAGGACGTCCCCTCCCTCCTCCACTACCCCTCCCGAGCCTCCCCACGAACCGACCTCCCACACCATCTCTCAACCTACCGACTCGCGACCCTCCTCACGATCCCACTAACCCTCTCCCTCCTCCTCTTCTGGCTCCTATCCCGCCGTGATCCTGCCCTAGTGATCCACTACGACTACCTCCCAATTGCCTACCTCGTGCTCCTCCTCTCCCTCTTCCTCCTCCCTCTCCGCCGCTTCTCTTCCTCTGGCCGGACACGCTTCCTCACCACCCTCCGACGAATCTCAATCGGCAGTCTCGCGCCCTCAAACGCGGGGAAATTCGGGGACATACTACTCGCAGACGTGTTAACCTCCTACGCAAAGATAATCGCCGACCTGTTCGTCTCCCTATGCATGTTCTTCTCGGGGTCCGACGGCTCCGCAACCGCGCGTCCAGACCGAGGGTGCGGAGGCCAATACCTCGTCCCAATAATCATCGCGATCCCCTCGCTCATCCGGCTCCGTCAATGCCTCATCGAATACGTGCGCGTCCGAAACCATAATATCAAGAACGGCGGCATGAGCGCACAAACCGGATGGGGCGGCCAGCACCTCGCCAACGCGCTGAAATACGCGTCCGCCTTCCCGGTCATCATCCTCTCCGCACTCCAGCGAAACCTCTCTCTCGACCACGAGGACATCGGCGTCACGGAAACAACGCTCTATCGGCTCTGGCTGGCCGCCGTGTTCATAAACAGCATGTACAGCTTCTACTGGGACGTGGCCAAGGACTGGGATCTCCGCCTCTTCACCTCCGTCCACCAGACCCTCACCGGCACATCTCCCACCCTGCATCCCCATGCCCACCCCCCCGCCACCCCGTTCGGGCTCCGCGAACGCCTCGTCTTCCCGCGCCCCGCGATCTACTACTCCGCCATCGCGCTCGACCTCCTGCTGCGCTTCACGTGGAGCCTGAAGCTGAGCCCGCACCTCGACCACTTCGCCGACTTCGAGAGCGGCATCTTCGTCATGGAGGCGCTGGAGGTGGGCCGGCGCTGGATGTGGATCTTCCTCCGGGTCGAGACGGAGTGGGTGAGGGGCCTGGGGATGGGGGCGAATCGGGGCGAGGGCTTGCTGGGACAGGAAGAGGTGTTGCTTGGTGATTACTCGGGCGGGAATTCGGATGAGGATTGATTGATCTCTTTCCTTGTTTGAATTCTTGCTTGGTTTGTTAGAATGATGAGATAGGAAATGAATGAATGAATGAATGAATGAATGGGAGAAGGGCCTGGAAGGGAAAGGCCGAGAAGGGAAGTGAAGGGAAGGAAGTGTAAGAGTAAGAGTACCTGTGGTGGAGGAATGTGACATCAGCTGTACCCATGTACGCATAGAGCACGGAGTCGGAGTCGGCGTTCAGGATCTCATCACACCATCTGTTTGAAGACAAACCCAGGGTCAAGATCACTTATTAGGCAGATATATACAATCTACCGTCTAGCCAGCATCCCGATGATCCCTTCCCATCGAACCCAACCCCATCCCCGGTAATCCCAGGGTTCTGTGAGCCCAACGGCGCATTTAACTACCTACACCCACCCCATTCGACAATCCATCACTCCCGCCAGAGAAAAAGGAAAGCCGTCTTTTGAATAGCAATAGAACAAAGCTGCCTCCCGCCCCCCCGTCCGTGCAAAGTGCAGTGTAGTGATAACACAATAAACAAAAGCGGAACTCCACCCGAGCACCAGAATTCTTCTGCGTCCATGCCATTTCAAATGCTCGACATCCTCCAAACGAGGGCGATGCCGGAGAAAATGCTGCGAGTCTTCCCACCCAATCTCTTTCCGCACGGCTTTAGTCGAGCGCAAAAGTCGGGCCACAGACGCCAGGCACGAGGAATAAGAAAGGGATGGATGACTCGGATTAGAAATCGTCGTCGTCCTTCTCCTTATCCCCCTTTCCGGGTCCATCCTTCCGGATCGGGATCTTGATGCCCTGCGTCGCGAAACACTTGCTCAGAGGTGTACTCTCGACCACACCTGGGAAGCGTTTCGCGGAGTAGACGGTGAACACTTCGGAAAAGCAGGCTGCGAGGACGGGGGCTTTGCCCGTGTTGACGGCCGTCATCGCTCCTGATGTCCCGTTGGAGGTTGTTGGCGAGGCGGACACGCCGACGTTGACGAACGAGAAGCGGAGTCTATGTTTTTTGCTGTCAGAAGGTGTCGGAGGGGGAGAGAGTGGTTGGGGAAGCCAGCTTACCGGAAGTTTCCCTCAGTGCGAACAGACAAATCCTGTAGCACAAACCAGATACCGATCCTATCATCCGGATCCGTAAGTCTAAACGCGCTGGCCGCAAGACTACCAATCAGATTCCGGGTGAACATTCCTTGGGGCGCCGTGCTGCTAACAGGTACTCTATGAATCGGAATCTCAGAGCCAGGGAATTGGCGGGCTCCATACTGACTATGAGATGGCAGTTGCTGTTGAGGAGGCGGGAAGTCGATGCCTTGTTGGCCGATGGCGTGGATTCCAGAGCCCGTGGTGTAGTATGCTGGTTGTGGTTGGGTTTGAGAGTAGCCGTTTTGAGGCGGGTATTGTTGGGCGCCGTTCGTTGGCGGTGCGTAGCCTTGGTATTGGGGTTGGCCTCCGTATTGTTGCGGTTGGTTTCCTGCGTAGGGCGTTACGGAGGGTTGGCCTGGGTAGGGGTTGTATGGTGCTTGCTGGTGGCCGCCTTCGAACTTGATGGGGTTTGAGGTGGGTAATATAGAGGAGTAGGCCATGCTGGTGGTGGGATCTATTTGTGCGTAGGAGACGGGAGTCGTGCAGGAGATGGAGGGGGAGGTTGCGGAGTGGCGGACGAGGTTGACTTCCCTTTGGCCGTCGGAGGACCAGAGGTCGACGTTGAGGACGAACATGCCGTGGTCGACGTCACTGTTGCTATTAGCTGATGTTTGCTGGGGAGATTGTACAACTCACTTGCAATCCACTTCCTTTCCTGTGGAGACATCTGTAATAATGAGGCGAACACAAGGCGGGGGAGTTATGGGACGGCGATCCTGTTTAGGTCAGCTTGAGAAGTTGCGGCTCTGCATGTCTCCGCACCTTATCTCCAAAACCGCACATCCTCGCACGGCGAGGTTGCTGCACAACATGGAGTCTGGGAGTCATTAGCAGCTATTCTCCCATCTCCCCAAGCCACATACTCGTATCTCCATCCCTTCTCCACACAAGAACGAGGCAACGGGTCTTGCATCGCCGGCTGTGGTATTGAGGGCAGTCCAGCCTCCTGAATCTGCATGCCCTCTGGTATAGGAGCTCTGGTCGTAGCCAGTGGATTGTATGGATTGCCGTACGATTGAGGGATCTGCGACTGCTGTGGCACGGGCATCGTGTGGAGAACTGGATATTGAGGCGCGCCAGGGACACCAGGGCGATAGCCCTCGCCGCCGATATCTCGATGGACCCCCATGTCATGCGGCGGTGAGCCTTGCTGTGCGTATGCGGTATTCATCCTGGCGAGTTGCGCTGCAAGAAGCGCAGCTCGGGAATAGAGTTTGGGGGAGCTCGAGCTTCGAGGGGAAGCTGCGAGGGAGGTAGTCGACTCGTGCTTGTGGTGGTGCAGCTCTGGCTCTGGCTGTGTGGCCCTGCCTGGTGACGGAAGCTTGGTTCCTCAGTACTGTAGCGACTGTCTTAGATAGATGCCCCCGACGTAACGTTCTCAATGTCAACGACGCTGCGTCTGCAACAGCGAGAGGGCAACTGTGTCTCGCTGTACGACGTCAGTCTTGGAGAGTTCCGGGTGCGGCTGCGATTATGAATGCTAAGAAGGTTTGGCAGGCCGACGCCGCGAAGGATGGGATGGGATGGGATGGGATGGGATGGGAGGGGGTGGAATGGCAGTGGCTCAAGAGGAGGGCACGGAGTGGGTTTGGGGCGTGCGGACAGCGCTGCAATTGGCGTCAGTGCGTCGGGCGTCGGTGCGTCAAGACTTTAGTACAGTCCTGGACGGAGAACTAGTACAGTAGTTCGGGAGACGCCTGGCGCGGAGGGCGGGCGGCGTGCGAAGCGGAGGCAAGGCAGGACAAGGCAAGACAAGGCAAGGCAGGGTAGGGCAGGCCGGGCCAGGCCCAGGATGACGATCTCCCGGGGCGGGAGTCTGAAGGAGGCGGTGCGCGCGGGTGGCAGACGGCGCAGAGCTGCGAAAGAGCGTCTTGCCGAAGTTGCGAAGCTACCAGTATATCAAGACTTATATCGACAAGCGGTGCAGCTTTTAAACCTCCCAATTTCCCAAAGCCTCGACTCTCAGTGTGCAGGCATACACCTGCAAGTGCAGCCCTCGGAGCATATTCTCGGCCTCTTTCGCCCCAGCTCATGCACGCTGTGGGCGGCGGTTGGTCTGAATGTTCTGCACACGGCTCTTCCGCTGACTTGTCAGTTGGGAGTCTGTTCCCGTGCGCTGGACTGGGTGTGTTTACCCGCACGCCGGTCTGGAAGCCCCTCACATGCACCTGTCGCTGCACGGCCGTTTGTGCGTGTGTTGACGTTGTACGAAAGGTACTCATGCTCATCAATGCTCACCCAGTGCTCACCCAGTGCTCACTGCTCACTGCTCACTCCCTCACTCCGTACTCTTCGGCCGGTCCAGGCATGGATGGAACTCCCTGTTGCAGAAGCTCTCGCTTTTGCGGCACCTGAGCGAAAGGGGCCCGTCCTCGTCATGGGTGGGCCGTGATTGGGGAAGTGGGAGGGCTTTTCTGCGCCTCACGCGCACTTCCCCCATGCTGGTCTGCCGTGCGAATCCGCCCGTCTGGTCCTGCAGGGTTGGACGTTTGCCGGCGATGCAGCTCGATGGAAGAGCCAAGTGGAGAGGGGCGGAATCCGTTCACTGGGCTTCCAGCCACCGGGAGCAGCTGGCTGCTACTGGAGAGCAGAGGTGCAATCTCGGTATCACATCGCGAGTGTGAAAGGGTCGAGTCAAGAGGGATCAGAGGGATCTCACGGCCCAAGACTCCAGATGTTCGTGCGCACAGAAGTCTGTGTGGGGTCGCTTGTGGCGTGGACGCCCTGTGTGACGTGCCCTGGCCGTGCCCTGGCCGTGCCCTTGCCAGGCGGTCTATTTTTGTAGCCCACTTATACAAAGCCAGCCGCCTTTATTCGACATGTTATCGAGCAAGGCGACTTATTTACGGAGTATAAGAATGCTATGAGCCTATGATCCTTCAGCTGGATCGTTAATCATCGTTGATAGCTAGCTACCCTCACTTGCAAATCCGAGTACAACTCTGGTGAAGTGTGTCCTTGACGCTCCTCCCGCAATGATGGCCTCTTTGGGTTTGGCGGCTGTACCGAAGCGGCAGGCCAAGCCTCCGTCCCGGCTCCCTTGGACTCTCTGCCCTCTGGCAACCCTCGCCTCCCTCGCTTCCCTCGCTTCCCTTCCCCTCCCCTCGTCCTGTGTCTTGTGTCTTCTTGTTCACTTCCCAGAATCCCAACGTCACTCGTCCCCTGAACCTCGCTCCTTTCCTCCCTACCAATCGCATTTCCTTCAAACGGCGGTCTGCCAACCTCCCCCTCGCACTCCTCTCCTCCCTCTTACCAACCGGCATGACGGAAAACCTGCCCGAAATTACCCATCCAAGCACTTCACCTCGATAAGCCCATCTGATGATCTCTTATTCCCAATCAGCGGCGGCGGTGGGACGGTTTCGCCCACCTGCACAACACAGCTGTCTTGCATCTGCATCTGCATTCCCATCCCCTCCAATCCCCAATGCGCCCGCCCTCCGGGATCTGGGGCCTCGTGCCCCGGGAGGGTCCGAGGGGAGCCCAACTGCAAGGTGTTGGGTCGGCATCGCGACATGAACACGAGGCCATATGCCCTCTCCATCCTTCTGATTGGATCAGATTGGATCAGGGGGCGAAAATTTGCACACTCTCCAAATTCCCCTTCCCCTTTCGTATTTTCAACTATCACTTTTTCCAGAATGTGCGCTAAGAAAAGAGAGTCCGCCTTGCAAGAATGGATGTCGAACAAATTCAATCCATCCTTCAGCCCCAAAACACCAACACCACCATCTTCAGCCGCTCGCTTCCTCCCTGCATGTCGTCATTGATGCCTAACGGATCAAGATCTGCCTTACCCGCCCGGTAATTCTTTACTCTGGGTCGGAAGAATCATCCGAACGCAGCTCATGTTTCCTGAGCTCGAGGTCTCAGCGTGAATTGTTGAGATGCAGGGCCACCACCAACATTGCCACGAATATTATGCTGATGGCAAGTGACTGGCTAGTAATCGAAAACTGTTCCCTGCAGCCTTGTGGTACGACGATGAATGTTGCCTGGAGTTTGTGATCCAGCGGTTACACAGCTGCTGGCCACTCAGCAAAACGCCTGCTTTCTGCTTCATGGCACATCTTGACGCTTTCAGTAAGACGACGATTTTTTAGCCCTTTCTTATAAAGTCTACCGATCAGCATCCTTCGTTTCTAGTCTTTCGGCTAGAAACAAATTGTCAAGGGAGATCTCTTTCACATCATTGTCCTATCTTCTCCCAAATTTTCCAACAGCGGCCTCACGGGCAATCTTAAGTTGACACATCACCACCTTTCCGACTCTATTCATCCTGTCACCGGGATTTGAAAGCTTGAATCCACGATTGCACCCGGCTGCATCAGGTGGTGGGCAGACTGCTCGTCTGCTTCTTTCGACATATCATGGGTTGATCAAAGCCGTCGCTACAATCTCGAAATATTCCAAACAATTCCCAAGAATGCTTGTACCTTACCGACCTATTTATCCTGCTGCCGAGATCTCGAAACCTTTCCCGATTTCTCTGTTAGCTAGGTAGGCTGCTCGTCTGTTATTTTTAGTCATTCGGAGGCTACTTTGCAGTCTCCAGATCCCAAATGCTCCTCTCAGGCGTGCCTAGCTATCAAAAACCAGCATCCATTTTACGGGAAAACCAGCCTCCGGTGCAAGAGAAACAGCTTACAATCAACAGTGTCCATTGAAGCTCCCGCATTCTCCGCGCGAGGTAATCGATACCTAAACTTAGAACGCCAATTCCAAGGAGATGGATAGACCGAAGGAAGAACGGTATCGCACCAGCTGTCTAAAAAGCATGAAGGTCGAGACTGGTGCAAGGTACTTAAACATGACGGAAAAGGCCGAGCATGCTTGCTGCAACCCAGTTAACAGATGGGTACGTAGTTGCGAACCGCTTTCCTCGCCCGACCTCTCCTTGTTGATTATTCAAACTCACATCCATAATCTACCTTGGGAGATGGCTGCAATATCAACGCGTTTTATTCATTATTCTTTTGGAAAAGCTTGCGTCGAGCGAGCAAGTAAGCAAGCTCCCCATGATCAGATCTCTGATTGATTGATTGATTTTCTCCCGTCAACGCCACGCATCCATGTATCATGAGAACCGACCGTGAAAACCCACGCAAAATCAGACCGCCCCTCCCAAACGCAACGCCGGATATCATTCCCTCCCCAAGGTCCATCCCCCACTCCCCACCTCCCACCCTCCATCACCCATCCATCCATCCATCCATCCATCCATCCATCCATCCATCCATCCATCCATCCATCCATCAATTCCTCTTCCCCCCAACCAACGCACTCAAGAACTCCTTCCCCCGATCCGCCAACCCCTTCACCGCCCAGCCCTCCGCCTTCTCGTCCGCCACCGCCTCCTCAAAGACCCTGTTCTCGCGCCTCGCGGCCTCGACCTCCGCCTGGCTGGGCCGGAACACGTTCGCCGCGCCGCCGCGCCCCACGTGCGTGCTGTGCGTGGACTCGCGCCGCGGGTGCCCGCCGACGTCCTGCGCGCGCCGCGCCGCCTCCGGGTCCGAGTTCTTGGCCATGTTGCCGCTGCCGCCGCGGCCCGTCGTGTACACGTCGCCCTTCAGCGTCGGCGTGTCGAGCGTCACGGGCTCGGCGTCCGAGGGCGTGCTGCCGATGTTGCCTGCGAGTCCGTCTCGTCGTTAGCTTGTGTTTGTGCTTGTGGCTTGCAAACCCGAGTGCGAGCGCAGCGAGGATGGGGGTTTGGGGGCGTGCCCCCATGGATGAAGTAGAAGAGGAGAGGAGAGGAGGAGGGGACGTACCAGCGCCACCGCGGCCATGGCTCAATGGGCCCTTGCGGGATGAAGAGGAGGAGCGACGGCCCTTTTCGTCGGTGGTGGTGATGAGGGATGCCATTTTTGCTTTCTTGCTTGCTTGCTGTGGGCGGAGAATCGGTCGTGAGAAGGAGGTTACGAGTTGAGTTGAGTTGTGTTGTGGTAACAAAGGAAGAGGGGCGGTGGAAGGTGGAGGGTTGAAGGTTGAAGCAAGAAGAGGGGTCGCGAGATGAGTCGACGCAACCTTAGCCTCAAATTCACTCAATCCCAATCGCGATTCCAAAGGTGAAGAAATCCCGTCGCTCCTGCGGAAGTTGGGAAACGTGCGTACTTGTACTCGCCCTCGTCCTCCCCGTGAATCGTGACACGACCAGGAAATTGCGGCGCGCAGCAGAAAGTATGAAGGACGCGAATGCAAAGTGTATAAACTCAAGAAGGACCGAAAAGCCACGGAGGGGAAATATTCCCCTCACTTGCCCTCTTGCAACGCGCGAGCCAAGAGCCCGCCAGCCTGAGCTAGGTATTCCAGTATGTAATGCAATGAAAATCCCATCATCCATCACATGGCGTCCGTCACTTTCGGCGCCATCAAGCGACCTTCTCTCGCCTGGCCTTCCCAAGCAACCACCCTCGCAATTGAACCTGGGCCAACGAGACCATTCCATGACAGAATTTATTTCCTAGGCTGTTTTCTTGTACATAATGAGAAAGAGGAATTTATGCAGACCGTAAGGCTGGGACAAATTTTTTTTTTGTGGCACGTTTTCTGATGCTGTGGAAGGACGAGAAGCGGGGAGCCGAGCTAAACGTAATGGAAACGCTGGTTTGGTATGGCGCCATTCCTCGATCACCGTGATGAAGCAACAACTATTCTTCGCGAGTTCTAGAAACTAGGAAGATCTGTTCCTGGACCGCTGGTGCTTTGATTCCGGTACCGTCATACCTTGCTGGATCTGAGAGGTGCATGGGAGGTTGGATGTGAGGTGTCGTCCGATTTGCGTGTTTGAGGCACTACGCGAGAGGAGATGCCGCGCCTGCAGGTCATCGCAACCTCCGAAGCCTCGGAGCGAGCTAAATTTACTCCGTATGTGCGGCTGGTTACCGCTTTCAGGTACGCCCCGTTGGAGAGAGGATTGATCTGGTGGATGAGTGTGAGGCGGAGTGTGAGTCGTGTGCGGAGGTGAAGTTTCTTTTTGCGCGACGATGTGCCGAAATCTGGGGTGACAAGCGAGGTGACAGGGATCGAAGTCAGCGCTTCTCCGAGGGGCTCAACTGCACGAGAGTTGTCTCTCCCGTCTTCTTATACCAGGGAAATTTGTTGATTTCAGTCGAATTGCAAGTTGCACTCTTACTCCCAGAGCTCAGAATGATTTCATCAGAGAGAAGGACACAATTTTCAATCAGAATAAGCTAAATTAATGCAATTGATTGATGGCGAAACGAAGAGGGGATAAGTAGTGACTATGGAGAGCACTAAAACGTACAAAATAAGAATAAAAGCACACGCGTAATTGTCTGCCTAAAGGATTGTAAATCAAACAAGGAGACGTGCATGTGACAGAAGAACAACGGATTTGAAGCCGTACTGATTAATCTGGACATTGAGTCTTTGCACTTGTCAGCACCATCTAAATGGAATGCCTCCCCCACCTCTCCTTAGCAAAAAATACCTATAGTGCTCTATAATTTTAGAACCCTTGGTCACGGGACTCTCTATAGGCAAGTTCGTACTGCCAGTATACCTGGTCTGTCAAGCTCTCAGACTTGATGCCTAGATCTCCCCGAGCATATCATGAAACCTTCCCGAGCGGATGTCGTTTGAGCATAATAAGGCATAGCTTGCTCTAAAATATCTATATAGAGCTGCGTTATCGTTCCGGTACAATCCGCCAAAATAGGGCCTGCTTCGTCATTCCATGCTGACGCTAAGCCCAAAGCTCGAAAGACTTTGTCCCTCAAGTTCTCCCACTCTTGCTCTGGCCACATGCAAATAAGCGTGCCAAGTGAATACAATTGACGCGGACTCGATGTCCATGTTAGCCTGCTGGTGTAAGTCTGTGTTTTAACGATGTTTTCAGGCCTCCGCACAGCGAAGTCATCGACTTCACTTCACGATAATTAAATAACTGTAAAACGGATTTCCTCAAAACTCGATGGCATTGAGGAAAAGAAGATAGATTGAGTTTTAAGAACTCATTTAAAAAAAATTACGATATAAGTTAAAATTGTTGAAATTCTCTTCTGGGCCCTTTTGCCATGAGTCTGCTCCCGTTAGTCTGTCCTTTTTAGGCTCGTTTTATCGCTTAATTTTGGCCCCTTCTTCAAAAGTTGCAGTATTAATATTAAGTAGGGGGGAGTAGGGGGTGGTTGTGTTCCATAGTCTTTAGCTGCTCCAAGCAAGTCCTACTCCCCCAGAGTATAACCTTTGTGAGGGCTCTCACGCGCAGAGAAAGCTCAGCGCTTTTTAATATTAAGTAGTACGCAAGAACAACTTAACAAAACCTTATAAAACGTAATTTTCTGCGAAAAATATGCTTGATGTCTTTATGCTTTGAATTTAGAAACAAAATCCCTGGAATTAAGAAGGTTTAAAGTTCCTTTGCGGGGCTTCAGGCCTGAAATGGACAGACTTACGGGCGCGGGCTCGTTAGCGAAATACGCGAAAAACACAGACTTATGCCAGTAGGCTCGTAACTACTCGAAAGCGACACTGACCCCAGTGATCGGGATAGTCTGGCCAAGCTAGTGCATCCAAAGCAGCTGCGAGCCGCAATATTCCCGGGTCCCATTGTTTATCCTCTCGCGTATCGACAACAAGTGTAACTATAGTCTCTCGAACCGAAATCAATTAGCCGTTAACTAAGATCGACGCGGTTGGGTTGCGTGGCCCGCGCGCGACAACAAGGCAGTGAAGGGTGGGTTTCTGATCTCACCGAGTTCCAGAGATTGGAAGGAACACGATATAGGCAAATCGTCGCCAGCTTGTATTTTAATGGTTAGGATGGGCATTCTCCCACTATTGAGGGGCCGGTATAGCGTAGTGTCTGCAACTGCTATCTTAACCAACCACTTTCCTTCGTGGATTCTGTCTAGCCTGGCTAGCTGTGTAAATACGACGTGGAGATGGAGTTATCTGAAGTTTGGAGAATCTATTGAGTTGGAAAGAGAATCGACTTATCTCAGGTGGGAGGCGCAGCCTTGTTGTAGTCACTGTAGGCTCATGCCAGTCTCAGTCGCTTGCGGGGGAAAAAAAAGAAAAAGGTTGATATGCCCCCCTTTCAGCGGCTCGCTTATTGTTCCAATTGCCCGCTATAATTTCAACCCCCTTCCCCCACCCTTAACATCTTGAGGAAAGAGAGCCCTGGCTCGTGCAGAGGAGAACTTTGCTATCTCAACTTCAATTGGATAAAAGAGTATAAGGTAGCTAGTTCAAGGTATAGGAATTAAGGATGTTATTGACTCCAGCCCATGCCTTTTAGAACCCCTCGCTCTCTATACTCTTACCCTAATTCAATTTCTTTAAAAACCTATTATTTCCATATTTGAAAATTTAACCTCAGCACTCAGTTATATAATATTTTCGGTCTTCGAAAATGGCTTCATTCAAATCCAAGTAATCGTCTCAACTAATGAGTCCTCAAACTATTGGTTCGCAGTCTCAATCTCAGCAAATCCGACTCGATCAAAGGTAATTCGTTTTCAACTCGCGAAGGACCAATACAAAATTATGCTTGATCCCATTGGAAGTTTTCCGTCCTGTGTCACCAAGGTGGAGACAGTAAACAGACTCGGCAGCCTCCGATTTATCCTTGCAACTGACGTCGGTCGCAAAAGCTGTTTCAATCAGACATTTGTATGGGACTTTAGGATATCACATTTTCCAGCTGGTAGGGAGTCTGGGGGAGCACGCGGTAAGGTCCGCGAGTTTCAGGCGTTGCGTTGATTCTGTCGTCCTCCGAAACGAGGTTAATTAAGGGCAAAGCAGATCTAACTTTGTCTCAGATCGCTGCTCACAGCCCTACGTAACGGCCACACCAGGGATACAGGGAAGCAAAACAAGATATTTGATTGGCTGTTAGAAGGAAGAACTCGTTTCTCTTAAAGGCAAGCTCTCAGGAACTCGACGAATTAATACACTCCTTTACTAAGCTTACATCTACAGTAGTCTGTTCAGAGATAGATGTATTCATCAATTTTTAATTTTTAATTCAATTGTTGAAGCAAAGTGTCAGCGTTTAGAGGCACGCGGGGCTGCGCCTCTTCCAAACCTTCTTCCTCACCCGAGAGCACTCTTGGAGTAGAAGGATGAATTCCAATGCTTAGGTACACCTTCCAACCCTTCCCCTGCTTCTGCGGTAATCTTCCCCATAAATGGGGCCCTCTTATTGGTTATTTCACCCTTGTAAGGTCTCCTACATCGAGCTTTCCCAAAGCAGTTAGCACCCAGTTCCCTGACATTTGGAATCACCTAATACCACACTTCTCCTTGTTTCCAACTCAGCCACTCATCTCTGTAAAGGGCGTAAAAGTGCATCCAATTCGTCTGGCCACTTGAAGCGAGGGAGGCAAGGATCCGGTTCCCACAGGTTCGCAGAGAATGCTCTGCCGCCCATACGGATCATGGATCTTTAAATATCAGCTCGAGCCTCGAGAGTTGGAAACTAATCCAGTTTTTGGGCTTCTATAGGTACTGTGCAGTCTCTGAGTATCCCATTTTTAGCCTTTCAACTCATCTCTCCAGTCTCTTAAAAAGTTCGAAAAACCACCTCGAAGATGCATTCGTTTTTGTGTTCTCTTTCAATTGCTACTTCTGCTTTGGCACTCGTCAGTGCATCACCTACCGTCACTATTCCAGCGGGAACACTTCAAGGCGCAACGTGTTCCAACGGGGCAAGTGCGTTCCTCTCAGTTCCGTTTGCCGTTCCACCCGTTGGAAACCTCCGATGGACATCACCACAGGCATACAACCAAACCTTCCCAGAAAATGGCTACAATGCTACTACGAGAGGTCCCATATGCATTCAGTTTGGAAAAGACTTTTCCGACCCCGGAACAGAGTCTGAAGACTGGTACTTACTCTTCTCTCCCATGTCTTGAACAAAGCTCACGAATAATGCAAGTCTTTACGTCAATGTTTGGGCTCCTGCAAGTGCAACTAGTTCTTCAAACCTTCCTGTCAAGGTATGGGTATACGGTGGTGGTCAACAAGGTGGCGGAATCCAGAATCCCTTATATGATGGCTGCAACCTCGCAGCACACGACACTCTGCTAGTCTCCATCAACTACCGACTTGGGCCGTTAGGGTATCTCACTCTGGATGCTGCTGGAATAGGCGGGAACTTTGGCACTCAAGATCTCATTCTCGGATTGGAATGGGTCCAATCACATATTTCTGCATTCGGAGGAGACCCAGTAAGTTTCTCGCGGCCCTTGACTTTAAAGTTGATACTGACTATACCCCAATAGAAAAAGGTTCTCTTATTCGGAGAATCAGCGGGAGCTACAAATGTCTTCATCCTTAGCACGCTGCCGAAAGCAACTTCCCTCTTCAACGCAGCTATTTGGGAATCAGGAGCTGGGCCACAACTTGCTACTCCGGTCGTTGCTAACACCCTCGGAACAACATATGCAACCAAACTCAATTGCAGCAATGCAGATGTAAGTAATTGCATGTTCCCCCTTCCTGCGAATGCTGCTAAGACTGACAACCTCCCAGGTTGCGGCCTGCCTCAGATCGGTCTCAACAACGACGTTACAAGACACTGCACCAGAAGGAGGCCTCGTAATCATCTACAGCAATCTCAACCCCTTAGACTTCCAACCGTACGTCGACAGCGTCACAATTCCCGCCCAACCCTGGGGCGTTGGCCCAAAAGTCCCCATGATCTTTGGCTCTAACGCCGACGAGGGCGGTCTCTTCGCTCTGGGCACTTACATGTCCCCCATCATCTCCCCAGAAAACTACACCATCTTCCTGAACGAAAATTTCGGCACTGCAGCCTCTCTAGTCGCCCAACAATACCCCCTAACACTCCCCGCATTCAACAAATCCGGCTTCCCGGCATTCACAGCAATCAGCACAATCATCACACAAGCGCAGTTCACCTGCCCCGCATACCAAGCAATGCTCAAAGCGCAAGCGAACAACATCTCAGTCTACACATACCTCAACTCTCATATCCCTTCTTGCCAATGGTGGCCATCCCTTCCCGCGCCAGCTATCCCTTTCGTAGGTGCGACGCATACTTCTGAGATCCCGTTCGTCTTTGGCAACGGTATTGGCCAGCCTTTGAGTTCGCCGAACGGGACTTGCAATTTCACCGCCCAGGAGAGCGTGCTGAGCGAGAGCTTGGTAGCAGCGTGGACTGCTATGGCTGAGACGGGGAATCCAAGCGTGTCAGGGGGGTTGCAGTGGCCGCAGTGGGATAAGAGTTCGAGCATGGGGGTTACTATTGTGAATGGGACGACTGTTGGTACGGTCGATTACTCGTTCTGCGAGTTTTGGGATATGATTGATAGAGTTTATTTAAACTTCACTGATCTTAGTTCTGGTGCGAATGGAACGGGTGGAAATGGCAGTACTGGGACTGGAAGTGGGACAGGAAACAAGTCTGGTGCTAAAGGCGTTGAAATTGGAGTCTGTGGTTTGACTTTGGTTGTTGGGATTGTGATTTCGGTTCTGGTGGGTTGACGGAGGGATGTGCATACGATTTTCGCTGCTTTGCATTAACTAAAGAGAAAAATAGAAGACGAAAGAGAAAAGGTTAGTAGGTAAGGTGTTTTAACTATATAACACATGGCCTTTACACTTCTCCTTTTGTATACCTATAGTATAGTATATATAATAAACTGTGGCTTTCATAATAACAAAGTGAAAAGGCAAAGCTGCGAGACATTCTGGTAAATTTGCAGAAGTACTGGGAGGTGTGAGACCTATTAGGGCATAACGAACACGCTAGGCGTCCATGGAAACCGGCTCTATTCTAACATTGCCTTCCTTAAGACAACTAAGCCCAATTTACTGGCCTAACCCGTCAGACAACCATCCTAAACTTCAGATTATCCTCTATTATAATATCGTCTTTGTTTGCCTCGAGTTTTTCTACATCCCAACTGGCAATCACATACCGACCGGACAACCAATCTCGACGTTCTGACGTTAGCCAGACGCAAAACCCACCACAAATTCCGGGATCATCTGTTAAGGCTATTTGATTTTTACATTTAGTATTTATCTTAACCATTTTAGTAAATATAAAGAAAGTCTTACTTTGTTTCCAAATTTCTCCAGGATGGTTCTCACTCCCTGGAGTCGTTACGTCGCCTGGACCCAAAGCATAACAGCATACGCCAGCCTTCTCATGATAGTATACGCTAATACTTTCGCACAGTGTGTTCAGTGCGTACTTCGAGAGGTTGAATGACATGGGTGTTAGGGCAGAAATTGCGACGCGGGGGATGTTATGCCAACGAATGCCTGCGGGCCGTCCTTCTTGGTGGCGAGGAGAGGTACGAAATACTTTGCCGTCCAAACGGTGCCTATAAGATTTATGTTGATCGTACGGAAAAAGTCGACGTAATCTTCGAAGGTGCTCGCCATGCATCGGTTGCTGCCATCTGACGTGGTCTGATATCGAACCTGCATTTACTGAGGCCATTAGCAGGCTACAGTCGGTCCGATCCAAAAGCGACAAAAAAATAAAAATCACTACAATACTAATTGATATAAATCGTATTAATTAAAACTATACTATATAGTCTAGGAATTAATTCTATGTTCTCAAATTATAATATCTTTATTATTAGAAGAAATGTAATACACGTAATTAAGCGAGCAAATATATTCGCATTTTATATAATTGTTTTTTTTACTTTAGTTATTATATAACTATTTCTCTAAGTTAATTGCTCTTCTATAATTATATTAATATCTTAATAACTATAAATCCAATCAAGTACTCTTTTTAACTACTTCTAATAGTTATCTCTATAAGCCTTTAGAAATATAAGTAAATTAATTTAATTCTTAATTTAATTATAGTTTTTACTATAGCTAAAGAAGCTATAATTCAAATAACTATTAATAAATAATATAGGAAACCCTCTAATAATTCAGATATTAAATAAAGTAATAAAATAAAGCTTAAAGATTTAATTTTCTTTTGAGTTTAATAAAAGCTTTTTATTAATAGTAATAAAATAATTATTTTAAAGAAGCCTATATTTATATAGCGGGATTAAAGACTTATAAAATAAATTAATAAGTTTCTTATTATATTTTCTTATTTATATATTATAATATAAGTATACTAATATTATTTCTAGTTTTTAGAGGCTTATATATCTATAAATTAATAAAAGAATTAGTAAAGCTATTAAGTACTTAGTAATAATAATAATAATAATAATAATAATAATAATAATAATAATAATAATAATAATAATAATAATAATAATAATAATAATAATAATAATAATAGTATTACTAAATTAATTTATAGCTAGCAAATAAAACGGGTATATAAAATTAATTTTCTAGTTTTTTAATTTTCGTATTAGTCCTCTCACTTCTTTTAAAGCCTCTACTATTACTTAAAATATTTATTTGCTCTTTTTAATTCTTATCTTTATATATAAGTATAGGGGTAAGAGAGAGAGGGGGGGATATAGGGAACAGGGAAGAGAGAGGGAGAAGGGAGTATATTAAGAAAGTAAATAAATAAAATTAAAAAGTAAAAAGTAAGAAGTAAAAAGTAAACTTTGAGACTTATAGGTTGTGAGGAAAAGGAAGCCCTATAACTATAGGCCACTTGTTACTAAATTACAGGGCTATAGTTACTAAATCATAGGCTATAAGTATTAAAAATTTAGTACTTAACCTTTTTATAAGGTATAATACTGGTTTTTAGTAAAGTTCCCTTGCCTTTCCTTTATTCTTCTTTCCCCCTATTAATATTTCCCTTCTCTTACCCCTATACTTATGTATAGAGAGAGAGAGAAAAGAATTAAAGAGAGCAAATATTATAAGTAATAGTAGTGGCTTAGGGAGGGGTCGGGGGCGAGGGACCGACTATAGGTGCAGGCGAATTTTAGTGGGGTGAATAGTAATCGTTAAATAATAAATACTCTAAATCTTCATATCTCGCTTGGACGATTGATCCTTGCAGCTTTTCGTAGGATCCTCGGTCGCTCTCGGGCCGATCTCATGTCACTTAGCGAGCGCCCAGACTTTCTTCCCAGAAGGATTCGATTTCAACTACTTGAAACCCGTCTATAACTAATTAGTATAAGGTGTCTTAATCTTGTACTAATAGCTACCTCAGGAATAAATATCATATATATAAAGCCCTAATTTCTCTGCATTATTTGCTTTAATTCAATAAAGATCTTAAGAATTAAAGATTAGTATAAAGAAATATTTCCTTTTCAAACTAGAGTACAACTAATTTAAAAGTAATATATATAATAGTTTTATATAATAAAATAAGTAATTAGGCTCGCAAATTAGTAAATTTAAATAATAAGTATATATATAAGTAAAGACTTAATTTTCGACTTAAAGAAAGTTTTTTAATTATAAAATAATGCATTTTTATATAACTTTAAAGCTTAGTTTTAAAATATTCTAATAATAAGTTATATACTTATTAATTAAAATCTTCTTATTAAAATCAAGAGTTTAAGGCCTTTAATAAAACTAAATATCTTAAAGCTAAAAGCTATAAAGCTATATATTTAATCTAATTAAAAGCCCCTTATATAACTAAATATTTTATATAATTAAAATATACTTTATAAAGTTAAATAATTTAATTAATATAAATATAATATATTTTATAAAATTAAATTACTTTAATTAATAGAAAGAAAAACTTAAGAAATTAAAGAAATTAATATATTTAATTTAAAGTATTTGAGGCTTATATATATAAGCTATTTTATATAATATTATATTAATAATAAATAATAAATGTTTTTAAATAAATATACTTTAATAAATTATAATATAATTAAGCTTAAAAATTATAAAATTAATAAATTCTTTATTATTTATTATTAATATAATATTATATAAAATAGCTAATAATATTATATTTCATATTTAAGTTCTCGATTTTTAAAATTTCTTTATATTTTAAATATTAATTAAATATAAAAATTTAATATAATTATTATATTCATAATATAAATTAATTAATTAAATTCTAATTAAAAAAGAAAAATAATACTAGAAATAAAAGACTTAAAGAATTAAAAGTTATAATAAATAAACTTATAAAATAAATTAAATTATTAAAAGATTTTTAATTATACTTTTTAAAATATTTATTACTTTTCTAATTAACTAAATAATATATTATTTTTATTTAAAAGTATTATTATATATAATATAAGTTATAATATATTATAAAAAATGAAATATTTCTTATTATTTTCTTTTAATAAAATTTATATAAAAACTTTTTATTACTTTAATGTTTTATAAAACTTTATATTAATATTTAATTAAATTTAAGAACTTTATTTATTTTAAGAATTAGTAAATAATTAAAATAATATATATTAAAACTTTATTTTAGTTTTTTTGATTATATAATTAAATAATTTAAATATATAAGCTTATTTAATTCTTATTATTAAATAATTAAAAGCTTATTTTGCTTTTTATTATTTTTATTAATTTAAATATAATTAAAATTTAATAAAGAAACTAAATAAAATACTAGAGTTTAAACTATAAATTTATTACTTATAAGTTTTATTTTTAGTTTTTATTTCTTATTTTTATATTTATATATAATCTTTTTATTTTCTTTAATATTCTTTAAACTAATCTTTATAATAAATAAGTTTATTTTTAAATTCATTTATAAATTAAAGTATTTTTTTAAAAAAAATATAATATTTATAAAATTTATTTAAAGTATTAATATATAAAACTTTATATTAAATATATATATTAGTTTTTATTTTATTTTTGATAAGTTTAAAGAATTAATAAAAAGAGTATTTATAAGTTTCTAAATACTAATATAATTATAAATCTTGAGTTTTATTTAAACTTTTAAAGAATTCACTTTTTAGTTTCTTAATAATCTTATATTTTATAAATATATAAACTTAATTAAAAAGTAAAATAAGTAAACCCAAGCCCTTATTTATAGCTTAATAGCTCGATTTTTATTAAAATTAATAACTTATTTTAGTATTTTATTTAAGATAAATATTAAAATACTATTATTAATTATTAAAGATTTAATACTAAACTATATATTATAAGTAAGATTTCAAATAACTTCTTAATTTATTATAATTAAATATTTGCTTTTTGTTATAATTTAAAATAATATACTTTTTTTATAAGTTTTTAAGATTTAATAGTTTTAAAAGTCTTAAATATAAATTAAATAATTAGTCTTTTTTTATAGGATTAAAATACTTAAACTTCTTTATATTTTATTTCGGCTTTTTAATAACTTAAATTAATTTTATTTTTACTAGTTCTTATAACGGCAGGAATAAAGTAATAGAACGATACTCAAAGATCTATGATTCCAATGTCTTACAGAATCTAAAGCTAAGGAGAGAAGGAGTGAGGTGTAGCAGTGGATAAGTAGGTATGGCCAAAACCACTGAAACGCCGAGCTTTGGAAGCGAGCTTGGTTTGAACCATAGCTTGGAACCTTAGCTGAAACCAACCCCTTTGGCTAAAACCACGTCCGTATTAATCATGTGACACCAGCCGTTACAGTTCTTATTAAACTTTTTTTTATTTAAGTTTATTATTTTATTACTTTTTTTTATATATATATTACTTACTTTTATTTTTCTTTAATAAGTCTTTTTTCTTTTTTAATAAATTATTATTACTTTTTTTATAAGTCTTTTTTAATTTTTTTATTAGCTATTATTATTTGTTTCTAATAAGTTTTCTTTTAATAGCTTACTTTTAGGTCTTATTTCAAGCTTTTTTATTCTCTTTTTATTTGTTTTTTTATTAATTTTTTATAGCTTACTTTTATATCTTTTTTATAAATTTCTTTTACTTTTTTTTAAATAATATTTTCTTATTACTTTTTTATTAATTACTTTTATTCTTTTTTTAAAAGTTTATTTTATTTTTCTTTTATTTAATTATTTTTTAAAATAAGCTAAAATTAAAGCTTTTAATAATAATATATCTTTTAAAAAGTAATTTAACTTATTAGAAAAATATAAAAAATATAAACTTATAAATAAAGAAAAATAATAGTTTATTATATTATTTCCTATTATTATTATATAATATATTTAAAAGAAGAAATATTTTATTTTATTTATAATTTATATATATAAAAGCTTATATCTTTTATAATAACTAATATTATATAAATATTACGAGTTAGTTTTAGCTAAGGCTTTAGCTAAGATATTAAGCTAGGATTTAAATTAAGCTCGGCGTTTTAGTAGTTTTAATTATACCTATTTACGAGTTTACTAATAAAAGTTTATAGTTTTAGTTATATTTTCAGGCCTTATAAAACCAAAGTTATTAACTTTATTTTATAGTAATTATAAATTAAAACCTTAGATAATTCAAGCAAATATAATAAAAGAAGCTAAAATAAGTTTAGAATATCTATAAAATTAGTTCCGAATATAAAATTTAATATATTTCAAATAGTTAAAGAATTTATTTTTTAGTAAAATATCCTAAAACTATAAACTTTTATTAATTATTATACCTTACTTTTATTTTTTATTTTTTTTAGCTTTATATTTTATAAAATACTAGAATTTTAGATTCTTGAGTTTTATTTTATTATTTTATTTCTATTATTATATCTTTTTAGTAATTTATTAAAATAATTAATTTCAATTATAAAATTTATTTCTTTTATTATTTTTTACTAAGTCTTAATTAATAGCCTTATTATTTATTTTATATAATTCTTAAATATTACTTTATTATATTTATAATAATTAAAGTTATAAGCTTTTAAAAATAATGAAAATAATTATATATTATAAATACTTATATTTACTATTATTTAAATTTTGTTTTATTTACTAAATTCTTAAATTAAAATATATATAGGAATTCTAATTTCTAAATTATATATTAAAAAAAGCGTTTTTTAAAATAAAATATATTATAAAAATAAAAGCAAAACTAATTATTTTATATAATTATTAATGTTTTTAAAATAATAAAGATTTTAAAAAAAGCTAAAAAAACGAAATTAAGTAATTAATAATAATAAAAGTATTTTATTTATTAAAAATATTAAAACTTTAATTACTTTATATTTTATTATATAAAGTTTAAAAATATATCTTAAGAATACTTAATATAATAAGTTTTAAGGCTTTTATTATTAATTAATATATTTTTTATATTACTTCTTTATTATTATAAAAGATTTTTTAATTTAAAAGTTTTTAATAATATTATTAAAATAATAAAGGTTTAATTATTTAATATAATTAATACTTTTAAATTACTTATAAATATAAAGCTTATCTTATTATATTCAATTTTACTTCTTTTATTAAATTTAGAATATTTAATTAAGTATTAAATATAGCTTAATAATTAGAATAATAAATAATTTATTTAAGGTTTTCTATTTTAGTTTTTAAACTTTTTTATAAGAAATATAAATTAAAAGCTATATTTAAACTTATTTTCTTTAATTAATAAAACTTTTAAAATTCTTTTTATTATATTAAATATATTTAAAATAACTTTTAATTTAAATAAATATTATATATAGCTTTTCTTTTTAAATATATTAAATAAATATTAGCTATATTTATATTTTAAAAATAATATAATATAAACTAAATAATAATAGTAATTATATAATTATTAAATAAGATATTATAAAAAGTAAAAATAAAATAATATTTTTAAAAAGTAATATTATTAATTCCGAGATAAATATATAATAATAAAAACTAAGTCTTTATAAAAGAATTATAAAAGAATTTATTAGTTATTAATTAATATTTATAATTATATTATTATATTAATATTTAATACTTTTGGGTTTAAATAATTATTATATATTATTTTTAAATATATATTTGTTTCTTTTTAATATATTATTAGTAATTTTTATATTAATAAAGTATTAAATAAAAATATTAAAATTAATTAATAATAATTTTTGCTTTAAAATATATTTATTAATTCGAAAATTATAATAAATTTTATATAATATTATATAAAAAATAATAAAGTTATTAATATAAATAATTTAATAAATATAAATTAAGGACTTATATTTTTATATTCTCTAGTATTTACTAACTTCTTTAATAAAGAAAAAAGTTTAAGAGCTTAATATTTCTTAATAGTATTTAAATATATATTAAATTAAATAATTTTTATAAAAGTATATAATATTATAAATATATTTAAAGCTTAAACAAATTATTTATTTATAATAATAATTATTTTGAACTAAATTTATTTTAATTTATTAAGTAATAAAAGTAATAAAACTAAAATTTAAAATATTTCTTCTGAATTTTAAAAGATTATTTCTAGTTATTTTAGTTTTAATTTTAAGAGTTTATTTTCGGCTTTTATTTAATTAAAACTCTTGTTATAACTAGCTCTTGCATTATATATTTTCTTTTAATTATTTTAAGCTCTTTGTATTTCTTTCTTTTTTTCTTTTTTTCTTTTATTAACTTTTTATATAACTTTTATAATCGTATATTAGAACTTGTACTAAATCCCCTATATCCCTGCGGGTTTAGTACATATTAGTAATACGGTCAAAAATTAGTAATACGGTCATTTTTTTTCACTATTATATCGATTTTAATTAATTAAATATTAATACCATGGCCAAATTCGACCCAGAAGAAGGGAAAAGGATGGCCCAGGCCTCCGATTTCTATGCCAGGAACCTATACGTCAAAAATCTGCGGTTGCGCGTTAATTCAGGGTCAAATTACGCCTCTGGAAAGTGCATCTCGCTGGCCGATTACTGTAAAACGCCAAAGGGGGCTTTAATAAGGCCCTTAATCGTAATCAGGAGAATGCCCTAAAGTAGTTTATCGATTTTTTAATCTATTTAGGCCATAATATTAATCTTAAGAAAGTGCAGGGAATGGCTAATAAGATTCTGGGAGAGAGTATATCTACCCACCAGGCAATATATATTTATATATAATAATATATACTAGATAGAGAGCTTGGTTTTATTAAGCCACTCCTTTCTTCCTTCTTTATTTTATAATAATGACTTTGGTAATATAGTTAGATTAGATACTAATAGAAAGGAAATAATTATTAGATATATAAATTAAGATATAGTAGTTATATAATTAATTAATTTCTTAGAATTATAGTATTTTAGAAGAATTACTAATAAGGTAAAATATATAATATTTCTATTATTTTTTACTACTTATATATATAATATAAAAATAAAAGAATTTTAATTATTAACTATAGTATAAACTTTATATAAACTATAAAATATTTTTCTTTAATTTTTACTAAAATTCCGAAAATGAGTATTCTAAAAATAATTATATTACTAATATATACTAAACCCGCAGAAATATAAGGAATTTAATATAAGTTCTAATATATAATTATTTGCTTTTAATAAAAATTACTTTAATATTTAATATTATTATATTATTTAATATATAAAGATTTCTTTACTTTAAATAAATATTTTATTTCTTTTATTAATACTCTTATAATTAAACTAATTATTAAAATAATATATTAATTAGAAATAGCTTTAAATTTATTTAGTATATTTATAAGTTTAATTATTAAAATAAAGTTTCTTATACTAAAACTAAAGCTTATTATAATATTAAATAAAAATTCTATTATTAGTATATTAAAGAGTAAATTATAAGAAAGTTAAATAAAAGCAAATAAGTTAAAAAAAAGTAAAGAATAAAAAAAAATTATATTTAGCTTTATAAAGCTAAATTATATTTACTTAATAAACTCGAATTTAGTATATTAGTTATATTAAACTTTATAAAGTTAAAATAAGAAATAAAAGTGTATTAAATAATATTTAATATTTAATTAAATTTAAATATTTGAATTACTTTAGAAAATATAATTAATAAAATAAATAAAAGCGAAATTATAAAGAATATTTTTTTTTTTAGCTTTTAAATAATGTATTAATTTAAGACCTTAAAATAATATAGCTTAAATATAATTAATATAAATTTTATGAGTTTTAAATTATTTAATTCTCTTATTTAAAAATTTACTTTTTTTTTAATAAAATGAAATCAAATATTATAAATTAATATATTTAGCCGCATTTATTATTATAATATAATCTTAATATAAGAATATCGAAATTATTTTAAAAAATTAAAAATAATATAAGGTACTTTTATAATAAAAGTAATACTTATAAAACTAATAAATATATTCTTAAAAACAAGAATATTCTTATCTCGGGTATTCTTATATTAAGGTTATATTTTATTATAATTTTAAACTTTAATAATATTACTAGAACTAAAATAAGATATAAGTAATAAATTATTTATATAAGTTCTTTAAAGAGAAAATATATTAACTATAAAACTAGAGTATTATTAAAAATATATTATTATTTTATATTAAAATATTTGTAATATAATTAAATATTTAAATATATTATAAGAATTTTACTTTCTAAGAATATTAGTTATTTCGCGAGTATTAAAGTATAACAAATAGCCTAATTCTGAGTTTTGTACTAAATCTCGTATAAGATAGAGCAGTTAGTATATTAGTAAGAAAGAAATAACTTCTGTTAAAAGTTCTCTAAAAATATAAAAGCAAGACTTTATTTACTATTGAAATAAGGCTATTAAAAACTATTCATTCGATAACAGCACCCTATATCTGATATTTCCAAGAGAGCATTTGTATGGCTAACCCCAAAAAGTGTCTGATTTATTTACTTACTTACTCGTATAGCCAAATATGGACCGTATTATATCATTTATTGCGGGCTTTCTCGCTCTCATTACTGCAACAAAAGCCTGCGAAGGTTATTATCAGTGCAAGTACTCGGACGGACACCACTGCTGTGTAAGTAATTAAAAATACTCTTACCTTATAAGAATAATTACTAATTTTCACAGGTAATCGATAGTGGGCTTGGTAAAGGAGCCTGCCCCACCTACTGCAATGGCGGCACTACATGGCCGCCACAGTGCATTGGCCAAGTTACTGGCAACTCGCGCACTGGGTATATTATCGTCGTGAAATAAACCTTTGAAGTGAAACTAACATACATCTTGCAGTTGTTATGATTCTTAAGCGCCGAAATCTTTGAATGTGGAACATTGAGATATTGACATCTGGCTCTGATTAGATGATTGTTTGGTTAGATTGGGATATAAAGCACAGTGTGGTCAATAGTTTATCAGTTTATCGGTTTTATTCGTCTAGTCCAGTTCAGTTTGAAGTTTCAATAGTTCAGTTCAGTTTAGTCAAATTTATATCAGTTCAGTTCAGTCCAAACTATTAGTCCCGATCACGTGGGCAGCCAATTGCTAGGCTTCTCTTCATAGCTACGTGGGAGCCATATATGCCGCAATATATGTTGAGTTTTTGACGAATACTAAGTGGCCGACATTAGGAGGAATACAGCCGGTTTCGCAGAGAAATGATAATAGCGTCTTGTACTATACTCAAGGAGATTGTTTAAGGCCGCAGAGTGCGTTATTCAGCTTACAAACTCGTCTGCTGTCGTCCAGGCCATGGGGTTGCTCTATTAATATATCCTCCTGGACGGCACTATATAGAAAGGCAGTTTTAACATTCTTCTGTTCAATTTGGAGATAGAGGGCTGTAGCGATCGCCGTTGTAGATCTGAAGCTGTATTCTTTGACCACGTACTATTGGCCATGGGTTGAGGTTGACTTGGAAATATTGATTTGCGGCAGGAGATGCTTGAGACGTTGTAACGGAGGCCTGCCAAATCAGTAACTTACCCGCCAAAATAAGGCTAGCCATAGAAAATTAGTGTACGTCAATGTGGGTCAAAAATAAAATCATTGAGTGTTTGAACTGAAGCCGATTCGAACTTTACTGTAACTTACAGCCGTACATTTCACTGACTTGAGTTCTCTTAGCCATATGTCACCACTAGCACAGAGGCCACCCAATTGATTGCATTTCTCACTGTTACTCTTGTGTAACAATTAAAGGATGGTGAATAAGATAAATCGGCAGGTGATAGCAGTCCTCAACTCCTCAGAAATATCAACGGCCTTTAAAGCACACGGGTTTCATAATGGCGGCGTTAGAATCAGGGTGAGATTTCTATTTCCTCTCGTAGCCTGAAGCTTACTGGGGCCTAGTATATTCAATTCAAGACAATTTCTATTTGTCGTCGGAGAGAATCAGGCGGCATTTACTGTACACGCAGCTGTTATTGCAAAATAATCACAGGCGCTCGATGTTCTTATCAACGGACCTATGATCAGTGTGTCAAAAAAAATCAAGGCTAATTAATTATAATTAACTATAGTTGATTATAGTTAATTATGATTTGATTCAGCAAATTTTGACTTGACTTGATTTGATTATGATTATAATTAATTATAATCAACTATAATCATTACGTGATACTAAGAAATCCTGAATTTCTCAAGTAACTTAAAAGATTATTAAATAACTAACGGCTATATTAATAAGGTATAAACAAAACTTATAGAATATATATAAGAGTATAAAGCTAGTCTAAATCGGGCATAAAAAACTGGATATCTTTCTTAGAAACCTCTTCTTTATTTTTTTAACTCTTATTTATTCTTTTTTATTTCTCCTTATTTTGAGGGATATTAAGGTTAATTAAAGATTATTAAGACATTTTCGAATATATCGAGTAAAAACAAGTAAGTTTATAGTCGAAAGCTTCTTAATTAGAGCTATAATTATTGAGATATTTATATATAAAGTAAAGGGAGAAGAAAGTAACCTGAGGAAAATCACTTATTTATATATAAATCCTCTAGAATTTAGAAGATTATTTAATAAGCGTCTAATTAGATATAACCCTCTAATTTAAAGCGTCTATTTGTAAGAGAGCATATTTTTAGCCAATTTATTTATAATAATAAGATTTATAAGGTGGCGAAGAATTACTAGAAAATCGAGGAGGTTTTAGCGCCTTCGGCTCGCGCCGCTTCGCTCACCAAGCAGCGCGATACCCGATTTAGTAAGGAGCGCCTTAAGCGATACCGGATACGGACTAGCCTTAGCCTAATTTTAGCCTTTCTCGCCTTCGAACCTCCAAGCGCACGTGCACGCTCACGTGACTAAATAATTAACTATAATCAATTATAGTTGATTATAATTGATTATAATTGATTATGATTTGATTAAGTAGATTTTGACTTGATTTGATTTGATTCAGAGGCTATAATCAAATCAAACTAAATCATTTGACACACTGCCTATGATAGAAGCCTCAGATGGGAAAGCAACTTTTAAGGATGTGCAAGAAGATACCTTCGTACGATTCTGTCAATTGAACTATACTGAAGACTATGCTACTCCAGAATTCATTCACAAACCTGACGTCGAGCTCCAAAGTGTTTTTGCCTCTGATCGTGATGACAGCGGGCTTGACCCAGCCCTGAGCCACAGCCAGACATGTGGGACTTTGGAACAGGATCTAAGCCCAAAACGCGAAGGACCTATCAAAGAGTCGGCTCCTGCGGATATCTAGTGTGTCAAATAATTTAATTAATTATAATTATTGGCCGGTAATCAAATCAAATTAAGTCAGAATCGTAGTAATCAAATTATAATTAATTATTTGCTTAATTTAATTGAATATAATTAATTACTGTGTCACGTGTTATTACACGTGACTATAAAGATAATATAAGCGTTATGGCGCAAAAGTAAAGCATATTTTACCCTAATTTAAATATCGCCTTACTATTATAGGCTTAATAGCTAGTATCCCGCCTTTCCTCACTTTACTTATCTTTGTAAATAAGTACTATAATAGGGGTTTTGACTCCTCTAGTCACGTGGGTGCGGTCATATAATATCCAGAGCAAATAATTCACATATATATTACCTTGCTTTCTTTCTCTCTTCTTTAGAAATCAATTAATCTTTATTCTCTTTATATTTTAGTCATATATTATTATTATAGTAAATGCGGGTATAAGTAGTAAATATTCGATAAAGAGAGGAAAAGAGGTATAATACAAGTAGCTAGAGCTTAAATATAAGTAAATAGAGTTATATAGGCCTATATATAACTAGAGTATAATTACTATATAATATATGCCCCTTAAAAAAGAGAGAATCAGGTGGTTTTCTATATATATATACGGGCCAACTTTATAAAAAGAATAAAAAATGAACTAATTTCTATTTAAAAAGCTTAAAAATAGCCTAATTATATTCAAGACCCAAAAAACAGCTTTATCTAATTTCTTTATCCCGATTAGATAATTCTATCGGGTTATCTTTATACTATAAATATCTATTCTAGCTATAAGAATCCTAATATATTCTATTTCCGACTATTATTACTATATATGTCTTATTATTAAGCTATTTTAGAACAGGGATATATAAATAAAAAATATAGGAACTAGAGGATTTCGGGTTTAATAAAGAGGGAATAGAAGGCTTTAGTAATATTATTAAAGCTGGAACTAGTAGTACTTTAAATCTAGTTATTAAATTATATATAATTAATTATTCGGAATTTATATTTATTATTATTTAGGCTCTAGTAATACTAATTAATAAAGTATCTAAAGCTAGCCTAATCTGGAAATCTAGTATATTTTATACTATTAGAATAATATAACATTTGGATATAAAACTAGTATATCTAGTAAGGCAGAAATAGATAATTAGATATTCTAAAATATATATTTTATTATATATTTAGAGATATATAAAATAGGTCTTATTAACCTAATTAAGAGTAATAGAAGCTAGTATCTTAAACCGGTTAATAAGAATTTAAGAAATAATTTCTAAAAATAACTATTTTAAGAAATATTTCTATAAATCTAATAGTTCTATAATTTATTAAATTATAATAAAGTCCTATAAGTAATATATTTATTATTTATTTATATAAACGTCTTTAGTATTTAGTTATGAGATATTAATAAAGTTAAAAACATTATAATAAATTAGGTATTTGCTTTTATAGATTAGTATTTCAGGCAAATATATATAAATAAGTAGTTTAAAAAGGCTAATACTTTCGAGTTTAGAAAAAAGAAAAAGAAGTAATTAATAATTAAATTAAGGGTATTCGAATTCATTTAAAGAAAAGAGAAGCTATTAAAAAGCTAATAGTAGCAGCTATTTAATAATAGTAGAAGCTAGAATAGAAAATATAATTTGAAATTATAATTATAATAGCTAGTTCGTAATTATATCTTATATAAAAGAAATTAATTCGTTTTAAATAGCAGATTTAATAATTAAACTAATAGTATTTAACTAGTATTTATTAAATGCTTTATTATCTATTTATTATAGTATTTAGATACTAATTTCTTGACTAGAAATAGCTATAACTAGCTATTCTAATAGCCCTAATTTCTCAGATTTAGAGAAAACTATAAGTTAATATCCGAGAGCCTTTAATTTAATAGTAGAAGCTTTCGGAGATATAGTAATATTATAGTAGTATTATTAATAAATAGGCTATATTAGCTAAATTAATAATTTCTAATTAATAGTTTAATTAAGAGATTAACTAATTAAAGCAGAGCTTTAGAAAGCTCTATTAGAAATATAAATAAATTTACAAGTAATTAAAAATAAAGAGACTTCTAATTAAATTAAACTAATAAGTATTACTATTATTTATTATAATAAATGCGGGTATAAGTAATATATATTTAATAAAAAGAAGAAAAGAAATATAATATAAATAGCTAGAGCTTAAATACAAGTAAATATAATTATATAAGCTTATATATAACTAGAATATAGTTACTATATAATAATTATTTAAAGAAAAAAAAGAGAATTTATTACTTATATAATTTTTATATAATTTTTATATAATAATTAGAAATATTTAATTATATTTAATTATAATTTTTCTAATAATTTTTTTTAAAGGTTAATAATTAAATTATAATTAATTAATTATTTAATTAAATTAAATATAATTAATTACTTTAATTATTTTTTTAATATACTATAGGTATTCTTTAATAATAAAGTCTATAATATAGAAATAATTTATATAATTTTAATTATATAATATTAAGTTTATTAGAATTCTAGTTTTATAAAAACATTTCTTATAATAAATATATTAATATTTACTAATTTGCTAAGCCTATATTTCTTATTATTTCTAAAAGAAATTAATATTTCTTTAGCTAATAAAGTCTCTTCTTTTATTATAATAGCTTTTATTATAATTTCTTTTTTTATTATATATGGGATTTTAGTTAATTTCTATTATTATTTAAATTAATTATTATTATTAAATTCTATATATAATTAATTATTTAACTAATTACTATTATTATTTAAAGAAATAAAATAGCTAGCCAAATAAATAAATAAGTTTTATAATAGTTATATTTTATATATATATTATATATATATATAAGCTATATAAGCTAGAAAGATTCGAGTTAGTCCCGAGCTTATAATAGTATTTAGGGTTAGGAATTAGAGTTTGAATTAGTTCCGGAAAGTTAGAAAGTAATAAAAGTTCCTTATATTAAGATATATTAAAATATAATAGTCTTATATATTAGAATTAGTATATATTAAATATATATATAATAGATATATATAATAGATATATAAATAAGTATTAGATATTATAGATCTAGTTTCTTATTTTAAATAAAGCTTATAATTAGAATTATATAAATTATATGAAATTATATTTCCTAATTAAATAAAGGGCTTTATATATTTAATTAAATACTAGGAAATATATAAAGAAATACTTCTAGCTTTAAAAAGAAATATTAGTTAATTTTTTATTAGAATTAATTCTTGGAATTAATTATATTTATAAATATTATTTTATAGCTTATTTATTTTAATTACTTATATATTATTCTACTATTATATATCTTATAATATACTAGAAGTAATAGTAATAGTAATAATAATACTAAAATATATTTAATTTATTTATATATTTCTTAATAATAAAAATTAAATATAAAATAAAAATATATCTAATAAGCTATAAAAGCAGGAATTCGAAATAAAAATAATTAAGAATAAAAGCAGGTATTTATATATTATTAAAGCTAGTAAATATAATATGGTTTTTAGTAAAGAAAGTTAATTTATATTATAAATAATATAAAAGTATTTTATTTACTAATAATAGTAATTAGTTTAAATAATAATAGAGTTTAGCTATTAGCTTATTATATATTCTATTTCGGCTTTAGTCTTAGTTATAGCCCAGAAATAAAAAGCTTAGTTAGGTTTTTATAGGGCCCTAAAATATAATATATATAATTTCTAAAATTATTTAATAAATTTATTTCTAATCTTATAAAAAGCAAAATAGTCCGGAAACTATTTAAGAATTAATTAGTAATATTAATTAGTTAGAATTATATAATTAATAAGCCTTATTTTGAAATTATTATTAAAATATAAAAATAATTCGAGTTTCTAAGCTATTAATTAAAGGAAAAAATTATATAAGCTAATTATATTTATTATTACTTATATTAGAGCTATTATTTCTTTTATTAATATAATTATAGCCTTAGTATATAACTTATAATTTGTATTATTATTAGTAAATAACTTCTTTTTAGAATAGTCTTAAAACTTTAATTAAAGCAGGCTATTTTTCTTATTTATTATATTAGGATATTAAATAATTTTATTTCTATTAGCTATTTTAAATATATATTTTATTATAGAGAGCTTTTTTTTAAAAAAGCAAAAGATTTCTAGTATAATTATATTAAATACTAGTAAATTAAAAAAACTTTACTAATAGATAGAACTATAGTTATATAACTAGAATAAGTTTATTATTAGGAATTTATAAACGATTTATAGTAATTAAAGCTTAAGCTATAAAGTATATAATAAATTTATTAAAAAAGACTATTATAAAATTAGGAAAATTAGAACTAGATAGAAAAAGAGCTATAAAATAATTAATAAAATTAAAGCTCTATTTCAAGCCAAATAATTTATTATAGTAATACTTTTATTATATAATATTTATTAATAATACTAAATCTAGAACTCCTTTTTTAAAAATTATTTAAAAGAATCTTATATATCTTATTTTTTATAAATTAGTAATATAAATACTTTTAAATAAGCTATTTATAACTTTTAAAAATACTTATTTATAAAATAAATACATTTAGTAAATATATAGTAATTATATAAATACTATATTCTTTTTTTAATAATATTATTTTAGTATATTTTAAAATAAAATAGAATTTATAATTAAATTAATAAATAGAAATATAATAGGAATTTTATTATATAATCTCTAAATAAAGAAATAGTTTATAGTTTACTTATATTAAAGAAAAATATAAGGAAATATATTATAATAAAACATTATTATTATATTGTAATAATAATATATTAATTAATAAAGAGGAAAGAGAGGTGTGGCACGAGTGGCCAAAGCTTAAATACAGGAATATAGTCACGTGAGCCTATATGTAACTACTAGTATATAGTTGCCATATAACAAAATATAATATATAATAGGAAATTAGCTAAAAGTAATTATAAATTAAAAAAGTATTATATTAATAAAGTTTATATTAGGTTATTTAATATTTCTTTATAAAAAGAATAAGAACTAAATATAAAAAAGAAAAAAGAATTAAGGAATTATATAAAAATATTAAATATTAGTCTAATTTCTATTATATTTATTTCTTTCCTAAATAAGTTATTTATAATTTACTAATTTACCTAAAAGAGCTTATAAAGAAATATTAGTTTAAATATATAATCTTATTTTATAAAGGCAAATAAAAGAAATACTAAAAACCAAAATAAGTAGCTTAAGAAAAAAAGAATTATATAATATTATTTCTTTTATAATTTTTATTCTTTTAAACTTTATACTAATTTTATAATCTAGCTATATTAAAATCGAGATCCTAAACCATATTTAATACTATTATTATTTTATTTCCGGGATATAGTATTCTTATAAAAAAAGCAGTTATTTAAGTTTTATTAAAGGCCCTTTTTCTTTATAAATAGAGCAGCTATAAAGTTACTAATTTTATATTTTCTTTTATTATTTTACTTAGCCTTTACTTTTCTTTATTACTTCTCTTATTCTAGAATAAATAAGATACTTTTATTACTAATAATCGGATATTTAGTATTATTTATTTATATATTATTAGAAATAGAATTCGGGTTATTTTATTTATTTTATTTTTATTTCTATTAAAAATATTCTAAATATATATTTTAGTCTCTTATTTAAATATATGAAATAATAATAAAAAGTAATTTATAATAGAGCTATATTTTCTAAAATAGTATTAGACTATTATATATAAGAAAAGAGAATTAGTAAGCTAAAATAACTCTCTAAACTATTAAGGCTAGAAGCTAATTTATAAAAGCTATTAGGGAATTCGAAGTATTAGTTATTAAAATAAGATCTTATACTATTTTCAAATCCGAATAAGCTTAGAAACGGTTTAGTAAATAACTTATTAATAAAGTCTTTATTAGAAGAATTATTAATTATTTTTTCTTTCAAATTTTTCTTTTTTTTTAAACCGGGCTTAATATTATTTTCCTTATTAAATTCATTATTAGATTCTTATAGGATTTCAGGAATAGCCTTAGGTTTAGTTTTAAAATAAAAAAGTATAATATTTATATAGCTATAATAGTTAATAATTAAATAGAAATTATTTTTATTTTTATAATATTTATAAATTTTTTCTTTAAAGAAATACGAATCTATAATAAGAAATACAAGTTCCGGATTATTTTTTAAGATATATTTAAAGACTATATATAAATAATTATTATAATAGTATTTCTTTAGAATAAAAATATCTTAGAAATAATTATATTATAAACTCTATAAATATAAACTATAAGTTTATTCGAATTTATTTAAAAAAAAATTAATTATATTTTTCTAGAATAATATAATTAGTTTATAGGAAATAATCTAATAATACTTTATTTATAGAACTTAATTCTATAAAACTAATTATAATATAAAATAGTTTAATAATATATTTAATCTAAAAGAATTCTTATTAATAAGAGATTTCGGGATCTTAAAGCTATATAATTTAAAAATAAAATTATTCTAAAAAACTTTATTTTCTAAGGTTTTACTATTATTAGAAAAAGCTATAAGATTTATAAATATTAGATAGAAATTCTATTCTAGCTTATTTTTATAAAAAGATATAAAAGTAAAACTAATTAGAACTTCTTATTTAATAAGAATAATATTATCTAAAAGCTATTTAAGGTTCTTTTATTTACTAGTTTTTTCTAATTTCTTTAATAATATTATTCCTGAACTAGGCTTAAGAAAGTTAAAGAAATAATTATTATATTTAGTTTTAATTAATATATTAGTTTTATTCTAGAAATAAGAAATAATTTTAATATAATAATACTCTGAATTATTTTCGAATATAATAGGGCTAGATAGTAAGATATAGTTACAAATTTATTTAAAGAAAATAAAGAATAATAAAATTAATTTCTTTAAAAAATCGGAAATATTAGTTTAAATTCAGAATACCTATATTATTTCATTCTTTATTTATAGAACCTAGTAAGTAATATCTGAATAAACTATTAGATATATTTTATTATTTTTATATATAATATAAATTACTAAATAAAAACCCAAATTAGAATAAATAAATTATATTTAGAAAATAGAAGCTATAGAATTCTTGGCCTAAAATAGTTATATAATAAATATATATAAGGAATTCCCGGTTAATAAGATTATAAAAAGAGGTTTTACTATTAATTAGGGCCTTATTTATTACCTAATTAGCTATAAAGTTAAATAAATAATAGTTCTATTATAAATAAAAGAAATCAAATTTCTTTAAAAAGTAGTATTATAAATATAGGCACTTATATAAATATTTATATAATTCGGAATAGAAATAGAAATATATTTCCAGAAATTAAAACTAATTTATTTTTTAAAAAAAACATTTTAAGTTATTTTCCTAAATAATTCGTATTTTTTTTTAATATAAAAACTCAGAATATTATAAGAGTTATACTAAATTCTCTAAATAGTTTTTATAATTTATTTATTTTTATTTTTTATTTTTAACTTTGAATTTCAAGTATATTATATATTTTTAAATATAGAATATATAAGTGGCTTTAATAAATATAATAAGAATTAAAAAGAGTTTAATTTGCTTATTTATTAGAATTTAAAGGAAATAAAAATCTCTATATTTAAAATATTACTTGAGATATTTTAAAAGATTATAAATATAGATATATTTATTAAGATTTTGGGAATTAGATTTAATATTACGGGTATAGTATTTAGGGCTTAGAAAGTAAGATAGAAGGTCTTTTATAAAAATGATTTAAAGCTAAGAAAGGGAAAACTAGAATATAGGAAGCTATAAGGAAGTATATATACCCTATAGTATACTAGTCCCAAAGAGGCTTAGCCTTTTAAATATCTCTAGTATATTCCAAATATATTTCTCTAGTAAAGCAGTTATATTATCTAGAAGATATCTAATATCTAATAAGGCATTTCAGATATTAGGTATCTAGGAATTATAATATTACCTCTTTCTTTAAAATAAGCTTGTTTCCGAGCTTTATAAAAGCCATTAATCTATCTAATTTCGTATTATTTTCCTTTCTAAAGTAAACTAATATCTCGGATATAGATATTATATATAAAAGGCCAGGGCCTTTACTATATGACTTAGGAAAATTTATTATTATTTCTATATAGTTCTAGATAAGTATTATTTTTTATATAGTTCAGCTAATATTATAGGTTTTATAGAGGTCCTAATACATTAATATTATTATTATAGAAACTTTATAAAACCAGGAGGCTATTACTTAGTACTAAAGCTAGATATTATACTAGATTCTTATCCTAACTAATCTAATAAATTCTATACTTTAGCTTATTTCTTACTAGCTTAACTATAATAACCTGCTTAATACCATATTCTTATTTACTATTTTCTAGTATTAATAGAGGCGGTTCCGGGTTTACTTAACCTAGTAAAGAATTCTAGAGGTCTTTTTATAGCTTTTCTATATAAAAAACTAGGTATATTTTTATAGTTTCTGGTAGTTTTAGGAGAAATAAGTAGCTATATTATTCTAGAATCTTAAACGGGCCTTCTATTTAGTTCCCTAGCTTCCGGTTCAGATAATTAGATTTCTAGTATTTTATAGTAACTTATACTTTATCTCTGACTTTGAAATTAATTAGATAGCGGTATTTATTAGCTTATATTATATATTATTCCTGTATTTACTCTATATAGATTTAGATAAATTATTATAATTCATATAATTAATTTACTAATACTTTAGCTTTATTTCTATTTAGCTTCTTTTTAAGTAAATTAGCTTTAATAGGGGAGTTCTAGTCTAGTAAAATACGAGGCTCGTAGCCCTTTTTAGTTATAAATAGGAACTAGCTAATAGTTTTATACTAAAGAAAGGCTTATTAATAATTAATTATAATAACTTATTTGTTCTAGTTATTCTAGTAGTAATTAATATACGGGTATAATCTCTAATTAAAGTACTAATTAATAATCTCTATTTATTTATTTATTTAGAAGTAATTAGTTATAGAAAGCTTAAGCTTTATATTAATTCTTATATAAAATTCGCTCCAAAAATCGAATATGAATTAGAGTTCCCGATCTAATATAATTATTTCTGGAATATCTATTTAATATATTATATAAAATAAAAACAGAAATACTAGCTATTTAATTATAATTATATCTTATACGGGAATTATAATTAGATACTTAAATAAGTAATTTATAAATATAGTAATTATATTATAGCCTAATTTACTTTCTAGATAGCTTTTAAAATCTATAATAATATATTACTAGAGATAATTAGAAACTAGAAGAAAATAAAGTAAACTAGACTTCTTATTTCTAGATATATATAATTTCCTATAAATATAGTAATTACTATAGTATTAATTAATATTCTTACTTATAGATAGCTAGTAATATATTTTTTTTAATAGCTAATAAAGCTTTATATATTCAGGATATTTAGAAAGAAGTTTATTATATACTTTACGGATTAGAGTAGTTTATAAAAGTAATCCGGGAATTATTTCATTCTCTGTAATATAGAATTTCTTATAATATAAAAGGAGGCTGTTTTATAATATCTAGATATTACTTTTGGCTTAGGCTATTATATATAGCTTTTCTAGATCTAGTAATATATAATTATTCTATAGGATCTTATTTATAAATTATAAACTACTATACTCGGCAGGAGCTTCTAATAATACTTCTATAAGGGCTACTATAATAGAGTTTACTAGTAAAGCTTCTAATATAATATCTTTTTCTAGGGGAATTATATTTCTAATAGGGGTATTTTTCTCTGAAAAGTCTTTAGTATATATTTGGTTTTTAGGGCCAAATTCCGGATTAAATAAGCCGACTTTATAGAATATTACTATAAGCTATAAGTTATAGATAATCTCTGGATTAATCTTATTTTTGAGAAGAAGTACTTGAGTTTATAGCTTTTCCTTAATCTAGTCCTATATATTTACTTTATTTTATTTTTATAATAAAGCATTTACTTATTTATTCGATTTTCCAGAATAATATATAAGCTTAAAATAATAATAGAATAAGAGCTTAGCCTATCTAGCTTATTAAGAAAAGAGCTTTTTTATAGTTATAAAGTACTTTAAGATATAATAATTAGAATAGACCTTAAAAGAAGTATTCTAAAGGCCTTCTAGCTTAGCTTTCTATTTCTCTAGTATTTGTATTATAGCAAGTATTTCCTTATTATATATATTATAATTAAGCTTTATTAGAAATATAGTTTTAGAAAAATAGGCTATAAGATACTAAAGGCCTATTTCTGGATCTTATTAAGAGAGTAAGCTAGTAATTACTTCTTTAGATATATCTGTTTCTATTATTATAGGCAGATCTAAATTATAATATTATAGAACTAGAGTAGAAATTATAGCTTTCTTTAGGTAAGTAAAAGCCTTTTAATATTATTTAGACTATTTAAAGGAAATACTCTTTTTTATAAATAAGATAAGAGATCTAGTAATTCGTTTATATTCTCTAATAAAATATTTATAAAAGTTATAAAAGCCAAGAAAGAACTATATATCCTTAACTATTTTTAGGAATTACTAGTTATATATTATTTTGACTTTATTAGGATCTATTTTAATACCAGATATAGAAATAATAAAGCCTAAATACTTTATATATATAACTTTAAATTCCGATTTCTTAATATTTACTTAAAGGCTAATAAGATATAAGTAATCTAGTACTTTTTATATATATTATTTGTATTTTACTAAGTCTTCTAAATAAATAAAAATATTATTAAAATATATTATATAAAAGTTATCTAAATATTTAAAAAAAAATATATTATTTATATAATATTAATATATAACCGGGCTATTTATAAAGCCTTTCTAGAGAATATTATATTTATATATTTTATAATAGATACGGAATATTATTAGCTCCTAAAAGTCCGGATCTATAGCTATATAATAGAAAGCTTAGTAAATATCTAATTTAGTATAAATCTTAGCCTTAGATAATTAATTTAAAGTTTTATTAATAAGGAAAAGGAAATATTAGTTCTTTCGGGTAATATTATTTAGGCGGCAGAAATTAATATAGAAGTATAAATCTCTGTTTACTTTCTTTATAAAAAGAACTAGTAAAGTAAAAGAAGCCTAACTAGTTTTAATAAAGCCTTTAGCTAGATTATTTTTTAAGAAATACTTGATTTCTAGAAGCTTTTAAGTAAACTATTACTAGAAAAGTTAATATCTAATATTCTTGATTTCTTTTAGGCCTTTAATCTAAATCTTATAATTATATAATCTATAAGAAGAAAAAATATTAGATTTCTTTTTAGAGAAAATAGAAATATATTTCTTAAGTTCCAGAAGTAATATTCTCTATAACTACTAAAGCTCTATTTTTCTCGGTTATTAATTCTCTAGGCCAGAAATAGCTTCTTTTTTCCGAGTTTTAAGCTTCTTATTAATTTTATAAATAGAGATTTAACTAATAATATTATTTTCTTTCTTGGCTATATAATTAAATACTATAAAGATAAAAATAGCTAGGTCTAATATTTACTTTTTATTAAAGACCTCTTTTTGCTTCTTTAGCTTTTACTTAGGTATTATATCTTAATTAGACTATAGAAGCTTCTTTTCTATAGTCTTATATAATTCCCTCTAATTAGTTTAAAAAAAAGAAAAACTATTTTAGAATAGAAGATTTCTAGAAATAGCTTATAATAGAATCTTATTAATTAGTATTCTTTTAATATTTTTTATTAGATTACTTTTCTAGCTATTATTATAAAATACTAATAATATAACCGAATTATATAGATTTAGGCTTATTCTTTAGTTATATAAGCCTATATCTTCTATAATTAACTAGAATATTAATATATACTATTTATTTTCTACTAAGAATAATTATAAATATATTAATACTTTATTTATTAATTAGAAATAAAACTTCTATATATTTCTTAGTAAACTTAGCTAGCTTTTTATTAAAACTATATATAGTATAAAATAAGAGAAAAAGTTATGGTTTTATTCCTAAGAATTACTCTATAAGCTAAATAAACTTTATATTAATAAAAGTATAACTATTAGCTCTAGTATTAATAAGGGAAAAAGACTTAATTCCTAATTTATTTATACTAATAATATAAGATATTATAAAAATATCTTTTCTTATTAAATAAGTCAAGTTAATCTCTACTAAATCTATATTATAAGTCTCTAAAGTAGAGACTTTCTTTAGAAATACTTGTTTCCCGATTTTATACCAGAATTAGAGCTCAAATTCTCTAAATATTTTACTAGATTAGTATATTCCGGTAAAATAAAAACTAAGTCCGGCTTAATTTTAGAAAAAGCTATCTTGGTTTCCTTACTATATAGAACCGGATAATATCTGGTATAGTAGCCAAACTCGTTATAATTAAAGTATTTAATAATTAAGAAATCCTTGGTTTTTATAGGATATTATTTATATTTATAAGAGGATATATATTTAATAAAAATAGTTAATATAGGCTTCTTAGGCTTCTTTTTAGAAATATATCTCTTAGGAATATATAAGAATATAATATTAGAAGTAAACTTGGCTAGAATAGCTTTTGCCTTCTTATACTTTTTAGTCTTCTTATATATAGCCTTAATCTGCTAATTATTAGTAATATAGTACTAAGTAAAGTAAGTAATATTAATAGAAAAATTATTATAATATATATATATTAACTTCTAGAGCTTTAGTAAAAGCTTCTTATTTAGTTTATATTTAATATTTTAAAGACTAATACTGCTTTTTATAAATAATTATAAGAAGAAAGTATAAAACTCCTGAAATATTTAACTAAAGTATATTTAAAGCTTACTAAAGTAATAGTAAGTATTCTATAGCTTATTAGGGTTAGAGTATAGCTTCTTTAGATAATAGTAGAATTCTAAAAGCTAATAGTACTAATTCGGACTATTTTTATCTATATAAGAATTAGTTAGGGTAAAAGTATTACTAGTAAGTTTACTAGAAATATAAATAATCTTAAGATTTTCTAAGAAATATAAATTAGTATTTCCTTATAGCTTATTCTTAATCTGAACTAGCTAGTTATTAAAGATAGTATAATCTCTAGTAAAAAGAGTTAGATCTAGAAGTTTAGTAATTCTAGTATCTCTAAAGGAAATATAAGATATAAGAAATCCTAAATAGAAATAAATAGGAAATAATTCGGAATTCTTTTAAGAAAGGTTTAGAGTAGCTAGAGTAGCTAGAGTAAAAGTAGTTAGAGCTACTATAAGCTAATTTATTATAGCTATATAATATTTAATATTATTCTCGAGTTTAGTATTATAGAGCTTAATATTTTCGAGAATAGCTTTATTATAACTATAGGCGTTTTTATATAAAATAGCTCTTTAGATATTCTCCCGGTAGCTCTTTATAATAATATTAATATCTAAGAGCAAGATATCGGGTTTCTTAGCCTATTTATATAATTCTCTAGTAGTAATATAGTCTTTAGTCTCTAGAAGCTTTATAATAAAAGCAGAGAGTTCTATTTCTATAGACTTGTCTATAAATTCTCCAGAAACGCTAATAGGATATTCGGTTCGGGAAGGGCCGCTAACGGGATAACCTGAATTAGTAGGAGCTTTACCGGAAGCCTTAGCAGAAGTCGATATGGTTCCTGGTTATATAGTATCCTAGGAAATTGACCTATTATACTTTTCCTCTACTATATCCTCCCTGGCAGTCTTATTGCCGGTATATATATGGGGCCTATGAGGTCGTAGGATAGGGCTTGAGGGTAGCAGTCAGGTTACTGGCCTGTGGGTGCCTATTGCTCTAGGACTTGGTTAAAGAGTAGCCTTTATTCGAGGTTCTTCGATTTTCGGGTTTTCGGGGGGGTTTCTGACATACTACTGGTGTATGTTTGTAAAGGTATAAATACCTGATTCCTCTAAGGGTTCTGAATTGGTTTATTTGAAATCCTATATAGGATTAAAGGAAGTGAGCTTTGAATACTATTACGGGTACGGTATTCAGGGCTTGGAAAGCAAGGTAGAAGGTCCCTTATAAAGACGATTCAAAGCTAAGGAAGGGAAAACTAGAATACAGGAGGCTGCGAGAGAGTATATATACCCCATAGTATGCTAGTCCCGAAGGGGCTTAGCCTTCTAAATATCTCTAGTATATTCTAAGCATATTTCCCTAGCCAGGCGGCCGCGTTACGTGCGCCTAGGAGGCATCTGGCATCTGGCGAGGTATCTCAGATACCGGGCATCTGGGAATTATAATATTTAATAAATTTTATTTTTGAACTAGATTCAAAAAAATTCTTTTAGCTTAATTTAGTTATAATATTAATATTCTCGCCTTCTATTTATAAATTAATAAGCTCTTTAATTATAACTTTATAAACTACTTATATTTTAGTCTAATTATAATTACTAATAATAAAATTAATATAGAATTCTTTAATTTTTTCTTAGATATTTTATAAAATATAACTAGTAAATTCATTAATAAATTCGGAAACTTCTTTAAATAGCTCGGGTTCAAGTTTATTAGAGTTCTTAATATCGAATCTAATAGATATTAGAATATTAATCGGAAATTTGATTATAGTAAAAAATAAATATTTCTATTTATATTCTTATTAGCTTTTATAGCTATAAGTTCTTAGATATATTAATTAGTAGCTTTTTAGGTTTATTTCAGGCTATATTAATTTGTTTCTAAGCCGGATTTAATAAGAGATTATTTTATAGTTTTAATATAATATTATTAATTATAAAGAAAATATTATTAGGAAATTAAATAAAGAAAGCCTTAATTCCAAACGTTATATAATTAGTTAAAGAGAGCTTAATTAATCTAGTATAGTTTAGAACTAAATTATATTAATTTAAAACTAATTTCTTAGAAAAGTTAATGTTTTTTTTTATTATAATCCGGCTAATTATCTTATTTATTCTTTCTTTTATTTTAACCCAAGTAAATCTAATATTAGTAGATATTATATAAGATCTAATTTAGCCGGAATTAAAATTAGGCTTTTTAGAATTTTTAGTAATTAGATTAAAATAAAATATAATATAAGCCAGGATCTATTTATTAAAGAGCTTAATAGCTTATATAAGTATAAGTACTTTAGTAATAGTATTTAGGCTACTTAAATAGCTTTTGCTTTAAAATTAGTATTTTAGGCTTTTTAAATTTAGATAAATTACTAGAATTAAGGTATTTCAAATATTTTCTTCTTATATAGCTTTAATATAATTCAAACCCTAATTATACTTATTATAGGTAATAATAACTACTTTAGTAATAAAAGTAAAAGAACTAAACTTATTTTTAAAAACCTCTTAATTTTATTTATTAAACTTTTTTATATATAATATTTACTATTTATATTATATAATAAACTAGCTATTAAGAACTAATATAACTTTATTAGTACTAGTATTAATAAGCTTAATTATATCGAATTATTTTTCTAATAGGACCTAATTAATAGTTTTTATTATATTTTTAAAACTAATAACTATTTAGCTATTATAAAATATCTCGATATTTGTTTCTAAATTAGGTTTAAGAATATTTAATACTTTGGATTTTTCAGATATATAATTAACTTTTTTAGAAAGAGCCTTATTTTTCTTTTTATATAGTATTATTCGAGAGCTAATATAAGGTATTATAAACGGAATTAAAGAATTAGATCTAGAAAATCCTGAATTACTTTTCTGAGAAATAAAATATAATTTACTAGTTAAAAAGATTTCTGAGTTTTATTTGGGCTCTAATATTTCTAAGCCAGATTTAGTAATAATATTTAGTAAATAGAACTACTTCTAATAATTAATAGAAATAATAAATATATTAGAATCTATAATAAGAATTTCTTTCTAAACTAAACTTAAAAAGAAATTTACTAGAATAAGAACTTTTTGAACTTTTTATTTATTAATTTCTTAAAAAGTTAATTTTATTATAAAAAACCCAGAAATTACTTATATAATAGTTTTTATAAATATTAAAAAAATATATAAGAAAAATAGTTAAATTTATTAAAAAATATATAAAAAGATTTTTATAGATATTTTTCTAGGTTTTTATAATTATAATATATAATAAAAGAATATAAAGTTTTTTTAAAATAAATAAAATAAATAAAAATAAAATACAGAAATATATTTAAAGTTAAAGCTTTTTTTTAAGTAAATAAATAAAAAATTTCCCGATTAAATTAAAATTTATTCTAGTATTTTTCTGAAATCATAAAATTAACTTATTTAAATACTAAATACTTATAATATACTTGTTTTATTTCTTAATATATTAAAATTAGAAAATAGAAAAAATATATTAAAACGAAAGATAAATAAATTAAAAGTAAATAATTAGAGAATAGAAAATAATAATAAAAAGAATAAACGGAATTTATAATTTTATAATTTTATTTATTAAGTAATAGATATATTAGGCCCTTTATATATATTTATAAAGGCAGATAGAATTACTACTAGTTAAAATTAAATAGATTCTTTTATTAAACTTCGAGTTTTAATAATAGTTTTATTAGAATCTTTATTTATAATTAGTATATTTTCTTAAAACTCGCTTTTATTTAAAGAATTCATTTTATTCGAATTACTTTCAGAATTATTTTTAACTAGAATAAAGATATCTTTCTTATATATAAACTTTTTAAAGCAATTTCTAATATAAATATCTCTTAATTTAATTTTATTTATTTCTTCTAATTTATAATTTTTTTTTAAAAAAAGCAACTTTTATATAATATAAATTTATTTATTAAAAAATAAAAATAATATTTTTGGCTTTAATTTCTTTTAGATAAAGGCAGTATTTAATATTAAAGACTTTTTTATTTTATTCCCGAAAATATTATTTATAAAATATAATCTTTTTTATATCTTTATTATATAATTAGAATTACTAAATACGAATTTCTAAAAGCTTATTTCTTATTTTAGTCTTTATTTAGTTTAGGAGCCTTTATATAAGAAACCTTATCTTATAAGAAAAAATAGCTTCTCTTTTATAAATTAGAAAAAAAAGTATTATACTAGTTAATTTATAAATTAAAATATATTTAGCTAATAATATTACTAAAAAATGTTTTTTCTAGTATTTTCCTTTTTTATATATATAGGCTAAAGCTTTTCTAATTAAGTAATAACTATATTTAATTTCTTTATTTACTTTTAAATTATATATAGAAATCTGTATTTATTAAATACTATATTTAATTATAAAAACCTTAGTAATACCTTTATTTTCCGGGCCTCTATTAATAATTAATCTTCCGAAAATACTATATTAATATATAATCTCTTTTTAAATAAAATCTATTATTATTTCCGAAATAGCTTTAGATAATATTCTGGCTTTTAACTAGCTAAATAAATCTTTTTTTATATTAATAAGGCATTTTTTTCTATTATTATTTAGTAAATAAGTTATATTAAATATTATTTTCTTTTAAAAACTTATTATATAAATAGAATATATTAGTTTTTTTATTTAATTTATTTCTCTTTTCTAATATAAAATATAATTAAATATATAATTCCGGTAATTAGTATAATAATCTTTTTAAAAAAAAGGTATTAGCTACTTATTTATAAATACTTTTATATTTTTTATATCTAAGCTTTTTATAATATTAGTAAATAACTTCTTTTCTTTTCTTAGGACTATTAATAATAAAATATATTAGTATTTCCCTATTTTCTTCTTTATATTAATAAAAAAATTCTATAATTATTCTAAAATACTTAATTTAAATATAATAAAAAATACAAATTCCGAGAAACTCTTATATTTCTCTAGGATTTCCCGGTATAAGGCATGTAATAATAGGGTAATATATAAGTAGTTAAGGTAAGTAAGCTATAGAGTAATACTTATAAGTATAATTAATTCCAAGAATTAATTCTAATAAAAAACTAATTAATACTTCTTTCTAAAGCTAGAAGTGTCTTTCTATATATTCTCTAGTACTTAGCTAAGCCTATAAAATACTTTATTTAACTAGAAAACATAATCTTATATAATTCATATAATTCTAATTATAAGCTTTATCTAAAATAAGAAACTAGATCTATAATATCTAATACCTATTTATATACTATTATATATATCTATTATATATATCTATTATATATATCTATTATATATATCTATTATATATATCTATTATATATATCTATTATATATATCTATTATATTAATTTCCTCTCTAGGCCCTTATTCCTAAAAGGCCTGAGAAAACTATAAATAGCTTTATAAATAACTTCCTAAAACTTTTCCGGTTACTAGTTCTCTCTAAAAACTTCCTATAATTACCTTATTATTATATTAGGTAATAGAATTAAGGATATAGTTTACTAACCCTATCTAGGTAACTTGCAAATTACCTCTAGTAATTTCTTCTTATAAAAATAATATAGGTATAATATATATTATTAGATATAAAGCTCTTCCGGTTTTCTAATTAGTTTATAAATTCTAATTTAGCCTATATTTGCAAATAAATTATTATTCTATAGGCCTAAAAGCTTAGAAAAATTAATCTAATTTTCTAGTTTATTTATAAATCTCTTTTTTAGAAATTTCTAGGTATTTCTAATATAAAGCCGGTTCCGAATTCGTAATTACTATTCGGGAAAAGAATATTATAAAAAGGCCTCTCTTTTCTTACTAACTAATATTTTTTTCCCTTAATTATAATACTATATCTAGCTCTTTCTTATCTCTTGCCTTCTTTCTTTAAGTTTTCTTTAAGCTCTTTTAAGCTCCTTTAAGCTTTATTTAAGCTTTATTTAAATATCTTTCTAATTTCCTTTTCTATTTCTTTATTTATTAAAATAAATACTTCTCTTAGTATTTATTAGCCTATTACTATTTATTTAGCTAATACTTCTATATTCTTAATTTGCTCTTATTATTTTTAATATTCTAAGAATATTACTAAGTTTCCCGACTTTATTTATATTAAAAGTAATAATTACATAATATATAATTACTATTATTCTAAAAATAAGAAATATAATTCTATAAGTTATAAATTTCTTCTTTTATTTCCTATTCTAATACTATTTAAGGTTTCTTAAGTATATATAATATACTTAAACCGCCTTTTTTAAGCTATTAATATATATAAGTATTTTTTATATTTTTCTTTTATACTAAACTATATATATTTCTTATATCAAAGCTATTATTTAAGGCTAATAAATTCCCCTAATAATTTAAGAAATAAATTAAGTAATTCTTATTAGTTTAATATAAATATAAAGTACTCTTAATAATATAATTAATATTCTTTAGTATTAAGTAAGCTTATTTCTTTCTTATTTCTTACTAATAACTAATAGCTTTATAGACTAATTTACTATCTATTTCTTAAGAAAATTCTAATAAGAATAATAATAAAAATAATAAAAAGTAATTATAAGAATAGGATATTTATAAGATATAGAAATTAGAGTTTTTAGAGTTCTTAATAATTTTTATATAGCTTTTCCAAGAATAAATATATGGTTTTTAATAGTTTCCTAATAAAAGTATTTATTTTTTATATCTTTACTTAGCTAATAATATTATAATATTACTCTTTTTCAAGTATTCTTATAATTCTTAAACTATATTCTCTAGATTATTTAGTAATTCTTATATATTATTTACTAGTAAATAGCTTTTCTAATAAATAAGATACTTTTTTTCTTTTTTACTTTCCTTATAAGCTATAATAGATTCTATTTTAAATTCCTCTTTGCCCTTAATCTCGACTAGTTCTAGTTCTATTATAGTACTAGCTTGCGGGTATTATAGTTCTAAAAAAGAAATATAGAAAATATTATAAATCTAATATAATAGTAATAATTCTAAGTAATATATTTATTTATATATTCCTATAACTTCTAGAACTTTAAAGAGGCCGAGATATCTATTTACTAGCTTTATACTAGGTTATAATTACCTAATATTCTTTATATAAAGTATAACTTTATTATATATATTAAACTTCTTATTAATATATTTCTTATTATAATACTTTTTCTATATATTTATTACTTCTTATTATTATTTCTCTAATATCTCTTATTTTACTTAAATTCTCTATATTTTTTCTTATATTACTAGTATTTCTCTTTCTAGAATATTATTCTTAATATATAATTTAATACTAGGATAGAATTTATATAAAATATAGAATAAAAAAATTTCTATTATTAAATATATAGAATTATTATATATGAATTCTATAAAAGTAAGCTTTATTATCTAGTTATTTTACTAGTAGCTAGTATAGTACTTCAAGTACTATTCCAGAGTTTAATTCAGATTCTTTATTTATTTATTAGTTTATAAGTAAAATATTATATTTAGTTATTATTAAATCTTTAAATAAAAGTATAGATTTAACTAAAACTTATTTATAAAAACAGATTTTCTATTAGAGATTATACCTATAAGTATACTAAAGTCTTTAATAATATAATATATAAATAGTTCTACTAATTCAAGAACCGAGATATTCTTAGTAATTAGAATATATTATACTATTTTTATATATCTATTAAGAATAATAAGTATAGAATTATATATCTTATTATAAAACCTAAAAGAAAATAGCTCTATAATAAAGTCTATAATAATTTCTTATTATAGCTTAGAGAAAAGAAAGAATAAACTAAGTATATTAGATAATAGATATCTTTTTACCTTAGTTTATTAATATATAAAGCAAGTTCTAATATAGTCTTTTATATTCTATTTTATATTTTATTAGAAGTACTTTCTCTAAAGAATCTCTAGTATCTTACTAATACTAAAATATTTACTTATAGGATTATTATAATTAGCTTATAGTAATTCTTTTTTAAAAGCCGGCTTATTTAATATATAAATAGTACTCTAATATCTTAATAACCTAGATATATTAAGTTCTCAAGTTTTAATAGCTCTAGTAAAGATTCTTTTTAAGAACTATTTATATTACTAGTATTATACTAATAGATTAAGCCTTTAGTATTATAATAATAATTTAAGTAATATCTCTTTACCTTTTTTATATATTATTTCGAACCCAGTTACTTATATAGCTAGAATCCGTAATATATACTATTTATAACTAGCTATACTAGTAATAGGCTCAAATAGTAATATTTACGATATTATTTTATTATTAAAATAAACTTCCTCTTCGGAATTCTTTAGTATCTTACTAATTAAGAAATATTTACTTTTTCTCTTTTAGGCCTTAAATTATAGTATTATAGAAATAGTATAGTATCTTATTACTATTACTTATAGGACTCCCTATTCTATATTTTATAGCTTATTATAAAATATAAATAATAAAATATCTTTATTTACTTCTATTATAAGATCTAGTCTTCTTAATAGTCTATTAGTAGAATTACTATATCCCGGTTAATATTCTAAAATAAAGTTAAAAATAGCTAGCTTCTTTACTTATCTTATTTATTAATTATTTAGTTTCCTTTTAGTTATAAAGTATTTTAAATTATTATAATTTATCTTAATAATAATAATATATTAGATATATATTAAATAATATTACTAAATATGAAATACTAGAATAATAACTAAAAGTTTAGAATTATATATCTTATATCTATTCTTAATTATAATTATTTTCTTTAAATAGAAAATAATAGAATATTATCTAGCTTTTATTCTCTTACTAAAAAGCTAGGAAATTATACTTATAATTATAAATCCTAAAATATTCGTTTCTATATAAATCTTTAAGGCTAGATTAAAGTAATAAAGAATTAGTACTATTATAAATATAATTTATAGCTGTTTAAAAGCCTTATTTGCCTTATTTATCTAGCTAAAATAATATTATAAGTTTCTACTAGTTTTTAATAAATTAGTTAATTCTTTTATTATTCTAAAGTATTTATAAATAAACCTCTAATAAAAGTTAGTAAAACCCAGAAATACTTGAATTTCTCAAATATTATTCTTTAAGGCTAGTTATTTCCTAATAGCTATAATCCGGCTAGCTTCTATTTTCATATTATTTAGGCTAATTATAAATCTCAGAAACTTTATTCTCTCTATATTAAACTCGTATTTTACTAAGTTTATAAAAAGCTAGTATTATTATAACTACTCGAGTATATATTAGACTATTATTATATACTATTCTAGGTTCTTTAAATAAATTAAAATATTATCTAAATAAATTATATAAATAATATTTATAAGGCCTACTAGTATATAATTAATATATACCTGAAATATTACCGGAATATTAAATAATCTAAAGAATATAATATAATACTTAAAATATCTATAATATATTTAAAATACTATTTTTTATTTATTATTCTCTTGTATTTATAACTAATAATAAGTATTTTTTAAGTCTAGCTTTATATATATTTTTATTTTATAAAGCCTATTTATTATTTTACTAATAAATAATAATAGTATTCGGTTTTTAATAGTAATTCTATTTAGATTCCGGTAATTAATATATAGATATAAGCTGCTTTCTTTCTTTAAAATAAATATAATTAGAGTATTAGCTAGGCTAGTAAAATAATAAATCTATTTCTTTTCTAAGCTAATATTAAGATATTCCCGAAAAACTTTAAGCTCCCTTTCTAATAAAGTATATATAGGACTATATAATAATTAGGACCCTGGTTTCAAATCTATATAATACTTTATTATATAATAATTAGGTAATATACTTATAGCCTTAGTAAAAAATACTCGGAAAAAGTTCTAATACTTTTTAAAAAATATATCTATTCTATTTATAATAATAGTAGTAATTCTTTAGCTATTTATTATAAGATAAGTAATTAATAGAAAAATATATATCTTATATTTTACTATTTTAGTAAATTTTCTAGTATTTAGAACTTTAATCTTCTATAATTAAATCTAGTATTTCTATATTATTTTCCTAAAAAAAAATTAAGGAATTAATCTAGTAAAGCTATAGGAATTCAAGTATTATATTAATATAATTTAGATTAAAATTATATAATATAAAGTATATATTAGTCTTTTTTTAGATCCCTAGTATATTTTTAGTAATAATTCCAAAAATATAATTTCTATATAAATAAATTCTTTTTTCTTTTAGTAAAAATAAAAAAGTTACTTTTAATATTAATAAAATACTTATATTTAAAGCTAACTTTCTCTTTATATAATTAGCCTCTATACCCGAGTTAACTAATATTCTAATTCTTTATCTATTTTTTCTTATTTTAATAATAATCTTAATTACTATTCTCGTTTTAGAGGCTTTACTCTCTATAATATAAACGAATATAACTATTATAGGACATATCCGTTTCTCGGCTTCTTTAGTTCTAGATATTTATATAATTTATAACTAGATTTATTATAATTATAATAAGTTAGTTTCTCCTAATTTAGATAAGTAGTAATATAGTAATTCTTTTTCTAATAAATAAAGCAAATTATATCTAATCTTATAAATCCTAATATAGGTACTATATTAGACCCTATTATTATATCTTTGCTATTCCGGTTTTATAAATCTTATAATAAGAATATATTTTTCTTTTATTTTTCTTTATTATTTTCTTTCTCTTTTTTTTATTTCTTTTCTTTTACTATTTTATTAGCTTATTATTACATTTCTATTAAATAAATAAATTTAAATTATTCTTAATTTTTATAGCTATAGAAATAAGCTTTTTTCTTTCTTATAAAGTATTTCCTTAATAATTAATTTTATTCTAAATCTCTTATCTTAAGCTATTAAATAAGTTATTTTACTCTTATAGTAAATCTATATATCCTAAGTTATTTAATAGGCTATTTAAGTAAGATATAAAGCTTTAAATACTCTAGCCTGGCTATTATTTAGTATTCTTAAACTTAGTAAGAATATTATTACTATAGTTTTCCGGATCTAAAATAAAATTCTTTATAAACTTAATAAAGGTCTTCTAATTCGTAATATTAATACCTACTAATTATTTCCTATATTTCTAGATATTCCTGGCTATATCTTTAAAATAAGAAATATAATATATAATCTTTATTATATTAGTAGCCTAGGTAATTCCGCTATTTTTATACTACTTTAACTTTATCTAATAAAAGAAGTCCTGAACTTCTTTAATACTCTTTCTCTAGTAAATAAATAGTTCTCGGGTTTTTAGAGCTCTTTAAACTAAGAATACTATTAGAAGTATAATAGATTCTATACCGGATATCCAAATATCTTTAAGATAATAGATCTGAGCTTCTAACTTCTCTAGATCTTTTCTCTATTATATCTCTACTTCTAACTTAGTAATATAATAGCAAGCCACTACTAATTTCTCTATTATTATTATCTTACTAGCTAGTTCTGGAAATATCTAAATTCTATTTCCTTTTCCTAACTAGGTAATATAAAGAGTACTTAACTAGGTACTTCTCTAGATATCTGGTTAGGTTACTCTAATAGTAATAGAGATGCTTTTTCTAGTTAATACTCTAGCTATTAATAGTTTTGTCTATTAATAGCTTAATTACCTTATAATAAACTACTTTCTAAAAATTAGATTAATTAGAATATAAGATATATAATAGTAAAGTAATATATAAGTAATTAAAGTAAATAAGCTATAGAATAATACTTATAAATATAACTAATTCCAAGAATTAATTCTAATAAAAAACTAATTAATACCTCTTTCTAAAGCTAGAAGCGTTTTCTTATATATTTCCTAGTATTTAGCCAAGCCTATAAAGTTACTTTATTTAACTAGGAAACATAATCCTATATAATTTATATAATTTCAATTACTTATATAATTCTGATTATAAGCTTTATTTAAAATAGAAAACTAGATCTATAATATCTAATACCTATTTATATACTATTATATATATCTATTATACTCGGATATTACTATTCGAGAATTTTAATAACTCTAGCTATTAATAGATATCTTCTATTTATATTAGTTATAAATCTAATAAGCTTTAGTCCGGATATATAAAACTGAGATTTTAAACTAATAATAGCTTTTATTTATTTAATTTATTTTAAAGTTATATTTAGATTTCGAATATATTCTAATATAAAGTATTAGATTCTAGAAACAATTTCCTTAAAATTATAATAAGTTTTAGGGCTCTTTATTTTAATATTATTTATATATATAGCTTAATAATTTCGGGAATAATATTATATAATATTATCTAGATAATATAAATAAATTAGCTAACCAAATTAGTTATATCTTATAAAAGACATATTATTTATAAGAAATTAATTAATATAATAAAAGCAGTTATATTCCGAGATTTAAATACTAGAAGAATCTAATTATATTCCGAGAAAAAATTAATTAATAAGGCTATTATATATCTTGCAAATTCTTTAATAAATTCATTAATTTAGAAAAGAAAATTATTATCTCGAATTATAACTTTATTTATATTTATAATAGTAATTATAAACCGATATTTTCTCTTTTTCTTTTTAGTAATAAAAAACCAGGAATTATAATATAAGCTATAAGAATATTCTATTATTTCTTACTTAATTTATTCTTTTAATATATTTATTACTTTTCTTACTAATATTCTTAGAATAGGAAAATTAGGTATTTATTAGGCTTTATAATTAATTATATAAATCTTTTAGAAAAAAGTAACTTTAAATTAAATAGTTCTATAATATATCTAATTAAAGGCAAAAGCCTCTTCCCGATTTATAAAAACCTCTAATAAAAGCTCTCTTTTTTCTAAAATTAACTTGTTTCTAATAATTAGCTTATTAGCTTTCTTTTTAGTTAACTAAAAAGCTAAAAAAAAATTAGAAAAGTATTTAACTAAACTATTTAAATCTCTATATTTTCTATTATATCTCGGAGCAGATTTCTCTAAATAGGCCTTTCAAAGCTAGTTATTATTACTAAATAAAGTCTTTTTTATTAAAATACCTAAATTAATAAAATATACTTTATTAGCTTTTTATTTATAAAATATTTTAATTTAAATAGGTTTTTATAAGGCAGAATTCTTTGGTATTAATATAAAGAAAATTAAAGTTAAGAGTTCTTTCTAATTCTTTTTAGCTTTATTAAATAAAAAAAATAAGAAATTTAAATAGTATAAATATTAATATTAATCTCGGAATCTTAGCTTCTTGAACTTTTTTCTAAGTCTGGTTTAAGAATATTACTCGACTTGCCTTCTATAATAAAGTCTTATAGGCTTATTAATTTTAAGACTTTTTTCTTCTTTCTTTTTCTTTTACTAATATATTACCTAATTCTTATATTAGCCTCTAGTTTTCTAATTCTTTATTATTAATATATATAGAATTACTAATAATAGTAATTATAATTATATATCTATAATTACTGCTTTTTAGCTTAATTCTAATTATATTATTAGGCTTATAAAGAAATATTAGCTCGGTTTTAATAAAGTAAGGTATATCTAAAAAAATATTAGCTATTCTATTATTAATAACTAAGAAATCCACGAAATTAACTAATTCCCTAATAATAACTTTAATATATTAATAAGTATTAAAAAAAATACTTTACTAGAGCTAATATCTTAGAAAACGAGATTTTTCTTAGTTTTAATATCTAAGCCGCTTTTATTAGCTAGCTTTTTAAATATAATATTTACTTTGGTTTTATTATTAAATATTATTTATATATATATTTTCTTATAAATAATAACTTCTATTTTTAATATATATATAATAGGGCTCGGAATATTTAAAATATCTAATACTATAATATAAAGAAATATTATTTCGAGCTATTAATTCTTTTCCGGAATTATATATATATATAGAATCTAAAAGTATTAGTAATATTAACAAAAGCATCTATTATTTAAATACTTTATATATTTTATATTCTTTATATATCTAATATTTTATTTTTAATTTAATAATTATTTCTATTTTCTTAAGAAATAAAAGAATATTTTTAGTTAAAAATCTAAAAGAAAGAAATACTAGATAAAGAAAAGAAGTCTCTTAAATATATAATATTAAATGGAGTTATTATTAGATATCTAATAATAACTTTAGCTTTTTTCGAAGTTTTATACTTATTATTATATTAAAGATATTTTTTTCTTTTTAGAAATAAGTACTTTATAAAAACTTTTATTATTTCTTTATTTATAATTTCTTTAATATTAGTATTAGTATTTTATTAGGCTTTATTATTTTTATTATTACTAATTATAATTCCGGATTCCTGAATTCTAATAGCTTTTATACTATAACGAGAAGTACTATAATAACTTTTCTTTTCTAGTTAAATCTTAAATATCTTTAAATAATTACTAAATCTTATAGATTTAGTCTTTTTTTTATTAATTATTATAATATTTATATTTGAAGGTCTTTTATAAAAGGAACTTTTCGAGAACGGGCTATAATTAATACTAGTTCTATAAATACTTATAGTCTGGCCTTTAAGAATAATTATAGGTTTAAAAGAAAAAAAATTAAATATAGTTATTTTTTTCTAATTATAGTATTCTAAAAAGAACTCGAAAAGTATTAGTTCTATATCTATTTGAGAAAGATATAAAAAAATTAGTTAATAATAGATTTACTAATATAAGAAAGCAGATATTAAAGAATATTATTTAAAGAATAATTAGACTAATTAATATTAAAGTTTATATTAGTTATAACTAGTATAAAAAAGAAACTATAATAAGACAAAAACCTATATAAAGTATACTAGAGTATAAAACATAACTTAATAATAAAATAATAAAATTAAAAGTATAAATAATAAAGTATAAATAGTATATAGTATATAAAAGCTTAATTAATTAAATATTAAAAAGGAATTATTCTCTAGAACTATAGAAAAACCAGCTTTTTTATATAATTCCTATAAGTTATATATAAAAGACTGCGGCCTTTTATTATATAACTAAAACTTCAAAATTACTAAAATAATATAATTTTAGAAGAGTATAGCTTGCCGTATTATACTAGTTAAACCTAGAAGCTATAAAAGCAAATCCGGTTTAAGCTTATTAGTATTATATTAAGATTTCTTAAACCTAAATATAATTTTCTATTATAGTTAAAATAATATATACTAGCTTTAAAGTCTTATAAATAGTTCGGATAATAGTTAGTATAATATCTCATATTATTAATCTTGGCTTTATTCTAATAATACTAGTATTAGATATTTCATATATTAGTAAAAGAATTAATATTAAATATATAAATAATATTATAAGAATTATAGCTTTTATAAGATTCTTTTTAAAAATTTAAATTAGTTAAATAAAGTTATATTAAGGACCCGTTAATATTTCTTCTATTTATTAATCTACTAAAATAAATTTTTAGATTAGCTATTTCTTTAATTAGAATATTAATCTGGGCTCTTTTAATTAGGAATAAGCTAGTAGCTATTATAGGAAAAAGCTTTTTAGTACCTTTAGGAATTTTAACTAAACGGCTATATTTTTATATTAGATTCTTAATATTATACTTATACTTTACTATTAGTTCTTTCTATAGCTCTAAAGCCTTATTTATTTAATTAACCTATATAAATTCTAAAGTATTTCTATAAAGCTTTTTAAACTTTATATAGGTTTCGGGCTTGAGATTATTAATATAATATCTAGTATAAAGCTTTTTTTAATACTTTTAGGAAAGTTCTAAAAGAAATAAATAATTTTAATTAATTTCGAATAAAACTTTTTTATTTACTAGTATTACAAAAATAGATATATATTAATAATAATAGTTTTTAATAGCTTAGTAATTCCGGTTAATTTTTATAAACTCGGAAAGAAAGTTTATTAAATATATTAATTAGTAACTATTCTCGGATTTGAACTTGGCTTTTAATATTTTAATAAGATTATTTTATATCTTATTTATTTTACTAAATTCGGGCAAAAACTTAATAATCTTTTTATAAATAGTATTATAGTTCTATAATAGCTTTCTTTTCTTATTATTAATAAAGTAAATATTATATAAGTTTATATAATAGTTAATAAAATTAATAATATTAAATCTAGTAAAAATTAGGGTTTCTTCTAAGCCTAATATAAATAGCAGGAAATAAAAAAGAGAAGTATTTAATATTATAAGCGGGCTTACTAGATTTGAGAATATATTAACTAAAGTTTCTTTAAAAGAAGTTCTAATAAAGAATAAAGTATTATTTAGTATATTTCTATAAGGGATTATTAAAATAGAAAAGTTTAGGCCGGGTATATCTTTTATAAGCTATAATTATCTCTTTTTAACTAGAGAATTAACTAGTTTATATTCTTTTTAATTAGTAATATTAGAAAAATATTAGTATTTTTATAATCTTAGTTCGGAAAGTTCTAGGTAAAAAGGTTCTATATTTTAATTATTTCTAAATAGATTATTTATAAATTAAATCCAAGAACTTCTTATTTCTCGGGATATTACTATTTTAATTTCTTTCTAAGCCGGGCTTAGTAATAAATTCGGAGTTAAGTAATTAAGTATTTCGGTAATCTTTTTAATAATTCCTACTAATATTATAATTATAACTAAAAATAACCCAGTTAGCTTATATATAGTATACTCGAGGAATTCCCCGAGTTTAACTCGTTTCCGAATTTCCTAATATAGCTATTTAGCTACTATTATTATAGTATTAGGCCTACTAGTAATATTACTTTAATTATTAAATACTGGCTTTAAAGTACTATTTCCAAGAGAATATATTAAATATTTTGTTTTTTTATATTAGTTTTATAAGCTTCGGTTTTCGCTTTAATTCTTTTTCTATTTTCTTTTTTATAATCTCCGATTTTTTCAGGGCTTTTAGTATTATTTATTATTTTTTAAACTAAGCCTTTTATCTTTTTTTTCTTTTTTTTCTATTGAGTTTCGTTATAATTATAATATTAAAAGACTATTAGTTCGTTTTTCTAAAAAAAAAAAAAAGAAGTTAATTTATATTAAAATCATTTTTATATTACTTATTAATAAAGAGAAATATAAGGAAATATAATATATAATAAGGAATTAGCTAAAAGTAATTATAAATTAAGGAGGCATTATATTAGTAAAGTCTATATTAAGTTATTTAATGTCTCTTTATAAGAAGAGCGAGGGCTAAATATAGAAAAGAGAAAAGAACTAAGGGATTATATAAGAATATATAATTATATTAAATATTAGCCCAATTCCTATTATAATATTACTTCTTTTTTCTTCTTTATTTTAGAAATTAACTAAATATTACTTACTAATTTTACCTCTTATTTATATACTATAATCTCATACTATAAAGCTTATTAAATCTTTATATATATTATTTTATTTATATTCTTATTATAGTAATTCTTATTATAGTAATTCTTATTATTATAAGAGTAATATATAAAGATATTAATATAATTACTTTTGACTTATAATACTTTTGAACTAGTTTTTAAAACTAGTAATACTTGTATTATAATAATAATAATTAATAATATATAAATTAATTAAATATAGTAAAGTAAAGTTTAAAATTAAAAAAGAAACTATTTAAAATAAGGGTTTTTATTTCTATTACTTATTAGTAATATTAATAATATCGAGCCCGCTTTCTTTAATATATTATAAATTAGCTAATAAATTAAAAATAAGTAAATTAATAATATATTAGTAATTAAATCTAATACTAGAAGAACTAGTAAGGTAGCTAAAATAGTATACTAATTTAATAATAAAAAAGATAATAATACAAATATTTTATATAAAACTAATATTATAAATAATATATATATATAGCTTTAAATATTAAAAATAAGATTTAAAACTCTTATAATTAATTTTATGACTTATATAAATAAAATTATAAGTATAAAAATATATATATAAATAGCTTTATTATTAAAAGAGAAAAAGTATACTTGCCTTATATAAGGCTTAGAACTCCCAGAATTAGCTCTCTGGCTAGTTAAGAGCTCGTTTTTCAATGCGATTTTCATCGCCCTCGAACTTCTGGACGTCATTCAATCCGAGGGCTGTAGTCGACGCCAAGGGGGAGATGCTTTGGTGGAAGTTGAGAAGGAGGATGAATTGGAAGAGCGTGTAATATGCAATATTGACCAACTCAGCCTCCAATTCAGCATTTCTCCGACCAAACTATGAAATACTCGTATTGGTGATCACCATATAACACATCGCTCATGCACTGGGCATAGAATCCAAAGTCACACTGTCATAGGCTCAAGTCCCACAGCTCCCTCAGACTGACACAAGTTTTAGCAGTTGCCGTATCTGGACGGCTGTGTGTATGAAGTTATCCTGTTGGTAAGTGGTCTCACGGCCCTGTTCTCTTTCTCTTTGCTTTTATCAATAAGTCGTTTACCAATATTCAATTTCTGCAGAAGAGATTTTAATATATCAGGAGCCCGGTTTACTGTTTTAACTATGACAGAGTTGGGAAAGGCAAGACGAAAGCTGTTCGCTGGGCAGGAACGATATTCTCCGTCAGCGTCAAAAATACGATGTTCCAAAACTTCGTACTAATTCCCTCGATGCGATAATCCATCTCATCAGCTCTGCGATCTTCGGTTCTGACCTCCACACATACCATGGGCGCGCAACGCTATAAGACACCATTTAGCCTTCGGCCACGAAAATTAAAACATTGTCGAGGGGGAGGATAATGTGATAATAACTAAGAAAGAGGTCCCGCAGTTGTCACGGGGTCATGTGCTTAATAGGAAAGTAACGGAAAAGTTAAAGATACTGGGAGCTATGGAGTTATAAAGGCCCCGGACGCTCCGACTCTAGCCCAAGTTTGCCTCTGCATCCGTATCCTCGTCCCGAGCCTGACTCTTGACGATGCGGCATTAACAGCAGCCTTGAAGTTTGTAATCTTTTGCCCCTCACTTCCTAATAAACTAGTTAGTCAAACCAAGTTTCCGTCTAGCCAGGAATTCGATGTGACTTGCTTAGGTATGTATCCTCCTCCATGGGCTCGCTTCTTGACGGGCTGCTGGGCTCCCTGGAGCGCTTGAGAAGATTGTTGCTGCTGTGTGGGTTGGTATGTAGGTCCCGATTGTTGCACCTGCAGAGTAAGTGTAAGCTGGGTCGGAAAGTGTTGGCTACCGTCAGATATAGTCACCTTTCCAAAAGTGCCTCCTTGCTGAGTTGTAGACTTATTCCCAGGTATGAAAGACCCTCCATGCGGCCGCCTTGAGTTTGTCTGAGTACGGTCAGTCACCTTGGCATTTGGTGGGACTTGAGCAAACCATTGTTAATTGTTGAATTTCAAAAGGGAAATGACTCGGTTATGTTGAGATTGTTGAGGAAGGGGGTATTCGGTATGGGGAGGTAAGATTACATATTCTTTTGGGCGGCTAGGAAATGGCGGACTGCGAGAGGCGAATCGACAACTTGGAGCCTCGCTGCCGCACGTCCTCGAACAATTGACTCATGACTGGGACTCCATCGCCCAAGTCGGTGAAATTATGACGCCGCCCAGAGGTGATCTCCCGGAATTTACTCCACAAAGGGAAGGCGGCAACGACCCTCAGTCAAGTCCTCGTTACACAAGCGGCACGGGAAATAGCGCGTTTCAGTGTCACGACGCCCGACTACTTAGCCTTTACGCCCGACTACTGAGCCATTACGCTCGAGGACAAGGAGTCGTGGAATACAGAACCCTACTAGATCACGCAAAACATCGTATTTTAAGATTTCATTTAGATGAGGTTCAGTCTCAATTGCACGACAGCCTCACGTCAGCTTAGGGCGTCCCAAAATTTTCTTTCCGAAACATTCGGCCTTCTTGAGCCCCTTTTTACGGTACGCGCGGTTCTGCTAGGGACGACGAAAAGTATTTAAAAATGCTACGACGGAATTCTGTGTAGCTAAACTAAGGTGGAAGGCTGACCATTGACGCAAAAGAAAAATTCGTACGGAGGGCGAACTCCCCAGATATATTTCCATCCACGCAGGTTGGCTTCTCCATAACTGTAAGTAAGCAAAAGACACTCTCTATCGTAAATCACACAGTTTCTCACGCCCCCAGGCATGCTTAAGGCAATTCAGCCACGAGCAGCAACGCAATCCAAAAATCTCTACGCATACTCATATCGGAGGTCAGCACAATAGGATTGAAGCATCCATACGTCTAACACCAGCGCTTCCTCCTGCTATGGGGCCAGCAACTGGATCTCGGGTGCTTCGAGAGAACTACCCGCTTCCACCTGTTCCAAATCCTACCAGCAGTTCACAATCATACCCATCTCGTAGCCCATCAATGATGGACAAAGGGCCTCCATTGCCACCATTACCCACAGAACTTGGTTGTGAGAGCGCAAAAAATCCTCCACCAACAGGCCAAAACACCAACAGACCTGGTCATTGTTCTTGCGCATATCGGCACAGAGATTTGTTGGGAAGAATCTGGATTGGACCGGAAGACGATCGATATCTGAGTTCTCACGATGGGCGCTTAGCGGAACTTGTTGTGCAGACGGCTGGTGAGCTGTGTAACCGTCCCACCGACGTGACTTGGAAACGCACCACCATTCGAAATGCAACTCCCCTCATGCTTCGAATTGTATGCTGGACAATGTCTTCTATATCGATGTACCCAGATCAGACGGTTATGGGAGGTCCCATCAGCGACGAGTCTTCTGTATCATTGAACGCAAACCAGAAGGCTGAAAGGGGCCAAATTCGCCTCGGCGAAGACGACTGGGGTAGAGTTTTTGTCAAGTGGCTTCCAGCGTCCTTTGCACTTTTCGTTTTGGTAGGTTCGAACCTCTTTGAAGTTGTTGCAGCATCTTCATTCGGGTCCTGTCTGACTTGTTGCAGATGTTCATTCCCGCAGACTTGAATGGCGAAGTGAGGAACAGCGGTTTCTATGAAAAGTTCAAGTACCGATATTGGGGCTATGCTAAAATCCCAAGCAACCCCCAAGACAGTGCAATGAACAATCGCAGGGTACTCGGAGAGAGTCAAGGAATCAACCCTATATCGGAGCGGCCACTCCGACCAAGATATTTATGTTTTCTGGATGAAGTGAATGGAGTCAGTGTTGAGAAAGTTGAAGATCGGATTTCCCGGAAAGGAATTGAATATGACATGAATTATATCTTCGTGGCATATACGAACGAGCAATTCTCTCAGGACGAGGATGAAGACATGGAAGCTCTCCACCATATCGCCCAGGGAGCAGCTAGAGCCACTGGTGTCCCAGCATACTGGATTGGATGCAGCTGCATGCCTGACGAAGACCAGATAACAGAAGATATCCACCGGATCAGCGATGTCGTTCGCGGCGCTCATTCTTTGGTCGTTATTGTCGGCCCCCCATCCGGAAATAATGAGTGTGAGATGGGGATGGAGGGAATGCTGAAACAGTGGGGAACTCGAATGTGGACATTTCCAGAGGTTCTGCTCAGTCCCCGGAACCACGAAATTGCCGTTTACACTCGTGGGCAGGACATGAACAGCCCTCTGACGGTGCATAAAAGAAACTTTGCAGCTCTTGCGTGGGAGGACGCAGCTATTGCTAGGCAGCTGGTTGACCACTATGAATCGTCCATACACTTGACACCGCTGGAATTAGTTACTCTTGCATTGCGGTGCTTACAAAGTCGAGAGACCGTGCAGTGGTCCGAAGGTGATATGTCGTATGCATTGATGGGACTTCTGCGGCGTAGGCCCAAGGTCCATCCTGAAGACACTGCTTTCCAGGCTTTCGCACGACTATCTCTCGCCAACGACAGCAACAAGTTACTTGAACGCTTGATTTGCACACTGCCCAAGGATATCGGCCAACAGTGGTACACGACAGACGATGCTTGGGACGTAAATTTATGGGATATCGATCCGACGTGCCAGGTTGCTGGAGTTGGCGACGACAATACGGTAATCCTGAGTGGAGCATTTGGAGCTCCAATTCGATGGAAATCGTTCGCTCCAGTTGCCCTTCTCACGCGGACTACAGTGAAGCGTTGGGTCGCAAGGATCTGCCTTCGCGGAGCTCCAGCGTGGTTCATTTTGGGAGTCTTCTTCATTGCGCTCGGTTCCGGCACTCCTAAGATCAAGATTCTTCTTGGTATCGGCGGCTTCTTCCTCGCTTTCTCGTTGGCTACGATCCTCGCATCTCCGTACATGCTTCGTGTCATCTACATGGGCAAATCATGGGGCACACAACCATGGTTCTTCGGCTTCGAAGGCTACCTTGACATCGCAACCATTGAAACCAACATTTTTGGCGTTAATTTGGGTCGCCTGACGTGGAGCCCATTCAGTAGCGAGCTTTCTCGCCACTACGAGACAGATGAAGATGAGTGTATCGGGATAGATCCCACGGAAGATCCAGTTGTCAAACGTCTAGTACAGGAGGCTAGCAACGGAAATCATGGGCAACCAAAGGTATTCACGCTTGTCGACACTTACACCATGACAGTGACAATGTTTCGGGCTGCGCGACCGCCCGTTGCAGTGTTATTGTGCGGAAGTGAGGGAGGCATGCAGCGTGCCGTCATGTGCTCCTATGACTGGCCAACTCAAACACTTTATCGCGAGACAGTATTGCGGATGAAGACGTTGGTGTTGGAAAAGATGTCTCGAGTGGATAGTTTACAGCTTGGATTGCAGAGGCCGCCTCAGACCCGCTGCCACTGCAAACCTTCACAAACATATCCCGAGGGAGGAGCTAACAATGTTTGATGAAAAGAAGTCTATTTCCATTTTCTCTTCTAATTATTTACGTCTGTTGATCTTTGATTGCCCGGGAAATTAATACTAGGAATGCATTCGTTTTTCTATCCAACTAAACAAAAATGAATAATGTGTATTTATCTACCTTCATAGTTGTTGTACTGGTGCCTCACATTGCTACAGAGTTAACGGTGCATAACATGATGTGATATGACCCCGGGAAGTAGGCCCGTCGGTGTCCCCTCAAGCCTCGCCATGCAACAGCCCTTCCCTCCTTCTAGCACCTTATATTTGACGAAGAAAGCACATCCGTTTGTATTGCGTCGCTGGCTGGGATAGTTCGAATTAGTTTAACAAACTTGGAGATGTCTCCTCTTATTAGCAAGGAAACCGAGAGCGCGCCATTTCAATGCAAATTGATTCGGTCACCGATCATGGCCTTTAACAGACCAGGCTTTAAATATAATACAAGTACTATCATAAACTGTAGCACCTGTTAGTTTATTAGATAGCCACATGCTAAATCCAGATGTGCCGTCACCTAAATCAACATCGGAGGTCACTGCAACTATCCGTCGAGTTGTAGATAATTAAGTTCCATTTACCACGACCAATTCTTGTGTAGTTCCTAAACCAAACAACCCTAGAATCAAGAGTACACAGCTATTTATTTAGATAGCATTTTTTTCAGCACTAGGAGGTGGGATAGAGATTTCAGGGATTGCCCTGCTAACACTTCAGGATGATGTCACCGTCCTCTCAATGCCTTAGAGATAAGATAATTAGTGCCCAGGATTCGACCTTCTTACAGACCTCCCATTGTACAAGTACCACAGGATGGCAACGGTAGCAGTTAATGGGATTGAAATGACCCAAAATAACCAAAATGTTGTAGAAACTCGGATATGTCCTCCCGTACTATCAAAGCTGAAAAATTGGCTGCCAAAAATGGTCTAAGATTACAACACATTAGCCGATCCTTAATTAATCGAAATTTGAATCGAGGCCACCTACAGCCGTGGTAGAGATCGGCAAGAAGAATAGAGTCATTGCTGCGATAGTCTTCATCGAGTCACTGTCTCTTTGCATGACTCTGCTATCTTGCTGCGTCACGAGATTAAAGGACTATTCAAACTAATGTCAGCCACGGCGTATTTCTCGCGGTTTCCCTTCGGGCTGCTTACTAGATTAATAATATTCTGCATCCTTTTCTCCAAGCTCCTCAGACGCAGGTTCACCGAGTGAAAAAGTCCTTGCTTGTATTTTAGCCTGAATTGTGTTGCTTCCATGGCCTCTGTGCTGCTGGGACCAGCCATCTCCAAGAGATATTTGTGATGGGCGAGCATATTCTCAACGGTCAGGAGAATAGCATCTGAGCCTTCCTTTAAGTAGATAATGTGCTTGGCCACATTATGCAGACCGACAAAATCCAGTTGGTCGCTGTAATCTCGGGAATGTGCCCGATCGAGCGTTTTCTATCTGCATCAATATGGTGTTGGAAAGTGTACCAAGAGGGGAGAGAGTACTGTACTCACTTCTTCGATTGCACGAAATACATCAGATAGACTCCAAACCAAACCATCGGCTTGAATGAACAACTCATCTAAGATGATGACGAAAAGGTTATATGGGTCATGGACTGCATCTCTCCATGTAGAATTTGAGGCAAGGCGCTCGAATCGTTGCTGGAGCGAGATGGATGCTCCAAAGCAGATCAAAGTCATGCAAGTGTGGTTACTAGGATAGGAACTACTCAACGGAAACCATTTTAAGAAAAATCCTGCCCTGATCCAAGACCAATCCATTTGGTTATGGTGAATTGAAGCGCCCGGAGCAATAACAGGGTTAATTATTTGCGGACTGTGGCCCTCAAAATGCTGAACAGTAATGTTCTTGCATAGGAAGTGAAACCAAGAGTCTGCTATATCAGCTCCACAGTTTAGAAGGGATACGCAGTGTACTTACAATGCCAGTTATTACTATCTTTATTGGTGCCGAAAGAGTGTGTAACGGATTGAATTCTTTCGGATACAAAGCCGGGAGGAACTGAGTAGTGCCGAAAGAGTTGCTCAAGACCTGCTACAGTCTCGTGTGTCGGTTCGTCCAGGGGAGCGAATCTACCCGTCTACAAATTAGTTGATCCGACAGCACAGCAGCAGCTCCAATGTTACTAACATTACACGCAAATGAGGTTCTGGACGAGCGAACAGACCGTCTAGGCTCATTTCACGAATGGGCTGGGCGGAAGCGGCATTTTGCAATAGTGCTAGCCAAACAAGTCAGCTATCTTTCTCAACAACATGCTTGTGGTTGAGTTATTTGCCTTCAGGCCATTCGAGGACGCCCACACGTAATTCTTCTACTCCGAGAGCCTGGCCGGGTCCTGGGATGTTTGCGTAGGAGTCAAAGCGATGCGTACCGTCGCAAAAGGAGAGCATCCTTGTTCCAGGGCGAACAGAATGCCCAACAAAGATAGATCCTTATTTTGAAAACAGACGGGCAACTTGTGTAGATTCCAAGACCCTGGTGCGTGTACAAGGGGTATTGTTGTGTGTGCTGATAGGGCTGAAACCTAAATCGCATAATCACAACCCGAGTCAACTCTGTTAAGCAAACCCAAGCGAAGCGAATCGATACTGTCAGTTGGAAGCTGGTGTTGCTTTTTTTCTTCTTTTTTTTTTGGACACGTGACCAATTCATAAGTCCTCCAGAGAAACCCATTTCCAAATAACCTTAAAACCGGAAGTGGTATTACCAAATAAATATTAGATATGCAATTATACAAAATTTGCATATACTGATATAGCATATGAAACATACAAAATAATAGAATTTAAATATTTAATCACTTTTCTACTTGTAAGTTTTCATGACCTGCACGTGACTGCCATTCGACAATTGTGAACCCGTGTTATTTCCTATGCCTCCGACTATAAATACGGCATATATAGCTGCGTCATATAAAGAAAAAGGTTTTGGTAGTTTCATTTATTTCCCTTCTTCTTTTTGTTTATATAAAGTTACCCTTGTGCAAATACTTAGCATTGTTGTATCCATGACGCCATGTCCGACGGATTTATCCACAGAATGGGATGGGAATAGTTCCGCTCCGTTCTTGATATGATGATATCCGGGGGTGTAAGGCGAAGTGGAAATGTAAAAAAGATTTGGTTCACGGGAGGGATGCTTCTGCGGATTATCTTTGGAGGTCTTTGCCAAGAGCGGTGATCTGACTTCTGGGATGCGCCGGGGCATATAACGACCAAGCGGATAGTATCAAGAATGGTCGGATACAGGTGCTGATTCCAAAGGTTATCTAAAGGCGCAAGATTGTAGATTGAAGGAATGTTCACTGATTTGAGGTGTTTGAGGGAAGCAGAATGATTGGAACAAAGAGGGGGTGCTTCAATACGGATAAAATCCCTACTGAGGAAGAATTGGAAAGACTCAGAATAAACCCGAAACGAGAAACTAAAACTCGGCCTCTGGCGAGGGAGGGCATTTCCAGATGGCTATCTAACTTGTCACATTTGGATTGTTGGGGGAGAGTAGAATTTGAAGAGCTGACGGAGAATTCGAGTAGAGACGTGATAGTAGCATAAAACGGGAGAATTTATTTGTAACCATTTGCCTGTGGTTCCTTCCAGTTCGGAGTTGGAAAATTATTGTCGTATATAAATGCTGATGGGATATCCCCATGGACGCAACTAGTATTGGGAAACGTTCGTATCCCAGTAAGAGTCTGACAACTTTGAGGCAGGGAGTACAGAACGCTAATGTAAGTTTAAGAGTGCCTCGCATTTGGTTGAGAGAGTTATCTCCAATGCTGCATCAATTTCAGCCCACTCATTTCTTCTCTTTGAAATCGTCGTTCATCTACTAATATCCGGGTACTTTGGAGCTGAAGATCGCCAGGAAGAGGCATGCTTCTATGACGAAACGCGACATCGTGAATGGAATCCTCACATCTCTAGGAATCCCTTTTTCCAAACATTAAATGCGGAAACTTGGATGATTTTGAAGTGCGCGGAGAATCTCGTGGAGTCATGGGCAGTGGGAGAGGCAATCATTAAACAGCAGAAGCAATAAAACCAGTTACATGCTTCCCATGGCCTGTGGAAACAGCTGGAACCTATTAGATGCCATTAAATTGACGCGGGAAACATAATTTGGATACACAGCTCCTCATTTCTATATTTGGCGTAATGGAAAATGCGACTCTGTTGTCGAAGCTTTGTGGCTTGAAGGCTGCACCGTTGGAATACGGAGAAACCGTGCTATTAAATGTTGTAGTTTGCTTATTGAAAATAGGTCGCCTATTTGGAGGATCTATATGATAGCATTCGGGTCGCTTTCGGACGAAGATTACGTTAGGTTCTGGTATGACCCAGAGTACGGCTGCATAGTGATCCCTGAAACAAGGAGGAGATGCCGTTCGGAGTGCACTCACACGGAATACAGATTTCCCAGTTATAGTGAGCCGGCTGACCACAAAGTTTAACGGCAGCCAGCGCTTTTGATACGTCTCGGTGCCGGCTTTTCCTCTTGGGTAGTAAATAAGATTTTGGTCTAGCCATTCACATCCATATTAAACCAATCCAACCAATCCAATCCTGTCTTATCATCCATCTGAAAAGTCGGCATATATGTCTCCAACTCCTGCCCCGCATTATTGATTGCCTCCGTGATCTGATCGTCTGACATAGCAGAGAACTGCAGGAATTCAGCATCCATCTGGCCCAATCCTAAGTCTCCTCTATTCTGATAAGTTTGAATCGGTGCTTGTATTTGCTGCACCGAATATTGTTGTTGGTTCTGTCCTGGGAGATTTCTTGATTCGACTGCTTGGGGAGGCGATCCAACGACTTCACGGAGATGACGGCCGTAGAGAGCGGAAGTGCCATTGCGATGCGGCGGATTCGAGCCAGTTCTCTCCAGTACATCAGCAGATTCTTCGATTAGTCGTCGGATACTCGGTGCTAGGCTTATGCTTCCCGTCGAGCCCAAGGTGCTGAGATAGAATGCAAAGCAGGCAGCGAAGGAAATCATGATCGCGGTGTTGTTTGGCATCGACTTTAATCGACTTTCGCCTTGAACTGCAGCTCGCATTACGTTCAGTGAGGAGGAGAGACCGGCTGCGCGAAAAAAGCGCTTCACTTCCACAGGGGCAGTGGGGTGGTTGATGACACTAGAATAGATTGAGAGGCGACCGTGGGTGACGAGGATTTCCACATATGGAGGGATCGAGTTATCTGGAGGTTGTGAGCAGATAAAAAACAATGGGATACAGGGCACAAACCTTTCATCCCGCCTGTTGCAAATGCCCACGTCGCGTACCAGTTGCCGAAAAACGAATCAATCATATCTTGCAGCCTGGGACGAGTCAGCAGGCGCATCCTGCGAGAATTCCGACTCACGATTGGGCTATGGTAGATCCGTTCACAGCGTGTGTTCTGTTACTGTCGCAGGTCTTTTTGACATCCGAGATGAGGTCGACCTGTGCAAGAGTCAGTGAAGTTCTCAATCCAGACACAAATTTGCATGCGAGATCTCTCCGAAGCATCGTTGAAGCTACGATGGACCCATCCCAACTATCTGCGGTCGGGGATTGATGCCAATTATCGCAATGCTCGATGATTGGAGTGATAGGCACTGTGAAGCTTCGTCCTCTCGCGAGACATACACTGGAATAGGTTAGCCACTACAATTAAACCTGCTGGAAACTAGAAATACCCTCTGTCGAGCACAAACAAGGCCAGCCATATCCTTTCTCGACGACGAAGCAATCGCTGCCCTAGCTGGGATAATGGCTCTACGTCTTGGAAACCATCGAGATCCAGTGCTTTTCTTGCGGCGATGCATTCTGATGGCGACCTAATCTCATGAACACCTGCTAAGGACTCACTCGGCGACGGTACAATGAGTTTGTTCAATGAGATATCCACTGCAATAGTGAGAGCAGAGGCCATATAGGAGCAGGTTTCATCATCTGCCCAATGCTTTCCAGGTGCCATCCATGGAATATTGACCATGAACGCCAGGACGATTTCGGGCGATCGATTCCTATTGACGATGATATCTCGAGCGAGAAGTTTGCAGTGAGACTTGAGTCGCTTGGACAATGCAGCAGCAGTTGGGATGAAAATGGCTGATACAGCCATAATCGAGGTAAACAAGAATGACGACTGCTTTCGGACGAATTTCGGAGTATGGAGCAGCGGGTCGAGACCCCATCGTGTATGTGCAAGATTGTCGTAGAAACTATACTGTAAGTCTCGATGCATGTTGACTGAGGAAGGGCTACTCACTATTGGAACAATGTGTTAGCCTCAACTTCCGTGGCAAGTCCCATATCAATGGGGTCAATGTCAGATCCGACATCCAAGCTGGGACGAAATGGTCCGAAGAAGGCCTGAAGATCGGGATCCGCCACCACGTTTGAACTCCGAGGTTGGGGAAATGAGGAGCGATTTGTGGTATATGATGCTTGATTTGGCGGGGCAGAGAGATCCGAGGCTCTTGCAAGGAGCTGCAGCGGGTTCTCTGCGTCGTCAACCTCGAAGTTGTCGTCTGAAGTCTGAATTCCAGAGAGGGTCGGTTGTCCAAATTGGGTTTGCTGATGAGGACCTTGATCCTGACTGGGCGTTCTTTGGTGATGAAAAGAGGCCTCGGAACCGTTTGTCAATTGTCTGGGCAGCAGGCCTTGTGCCTCGCTCAAGAGGGTTCGCAGGTGCTGTGTGTCCTGGTCTGCTTCAAATTGCTGGTCGCTGCTCTTCGACCTCTTGATAGCCTGTTCTATTTGATAGACAGCCTTTTCCAGCCCATCACGTTTACTATTGAGTTGTGAATTTGGGAAAACCCAAGAGTCGAAGATATCACATTACTTCTTGATCCCTTTCTTCCGGCCCACCCGATATTCCGGGACGATGCACTCTGCTTGTGTCTGGGCACATTTCTTGCATTTGAGATGGCCAGCATCACGCAGGCATCTCGTCTTACTCCTCCTACAATTCAAACATGCAGCCTGCTTCTGGTTCTCACCCTTGTCGGTCGCATTCGAGCTAGACGGGGACTGGACCTCCATCGGGATGATGCTGTCAAGATCGGAAAATTTCCCAACATCGCGACAAGGCTGGCATCGAGCTGTCTCTGGGGCTCTGGGCAGGAAGATGTGATGTTCGCAAGAATTTTCTCCTCCTTCGGCCCATGAAGTACTAGGGCGGAAGGATTTCGTGAAGAAGGAAAGAGTGAACACGATTGGAAGTTCGTCTGGAGGAGGTTGCACGTGATGTCATTTCGGTCGACCCCGCTTTGTGGCGGCCGTCAAACGCCACAACTGACAAGATTTTCTCACAACTTCATCGAAGTTGATTGGAAATCAGTAGGGGTGGAAATTTTTTACATAATTATATTATATATAACGGGGTCAGCTTTATTTATATATAATGGGATCAGCTTTATTATATGCATAATTTTATATGTAATTTATGGATTTTTTAATGCAAATGACAGGTCACATGGCATGCTTTCAGGACTAAAGTTATCCCTTCGTCCGCTGAGACATTGCCACATTAGCGGCCGCACATGAATATCCCTAATTTGGATTATATTCTGGCTGAATTAGATATATTCATGTGCGGCTGCTAATGTGGCAATGTCTCAGCGGACGAAGGGATACTTTTATTCTTCTCCCGCCCATATTCTGCAAGTGGGAGAAGTGGGTCTCACGTGCATTAATTTCTAGCCCTGTGATTGGTTCAATTCGAAACCTCCATTGGACCCACATAATATAACGCATAATGGGGTCAAGAGCTTTATTTATAATTATACCATAATGGGGTGGGGATTATATATAATTATCCAGCCCTAGAAATCAGCCAGCGAGACATCAAGCGGGTTGCATTCAATCAAATATCTGGCTTATACTACAAAGTCTATTCGTTCTTAGTATCCTATTTTCTCAAGTCTCCCGCTTCCTCCGGAGGCTTCCCGGGACGCTTCATGCCTCCTTTCCCCCGCCGAGGCGCACGCAGGACTCGACAATACCAGCTTCATCGACACGTTCTTGTGTCCCCATTTCCTGAATGTACCGTATTCTATAACTCTCTGTATCCTTTGCCCCCTGGAGCCACCTTTTTTCCCTTGGAAAGACCAGAACCCTGGAACCCCCAAACTCACTCGAGATGACCTCCAATGTCAAAGAGTCTTCGCAGCGACCAACCGATGCAACTGTTCCATGAACAGGAACATGAGGATTGTGTTGGGCCTGCAAGTATCAGCTAAAATCGATCAGAGCGGGCGAATCCAACTTACGCCAGTCTCAACCATGCTGGTGTCCATCCCTTCATCAGGAATCCTGGCCCCTCATTCTTTAACGAGCTCAAGAATATTCTCACGAGTCCCTTTCCCGTGTCAGCAGGATGCAAACAGTTTCGGACTTTTACATACCCGAGCTTCTCTGCCCGCAGAAGCTGCGCTTTGCAACCTGCTCTTTAGGACATCTGCTGGTGCACAAAGCGTTGTCGCAACCGTCCCCGCCGCCAACGAAGCCGCAATATGGACTGGAACCCCATCCGAAACCTTGAGTGTTTTATTGGATAGAATCTGCCTCTTTGCAGACGTATATCTGATGCCAGTTAGCCTCTACCAATAAGTGTTGTCATGCTGCATACACGGCGATCTGCGAAACATCTCCTTTTCGTTAGCCCAGATTTAAAGAAGAGGACAGGTTGTACCCACTCATCAAGATACTCCTTACAACATTTGGTCCTAAGCCCTTTGTGAAAGTTCTCAAGCCTTCTTCTTTTCCAATTCTGATCAGCCCGCGAATGGCGTTCGGGTAGAGATATTTTTGGGCCGGTGCCTTCACGCCATCTGCACACATCCGGACGAGAACTATCTGGAAGTTGGCGTGTCAGACTCATCGACGTCCCAAGGGCCAAATTAACTACCTCTGTTGGATTTCCTATCATTCCCGCGAGTCCGCCAGCTATCCCGGCGCACGCGATGGTGGACCCTGCAGAGACCTTTGCTCCGTTTCGCAGCTGCCAGTTGCGCGCAAGAATGTCATACAATGCAAACCGCGCGGTGGAATATGTCGTCTGGCGGAGGATTGAAGCTGACAGACCGGACCAAAGGGATCGAATGCCTGCAACGTCAGAACCAGGAGTGACTGCGACTTGATGTCGTCCTTACCATCACGGACTGCAAAAGTATGCAGTGCTTTCAACATTGGTTGCTTCGAGGACAGGACTTGCATACAACTTTATCTTGTCAGCAATTTGCACGTTATCTCATTCTCAATCATTGTTTCTTGGAGACAAACTTACTACTTGGTTCGATCAAGAGGGTGGGCTGTTGAACGGCAAAGTCAGTAGAGGATCGAGTAGCGGAGAGTCACAACTCACTGAAACAGGCCGCCATGGAGGCAGATGCACCACTGCAATAAATTCAGTATCTCCATACACACAAATTAGGAGGTTGATTCACAAACCCAAGCCAGAACGGCTGTTGCTTCGCCATTTTCTAATACGTCACGTGTCGTCCAACTGCATAGGACTGATCTACAGGATCGAATATCATCCCCATCATGATGTTGACGTACCGTATTCGAGCCTCGTACTTCATATTTCGTCCGGCATCAGAAATATCGCCGCCTGAATCCCATGTTAATCCCGGTCTCATCAAAAAGGAGTCGATGCTCACGTGTAGGCATCGGCATCAGAAAAATCACCGCTTTATCCGGAAGTATGACCTCGGACGAAAATCAACCTCCACCTTCGGGGGTAAATTTACATCCGCCATCCCCCACCGCCTTGCCGCGTTTCGGCAGAAACATCTCCGAACGTGACTTCATCATCGACGAGAACGACTCAATAAACCACCTTCCCTCTCCTTCTCTGATTAATTTCCCAGATATTTTCAATCCCAGTTATTTTCAATCCCAGATACTTTCAAACCCAGATATTTTCAATCTATAGAGAAATGGCGATACGAAGAATAACCTCAGCTTGCTTGACACAGTCGACTCGCAGAGCCAATGCCTTCCTCTCCACACCCAGCATCCACTTTCGTCCCAATTCTATCCCCCAAGCGCGGCACTTCCAAATCACCTCAATCCGCCTCGAACAACAGGCAAATACAAGCGCAAAACGAGATCCAGCGCCGAAAATCATAAGGGGTCAATCAAAAGTGTTTAAGGATGCCGATGCGGCGGTCAAAGATCTGAAGAGTGGAGCAGTGATATTGAGTGCTGGGTTTGGACTGTGCGGGACTGCTGGTAAATTTCCCCAACTGAATCCTCCTCACAAATCGTGGTATTTGATGCTGATTGGTCATTCATTTGGCAGAAACTATCATAGCAGCAATCGAGCGGAGAGGAAAAGATGGCCTCAACAATCTTACTGCAGTGTCCAACAACGCAGGAGCTGCAGGCGGCGGCGGCCTCTCGCCGCTCGTTGCATCAGGACAAATTGAAAGATTGATACTGTCGTACTTGGGAGGGAACAAGTTTCTCGAGAAGAAGTATCTCAGTGGTGAGATTGCGATTGAGCTCTGTCCGCAAGGGACGATTGCAGAGAGGATTCGAGCTGGAGGAGCAGGAATTCCTGCTTTTTTTACGCCTACAGGGATCAGTAAGCTACACCAGAAGTCTAACTAGCCTGTGTTGATGCTGAGCGACTTTATTTCTAGATACATTATTGCAGTCAGGAGATATCCCCGTCCGCCTCGGTCCCGTCGACCAAGCAACCGGAAAATCCACCATCTTAGAAAAAGGCAAGCCTCGAGAAACCAGAATATTCGACGGCAAGGTCTACGGCATGGAGACTGCGATTGAAGGTGATCTAGCAATATTACGAGCATGGAAAGTGGATGAAGCTGGGAACTGTCAATTCCGGTAAGTCCTCCTGTTGCCCATCCTCAATCAAAGACTCGGACGACGGACTAACGGGAGAAAGATATACGACAAAAGCATTCGGCCAAGTAGTTGGCAAAGCGGCAAAAGTTACGATTGTTGAAGCAGAGAATATCGTGCCTGTTGGTGATATTCATCCTGATAATGTGCATTTGCAAGGAATATATGTGGATCGTATTGTGCCGTCGACTGTGGAGAAGGTGATTGAGATTCGGAAGTTGAAAGAAGTCGAAGGACAGGCAGAGGGCGGGAAGAAATCTGAGGCGTTGCTGAGGAGAGAGAGGATTGCGAGACGGACCAGTAAGGAGTTGAAGCATGGGTATTATGTTAATCTTGGCGTGGGTGAGTTTGCTAAGTTGAACAAATGAGAGAGGAGTGAGACTGATCATAGCAGGTCTACCGACGTTGGCGCCGAGTTATCTGGATCCGGAGACGAAGGTGTGGATTCAGTCTGAGAATGGACTTTTAGGGATGGTGAGTCTGGATGAACCCCCCTTGATCTTCCATACTGACATGCTTTAGGGCCCATATCCAACAGAGGATGAAATCGATGCGTAAGTAATAAGTATTATCTCTTCCCTCAACTGATTCTCTACTGATCACCCACAGCGACATCATCAACGCCGGAAAAGAAACTGTAACTATGGTACCAGGCGCGTCAACCTTCGACTCCGCCGAATCCTTCGCCATGATCCGCGGCGGGCACATTGACGTGTCCGTCCTTGGCGCGCTACAAGTCTCTGCCAATGGTGACCTCGCAAACTTTATGATCCCAGGCAAAGTATTCAAGGGGATGGGAGGCGCGATGGATCTTGTGGGCAACCCAGACCAAACGAAGATTATGGTTGCGACGGAACATGTGGCGAAGGATGGGAGCGCCAAGATTGTGGAGAGTTGTGCGTTGCCGTTGACGGGCGCGAGGTGTGTTAGTACGATTATTACGGATTTGGTAAGTGATATGGAGTGATCAAAAGGATGGAGAGTGCTGACGTGTGATAGTGTGTTTTTGAGGTTGATAGAGTTAAGGGTGGGTTGACATTGACGGAGCTTGCGCCGGGTGTGGATGTCGAGGAGGTGAGGAGTAAGACGGATGCGAAGTTCGCGGTGGCAGATGATATAAAGTCTATGGAGTGAACTGTATATAAAATAAAGATAGAAGATTTTGCTGTCATCCGGTGTTTGGGATGGTTTTGAGGGCATGCTTTCCATTGCACGTTTATAGAGTCATTGCTATGTATATACAAATCTATACAAGGTCATAAACAATGATCTATCTACAACTTCGCCCTCTCCATCCCCGGCGCGAAGGAACTACCACTCCCCTCCCCCAATGCCTCAACAATCCTATCCACCGCGTCTAAGAGCCACACATTCCCCTCATCAGTAGCAAGCCACTCTCCCCCTTCGACAGGAAACTCCCCACTAGCCTTGAAACTCTCATCCTCATACGCCTTCCGCAACCCAAACACATGACTCACAACTTGCGGTCCAACGCCCGTCTGAGCACGTAAACAGGCCACCGCAACAATGGACGTCAGCACTCTTCCAACCTTGGCGCCAGTCTCACGACCAAGGACAGGAGGGTCAGCGAACAAAGCACCGTACTCGTGGTTCAGGATGAAGACGGGGAGGTCAGGGTGCGAGTCTGCAAGTTTTGAGAACAGTTTGCTATCGAAGGGGCGGTAGATGGATGACCAGAGGGATTGACCTCGGTTGATGATGTCGTTGATGTTGTTCGTCGAAGCAACTCTGTGAGAGGTCAGCACACCGCCCCAAAACGAACACGGGTAACGACAGACCGAGTAGGTTTTGTAGATAACGAGGAGACGATCTCATTTGGCAGATTTGAGCGGAAGGCTCCTAGACAGTTGATTGTTCGAGGGACCTAGAGCATGTCACGTGGTCAGTATCAATTCTGAATCTAAAGGGAATTGAAAGGTACGAACGCCATTGAATCCAATACACTTCAGCCCGATCTCCCTCATCAACTCAGCTGTCTCAACAGATTGTTTCTTGTCTTTTGAGCCTGCCGTAGCGAGATTGTACAGCTCTGTTAACCCGTCTGGGGAATTCATCGTCATCGTAGCCGCGGTCTATGAACATCAGATGAAACACAACCTCCTCTCAGCGTTCAGCATGACTTCACTTACAGATAACGTCAGCCATGCCGGTACTCCGACATTTTTAGACGTTGCCTCTTTCCTCAGACCCTCGTACACAGAGCGTATTCGAGGCGATGCAGGGAGTGTGTTTGGCCGCGCGAATGGAGCATTGATGAGCGCTTTCAAGCTCGGCGAAAGTTTCGACATCTTCCTTTCCTTGCTCCTCAATCTCAATTTCAACCGAAAGCTGTGCTTCCTCTCCTTCCTAAATATATCTCTCGACAGCATCCAGAATCCCGCCCGAAAGTCGGAGAGTTTGTGAGAAAGAATGTCACTATTTGAGATGCAGTGGTGTCGGCAATAAAAGAAGCCCCGGTGCACCACTAGAGGCGGGCCTAGCGCTGACATTGCAGCGACCTGCAACTGGATGGCGGGATGGATGCAAGCTTCCTTCGGGGCAACATCACACAAACAGGAAAGTCTACATCAAGGCTCTGCATCCCCAGCTTTCCCCCAGAATGCTTCCCCTCACTTTCATTCAGCGCGCACGAAGCAACTTCTCTCTATCCTAACTTCATACAAGAACCCGAAAACGCAAAAATGGGCGATAAAGAGCAGAAGAACAGAGACGAACTGGGCCTGGATGAGAAGTTGGAGAATGCGGAGGAGACGCAGGGTAGCACGACTGTGCTGGCCGCTGATGCTGCTATGACACGGAGGATTCTGTTGAAGCTCGATTTTAGGTATGCTTCGGCGTTATCTATTCTGAATAGTTTCAATGTCTAGGAAAGAGACTGACGCGCTTTCCCCACTAGGATTTTACCTATCCTCGCCCTCCTTTTCCTCTGCTCCTTTCTCGACCGCACGAATGTCGGAAACGCGAAGACATATGGTCTGGAAACTAGTTTGAAAATAACTGATCATCAGTATGATACTGGGTTAGCGGTGTACTATGCGACGTATATTGCGAGTGAGATCCCCAGCAATCTCGTTCTGAGGAGGATTTCGCCGAAGATCTGGCTTCCTGCCTTGACAGTCATGTGGGGTATCGTGACGATGTGTCTCGGGTTCATCAAGAATTACGCCGGATTCATGGCTGCGCGAGCTATCTTGGGGATAACTGAAGGCGGTCTACTTCCTGGCATTGTAAGTCGATTCCTGGAGTCCAATGGGGTTTTTAGCTGATCGTGGCTTAGGTTCTGTACTTGTCTGGGATGTATACAAGAGGAGAGATGGCTCTTAGATTGGGTCTCTTCTATACTGCTGCTTCTCTAAGCGGTGCCTTTGGTGGCTTGCTTGCAAGAGGACTCACGTCTATTGGGAAACGAGGTCACCAAGATACTTGGAGCTGGATATTCATCATCGAAGGCCTAATGGTTTGTGTTTTGTTCATCCTACCCTGGTACTTGCAAAATTTGACATGACTAGACTGTGGTCGTTGGTATATTTGCCTACTTCATGCTCCCCAATAGCGTTTCTACCGCTTCATTTTTGAAGAAAGAAGAACGTGTGTTTGCTGCGACTAGATTGCATCTAGACATGCCCTCAAGACTTGCTGAAGATGGAAGGTGTGTGCTCTTTCCTTCTCATGCATATAAAGCTAAATATGTCTAGCGAGCGCAGCCATGAATCTTTCAAATGGTCCGAAGTTGCCCGCGGCATATTCAACATCTCTACCTGGCTCAGCGCTTCGGCCTACTTTGGTATTTTAGCCGGCCTGTACTCCTTCGGCCTCTTCCTCCCCACTATCATCGTCGAGCTCGGCTACACAGCCAACGAAGCCCAACTCTGGTCCGTGATCCCATACGCCGTCGCCTCCGTGGTAACAGTCATCGTCTCCATTATATCGGATCGCCTCAAGTTGCGCGGGGTCATCATGCTCTTCGTCCTCATTCCCGCCATCATCGGCTACGCTGTCATCGCCAACGTCAGCGTCGCTCATCCGAAAGTCAAGTACGGGATGACGTTCCTGATGGCCACGGGAATGTACGCGAGTGTTCCGTGCGTTCTGGTCTGGAACTCGAATAACAGCGCTGGGCATTACAAGAGAGCGACGACGACGGCGCTTCAGCTGGCGATTGCTAATAGTGGGGGCTTCGTGGCGACTTTTATTTACCCTAATGCGGAGAAGCCGCAGTTCCACAGGGGTCACACTGTCGTGCTCGGCCTCCTTGTTGGTGCTTGGATCTTGTGAGTCTCTCCCTCCTATTTATAAGTCACATGACCGTCCTAATGCATGGATGTAGGGTTGCCTTGAATGTGCTTTATTGCCACAAGGTTAACAAGGACAAGGCGAAGGGGAAGTACGACCAGTATGTTGGGTATGCAGATGATAGAGACCCGGATTTTAGGATGGTGCTTTGAGGCTTGTGCCTGAGTTCTCTTCAAGGATGTGTTGATGGGTAGTGTTACGTTACTTTACTTGCAGGACTACATGTCCGCATATCAGTTTCATACAAAATTAATAGATTGTTATCTCTCCCCCCGCCAGTGCGCGAAGCTACGAATCCGGAGTCTTAGACTGGCTACCCTCCAGCTAAATCTCAGAAAGAAATTACATAACCCTCAAAATTCCCCAGTTCAATTCCTTTTCCATGCCATCGATCCTCTGTTTTCATCGCCGTTGTACTTTTGAGCCGAGATTATGTGGAGAGCTACCGGAGTCCGGACAAAGCAGGCCCCCGAAGCTTGCTTGGCTGTTCCCATTTTTCTCTTGAAACGGGAAATAAATGTGTAGATCGGCCTTTCTCGTTCGCTACCCGGTGATAATTTGGATGAGGGGAGGTTTTGTTTCGATACGATTCGGAAGTCCGATTACTGTTACATTCAATTTCCGCTGTTTTTGAGGTAGGAGCGTCCAAGAGAGATGCTTGTCACGAACTATGGTTATATATGGGCAGCTTTTTGCCCACTTCAAAGATTTTGCGGTCCGAGTCTTACGGAGAGAGGCATAGCCCGCGATGACCCCCCGAATTGCTTACTTTGGTCATCAAAGGGTGGGTTTATACGACTCTCTCAGTGATGCAAAAACCCATACTCTGTCGGCCTCTTCCATTCAAAAAGTTTGGCATTTGTCGAGGGACTTTCTCTACGGATTGGGGTGTATCTTGTGACAGCTGCGGTGGGAGGAATGCCAATCAAAGTTGCCTGAGAAATGGTCATGGCATGCTGCACCGAAATCCTTCACTTGAAAGAAAGGCAGTTGAAGATAGTTGATTATCTGCGACAATGCGGGACAACACTTGAGTCCCACATCATTGCAAGCAAGCAATCAGAGCCGGGCTAGATAGTGGGTGGCGTAGAAGTTCGCAGGGTTGCAATGTGTTGGCTCTCCGTGAAGTATAATTTCAGTCCGATACTTCGAGAGACGTGCAAGACGCGGTAAACACAGCACCGGCTCCCACAAAGAACTCGCGTCTTTTGTTTTGGCTGCGTGTATTAACTTTTGTTTGCTACCTTTCCTCAACCTCATCTCATTTGAGCGCCGCGTAATGCATCGTCCGGTTGATAACACGTCTGGTGGAGCATCGAATTTGTCATCCGAAGGTCATTTTTACGGAGCTTGACCTCCGCCTAGAAGATTGAACCTCAGGTTCATATACGGCTATATTTGACCGAACGGATCCAAGTCTGGCAGGCCTAAAGTCACGTTTGCGGCCCTGCAAGACCCTTCTTTAAGCGTGTAATCCCTGCCGTCAGGCCTAAATTTGCCCCTAGCTGCACCTTATGCCTTCCTGGCGACCCCTGAATTTTCTCTGGCAAGGAACTGCGATTTTGGTGGGATTTTGCCTACTTTGAACAGCTCTTTTACGCCTTTGGCACACTACACCCTACAGATCAGACCAGCGTAGGCTTTACCTGTTTATTAGATGCTGTTAACCTATTTTGTCACTGTCTGGATGATGCTTTGATTCAACTAAGCAGTATAAAATGCACATTTTCGGGCTGAGGTTACAGATCGTTGACATGAATTTTGAAAAATACAAGCGCCAGGTGAATACTAAAGTGGTACATGCAAGTGAAATTTTGGAGTGAGGGAGCTCGTATGTAATCTTCCCTATGAGTTTCTTTCCAAATTCCGGCCTCAAAGAAAGATTCAACTGGCATAATTCTATATGAACCGCAAGTAGGTCTCGGTGCTGCGGCACTATGTATCCAAGTCGAGACTCTTAGACGATAACGGCGAATCAGAAATTCAAGCGCAAGTCCAACGGCATCGAACGTTCATGTTTTTGGTTCAAGAACGCTGCATTGAAATTTCCCACATGATTCCAGTCATCTCCGAAATGTCGCAACCGAGATTTGCTACCTAATCCCGTAGTCGCACTCATCAGGCGCTCCCAGTGCAATGGTTGATCTCGACTCCAAGATACGGGTTCAGGGTAAGAGTGGCTCTCTTGGGTTGAAATTTCCACTTGTTCCCAATTGCCTGTTTTTGTGTTATACAGAAAAGCCCTTTCTGTGTCCCTTTGGTTTTAATGTTGAGCTCATACTGAGATACAGCGAGGTTGTTAGTGTTGGACGGAGAGTTTAACAGGCAGGAGAATAGCGCCCCTGTTGCTGCACCTGGGTGAATTTTGACGAGAGCCGGAATGGTTTTACAGTTAGAGGTTGGACGTGGGTCATAATTTCGAGTTGGAGCCCCGAGGAGAAGTGTCTATACTAGAGGTAGTGGTAGATGTCGAGTGGTAAGTGAGGTTGAAAGTGGGGACGTAGAACGAGAATCTGAGTGGAGCACGCTTGTTAATTGAAAATCAAATGATTTCGCCTCCTTTATCTCGATTCTTGAGCTGAATCATAGTCGGGTAGAAGTACCTTACTAGGGCCGTTGGAAGCATCTTATTTGGTTATTCATTTATATACAAGGGGCAGTAATAAGATAATAAAGGAAGAAGAAATCGTAGTCCTTCAGGATAAGAGAGGAAGAGGTCGCTAGAGAAAGTGGTTTTAAGTATTACTAAAATTATGTATCTACTAGGCTCGCGAGGCCTGGGCTAACTGATTACAATAACTCAATTTCTAAATATCAACACGGTGCTTCTATTCAGTGAAGGTGAATATTGTGAGGTTGCCGATGAGTGGTCCCTAGTGAGTGATTAGTGACAATGCCCGATTCATGGGGAACTGCTGAGCTCACCATGTAGACCAAGTTCCTATGAGTGATTTTCCAAGACGCATCACTCTGCTTTGCCCACACATCCTGATACTGTCCATAAGCCGTCACCGTGAGCCCAAGGAATGGTCCCCTCCCAAAATGCGTCGCCGTGTAGTATGTCACCGAGAATGCCGAAGTAGGAGACAGGACATCGATGAGTTGCGTTGCAAACGCATGCTGTGTTGTCACGGCTGCGAGGCTCGACTGCAATACGGACTGAATGGTTGATAGTGACGTAAGAATGTTCAAAGGCTCGGAGTAGTTTGCGACAGCGTTGGAGGCGAAAAGCTGACCGAGAGCATTGAAGTTCTTACCGTCGATTGCCAGCGGGTAGAGTGCGAGCGTGGCGCGAATGGCTTCTATAATAGTAGGATTGGCAGCGTATGGCGCATTGGCGAAAAGAGTTGGAACGTCGAAGAAAGGTATCACTGCCGCACCAGGGAGAGGTGAGGCTGAGCGCTCGGTCGGATCAGGTAAGGGGGTCGGCTCCCTCAATGTGCTGACAGCGGTTACGCCAAGAGCAACAGCGAGTATCGCACAGGTCGAGCAGAAGAAACGCATTCTGTAGTTCTATTGTGAAACGTGGGATCTGGAAACGGACTCGGATTCGAATGGTGCAAGTACGGTACCTGCCCGGGAAAGCAAGGGATGGGTGGTCTATAAGAGCACGCAGATCAATGGCTGCAGAGGCGTACTGACGACAATCTCGGGGCTCGGTACCCGTTCATACCCTCCACAGTGTACAGTACCACGCTGGTTCGTGAAAGCGATTTGGCCACCAACGAAATTGGTGTTCCTCGCTCAATCCTATGGCACGGACCAGCTAGTTCTAGCGCAGCCAGCTTGAAGTACCTCCCATACAAATTGAACGGGAGTTTCACGGATTTCTCATCCTCAATCGAGAAGCAGCCGTGCCCGTCCCACCCCCAGGCCAATAATGTCTCATGCAACCTGCATATCGGCTGGGCTACAGTCGATCCGATCCAAAAGCGACAAAAAAAAAGTCTACCAAAATACTAATTGATATAAATCATATTAATCGGAACTATCGTATATCTTATAGTAATTATTTCCTTAGTCTCCGATTTTTAATACCTTTAATATTACAGAAGTTACAAAGCACGTGACCATTTTATACGAGCGCGCATAGAAATTTTGGCGTTTTGTAAGAGTAAAAAATCATATCTCGTATAGTATACGAGGCTGCACGTGATTAAAATCATAAACTTTTTATACTTTATATTCTCTTTAGTAGTGACTCTTAAAATTTAAGCTCTTACTAGATATACTAAGCTTATAGAAGCTTAAGGAGCCTTATAAGACCTTATAAGTCTAAGTTAAATTTATTATTTACTTAGGTACACGTGACTTTCGTGAAATATTTTGGCGTTTTGCATGGTCAGAAATCAAAAAAGTAAGAAACGTCCGTGCACTTCAAAACTCGATTACTAATTAACCACAAATCGCATTAAAAATCTGATTAATAGGTTTTATTCGCTTGGTTCTTTTCTGTAATTGCATTACTTAGTATTAATTACTCGGGGTTGTAATTAAAAGGTTATTATGGATATAAAAGGGCGACCGTTTTGTCGCTTTTGGATCGGACCGACTGTATTGTTTGGCGGCCTGTCGCCATTGTAGGGATGTGAAAATTACATATCGAGGACTTGATTTCGTAATACTTTAGTAATATAATTTAATCACCCAACAAGCAAACCTTCCAGCTTTATATTGCAGCACCACCAACTGCATACCCAATTCAGTCTAATTACCTTAATCCCTCCGCCGAAACGCTTGCTGACCACTTCAAAAGCTTCGCAGAAAAGAAACATTTCAAATCCATGAAATTTCCCCCTCCACGTGACGATGTATACATGAATTATACATGATTTATGCAGTCATTTATACAGTACGTAATTGAGGACTTGATTATTATATAACTTAAATAATTGCAAATCTCACATCCCTACGCCATTGCCCGTCAATCGCGGGCCCACCAAGGTGCAAATAGAACAGAGGGGCATTTATTGGCTCGTAAGTGCTACGCGGCTACGCCGTTCATGGGCCTCGCACCAAGACCCGAGAAAGAACCGGGGAAGAGTACAAGAGTAGTTAATAACCCTTCTAGAATCATGCAAAGCTGACCGTGGGAGCGCAAACCCTGAAGGTACTCCCCCCCCTAATTACTTGCAATAGTGGGTACACAGACCACAGACATTCTACCATACAAATCACCTCGGTCAAGAGGGTCCACAATTACAAGTAATTAGTGGGAGGGAGAGTACTTAAGAAACCAACTCGGCCGAATACGCACTGGCCGTAAGTACGGCTGGAGGCGAACCGGAGGAAATGGCAATCCTCCCTCGGACTTCCTTATCTGGACCTCACCAGAGCAAGGTCTATGCCGAGGAGAGTTATAAGACTGGGGCTTCCCCCTCTTTCTCATGTAAGTAACTCAAGCTTCTCACACTCGTTTCCCTTCCTACTATCTCTTGTTTTTTTCGTTTGTTTATTATTAATAAAACCCCACATGTATATTAGATCTATAGACAGCTCACAATAAGCTCTCACCCTTATTGGGGTCCTTGAGTAGATCCAGGCTCCCTTATAGAGATCCTTCTTCCGAACCTTAGCCAGCTAGTCAAGCCGTGCCTTGTGGAGACTGGCTCCCGGGGAGCCGGCACCTAGCCAATCTGTTAATAAAAGCTATCTCTTAATGTGTGTGAAAAGGGGAATTGGGTAAATGCCCACCCCCATTTTCCCTCCCCTATTAGGTAAGGCGCGCGCACGAGCCCACCGCCGCTTTGGCGGGGTATAAGAACCGCATCCCCTCCTACCTCCTACCACTTGCTCTTATCCTCCATCTCCTCGCAGAATATCTTAGCGCAACTGGTGCTGCACATGATATTTGCAGACTACTATTCACCTCGGATTCTATCCTTTCATTCACAAAGAAAAGCAAGAAGATTCGCTAGCCACTATGTCTATAAGAATCCGAACCGCTCTCAAAAAGGATTTCCTAGCTATGCACAAAATGGATTTAGCAGCTAACGCTACTCATCCATTTTACATCATCCCATGGAAAACTGCAGGTGTTGGGGCTTGTGAAGCTTTCATCTTGGACCGTTACGAATATCTCTACCACAGTCGCAATCCCGAATACACCTTCCTTGTTGCGACGGCTGGAGATGAAATTGTTGGCTATCTGATATATCGAAAACCCCTTGGGGAAGGAGAGCCGGGGGAATGGAATCCTACTTTTCCTAATGGAACGAATTTGAATTTTTTTGACAAAGTCTTTGGGGAGGTAAAGGCAGCTAAGAAACAATACAATCTGAAAGGTTATTGGGGTACGTATCTATCCTGAACGATTTGTGTTTTACAGGGGGTTCGTTTGGGAAAGATACTAATAGTGATTATAGAACTGGAGGGTTTTGCGGTTCATCCAAACTGGCAGCGCAAAGGCGTTGGATCAACGTTGGTCAATAAATTTCTCGAGAGTGTCGATGCCGATCACGCAAAGTGTTGCGTGCGTGCGTCAAGGATTGGGAAATCCTTGTATGAGAAATTCGGGTTCAAGATGATGGGAGTGGTGTCGATTGATCTGAAGGAGTTCGGAGATTATGAACCGTATACGACTTGGGATATGCAAAGGGAAGCCGTATGAAAGAGCATATGAAAGAGAGTATGAAAGCAATAGAAAGAATCTATAGATGGAGTTCATCACTTCTTAGCGGAATAGAGTCATCCTCGACTTTTTCCATATTTCCTCGCTATGCTCTGTATTTTGTAAACATTTGCTTTTTTGGGGGAGGGGGGCATTGAAACACCTCTTCTCAATCTCTTTGCGCTTTTCAAGTTCCTCCTCTTTCCTTGACTCTTTCATTCGTTGCTCTCCGCGCTTTCTCGGATTTCTCCTCTTCGTAAAGTTCTTCTTATCTAGACACCATTTTACGGACCATCACCACTAGTCTCACTTTCTCAGCTCTCAGCTAACTGCTGCATATCTTCGTCAAATCATTCATCATTTCCCGTATGGAAATCTTGAGTTCCACTTTTGTACATTGGCGACACAAATCCTCTGCCATCTGCGCTTGCTTTTCAATCTCATCCCTTTTTACCGAAGAAGGTACGGAGGACGCGGCCATAAGTCTTGCAACTGGCAGGGGTGGGCGCCAAGCCTAAGGACGCCACCAGTGTGTCAAAGAACTACTCATGCTACTCATACTACTCATGAATATTGTGGTGGGGATTTTACCCCTATTGGTCACGTGGCGCGGTCATGTGACCTCCGGACGTCCGCAGTCCGCAACCCGCTTATATATTACCCCTCTTTCCCTCTCAGTTTAGATATCAACCAACCTTCACTCCTTAATTTCACGTCTCACTTATATGCTGTGATCCCATGCTATGAAAGCCCATTGTCCTCTATATATTACTACTTGTTTTATATCCTTATTATAATATTTATAAGTAGTATAATGCCCTAAAAATTTGAGTAAAGTAGAGTATATACTCATAAGTAGTATAAGTAGTATAAGTAGTATAAGTAGTATAAGTAGTATAAGTAGTATAAGTAGTATAAGTAGTATAAGTAGTATAAGTAGTATAAGTAGTATAAGTAGTTATAAGTAATTATTACTTGACTGGAATAAATCCGGGTCTACTTAATAATAATTAAATAATAAAGGTATTTATTAAGTAGCCCTAGTAAAAGTAGAATAGGGCTTTATAATAGGTATATATAATAATACATGGACAGGTATTAGATATCGTAGATCTAGTTTCCTATTTTGGGTAAAGCTTATAATCGGAATCATATAGATTATATGGGATTATGTTTCCTAGTTAAGTAAAGTGCTTTATAGGCTTGGCTAAGTACTAGGGAATATATAGGGAGATACTTCTAGCTTTGGAAAGGGGTATTAATTAGTTTTTTATTAGAATTAATTCTTGGAATTAGTTATACTTACAAGTATTACTTTATAGCTTACTTATCTTAACTACTTATATATTACCTGTGAGGTGTTTGTTGGTAGGCAATAAGACAATAGAATGAATCAGTGTGTTGTGAAACCACAGTGTTAAATTCAGTACAGAACTAATCTCTGTCCCTCCTGTGAGGTCCAGGGAAGCCCCCTCTAAATAGGAGGCCCCGATGGCATACATACAATTAGTGATTTATAAGCCTAATGCATATGATGTAAACAGTGGTTGGTTGGGATATCGAAGGGCTGCCGAACTCCCTGATCGACACCTGCGATATCCGAGGTTCGTCACATGCCCTTAAGTCACGTGCGACCCTGCACACATCACATTACCCTGCTATTATATGTCTTATATTCTAATTAATCTAACCTTAGGAAAGTAGTTTATTACGAGGTAGTTAAGCTATTAATATATAAAAATATTAATAGCTAAAGTATTAACTAGAAGAAACGCCTCTATTACTACTAGGGTAACCTAACCGGGTATTTAGGGGAGCGCCTAGTCAAGTATTCTTTATATTACCTAATTAGGAGAAGGAAATAGAACTCAGATATTCCTAGAACTAGCAGATAAGATAATAATAACAGAGAAATTAGTAGTAGCTTACTATTATATTACTAAGTTAGAAATAGAGATATAATAGAGAGAAGATCTAGAGGAACTAGAAGCTTAGATCTATTATCTTAAAAATATTTAAATATCTAATATGGAATCTATTATATTTCCGGCGGTACTCTTGGTTTAGAAGGCTCTAAAAACCCGAGAACTACCTATTTACCGGGAAAAGAGTATTAAAGAAGCCCAGAACTTCTTTTATTAGGCAGAGTTAAAGTAGTATAAAGATAGCAGGATTATCTAGGCTACTAATATAGTAAAGATTACGTATTATATTTCTTGTTTTAAGAATATAGCCAGGAATATCTAGAAATATAGGGAATAATTAATAGATATTAATATTATAAATTAGGAAATCTTTATTAAATTTATAAAGAATTCTATCTTGAATCTAGAGAACTATAGTAATAATATTCTTATTAAGTTTAAGAATACTAAATAATAGCTAGGCCAGAGTATTTAAAGCTTTATATCTTATTTAAATAGCTTATTAGATAACTTGAGATATATAAGTTTATTATAAGAATAGAATAATTTATTTAGTAGCTTAAGGCAGGAGATTTAAAATAAGACTAATTATTAAAGAAATACTTTATAAGAAAGAAAGAAGCTTATTTCTATAATTATAAGAATTAAGAATAATTTGAATCTATTTACTTAATAGAAATATAATAATAAGCTAATAAAATAGTAAAAGAAAAAGAATAAAAGAAAAGAAAAGAGAAATAATAAAAAGAAATAAAAGAGAAATATATTTCTATTATAAGGTTTATAAAACCGGAATAGTAAAGATATAATAATAGGATCTAATATAATACCCGTATTAGGATTTATAAAACCGGATATAATTTACTTTATTTACTAGAAAGAGAATTACTATACTATTACTTGCCCTAATTAAGGGAAACTGACTTACTATAACTATAATAAGTCTGGCTATAAAATATATAAATACCTAGAACTAAAAAAGCCAGGAAATAAATATGCCTTATAATAGTTATACTTATTTATATTATAGAGGGCAAGGCTCCTAAAATAAGAATAATAATTAAGATTACTATTAAAATAAGGAAAAATAAGTAAAGAATTAAAATATTAGTAAACTCGGGTATAAAGGCTAATTATATAAAGAAAAAAATTAGCTTTAAATATAAATATTTTATTAATATTAAGAATAACTCTCTTATTCTTACTAAAAGAAAGAAAAATCTATTTATATAAAGATTATATTTTTAGAATTATTACCAAGAATATACTAGGGAACTAAAAAGAGGCTAATATATACTTTATATTATATGATTTTAATCTAAATTATATTAATATAATACTTGAATTCCTATAGCTTTATTAGATTAATTCCCTAATTTTCTTTAGGGAAATAATATAAAGATACTAGATTTAATTCCAGAAAATTAAGGTTCTAAATACTAGAAAGTTTACTAAAATAATAAAGTATAAGATATATATTTTTCTATTAATTACTTATTTTATAATAGATAGCTAAAAAGTTATTATTATTATTATAAACGGAATAAATATATTTCTCAAGAAATATTAGAACCTTTTCCGAGAATTTTTTATAAAAGCTATAAATATATTACCTAATTATTATATAATAGAATATTATATAAATCTGGAACCAGGGTCCTAATTACTATATAGTTTTATATATACTTTATTAGAAAGAAAGCTTAAAGTTCTTTAGAAATATCTTAATATTAGCTTAGAGAAGAAATAAATCTATTATTTTACTAGCCTAACTAGTACCCTAATTATATTTGTTCTAAAGAAAAAAGGTAACCTATATTTATATATTAATTACTAGAATCTAAATAGAATTATTATTAAGAACCGAATATTATTATTACTTATTAGTAAGATAATAAATAGGCTTTATAAAATAAAGATATATATAAAGCTAAACTTAAAAAATACTTATTATTAGTTATAAATACGGGAAGGTAATAAATAAAAGATAATATTCCAAATATATTATAAATATTTTAAATATTATATTATACTTTTTAAATTATTTAATATTCTAGTAATATTCTAGATATATATTAATTATATACTAGTAGGCCTTATAAATATTATTTATATAATTTATCTAGATAATATTTTAATTTATTTAGAGAACCTAGAATAATATATAATAGTAGTCTAATATATACTCAAATAATTATAATAATACTAGCTTTTTATAAACTTAGTAAAATGCGAGTTTAATATAAAGAAAATAAAGTTCCTGAAATTTATAATTAGCCCAGATAATATAGAAATAAAAGCTAGCCGGGTTATAGTTATTAGGAAATAGCCGGCCCTAAAAAATAATATCTAAGAAGTTTAAATATTTCTAGATTTTACTAACTTCTATTAGAGATTTATTTATAAATATTTTAGAATAGTAAAATAGTTAACTAATTTATTAAAAACTAGTAAAAACCTATAATATTATTTTAGCTAGATAAATAAAGCAAATAAGGCTTTTAAAAAGCTATAAATTATATTTATAATAGTACTAATTCTTTATTATTTTAATCTAGCTTTAAAGATTTATATAGAAATAAATACTTTAGGATTTGTAATTATAGATATGATTTCCTAGTTCTTTAATAAAAGAATAGAAGCCAGGTAATATCCTATTATCTTTTATTTAAAGAAAATAATTATAATTAAGAGTAAATATAAGATATATAATTCTAAGCTCTTAATTATTATTCTAATATTTTATACTTAGTAATATTATCTAGTATATATCTAGTATATTATTATTATTAAAATAGATTATAATAACTTGAAATACTTTATAATTAAAAGAAAACTAAATAGTTAATAGATAAGATAAGTAAAGAAACTAGCTATCTTTAACTTTATCTTAGAATACTAGCCAGGGTATAATAACCCTACTAATAGGCTATTAAGAAAGCCAGACTTTATAATAAATATAAATAAAGATACTTTATTATTTATACTTTATAATAAGCTATAGAATATAGAATAGAAATCCTTATAAGTAGTAGTAATAGAATACTATATTATTCTTATAATACCGTAATTTAAGGCCTAAGAGAAAGGAGATAAATATTTCTTAATTAGTAAAATACTAAGGAATTCCGAAAAGGAAGTTTATTTTAGTAACGGAATAGTATTAGAGATATTACTATTTGAGCTTATTACTAGTATAGCTAGTTATAAATAGTATATATTACGGATTCTAGCTATATAAATAGCTAGGTCTAAAATAGTATATAAGAAAAGTAAAGAGATATTATTTAAACTACTATTATAATACTAAAAGCTTAATTTATTAGTATAATACTAGTAGTATAAATAGTTCTTAAAAAAGATCTTTATTAGAGCTATTAAGATTTAGGAACTTAATATATCTGGGTTATTAAAATATTAGAATATTATTTATATACTAAATAAGCCGGCTCTTAAAGAAGAATTACTATAAGCTAACTATAATAATTTCACGGATAGGTATTTTAGTACTAGTAAGATACTAGAGATTCTCTAGAGAAAGTACTTCTAGTAAAATATAAAAAAGAATATAAAAAACTATATTAGAACTTATTCTATATATTAATAAATTAAGATAAAGAGATATCTACTATATAGTATACTTAGTTTATTTCTCTTTTTCTCTAAGCTATAATAAGAAATTACTATAAACTTTATTACGGGGCTACTTCTTTTTAGGTTTTATAATAAAGTATATAATTCTATACTTATTATTATTAATAGATATATGAAAATAGTATAATATATTCTAATTACTAAGGAAATCTCGGTTCCTGAATTAGTAGAGCTATTTATATATTATATTATTAAAGACTTTAGTATATTTATAAATATAATTTCTAATAAAGAATCTGTTTTTATAAGTAAGTTCTAGTTAAGTTTATACTTTTACTTAAAGATTTAATAATAGCTAAATATAGTATTTTACTTATAAACTAATAGATAAATAAAGAATCTAAACCAAACTCTGGAATAGTACTTGAGGTACTATACTAGCTACTAGTAAAATAACTAGGTAATAAAGCTTATTCTCGCAGAATTCATATATAATAACTTTATATATTTAATAATAGAAATTTCTTTATTTTATATATTATATAAATTCTATTCTAGTATTAAATTATATATTAAGAATAATATTCTAGAAAAAGAAATACTAGTAATATAAGAAAGAATATAAAGGATTTAAGTAAAATAAAAGATACTAGAGAAATAATAGTAAGAAGTAATAAATATATAGAAAAAGTATTATAATAAGAAATATATTAATAAGGAATTTAATATATATAATAAAGTCATACTTTATATAAAGAATATTTAATAGCTATAACCTAGTATAAAGCTAGTAAATAGATATCTTAGCTTCTTTAAAGTTCTAGAAGTTATAAGAATATATAAATAGATATATTACTTGAAATTATTACTATTATATTAGATTTATAATATTTTTTACATTTTTCTCTTAGAATAATAGTACTCGCAAGCTAGTACTATAGTAGAACTAGAACTAGTCGAGATTAAGAATAAAGAAGAATTTAAAATAGAATTTATTATAGTTTATAAAAAAGGCAAAAAAGAAAAAAAGAATCTTATTTATTAGAAGGGCTACTTACTAGTAAATAATATATAAGAACTACTAAGTAATCTAGAGAATATAGCTTAAGAATTATAAGAATACTTGGAAAAGAATAATATTATAATACTATTAGCTAAATAGAAATATAAAAGATAAATACTTTTATTAGGAAACTATTAAAAATTATATATTTATTCCTGGAAAAATTATATAAAAATTATTAAGAACTTTAAAAACTCTAATTTCTATATCTTATAAATATCCTATTCTTATAATTACTCTTTATTATTCTTATTATTATTCTTATTAGAATTCTCTCGAGAAATAAATAGTAAATTAGCCTATAAAGCTATTAGCTATTAGTAAGAAATAAGAAAGAAATAAGCTTATTTAATACTAAAGAATATTAATTATATTATTAAAAGTACTTTATATTTATACTAAGCTAGTAAGAATTACTTAACCTATTTCTTAGATTATTAAGGGAATTCGTTAGCCTCAAATAATAGCTTTAATATAAGAAGTATATATAGTTTAATATAAAAGAAAAGTAGTAATAGCCTTCTTTCTTTTGGGTAAAGGCTAGGAAAGACGCTTATATATATTAATAGCTTAAAGAAGGCGGTTTAATTATATTATATATATTTAAGAAACCTTAAATAGTATTAGAATAGGGAATAAAAGAAGGAATTTATAACTTATAGAATTATATTTCTTATTCTTGAAGTAGTAGTAATTATATATTAAGTAATTATTACTCTTAATATAAGTAAGGTCAGGAAACTTAGTAATATTCTTGAAATATTAAAGATAGTAAGAGCGAATTAAGGATATGAGAATATTAGCTAAATAGGTAATAATAGGCTAATAAGTACTAAGAGAAGTATTTATCCTAATAAATAAAAAAGTAGAAGAGGAAATTAGAAGGGAACTTAAATAAAGCTTAAATAAAGCTTAAAAAAGGCTTAAAGAAAGAAAGCAAGGGATAAGGAGAAGCTAGATATAGTATTATAGTTAAGAAAAGAGAAGGTTAGTTAGTAGAAAAAGAGAGGCCTTTTTATAATATCTTTTTCCCGAATAGTAATTGCGAATTCGGAACTGGCTTTATATTAGGAATACCTAGAAAATTCCAAAAAAGGAATTTATGAATAAACTAGAAGATCGGATTAACTTTTCCAAGCTCTTAAACTTATAGAGTAATAATCTATTTGCGAATAGAGGCTAAGTTAGGATTTACGAACTAATTAGAAGACTAGAAGAGCTTTATATCTAATAGTATATATCATACCCGTATTACCCTTGCAAGAGGAAATCGCCAGAGGTAATTTGCAAGTTAACCGGGTAGGGTTAGTAAACTATATTCTTAATTCTATTACCTGGCATAATAATAGGATAATTATAGGGAGTTCTTAGGAAGAACTAATAGCCGGGAAAGTTTCAGGGGAATCATATAGATCGCATAGAATTATGTTTCCTAGTTAAGTAAAGTACTTCGCAGGCTTGGCTAAGTACTGGGGAACATATAGGGAGACGCTCCTAGCTTTGGAAAAGGGCATTAATTAGTCTTTTGTTAGAATTAATTCTTGGAATTAGTTACACTTGCAAGCGTCACTCTGCAGCTTACTTACCTTGACTACTTGTACATTACCCTGCTATTACGTATCTCACAGGCTTATATACTATCCCCCCCTTAAATACTTATAGTGGGTCCTTTAGTAACGCCACCCTGAAACCTCGTTTATAACCCCCAACTAGGAAATATCAGGTGCTCTCTAGAATTGCTATTGGCCATATACCCTTGAGTTAGTTAGTACAGGAGTGGTATTATCTCAGGACCCACTATAAGTATTCAAGGGGGGGGGATAGTAAGACTAGCCAAATACTAATTTTCTATAATAATAAACTAGTTACTTTTCTCAGAATCTTGATTTGTTCCTAGCCTTTGGCTCGCTTACTAAGTAATACTACCGCCTAATTGGGTGGCGAGGTGGCGCTAAAGTAGAAGCAGGCAAGAAGCTTACCTAATTAGGCTAGCCCGTCACGTGTATCTATCACGTGAATACTACTCATACTACTCATACTACTCATGAGTAACTTGAGTAGAATATGAGTAGAGTATGAGTAGCGCTCTAATTGGTTGAGTAGAGTATGAGTAGGACCCACTACCCTACTCTACTCTACTCATTTGACACACTGGACGCCACATAGCTCTGGCATAGCAACGGTTCTTAGGGCCTCAGTTACCTGAAGGAACCTCGCTATTAGTAATGTTTACAGGGCCTGAGTGCTGTTATTTAAGCATGACAAGCCTACAAGGCCCTGTAATTATGGCGGCCTCTGGTTGCCGTGCAACGCCCTTACAATTTAAGCGAGTGTGGCGTCAAACCCTGACAGTTGCAAGACTTTTGGCCGCGTCCTCCGTAGCAGGCTCGGCAAAATACCTGAGGCATCGATACCAGTATCGATAGTATTAGGTATTTTTCAGGTATCGTAAGAATCGATACCGGAAATTTAGGTATTTTTGCCGAGCCTGGACCCTTCTTTAGGGGGACTGGGATGATGCCCCAGGTGCCGCGGGTTGTGTACCCTCGTGCAGCCCCTGAACGAAGGCCCTGTTACTAAGCGGCCATCACAAAGGTACTGAATCTATCTGACGATTGCGTGGCTAAGGGGTAATTGTAAAAGCGCCTCGCCATTGCCAAGATGGGTAAAGTTACGGCGGGTAAGTGGGGTTCGAGGAATTTATCCTCCCTCCGGATAGTCTAACGATCTACCAACTCCCGAGACCCCTTGGTAACAGCCTAGATGCAGGAATATGGAGAAGAAACTATCTCAATTTATCTTGGCAGATCGGAAGAAGCGGCCAGACTTGTGTTACCCTGGCAACCGGTGGATTGGATAATGACTTCCACGGGTCATCCCCGCGCAGCTTTCCACGTCACATAATTCTTCTTCTGTTGTTTACACCATGGGGAATCGTGATAGATTTTTCATTGCATCTAACATGCGAGAAGAGAAACAATTACACGGCACTATATCAAAGCAATTCGCCACAGGAGAGCTTGGACAGAATGCATGCCAACAAAAACAAACAAAGTCTGAAACATTAATTAATCTTTAGCACCGCATCTCTAATTAAGTCACCCAACATATTTACCTGAACAAATGGTCAGCAGTCTGGATCTGGGAGTGCAAGAAAGTGGCACTTACATATGGCTTTTTCATCATCGTGAAGTGATTCCCAGGCATGTGCCTTGTTATAAGTCTATCAGAATTGAGATACTTGTCCCATATGTTCGGGCCAAAATCAGTCCGGTTGTCCAGTAAGAACTGGGCGTGACCGTATGGGAACGGATCTGGTCTTGGATCTGTAGGTAGCTTGCAGACACCGTCCTCACACCAGATTGCCGTCACGTGCGGACTCCTTTTTGGATCGATCTTCTCCGCACTGTAATTTGACAATGCGTTCACTGAGGCAGCGAAGTGAGGTAGGAGCCATGGTGGGATCTTCGAATCGTCGGGCTGGGCGCCGTCACCTCGCCCCCCGAGGAGTCCGATTGAAGCAAACCATCTGTGTAGCGAAGATGGGAGAGGCTCGATGATGTCTGGGCATGGCGAATCAATGAGAATGAGTTCCTCGACGTCTTCGCCATTCTTCGTGAGCTGGTTGGTAATCTCAAATGCGATGACCCCCCCAGCACTCCAACCCGCCAGGAGGTATGGTCCGATTGGTTGACGTCGTTTCATTTCCACAATGAAGGCGGTTGCCATGCCAATGACACCGCATTTGAATTCTTCTGGGACTTTCATGTATGGCGAGTTCAGTCCAAGGACTGCTACGTGAGCTGCCAGCTCGGGAATCTCAACATACGAAGTTGCAGATCCACCTCCGTCGGGGACCAGCCAGAGGTATTTTGTTGCCTTTCTCATGTTCCCTTGAATCAAAACTGAAGTGGCAAGACGCTCGGGGCCGCTAGTTGGAGTTAGTGGTGAGACTTTGAGCTGCTTTGGTTTCGTAACAGGTGGAGGTGGTGGCGCCTTCTTCGGTGCACCGATGCACAGCGTCTTTTCGATAGCCCGAATTGTTGGGCTGGTCACGAACAGATCACCAGGGAGTGTGAGATCGGTTTTCTCTCGGAGTCGTCCAAGAATTGTCAGATTCATGAGAGAGTCCAGACCCAAAGTTGTGAGGTCGACTGTATCAGCGATCTCACATGTATCGACGCCCAGTTCCTCTGCAATTGTGGTTCTGATGAGTTCACCGAGGCTTTCCCCAGTCTCTTCCCCGAAGACGACAGGGTCTTCGGGAGGTGTTGTCACATTGGAGTCGTTCATAAGTTCGGGTGTTGAATGATCGTCAGATTCCGTTGGGCTGTAGTCTAAGGTTGGAATGGGTTTCGAGGTCTCAAACTTGGTAAGGAAAGTCTTGAAAGCTCCGATGGTCGGATGATCATTGAAATCGTGCGAGTGAACTTCAATCTCCAGCTCCTCGCGGATCCTTCCACTGACCGTCAAGGACATGAGGGAGTCGACACCAAGATCCGAGAAGCTGATGTTGTCAACCAACTCGTCAATTCCAACTCCGACCTCTGCTACCAAGATTTGGAGCACTTGGGAGCATACTGAGAGAAGTTTTGTGTTGACAGTGGCAATGTTGGCTTTGCTCAGTTGCGAGGTCGCGTCCATCTTTGACTTTTTCGAGGGCTTCGGAGCTGGCACGCTCTGGCGGGCAGGCTTGGGGTTTGCAGGTAGGGCGGCCTTTGCTACACCAACAGGAGGCAGGACCATGTTTAACACCCGGCGTGGGATGCACTGAAATTTCAAGCCACCTACACTTGCCACAATCCGATCACCATCGAAAATGAAGACATCGCCAGCAACTACGTTTGGTTCGGTAGGCTGCATTTTGACGTATGATCGATATGTCTTCTCCGCAGATAGCGGTTCGGCGAATCTCATGGATCCCCAACCATGAGATATGTATACACTTTCCCTGGAGTCGATGGCATCAGACCCGTTCATAATAAAGCCTGAAATATGGGCGACGCTGTCGATCCAGTAAGGGCAACAGACGAAAGTTCCATCATCTTTGGAAGTTTGGAAAACGACTTTCGAAGTAGCCTCTAGGTTCTCACTGTGAAGAATCACCTCTTGCATTCCACGATATCGTGCGTTGTAATCTACCAAATTGGCGAAGAGCTTGTAGGCCAAGCCACGGCCGATTTTGTGGGCCCTGCCATTCTGTTCGGCTTCCTTGAGCCAGTCGACCCGAGCTTGAATGAGGTAGGCAGTTCGCTGCCACTCAGAAAGGTACGCCTTGGTGTCACCGAAGAAGACGTCACAAGTGGCGTGTTCAACTTTTTCTTTGTCCAATCCAGTTGAAAAGCTTAATTGGCCGCTGCCAGCTTTGGTGTCTACCCGAGCCGTGAGTCGGAGGATCTGGCTGGCTCCATCGGGCCTGGCAAGCAGTGACTTGGGAACTTGCATGTTTGCAACATCAATACCGAGATTTGTTGCATCCGGTCGAACAAGCTTGTAGGCGTAATCACACACCGTGACTGCCATGTCTCCGTAGAGTGATGATGGGCAAAGCATGGTCCCGTTGACGACGTGCCCCGTAACAACTTCTCGAAGTCCAGGCTTGGCCAGATCGGATTCTATGGATACAATAGCGACGTCTCCTTCGATGATCTCGCTCGTGACAGTGTGTACAGTGGTTGTGGAGAGCTTCGGTTTGGCGTTCTCGATAAGCGGCGTGGGCTTACCAGTCGGAAGCTGGCCCTTTGTCAAACACCAGTCTCCCTCGTACTGGATCCAATAATTCTTGTCATCAAAGGAGTAACTAGGCAAGTCAAGGAGATGCACAGAGTCACTGAAGTCCCTATGGTACTCATTCCAATCCATGTTGACGCCGGCGGTGTGAAGTGCGCACAAGGAATTACTGATAGTCTTGTATGCGCTTTCGTTCCGTCTCAGTGTTGATGCCGTGATGTGGGCATTTTCAAGGGTGCCTTTCACCATGCCCAGACAAACTGGATGAGGACCAATCTCAAGCCAGACAGTCTTTTCATCTACAACACCGGCAGCTTGGGCGGAAGTCAATCCACCCAGGAAGTTGACTGGATCGCGTGCGTGGTTGCGAAGATAGACAGGATCAATGACTTCCGGCTCGTTGAGAAGTCTGCCCAAAAGTGATGAGATGATCGGGATCTTCTCCTCTCCGAAGTGTACTGATTCGGCCAGTCTTTCGAATTGATCGAGGATCGGATCTACCTGAGCAGAATGGAATGCGTAGGGTACATTCAGCTGAGTGCATTTGAAGCCGGCTTCGGATAGAAGATCGAAAACCTCAGACATTTCCGAGGACTGGCCACTGATCACGGTCTCGCGTGTGCCGTTGATGCAAGCAATATTGACTGGTGTAGGTCGATCTCTGAGGGTTTCTGTGACGGAATCAAGAGATCCTCGAATAGCAACCATGACATGAGTACCGGCGGCGCATCTCTCGACAAGGAGCTGAGCTCGTACGCCCACCAAGTAAATTGTGTCGCTAACGGAGAGAATGCCCGACACATTGAGGGCGGCATATTCTCCCAAGCTGTGCCCGAGCACAACACTTGGTTTGATACCCCAAGAGTCCCAGAGCCTTGCCATTGCCATCTCAAAGCACACCACCCCCAGTTGAACCACGACAGGTGATAGGCTTGATACGTCTTGCGCACTTCCGTCAATTAGAGGAAGGAATGTCGGAAAGCCATGAATTCTCGCAATCTGATCATACTCGTCGATTGTCTCCTTGAAAAGACTCGCGTTGGTGTACAATTCTTTGCCCATGGCAGGATAGTGCGAACCTTGGCCGGTGAAGAGGAAGGCGATCTTTGGTGGTTCTGGAAGGACTGGAATAAAACCCTCATTCAACCGAGACTGGAGACCAGATCGAACTTCGGAAATGTCAGATGCCGTAACAGTCATTCTCCAATTGTGCTGTATACGACGAGCAGTAGTCGTGTAAGCCAAATCCGCGACACTTGTTTTGGGATTCTGTTCCAAATAGGCCAAGATCCGCTCAGCATTCCTCATCATCGCAGACTTTGATTTTGCAGTAATAGCCACGACATGCACGGACCGCGGATCGGTCAATGCACGCTTCTCGGGAGGAGCTTCCTCCAAAAGCAATCCAGTATTGCCACCAGCAGCACTGAAATTGTTGACAAAAATTCTCCGAGGTGCCACAGTCCTCTTCCGGAAGGGTGTCTTGTGGAAAGCGATGTGTACATTTCGTTCAGACAGGTCCTTGGGAAAGCCCTTATTGATGGTATTTTTGATACCCACGTGAGGAGGTATGGCGTTCTTCTGGAGCATGAGCAAGCACTTGATGAGAGCAGTGATTCCGGAAGCAGCTTCACCGTGTCCGAGATTTGCTTTGACTGCACCGAGAAATAAAGGCTGTTCAGCGGTCCTCAAGCGATCTCTTGGAGCGAATACATTGGTGACGGATTTCATTTCAGTTCCATCGCCGGCTTGGGTGCCGGTGCCGTGCATTTCAACGTAACCAACGTCCAGAGGGTCAATGCCGGCTCGGCGAAGAATGCTCTTGTACAGGATTTCTTGAGTTCCGCCATGGGGGTGAGTGATTGAGATGGCATCTGCTGAATGGTTCGTTGCCGATCCTAAAATCACTGCCAAGACATTATCATTATCAGCCAATGCATCATCTAGACGCTTGATGATAACAGTGCCAACAGCATCTGCTCGGCAGTATCCGTCTGCATCGTTGTCGAAAGTAGCACAAGGACCGTTCTTTGAGAGGAATTGTCCACGACTGAGTCCAGAAAAGATGTCCGAGTTGGTCATACAAGACACACCCCCCACAACAGCCGTGTCACAATCCCCTGCCCACAGAGAAGTGCAAGCCAACTGAATGGCAGCCGCACTAGATGAGCATGCAGTATCAATGCTGAAAGATGGTCCAGAAAAGCCGAAGTGATAATTGATTCTTCCCGGTCCGAAAGCTCGGACACCTCCGGTGATGAAATAGGTATCAACATCTTGGGCCGCGTTGATTTCGCGCCAGTCATCGGATGTCTGCCCATAGAAAGTACCGATACGATCCAACTTCGTCGATCGTGTGCGATTGGGGACGTATCCAGCCATCTCCAGTGCCTCGTATGCAGTTGACAGAGAAAGTCTTTGCATTGGATCTGTCTGAAAGGCCTCTCGCGGTGACATGTTGAAGAATCGTGGGTCGAAAAGGCCTGGGTTCTCGATCCAGCAACCATACGGGGTGTGACTTGTATTCCTCGTCTTCCCAGTAGGATCAAAATGTGTTTGTACATCGAAACGGTCTTTTGGGACCTCCCTGTGGACATCTAATCCTCGCTCCAGAAGTTCCCATAACTTCTCGTGACTCGCGGCGTCAGGAAATCTACCAGACATGCCAACAATAGCAAGTTTGGTACGTCCAGTACCGTTGATCTCATTGCTTGGTGCGGGATTCTCCGGAATTGCTGAAAGTGATCGTGGCAAATCGATTTCAAGGCTAGTTTGCGCTTTGAGGACAGTTGCCAAGCTATTCGCAGCTTGGGAAGGGCCTGATTCTGTCAGATGTTTGCTCACGATAGGTCTTTGAAATCTTACCAAATGCAATCACCAGACACCGAGGTCCCCGATAATTTTGAGCCGCCAGAACACACCCTTGGACTACCTTGTGGAATTGTAGCGGCTCTGTGAGGATATCACGTAGCACAGCTTGAATCAAGGAAAGTGAGGTCTGTTCGGTGTACCAGGCTCCTGTGGTACAAGACATAATTGGAAATCTCGGGGTAAGGTTTCCTAGGACTCTCTGCACCTGTGCATCTTTAAGTCGGAGAATCTTCTCCGCGTTGAACCACGAATGGAGATGCGCTGCATGATATGGTCCATGGACTGGAATGGGTGTGGGCTTGATGTCAAAAGTGCCAGAGTCAAAAAGGGCCTTCAACGTGGTAGGCGGTCCGCTGACTGCGATGCTGTTTGAAGTAATTGCACTTATGTATGTGTGGCTAGCCAATGGAATTCGCTGTTATGCGTTAATCAGGTGCCAGGAATGTTCTTGACGTAGGTGCTTACATTGACCTTGTGGAAGTCGCTAATTATTGAAGTGGCTGCAACCTCACTTATTCCGGGTAAAACATAAGTCCAGCTCGACGACCCTTCAGAATGCTTGTGGAGACGGTCTCCGAGGGCCGTAACATATGCGCCGGTTCGAAATGCCATCAATACCATTTGCACAGCAATTGGCACAAGTCCAGACAGCGACGGCGAAGAGGCGATGGCAGTTGCTGCAAATAAGCCAGTGCATAAGCCAATGAGGCATGTCTCTGAGGGTCTTGTTGAGTCTTCGTGCATCTTCTCAGCACGGCTATGAGCGCCCAGAGTTAGCAAATTTCTTTACTCTCATTCTCTGAGCCGAGGATGGCAACTTACTCGATGTAATGCGCTAACTGTGCAATGCACAAAAGTGCACTGTCCACTGCTGAATTCTTGACCTCATGGCCATGGTAATTCTCGTTCAACTCTTTCACGCTCGCAAATCTCGGGACTCGTTGACGCTCAATAGAAGACAACTGATCCACCTCCCTTCTAAGAGCAGCCCCAACCTGCTCCAAAAACGATCGTGCCAGCACACTGGGAATCTTGGAACCACCACAGAAGTCTGCTAAGAAGGCATAAACGTCCAGTGACTGATCTCCAAAAAGGAGAAATGCCATCTTGTCCGACATGTCTTCACACAAAAACGAAGATTGAAAAGATAGAGCAGGCTTGGTGTGCTCTTCCAAGGAGGGGGCACAGACTTATATCAGACATCCGAATATTCTCAGTCGCCTGTGGTAATTTAGCACTGCTTACAAGTCATGGACCCTTGCGAGGAATAGTTAGAAAGGGGAATATTCGGGGGCAGCAAAACGTGGTCCAAGTAGGCTGATATGGTACTTTACCCCCCTTGTTGTTACTCAAGGGGAGTTTCTACGTGTCCATATTGTCGGCCACCGAGCCATTCATAGCAAGAACCAATCCTCGCAACTATGCCCGAGGGGCAGTGAGTCCGGTGAGGTGTCATTGGGAAAGTCATGCCGCAACTCCGACCAAGGGTGAGGCAACCATTCGGTGCTGAGATTGGAGTAATTCAGATCTGCATTTGACAGGGAAAGCCAAAGGATTGTACTACTTCCGCTGTGGCGGCAGGAGAGATAAGGGAGCTACTCCCAAAACCTGCAGCTACATTGAATTCTGAGGTTCCTAGGCCGTCCTCCCCCCGCCCGAAAATACAAAGCAAAGGATGATGAGAAAGCACACGAGTTAGGCACGAATCTCTACTCCGATACAGCTTCGCCCTGTTCACGACCAAAAATAAATTGTTATTGTCGCAACCAATGAATGTTGCTTTGTCCGGCGGACATCCCCAAGGCAGGTACCGCCAAGGGTCCGAAAACGTGACATGCAATTCCAATGACCGGATTAACCAACCACGGAGAATAAGTGTGACAGCTGGAGACAATTAACGTGGTAGTTAAAACGGTGTGGTAAATCTGGTACTCCGAAATTCAGTGGTCATCGTGGCGAGTTTACTCAACCTGTCCGAATTATTGCCCCACCACATGTCCGCCAGGGCCTCACACTGGTTTAAAAAGCAAAAAAATAATTAAAAAATGGTAAATAGGTACGAAAGAGGTTTAGCTTGCCCTCGATTGTCGCAATCAATGGTCGTAAATGTGAAAGTTGGTGGTTGGGCAGGAGCTATATATCAGTCCATCGAGGAGCGACGAGGAAATCAGCCATTGAAACGCCAAAGTTCCAGAACATCCAGTTCAACAACATAACAAACTGCAATTACAACAAAACTACGCATGGCAAAAGGAGACTCAGTTTTGAAACGTAATCTCCAGGCGCCTTGGCACCACAGAAACTGAGAAGGGAATATGCACGTGATCCGGAGTCATTTCGGACCATCGTAGATTACACAGATCCAGAAAAGGCACTCCGCAACACTACCCTTGCAGAGGCCAAGGCTCTTCAATTTATCTGGGGTAAAGTAGATCTAGAATTTGGAAGCATGCATCCAGCAGGATGTCGCCCAGAGCATGTGGGAGCCGCGTAGGAATCGAGGATTTGTAAGGACAAACTTGGCCTTTGCATCTGATACTGCTATACCCTCCTAACGAAACTGCTAATCCCTGGAGTTCCTCCTGTAGGTAAAACCCGTTCCTGCGAAATTCTCACCCGCACTATGCATAAATAGTTGGTCAGATTTACCGGATTTCGTAACCAGACTCGGTCACTGAGCTAAATCAAAGCCTTGCAACCAGCTGAGCATGGCCCAGCTTCCGCCTATCAAATGCGAGTACTCATTTTTCCCCAACCGCAAGATGGCAGGCCTTCCGTGCCGCTGCAAGGCTCGGCGCTTGTAAGTTGTTATCACGGATTGGCTTGGAAGACTTGGTGCTGCAGGCCTCGGCCTTGGAAAGAGACCCGATGGAGGACTGATTTGGAGGAATAGACCTCGTACCGCTTATCCAGGGTGAGAACAAATCGTAGATAATTCCGGCGGGAACCAATGACGGCTTGGTCGTGGGGTCCTTACGCGATGATGCTGCCTCCAAGAGCCATCACCAACGACTTTGTCTTGCTTATCCGCAGATGTTTATTCGGTAAAGGTTGCTCGTGGTACTATCGTGCAGGTTTCGTGAAATATCCGTTCCGCTCTGCGGTTGTTCGTATTTTCGTGGGAGGCATGTCGTGTAATGGCACTCGTTCTGCAGATGCAGTGCACAGCAATATCGACTTCGGGTTCTCGCCCCGCGCATCGTCAGATGTAGTCGTTATATGAGCCATATGTTAGATTAACAAATCAGCCAAGATCCTTGGGAGGTCCATTGTGGTCGTTGAATCGCAGCCACGACGCGGCGGTGTCGACGCATCGGGGAAGAGAATGTTGGCATCCACATTGACAGCGCATGTGCTGGTCGTTGATATGCTGCCCTCTTTATAGACGACTGTTTGGGCGGATTTGAGGAACAAGTAGTTATACAGGCTTTATTAGTCTTAACTCGGAGTACAATGGAGATTGAAGGACGTTGATGATGTCGTGAACAAGTTTGAAGTGCTAAAAGCTGGATTGGGCTAGTCGCCACGTGATCTGGAACTTTAGATCGACTTCATCTCTTTCACCTTCTTAACTCTTGTCAAGAATCTGCAACCAATTTTTAGAACTCGAGTTTTGGTTACTCGACTTGAATAAGGCATTCAAATTTATTTAACGGTCTCCCAGAGCCTTCTACGTCTTCAAGGACAATCTTCCAAATGACTAAGTCTTTCATCACCACTCCCTTTCCTGACTGTCTCGGATGCCGAACTCGGATACCCGGAAATTTGAAATTAACTACTTAGGTGGCTGATTCCGTACCATCTGCTTCTCGCGAGATTCGCTGCTTCCAAAAGCCAAAGGGAGAGAGCACTCCAGTGTGGAGACCCCAAAGTTAGAAGAGTGGAGAACGCTCTTCTCTATCTCTACGCCGTCCCAGGCGCTATACACCTCCACCCTCTCACATCAATCTTTCACAGAAACCGTTCATACTGTCATCGCATTTGTGAGATAAACCGGGAGCCGCATTTCATTTCATCCGAAGTCTAGCAATGATCGTCAGAGGAAGTGCCATTCGGGACCAAATAGTTCGATTTTGGACCCAAATGTCATCTCTTACGGTATATTTCCCCATCCCCCAGGTTTCCTCCAACTTTTGAATGCCATTTTCTCATTGATACCCACTTCTTCACAATGGTAGCCGAAACCCCAGAAACAGTTGCAGCACCCCCCATCAACGGCGTCATTAGGGCCGGACATCCTAACGGAAACGCATTCGCCGCCTATCCAAATGACCCCAATGCCTGCTCACCCAATGGCAAGGGCCCCGTCCAAGGCGTACCCGGAGGCTCCTCCCACCGGGACTACGGTGGAAACCCCCTCGCTCACGCCAACACGGGCGAGAGTGCTCGCTTTGGCCCTTTCGCAAAGTACCTGCAACCGGGTCTCTACAAACCGCCTAAGAGCGACATCACCAACCCAGATCCTCCCGGCTTAATAAGATTCACATTCACCACATTCCTCCTGTCTCTCATTAGCTTTTCAACCCACGGTGTGACGACCCCAAACATCGTCGTTGGTCCAGCTACTTGCTGGCATGTGGTAAGTCCTGAAAATACTACATCTGAAGCAAACTGGTGGCTGACCTGGTGACAGGGAAATGGCAGCACATCGCACAAACTCACAATGTTAGATGATCTTCTAGGCGAACAAGGACTGGAATTCGTGGGAATGTGTAAAACGACACCCCCCCGGGTGTCGATTGGGGTGTCGATTAGGGGGCAGTGTATTTTGGGACCTTAAGTTAGATTTTCAAATTTAAGTATAAGCTAGTATAATATAAGGCTTATAATAAAATTAGGTGCTTCTTAGTTTATAATAAAATAATTCTTTAAAATAGAATTTTAATTAAAAGAACTTTATATACTAATTAATTAAGTTCTAATTTTTAGGCCTTATAAGAACTTGTAAATTAGGTACTTATAGGGCTCTCAGGTCCAATTTTAGGGACTTACTCGCTAAATTTCTAGGCTTTCTTAAGCTTATCTTTAGGCTATAAAATATAAAACTTTTCATTTCTTTAATTTAAAGAGCTATTACTAATCCAAATTTTATAAAAAGTTCATATTTAAATAGCTCTTAATTAGCACTATAAGGAAATGAAACAAGTATTAAAATATATTAATTTATTATAGAATTAAAATAAAATAAAGAAAAAGCCAGAGTTTTGGTATTTCTGTCCGAGCGCCTCTACTTTAGGTTAGTGGCTAGCCTGCTCCCAACCGACACCCCTGATCCTGGTAATCGACACCCCTAATCGACACCCGGGGGGGGGGGGGGGGGGGGGCTCCCAGGCAGCTCCCTGGGGGCAGCTCCTAGCAATAATAATTATCTTACCTTAGTATACTATCTAGTTTTATATACTAGCTATAGTAATTACGGGCCTTAGCTTACCTTTAATATAGTTGCATATCTAATTTCAAGTGGTTTGGGTGTTTTGGTTTTTTGGTTTTCGACTACTTACTGCCTAAAATCCTGCCCTAGAAGGTTTTACTAGCCAACTGCCCAAACTACTCAATCGCCCAAAAATTAAAATCTTAATATTTAATTAACGCCTTAATAAAATTCTAATCCCTATCAAAAACTAATACTTTATAGTATTCTCAATTCCCTAATAGCTATATATTACTTTAAAACTATATAGTATTACTAAAATTATTTATTTAGTAATATTTTTAGTATTTTTTTACTAATTTTTATTCTATTATCTCTATTCTTTACTAATTTCTATATAATTAATTGAATATCTTATATAATATTCTAAATTCTTTAGTAATATATAGCTTAATATAAGAGAATATATTAAAAGGTTTTTTATATTATTATAATAATATCTCTTATTAAATTTTCTTTGAAATAAGAATTAATAACTTGTATTTAGTAAAGTAATAAGCCTAAATTTAAATATCTAATTCTTAGAATAAAGAATTACTTATATTACTTAAATATTTAATTATAATTTAGGTATTATCTGATTTTTTAATTATAAAAGTTCAAATATTAATTAAATTCGCTATTATATAATAAATCTTTTATCTTTTTCTAATTAGCTAGAGCCTTTATAAGAACCTTATTATAAAATAGCTTCTTTTACTTTTTTTTCTTTACTAATAATAATTTCTAGAGGCTTAATTACTTTATTAACTAGCTTCTTTATTTTCTTTATTCTTTGCTTTATAGTTTTCTTAAGAGATTATTATTTTAAAAGTAAAAGAATAATTAATTAGGTAAAAGAAAAAAGTATAATTAATTAAGGTATTATTAGTAATTAAGGAATATTAGAAAAATTAATTACTAGAAATATATATATAATTAGAAAGCTTTTGGAAAAAGCTTTTATTTTACTAGCTTTTAATATTTTTAAAGCTTTTAATAGCTTTAGTAGCTTTAATAATCGAACTATAAAATTATTAAAAATTATTAACTTTTTAAAATAAATTAGGACTCTATTTTCGAAAATTATTAAGAATATAATTATAAAATACCTTTTATAATTTATATGAAACCTTTAGTTTCTTTTCTTTTATAAGCTTTTTCTCTATTTCTTTTTTTTAATTATCTTTACTTCAAATATATTTTCTATTAATTCGATATTTATTACTCTTATATCTATAATCTTGTTTTTAATCTTTTTTAATACCTTTTTCCGGTTCTTGTATTTATTAGCTCTTTATTAATAGCTTAAAAAAAAGTAATCTTAATAATTACTATAATAGCTAAATTTGCAAGCTTTTAAACTATAAGCTAAAAATCTTAGAAATGCTTTTATATATTAACTTAATAGCTTAAATTATTAATTAATAAATAAGAACTCTATTAAGCTTACTATTAATCTTTTTATTAATTTTGAGAATAGCTTTAATATTAGTAATATTCTCTAGAATTATAATAATTAAAGAAGCTAGATTATTAAATATAGTTAGTTAATAAAATAAAACAAGAAATAGAAAAAGAAGGAAATATAAAAGCTTTTTATATATCTTTTCCTTTTTATAAAATTACTATAAGTAATATACTAATAATAATTTCGGGTGTAAGGTGTTTATTAATAGGTAATAAGATAATAGAATGAATTAGTATATTGTGAAACCATAGTATTAAATTTAGTATAGAACTAATCTCTATTCCTTTTATAAGGTCCAGGGAAATCCCCTCTAAATAGGAGGCCCCGATAGCATATATATAATTAGTAATTCATAAGCCTAATATATATAATATAAATAGTGGTTAGTTGGGATATTAAAGGGCTACTAATCTCCCTAATTAATACCCGTAATATCCGAGGTTCGTTATATGTCCTTAAGTCACGTACGACCCTGTATATATTATAACTATACCCCCCTCCTAGGATCTTGTCCCCAAGATCTATTAATTTATTCTAGTAAATATTTAATTAATTAGTTATTTAATTAAGGTAAACTTCCAGTATCTTGGGAGGTGGTTTTACTAATATAATCTGGATAATAGATATAAAAATCGTCTAATTAGATTAGGGCTAAGTAAGCGAGAAGGAAGGGTAATTATATCCCAGGTATAGGGACTAGCCAGTAATTACGATTTTGTTTAGGGTCTGAGTATTTTAATTAGCTTGATCTAAAGTACTAAGGCATTATCCCACGAAATTAATACTACCTATTAGATCTCGTATTAGAATAATCTGAATAGCTATATAGAAAGAATTTAATAAATATTCGTATAAGAAACCCATATAAATATTTCTGAGATCCTGGAGATTATTTGCAGACTTCTGGAAGCATATATTAATCGGTTATACTGAATTCCGATTAGAACTAGCACGAAAACTAGTAGTTAATCCAGATAGCTCTTTACCTCTATAAAAGGACCTCTTTATATTACTATATACTCTCTTTCTTTCTAATAATTATATATATAATAACTTCTTTTATTATTGCTTTCTAGCCTTTTTTTCTGCCCTTTTCCAAGTCTTCTTTAATTATTTTTAATTAATTCCATAATATCTTCTTCTGGCTTTATTATTCGCTAATATAATAATAAGCATAAAAGTGATCTCGTAGCTTCCTTTCCTATTACTAGCAAATGCTTGAAATATTTCAAGTATTTACTTATTAATTCCTTTATCTTATATACTATAGTACCTGGCAAGAAGAATTATAACTATTATAATAAGGGTTCTAAGTCTTATATATTAGTAAGTTCTTTAGCTTTAATATCTATTAAAACTAACGTGATTTCAGATTCCTCGCTACTTATTAGAGGCTTGCTAGTTCTGGGAAAATATTATTATAATTTTTAAGAAATTTCTTAAAAAATATCCTAAATAGTATTATACTAATATAAATAATACTATTAATTAGGTTTTTAAAAACTAGAAAGATACTAATAAGCTTCGGAATTCTTTTTCCTGTTTTAATAAGGCAGAGAATAATATTATTTGGGTTAGTATCCTAAAGATAAATTCTTTCTAATATATTTAGGTACTTACTAATTTCTTAAAGAAATACCGCAAAGTTTACTTTTAAGGCATTAATCTTATTACCGAGATTATTACCGAGATTACTAAATAGTCTATTACTAGTACTTTAAATACTAATAATATAATACTTATAGCTATTTGGGACTTGACTTTAGAAGTTCGGGCCTTCTATAAGATATATATAGTAGTTATAAGTTCCTTACTTACTTCTCTTAATATCCTTAATACTAATATTATTATAGTATAACTATATCTTATTAAGAGATAAGCGGATTCCGGAGAGTATTAGCTAATTCTTTACTAAGTTCTAAATAGGGCTAGTATTTAGTATTCTTGCTTTAGGAATTGGGAATTTATAGGAATTAGAGTTTATTTATTTAAGATACCCGTAGCTAGTTTATTTATAATAAATCTTTCTTAATCCTAAATCTTTTTCTAATAATTTAAATATAATTCTCGTAAGCCTTAATAAAATTCTAGAAAACTTTTATAAATAAAAAAACCCTAGGAAAAAAATATCTCTATTATTATTCCGGGCCTTTTCTTGGCTATCTAGGTTCTTTTTTTTTTTTGAGTAGTCTTTTTCTTAGTAATCCAGAATTCTTTTTAATCTTAAGAGATTATTAAAAAGTAATTTCGGATTTTAAGTTATAATTTTAATTATATAATTTTAGAAGTTCCTTAGAATTTTTAAGATTAGGGAAAATAGATAACTAGGTATTATAATCTTTAGGCTAGGCTTTCTATTTAATTAAATACTATTACTTCTTGCTTTTATTATCTTATTAGTAATTAATAATAGTTTCTATTTCCTATTCTTATTCTTTATTATTATTTACTAATTCCGGAAGTTCTCCGGAAAAGTATAAATATAACTTCTAATTTTTTTTTATTATATATTTTTTAAGAAAAGAAATATAGAAAGTTAGATATAAATAATTATATATACTTAGTAGTTCTAACTTATATACTAAATTACTAATATATTTAAGGATCCTAAATAGACCTATAAATTTTAGCTTAAGCTTTCTTGCCTTAAGTTTAATATTTCTTATTAATAGTATTACCTAGGCTTTTTTAAAGTAGTATTTAGCTAACTAGTACTTATTATAATAGGTTTCCCGGTTATTTTATATATAATACTATAAATTCTTAAGCTTTTTTTGCTTTATTTTAAGAATTTCTAGCCTCTTATATATAGCTAGTATCTTTCCTATAATTCTATTCTCAGAATTTTATAAAAATTAAGAATAATATCTATAATATATATAGAAAGATATATCTTATAAAACCTAATATTTTAAGTTATTATATATAAATTCCGTAAAAAATAACTTCTTAAACTAGTTATTCTTTTAGGTATTATAATAATATTTCAGGTAATATTTTAGGGCCTAATTCTATTTTTCTATCTAATTATTTATCTGAGAATAATAAGCTATACTTAAATACTATTTATATATTAAATAGAAGTAGAAAGCAGACTAGAACTAGCTAGTAAATACTATTCCTTAATTAGAAATAATTTTATTAGGAGAGCTAAAGATTAAGAAAATATATTCTTATATAATCTTAGTAAGCTTCGGAAAGTTAATAGTCTTATAGTATATAATATATCTTGCTATTTTAGAGTATTAATTAATAATTATAAGAATTATATTAAAATTAAGACTTCTTATTAAGTTTTTATATAATAATAGACTTATAATAAAATTTATAGAGATCTTATCCTAGGGTCTCTTAGGCTATAGTAAACTACTAAGTAGACTATATAGTAAATACTTCTTTGCCTTAACTTTCTAGTAAATATTATATTTTTAATAATAATTACAAATATTTTCTTTTATATTCTCTTAATACTAGGATCTTCTAAGGAGCTCAAGAGTTTTCTCTATTTTATAGTATCCGGCTATTAGGTTATTATAATAAAGCTTTATGACTTCTTAATATAAAGTAGGATTATTAGGTATAATAATTCTTGAATAGTATTTAAGTAGGCCTAAATTATTTTTCCAGATTTCCTTTCTTTTAGTATCTTTCTTATTAAGCCTTTATTTTATAATATTCTAATATTAAGAATTATTTCTCTAAACTACCTAAATAATATTTAGAAGAAATTTAAATAAAGAGGCTAGTACTATGGCTTTTTTAGTAGCCATATATATTTATATACGGGGAATTAGGTATTTATAACTATCTAATTTAAAAACTCGAGAAACTAAGAAATCTTTAGTTCTATTAAGTAATATAATTATAAATATTCCTATTATCTTAGCTATAATAGCAGAGCCTTTAAGGCATTTTCTTATACCTTGTTTCTTAACTAATTCTATAGTTAAGAGACTTATAAGATAATCTATTTACTTGTCTTATAATAAATATTTCTCCTTGGCTACTATAAATATAGCAAGTATTAAATAATACTTATTTTAAAGAAAGAACTCTTTAGAGATTTATAAGAATCTCTAAATTATAATTATAAAAGCTTTCTTTAACTTATTCTAAAAAGTTAGAAGCCAAGTTATATTAATAAGACCTTTTTTATAATTAGGTCTTTTACTAGATCCGTTTACTAGATTTAAGGCGCCTTTATAGTAAATAATATTAAAATTATATATTATAAGATATATTACCTAATATACTTAATAGCTCTCTAGATACTTTATTTCTATAAAGTATTAGAGATTATTATAGTCTATAATAACCTTAATTATAAACCTGAATTCTTTAAGGTAATAGCGCTAATACTTAAAGGCTTTAATAATCGCAAGTAGCTTCTTATTATAGGTACTATAATTATATTTGGTTCCGGAAAGTTTCCGGAACCAGAATACTACTAGATACTAGTATTTTTTTGGGCTATTACTAGAATTAACTTATTATAAAATAGTATTAGTAATTACGAATTTTAATATATTAGTTTTAATATGAATTTTCTTAAAAGAATTAAAATAGACTAGGATAGGTATTATAGTAAAAGCTTTTTTTAAAGTCTTAAAGCTTTTAGCTACTTTATTTATTTATATAAAGGAACCGGATTTCCGGCTCTTTTCTATTTCTTTTAAGAAATCTATTAAGCCTATAGTTACCTGAGAGTAATAGTAAATAAACCTGCGGTAGAAATTAGTAAATTCAAGAAATACTTGGATATTATAGAATAATTCTGGTTCTGGCTATTTAATAATACTATAGACCTATTTAGGATCCGTATAAATACTTTCTATTCTAATAAGAAAGCCTAAAAATTTGACTTCCTTAATATTAAACTCGTATTTACTAAGTTTATAAAATAGGTTATTTTTATATAGCCTAGTAAGTACCTAGTAAATATAATTATAGTATTTATTTTTATTTTAGAAATAAATAAGGATATTATTTAAATAAATAATTATGAAATAATCTAGAAGCCCTATAAATATAATATTAATATATACTTGAAATATAGCTAGTATATTAGCTAGCCTAAAAGATATTATAAGATATTTAAAATAGCTATAGTAAGTCCTAAAAGCTATTTTCTATTTATATTCTTTATGAATTCTTACCTAATAATATATATTCTTGAGATCTAGCTTTATAAAGATTTTAGTTTCTCGGAGCTAGTTAAGAGTTTTATTAATAAGAGGAAGTAAATACTAATTTTTAATTATAACTTAGTTAAGTTTATAATAATTAATATAAAGATATAGTTCTCTATTCTTCTTGGAAATAAAAAGAATAGGCGCCCTTACTAGGCTTTTACTAGGCCTTATCTAATATTTACGAAATATATCCTGTAAATACAGATATAATACTTCTAGTTAGGTCTCTAATAAATTATATAAAGGCCCGTATAAGACCGTACTATTTATATTAATAAAGTATTTAATATTCCTAAAATTTGGAAGTTCCAAAGCTTTATTAGAATTAAAAACCTTTAAGAAATCTTTATATTTATTATTCCGGAAGTAAATAGGTATTTCTAAGGCCTCTTTCCGGAGGGTATTAATTTGCTATATTAAAAACTTTTATTTAGTATTACTAGAACTATATAATAAAATAAAGACCTAGTAATTATTATAAATATATAAAGCCTATTATCTAAGATAGTTATATTTGCCTTTTATTAAGAATAAGACTTGAGATACTAGCTTAGGGTACTAGTTAAGCTTCTTATTAAACTCTTTTGGTATTTGGATCTTAATATTATTAGGCTATATAAATATATATATCTATTATTTCTTAATATAGTTTATATATTATATAAGAGTTATTTTATAAAATTTTATACTAAAAATAAGGCTATAAAAGCCAATATTCTTATACCTATAAAACCGGAGCTTAAAAAAACATATTTTATTATAATTATCTATAATAAATATCTTAAGATTATAGGCTTAATAAATCTTAAATCTATTTCTATAAAAGATTATAAATCCTTAGTTATACTTAGCTAAGATAATAAAGCCCTGGCTTTAAGCCTAATTATTATTAAGGAAGTTATAGTCTAACCTAATATTACCGAGTTTACTATATATCTCTAAAGCACTTATTTTTGGCTATATTAATCTTATTTAAATAGTTATATAAAATAATATATCTTTTTTATTATAGCTAAAATTATTAATATTTAAGATTTGGCCTTTTCTTTTCTTTATTTTTTAGGAGAATCTTCTCTAAAGTATTTCTTTATAGTAATAGTATTAATTTGCTTCTGTAAATGCCTTGACTTTTCTATAGTTTTGGCCTTATTAGGGTTTTACTAAGCCTATTTAATATATTTAAAATACTTTATATTTCCTAAGAAATATCTTTTCTATCTATAAGTCTAATAAACTATATCTAAAGTAGAACTAGTACTTTATTAAGGCCTTAAAGGGGCTAAAGTATTACCTAAAGATTTCTTATATAATTTTTAGAACTTATTCTTCCTTTTTTAATAGTCTTATAAATCAGAATTTGCTAAGTTAGAGTTCTTAGGGGCAGAATTATTCTTACTAGACTTTCTCGCCTTTACTTTCCTTAATTTGGAATAAGTAGTATATTTTGCTTTCTGAGCTTTCTTAAGTTACTTGGAAATAGATATTACTTTATTTCCTAAGAAAATAGATATAAATATCTAATAAGTCTTATAGTTAGATAAAGTAGTATTAAGAGTCCGGATCCGGTCCTACTCAGGATATGGGTTCTAGTTAATTTTGAGACTAATTATCCGAGTATATAACTCGGTAACTATTTTGCTATTTTTCTAATAAAGATCTCGGAGCTTCTTAAAGGCGTCTTATTAATAGATTTGAGGTACTTGGAGTATATTAGCCAAATAGGCCTTAAATTACTCCTAATAAACCTTATATAATAGTGGGCTTTGCTTTATTATAGCTTTTTAAGTATTATAAGGTTTGTTTCTAAGGGCACTTATAGTAGAGTTAACTTTAGAAGAGTATTTATTATAAGTCTAAGGTTAGGTCCTAAAGACTGCTTCCTAGAAGAATATAAATATTCTTTATTTCTTAAGAAACTTTCTATAATATAAGTCAGGTATTCGGACCTTAAGAAGCTTTTCTCGGTCTAAATATATTTTTAGGATATTATATAATGGCTCCTAACGGATAATATTGAGATTACTCTCAAAGCTTATTATATTAGGAAAGGAGGTAGGTTCTAATCCTATTTTAGGAAGTTCCCTAGTAGGAATTACTAAGGAAGAGAGGGTGAACTTACGAATAGAGTTTTTACAAGATGTAGTAAACCATAAGGTATTCCTGAGAGTATTCTTGTATTACTCTAACTATAGGATATACTAGTTAATTATATCTACTAATTCTTGCTTTTATTAGAGCGCTTCGACTTTAGTATGCAAGCCCTGTTCCATAGCTTGGGCGGTAGTAACTTAGGTATTAATCTCGGCGTCTTAATTATTACCGGGATTATTTCTGTTATTATTACTGGCTCTTGGAGGCTCCTGAGGGGCCCTATTAAAAGTATTAGACGAGCCTTTACTATTACCCGTATCGGGATTAATCTAGTTAACTTCTTCTATAGGAATAGCTCCGGCGAGGGGTTATATATTTCGCAGATTCCGAGATATAATTACTTATTAAACTATCTTCTTTAAGGGTAAAGAGATTAGCTTATAAGGTATTTATTAGTAGGTAATAAGATAATAGAATGAATTAGTATATTATAAAACCATAGTATTAAATTTAGTATAGAACTAATCTCTATCCCTCCTGTAAGGTCCAGGGAAACCCCCTCTAAATAGGAGGCCCTAATGGTATATATATAATTAGTGATTTATAAGCCTAATATATATAATATAAATAGTAGTTGGTTGGGATATCGAAGGGCTACTAATCTCCCTAATTAATACCCGCGATATCCGAGGTTCGTTATATGCCTTTAAGTCACGTGCGACCCTGTACATATCACATCGGGATTAAATAGAAAAAAGCTATACTTTTTCTAAGAAAAAGTAATATTATAATAATTAAGAATATCTACTTATACTAATTATTGTCACGATACCGGGCTCTGGGCTTGGAAAGCAAAGTAGAGTAGCTCTTAATCCGAGGATTCTAAACTAAGGAAGGAAGCTCGTAAGTACAGGAGCTTTAATATTCTAAATACTAGCCAGCCGCATGCGTCATCGCGATCACGTGACGCTAAATTTACCAGTGAAGCGGTAGAGTGTAACAATTATAATATCTCTAGAAATTTAAGCTTATTAATAGAATATTCTATATTCTAATAAGTTTTTTCTATAAAATATATATAATATAAGTATAACGAATTAAAACCCGATTTATATACTCGGCCGGAAGCCTTTATTAAGTTATATAATTGAGGCTAGAGTCTTTATTATATAATATATCTTTTTAGGTTAATAAAGTAATTATATATTATTTAGAGAGCTCGGATATTTCAGGAAATATAATTCTGCTTTTTTCTATTTTTTTCTTTTTTTTTATAGAAAATTCTATTTAGTTAATTAAACTACTAGTTTTCTTTATATAAAAATCTAGCCCGTAATAATAAATATACCAGGGGCCTAAAAACTTCTATATTATATAATTAAAGAATATAAGTTAAATAGGCTAGAAAGTAAAAAAGAATTCTTTTCTTTTCTTTATAAAACCTTATTATTTCTAGTATTATATAAGAATTATAGCTATTAAAAAGAAGTTTTTTATATTTCTTTTTTTTTAATTTTAATATCTCTAGTTTAAATATCTTTTTAAACTATTTAATATAAAGCTTATTATTTATTTAATTCTTTTTAAAGATATAAATATATCTAGTAAATAATACCTTAATTTAATTTTGAAAGAAAACCTTGGCTTTAAAAATAATATATAAACTAAAAACTTATTTATCTAAAAATATATATTTAATTAACGAAATCTATTTTCGACTGCTTTATTATATAATTTTGAGAGCTTTGGTTTTCCTAAAGCAAATATTCTATATTTTAGTTAGTATTTCTATTATTATTTCCTTTTTTATCTATATTATAAATATTATTATTATATATATTATGTTTTGCTTTCTTTATATAAAAGAGCTTAAAATATCTCGTAATTTACTCTAAATTCTCTATAATAATTCGATCTTTATTAAGGGATAATATAATTCGAGATTTAAGATCGGAATAATAATTTAGAAAACCTTAATACTAATTCATTCTGAGAGAATTCTCTTTTAGATCTTTTCCTTATACTTTTAGTAATTCAATTACTATCTTTTAAACCTAATAAACTATTAGAGACCAGCCCTATATTTCTAATTTTCGAATATAATACTAAATAACTGCCTTTTATTTTCCTAATAAATACTACCTTACTACTATATCTTATTTGTTTAGTTTCGTTCTATTAATTCGATCTTAAAGAATTTTATATATAATTCCATATTCTCTCGCGTATTTTCGAATGGATTTAGTCTTCTTGCTAGTATTATACTCGAGATAATTATTATGGGCCATCTGTAATTATATATTCTCAGAAAGCTTATTGGGATTATCAGGAAATTCGGTATAGTAATTTTTCTTTACAGGTATATTGAGGGGCTAAAAAAAGCTTCAGAAAACAATTAATTTGGTAGTAAAATATTATATGAGTATTGAATTATGATTTTTTGAAGGTAGCGATTTTGGGCGGTTGAGTAGTTTGGGCGGTTGAGTAGTTTGGGCGGTTGAGTAGTTTGGGCGGTTGGCCAGTGAACCCTTCTATATAATATTTTGTTTGGAAATCTCGATTGCTTCCTCCAAGTCGGACAGAGCACCCATCCACTCATACCAAGTCTCGAGTATAACCCCAAGCTCGTTCTGCCTCTCCGCTAGATCGGGGTCATCAGAGCTTGTTTTTGCCACGGCGCCTCGTGCGAATCGCACAGCATTATTGATGGGTTGCAGTTCATGTGTCTTTTCGTACTGCTAGTATGCCTCGACGGCTAATGTGGAGAGCATATCTCCGACGCTGGTGCCGTGCAACGCGGCAGCCCTTTCGAAACCCATAGTGGAAAGATGTTCCAACGTGGTTTAGCCCGAGCCTTGGAGTGGTAAGGTCGCTGAGATACTGCTTCATAGGATTGCCTGCTCCGGCAGGGCTCCTCGCCTGTCAAACTGAGAAACAGAATGCCCAATGTCCATTAAGTCGCGTCCTGGAGGAGGATGATCAATATTCCGCACAATGTGATGCAACGAAGGAGTGCGTATCTCAAGAAGACACCAGCAATAGATGAGGCTGCGTTATTTTGCTTCTGTTGAAGATGCGACCGCACGGTGCCCGAATTGCAGACCAATCGCTATGCCGCGTTTTATCACATCCTGAGCCACAGGTTTCCTTAGTCAGTCCTGCAGCCAAGAGAATTCTAATTCCTCGCCCAGCCTGGTTTGTAGCAACCAAGCGGTTAAGGCAGCACAGTGAAAATTTCTGAGTCTTCCAGTCCCTCAGCCAAATGCCCAAAGCTCCATGACGACAGATGGCTGACGAAGACTCACGGCCAACACATTGGGCTGTTCTGATCGGAGTAGGTCTCACCATCTTGCGGACTAAGCCAGGCTCTCTGAGTTCCGGGAAGGACAGATCACTGAAAGGCGTGGTCCAAGATATCATCGCTATCAGCGAATATCTCAAGGAGGGTTTATCTACAGTAGATACTACCATTCTAACTGCCACGAAGCTGCACCAAGATGAAGCTGTTATACCTATCGAAACTCCGGGTCGCTTACCAAGCCCCGGCAATGTAACTTTGAGCTTCAAAAGAATTCTGGATCTGGCCAAACCTGGAAATCACGTTTATATCCATTACTCTGGTCACGGAACCCGGCGTAACTTTGATTGCGCCGTCGCCTTACGAGCCCACCCCCAAAAGTCCGTGTTTTTAGGGCATTTCGCTAAGAAGCGAATGCCAAACCCAATTTTGTGCCTTTTATCTTATTCTCTAAATCGCTTTAAAAGAGTTTTAAAACTCACTCTAGCTTCTTTAATTATATATATATATATAATATAATAGGTCACAATTAATAGTTGTTGTATATTTGTCAAGTGAAGTGGGAGACTTTGGTTTTGCGATGCCTGAAAATATCGCTAAAAACACGGACTTTTGAGGCCGGGCTCGTTAGAGCTCATCCACCCCAGCAGCTATGCGACAGAATACTTGTACGGCACCGTTTTACGAAATGCCATCAGCCAAATGATCCGAATAAGATTAAGTGTCACACTTGTCTAAGACTGTTGTTTCTCGGGTAGTGTTCTTCGCACGAATCAGGCAACAAACGTTGAGGTTCGGTACATTGAGCACGACTCTGACATTGACGCGGAGTCTGAGTATACAGACCCTTTCGCTGAGACACTAAATACTGAAGAGCGAGGTGGGGTGGTCAATCTCGCACGGCTTCTGGGTCCTGAAGGGTACGCAATCATTGCTGCATGTGGCCCTCATGAGGTCGCTTCGGAACTAGAATTTGAAAGTGGTGTCCGACGGGGCGCACTAAGCTATTTTTTGGTTGATACCCTCTCAACTCTGAGGAAAAGCGGAGTTAAAATCTCAAATCAGACGCACCATCAGCATCTCAGAGCGCAATTCCACGTACGCCTTCCCGAACAGACCCCGATGTTGTACGGAAACCGCGGTTTTTCCTTCTTCGGCGATTTCACCGACCATCCTCATCTTTCAATGGCCTCTATGCATCGAAGCTTAGAGGACGGTTCTCTTATTCTCCATGCTGAACAAGTTCATGGAGTGCACAACGGTGACGAATATGCTCTAAGTCTCTTCGAGTCACCAGAGAACCCCCCGGCGATGAATTCCCAGCCTATTAGAAGTAAAGTATGCCTGGTTGACTGTATCGTCTCCCAGCTTGTCACACTCGATCCCAATGACATGGAAAAAATCTGGAAAGGCTCAGTCTGGAAGGCAGCCTTAGTCACTTCCCTCTCTCCTCGCAAGATTCATATACAGTTGAACTCTAATGTCCCAGACAGGGACGGGCTTATACAAGCAGCCCAGTCCTCCAACTTTCTAGTCCCCTCTAGAACTGAGGAGATAAATCAAGGTGGAGGCAGCGCATTTCAGGTCATTATGAATGCGCAAAATGCACTTGGCCTCCTGGATGCCACCCGTAAGACGATTCTCGACTTAGCGCACATTTTACCTCGCGATCCAAACCACACGACGTTTCTCAATATGCTTGATCATGTAGCACGATTTAAATTCTTCGAAGGGGTCGAGAGCCAGTTGCCAAACCAATTATTTGAAAATTCATTTCGGCTGAGCACCCTTCACAAGCCGGGAGAAGACGGTTTCTTTGCGGTCGAACACGAGAAAGATTTGGTATTGGTGCTTGAAAATCTGACTGATCATCCACTATACCTGACACTCTTCATCCTCACTGAATTCTGGGAAGTCCACAACTTAGTGTCGGAAAGGGGTGAAGATATATGTCTGCTTGTGCTCCCTAGAGTTGGTAGGGAAACTGGAAAATTAGAGCTTCCCCTAGCAATGTCGGTTCCAGAGGAGCTGCAAAGAAGGAGTCAGAAACAAACCGAGGACGTTGTCAAAATTTTTATTACAAGCCAGTCGTCTATGTTCCCAGGACTCTTACTCCTTAAGCTTGGTCACGATTCTCAACTTCGTGGTGAGCCGGATCCGTTGCAAAAACTTCTTCAGGTGTTGAATGGTGGCTCGTGGAGGGGCTGGAACGCCCACGGATGTGAATGGACAACTCGTAGCTACTTCATACGGACTCATATCTAGGGTGTTTGTTGGATTCCGGCCAATATTGTCCGACCCTAGTACAAAGTGTACTAGAACACTTTTGAATAGCCTCATTCATTTGCTATAAATAAGGGCTTTCCTTCAAGGTATTATAGATAAAGAATATAAGATGCGCTCACGTAACCTTATTTATATATCCTGTATTCTTCTCTGGCTCACGCGAATGGATCATACAACTTTAGTTCATCCTCACCATAAGCCCTCCCACTCTTCACGGTGATCCCGTAGTCATCACACAGTGTATATTTGCCATTCTCTGCCGCTTCAATCTTATATGGACCCTCTTGCTGACCAGAAGTACAAAGATACACTTTATCACCAGGAGAGTATTTGTACTCGTTTCCATAATCGTCAACTCCTGGCCTCTTGTCTTTCGCGACGATAAAGTCGGGCTTCTCAAGACTGTTAAGTGATGCATTAGCGCTAGCTGTGCATGGAAATCCGTGGAGCCTCACCGATCCTTCGTGCTCATTTTGGGCTACCTCTGTTTTTGTGTGCCGAGCTTTGTGCGAGGTAACTGTTCGCAATTTTTGTTGGGGAGATCTGCCAAGGCTTTATAGCCACTCGCTGGTGAACAGAAGAAACTCTCGACATCAATCATAAATGAGGCAGCCAATACTTACGCAGCACGTATCTTTCCGTACTCAGGAGCCGACATGACGCCCGAACCCCGCTATCAGGCTGTGACCTACGCCTCGATGCAGTTGTCGGAGAATGGTGGCGGTATACTTCGGGATGTCCCAATTATTTTGCTAGCACGAATGCCCAATTTCTTCGTTCCTTCTTCTTTATTACCGATTGAATAGGTGTTGAAGCAGATCTTGGGCCACCATGGCAGATATTGAGTTGGGTGTTCCACCCTCTACGCCAACAACAGCCGCTAGTAAAGTACTATTCCAATGGAACTCACTTGTACTGTCGTGGCATTCATTGGGATCCAAATTCAGAGGCCATGAAAAAAGGAGAGACGAGGAGCATGTCTTCCAACCCCAGAGTGCGCGTCCTCAAATGAAATCCCTTTTTGTCACTGGGGAAATGTTAACAGGATCAAGTCGAGGACTACCGTAAAGGATACCCCCGATTTGCAGCATTAATGGCCGCACACAGTGCCTTCAACATCTTTCGGCGCTTCTCCAATATCCGTACACGCCTTCTGCTATTGGCCCAGGATAGAATTGTCAACCTTGAAGAGCAATTGATGAGAATTGACCAAGCAGAGAAGTCACCTTTGTTCCTAGCCTCTAGTCGGGAGGACAGGAATAGCGAGCGAGATCTAGTAATTTCGCAACTCTACACCTGCCTCGAGGAATACGGTAAGGCCATCAATTCCATCTTGACAGGTGTTTGTTTTAGTGACACGCCGATTCTAGATAAGCTGATGGAACGAAGTCAGCGGGTATTCGCTTACGAAAGCCCGGATACTAAATATGTATCGAGTCTCCAACGCTGGATCAGGGGCAACTCCTGCATTGCCAGAAACGAGGCCAAGTTTCTGGAAAGCGGAGAAGACCTGTTGACCCTGGCTTCGATGGAAGATGGGGCAGTGAGTTGGTTCGAACGGTTTGTCTGCGATGCGCTCGTCAAAATCTTCAAAGTAAAAAAAAAAACACTCCATACTCTATCACCCCTTCAGATTTGAATATCTTAGAGGTTCATGAAAGACAGAAAATAACGAGATTCTAGGGTTCATCTGGTCAGAAGTCAAGAGACCCTCACGTTCACATATTCTCCCGACCAACAACAATCAAGATGGCACGCGCGCTCTTAAGCCCTCTCATGGCGGTTCTTTTGTTGGCTCCAGTAATCATCTGTACTTCTCTACATAACCTGACCGCTAGACTAGCCATAATGGTTGCTGCCACGTGTATCTTTATCTGCTGCATATCTCTGCTGACAAAGGCCAAGACAGTCGAACTGGCTGTAGCTGGCGCGACGTAGGTCTATCTCAGTTGTCCCTTGCTGTTGCGAGGCTTGGGATGTTTACTGACTCTGTCTTGCTAGATACACGACAGTCCTTGTCGTATTTATAGCCGGGCCTAATACGATACCAAACTGACGCTTCCCTCACAGCCACGCCCGTAATAAAGACAGGAAGACCGAGGGGGATGGAGAGAGAAGGCTAAAAAATACTGAAAGCGAGTACGGCATTCTGGATAGAAGTATTTGTCTGCCGGTTGGCCTCTTCAGGTTCATGTACCAGTCTAGTACACTGAGGCATATATCACGTTATTCTAGCACATTTATAAGACCAGATCTTTTTAAGGCTGACTTGATGTAACGCAATAATGTAAACAGCTATTGCAATATAACTTAATTCAAGCGTAACATCAGTTGGTCTAGTCATACAGACAAACTAGAAGATGGGGTGAATTAAGATAGCCCTAAGCGTTATGTAAACAATTCCATCTCGAGATAATTAATACAAATCTGTCAATGAACAGTCACCAGGTCATATGACTACTAATAACTATATCAGGTCTAGCCTCCTCTATATAAGACACTTTCTTTTCATGATTTTTAAAAAGAACATGAATTCATTCATAAAAAGGGGGTCCTCTAGAAGACCTCAAATACAATTTTTGAGGTTATCGCGAAATCCGCGATAGTTATTTAAAATAGCAAGTCCACTCAACGCAGGTAGGCACGGACCAGGTGGCCCGTGCATAGATACCCATTCCATTCTGCAGCTTGTGCGCCACCACACAATTCGGATAGCACCTTCTTTGGGGCAACACCGACATCCTTGGTTTCGAAGTATTGTGAATAGTGACAGCCCAAGGCACAACGTCCCCCTAATAGCCTTCGCTAACAACACAACACAATGGAAGAAGTCCTAGAAAGCCTAAAAGACTTGGATACTTTAGAAGACCAGGAATCAGGCCAGGAATCAGGCCCAGAAGATGATCTTGATGACGAGCGGATTCAGACCACTCGGGAGAAGATTGATGCGGCCGACGAAACTCTTCCAGGCCTTCCATCGTTATTGAGGGAGCTGGGAATCCGGCTTCGCATGCGGTTCTCAACAACTTTCGAGTTAAGCGACCTTGAAGAAGCCATCCATGCTATACGAAAGGCGATCCGTTTAACACCATTGGAAGATGTCTCCAATAGGTCTGAATTGTTATTCGACCTTGGAGGCACATTAGATATGAAATTCTCCGAGACAGATAACATATCGGACCTTGAAGAGTCCATTAGGGCCTTGCGAGGCTGTGTCGATGGGGCGTCAACGAATAAATTGAACCAGGAATTGCGTCTTCTTGGGTTGGCTAGTGCACTCAGGACTAAATTTTCCAAGACAGGAGCAATGGCCGACATCGAAGAAGCAATCCGAGTTACCCAAGTGCTCATTGACGGTATCTCAGAGCCTAAAAGCCGGGCACGAAATCTGGAGACCCTTGGCTATCTCAACGTGTTGAGATACGAAAGCAGTGGCGATATAGTCCATCTCGACGAAGCCATTCAAGCACTGCAAGAGGTTGTTAAATTGACTCCACAAGATCATCCTTCGCGAGGACGGCGAGTTCGTGACCTTGGGGTCCGAATGGAGATGAGATATAGCAGGACGGGTGAAATAACCGATTTGGACACAGCAATCCGAATTTTGCAAGCATCTATCAATTTGACACCCATGACGGATCCGAACCGGGCTGAGTGGCTGCACTCTTTTGCGGTCCACCTTGGGCACAGATATCTGAGAGTGTTGGCTTTGGCTGACCTCGAGGAAGGCATCAGGGCCTTGGAAGAGGGGATCGATATAACAGCGAATTTTAACAACAGAAACAAAGAGCGACCAGGGTTGCTATTTCACCTTGGAGTTCAACTTCTGTGGAAATATGAGAGAACGCAAGAAGCTGCCGACCTCGACAACGCCATCCGAGTCCTACAGGACGCTATCAATGACCCTGGCACAACCCGAGCAGACAAGTATCGGCGTGCAAGCTCTATGTGCTCTCTTAGTTCTGGGCTGTTTGATAGATATAAAAGGACAAGGGCATTGGCAGACCTCGAAGAAGCCATCCAAGTTGCGCACGAATCCATCCGTATGACGGAAAGGGACAACCTGAGAGATCCCAACCAGTCGAATAATCTCTCCATCGTGATGAATGCTCTTGCACTCATGCTTGAAGAGAGGTTCCTGAGGCTGGGCGAGATGGCTGACATAGAAGAGGCCATCAGAGCCCAACGAGAATGTCTCTCTGTGGCGTTTGAAAACGACCCTTCTATTGCAGCATGGAGGCTTCACCTTGGCCTTGAACTGGAGCACAGATACCAAGCAACGAATTCTATGCCCGACCTTACAGAAGCGATTTCGCTCTGTATATCCGCCTTGCATCAGCCCAACTCGTACCCACGCACCCGCATCAAAGCCGGCAGACATGCAGTCCGACTATGTGCGTTCAGATCGGACTGGCAAGAAGCTTGTAGAGCTGCAAGCGCCGCCATGAGTCTCATCCCTGCCATGATGCTCCAATCCCTAGAGAACTCGGACAAGCAGCGGTTGATTGCAGAGAATTCCGATCTAGCTTCCGACGCAGCAGCTGTTGCCTTGAACGCAGGGGAAAGCCCGTACGTGTGCTTGCGTCTCCTGGAGCAAGGTCGTAGCATTCTCGCAGAGTCTATTCAGAGCCTACGGACCGATTCCCTTGGCCTCCGCGGCATGTACCCCGAGATGGAGGAGAAATATGTCCGTCTTTGCCAAGAGCTAGACGTGCCTGACTTTGCAGAGCCTGAGGCTAAATCATTTTCGTGGGAAGCTCGTGCAAGCCGGCGGTACGTTGCGAGCAGAGAACTTGAGGCGTTGCTCGTTGAAATCCGCAAACAGTCTGGATTCGAGGACTTTCTGCTTCCTCCAACCGAAAAGGAAATGCAGAGTGCTGCAAGCTATGGCCCTATTGCACTAGTCAACGTCAGCAAGTACCGCTGCGATGCGTTGCTCGTGGAGAAGCACCAAATCCGGTGTTTACGCTTACCTGATCTTCACAGCAATGACATCGAGAGAAGAGTACAGGGTCGAAGTTTGGGCAGCCCGCTTGTTCTCCAGTGGCTTTGGGATACCGTCACGAGCCCAGTCCTGGACGCTCTTGGATTCAATCACCCCCCTCTGTCTGATGGTACAGCCTCTGGCGACTGGCCGCACGTGTGGTGGATTCCAACCGGCCCCCTGAGGAGGTTTCCTCTCCACGCGGCGGGGCGTTACATGGCTAATGAGCCCCCTGACATGTCAATGCTCGACAGGGTCATGTCATCGTACAGCTTATCCATCAAGTCGATGATCCATTCCCGGCGGCGTCAGCAAACCGTCGCCAACTCAACGCCATCCATAACCCCCGAAAAGATGCTTCTCGTCGCCATGCAAGATACCCCAGGCCAAAATGCTCTTCCCTTCGCAACCAGGGAAGTAGAAATGCTGCACCGGCTGTGCAAGGAGATGGCACTGACCCCCATCGAGCCTGGCCGATTCAAGGATGACATTGTATTGCATCTGCCGCACTGCAAGATCTTCCATTTTGCCGGCCACGGACACACCGACAACGCAGACCCTGCAAAGAGCAGTCTGCTCCTCGATGACTGGCGGACCAACCGGTTGACGGTTGCCACGCTGATGGGGCTCAACCTCGGCGCGCAGCAGCGGGAGCCGCCGTTCCTTGCATACCTGTCGGCGTGTGGAACGGGCCGGACCCAAAACAACAAGTTCGTCGACGAGAGCATCCACCTCATCAGCGCGTGTCAACTGGCTGGGTTTCGCCATGTCATTGGCACGCTATGGGAAGTCAATGACCAATCTTGCGTCGACGTGGCAAGGATTACGTACGAGGGGATGAAGGATGGGAAGATGAGCGATGAGTCGGTTTGTTTAGGGCTGCATAGGGCGTTGAGAGAACTGAAGACGCGGTGGCTGAGTACACTACCAGTTGTCGCGCCTAATATAACGAAAGATTATCCGGGCGAGGAGAGGGAGGTAGAACTACTAGACGGGAACGTAGAGACATGCTTGCCCGAGGCGGTGATAGTAGTGGGCATGGCGACCGACGTATGTGACAGAAGGGAAAGGGAGGCCAAGCTGAAGCTTGGGCATAGAAGGATCGATGACTTCGCTAAGCCGTTGTACTGGGTGCCATATATTCATTTTGGGTAGCACTACTGCGTGAATCGAATTGTGTCCTCCCTTTTAGTCCTAGGCTTCGGTTCGCGTTGCTGTCTCTTACGACTGGAAGTGAGCCTTAATAACCGAATTCCAAGGTCAATGCAACCCCAAGCGAATACACACCCTTCTCCCACCAAAACTACCCATCTTTAGACCTTAATAATTAAATAACTAATAAGTAGATTACCTTTAAAATTTCCATATTACTAGTTTCATATATATTAAATAACACTATAATATAAAGTTTACGTAATATTTTATATTACGTAATTAATATTAAGCTTAAAGCCTCTAAATTACTAAGTTTAATATTATATAAATAATTTTATAAATAAGATTAATAAATAGAAACTATTTAATTTTATATTACTAATATAGCTTATAAAATGCATTTATTAAGACGTTTTATTTATATGCCTTTAAAATAGAAAGATTTATTTAAAATAGTAGTATTTTTAAAAATTAATTACTAATTATATTATAATAATTACTTTTTAATTTTTAATAAAAACTATTATTCTTTATATATTAAAAGAAAATAGAAGAAGAAGTATTGAATTATATAAGAGTTTATAATATATTTTAAATTTCGAAGTTTATAACTTTAGTATTTATTTAAAATAATTATATTATATTAAATAAAAGTATTAAAGAAATTAAATATATTATTAAAAATAAGCTTATATATATTTATATATTAAATAAAAAAATTATATTATTTTTATTAATTATATTATTTTTATTAATTATATTATATTAATTATAAGATTATATAAATATTTTATATAATAGAATAGTAGCTTTAGATTAGTTTTATATCTAATAATTTAGATTTTAGATTTTTTAGATTTTATTTCTTAATTTTTTAATTTTTTATAAGATATATAATAATAAAGTAATATATAAATAGTTAAAGTAAATAAGCTATAAAATAATACTTATAAGTATAACTAGTTTCTAAGAGTTAATTTTAATAAAAGACTAATTAATACTTCTTTCTAAAGCTAGAAATATCTCTTTATATATTTCCTAGTATTTAGCTAAATATATAAAGCTCTTTATTTAATTAGGAAATGCAATTTATATAATTCTAATTATAAGCTTTACCTAAATAGAAAACTAGATTTATAATATCTAATACCTATTTATATATTATTATATATATCTATTATATTTTTATAAAAAAATTAAATATAAACCTAGAATTTTATAACTAATATATTATTTTATATAAAAATAATAGCCTTAATTTATAATTATATATAAGATAATATAAACTTATAAAAATTAAATTAAAAGTATTTATAAATATAAAAATATTAAGTATTAAATTAAAGTATTTAAAATTCTTAAAATTTTATATAAAAACCAAGTTTAAATAATTTTAAAATCTTAAAATATTTATATTTAAAATAAAATAAATACTTTATTTTTTTTAATAGTTATATAGTAAATAATTATTTAATATTATATATTTAGCTAAAATTAAAATATATATTTATTTATAATATATATTAATCTTAGAAATTAGTTATAGCTAGATTTTAAATATTGGTTTACTAGGAATATATAGTACTATTATATAGGTATAGAAGTACTATTTATATAAGGTTAGTAAAATTATTATTCAGAAATAGAGATTGTAGTATTATAGTATTAATATGCGATTCCTAAATCTGTTAAGCCTAAAGGAATCTAGTTTACTAGTCGAGTTACTAATGAGACACGAGGTCATATAACTATATCCCGTATCCTATATCCCATTACTCATATCCTATTACTCATATCCCGTATCCCGTAACTATATATATGACTCCTAAAGAAATAGCTATACTAATACTAGAAACTCTCTAAAAACGCGAAAAACAGAAAATAGTACTTTCCTCTAATTATATATAAGTTCCTAATCCGGCCTAGTACTAGATTCCCCAAATGCTTTATATATCTATATTATTTTTAAGGTTTTAGTTATATATTAAAGGCCGTGGCCTTTTATATATAACCTTCTTTTTTATAAGTTCATATTCCCTAATCCGGCCTAGTACTAGATACTTAGATACCAGATATCCAAATACCAGATACTAAGGAAATCTCTATATATATCTTCCTATTTATATATCTATTTCTTGCTCTATTCGCATTTGGCTTATTCTTTTATATCTAACTATATAGTATTCGTATTAATAAGATACTTGAGGGTATTTAATAGCTTCGATTTTATTATAAAGTTAGCAGGATTTAATTTTCCCTTAATTTACTTAACTTCTGTAATCTTTTATTATTTATATACCTGGCAGAGGTATATTATATTAATTATTAGGTATTTCTCTCGAGTAGTACCTAATTTAATAAGGCATTCGTATAATGACTTCGAATCCGTATAAATAACTAGTAGTAGTTCTATTTCTAGTACTCTATTAATTATAGATTTGACTAAAGTACCTATATTAAAATTATAAGCCATATTATAAAGTTCTAAAGCTAGAATACTTCTGGTAACTCTCTTATATTTAGTAAAGAACTAGTAGATAATATTAGTATATCTAGTTCTATTTACTAGAACTAGAATATATCTGATTTAGAAAGAGAAATCTCTATTATTTATAAATAAAGCATTTATAAAAACGATTAAATATAAGAACTTCTTTACTAGCTTTATAAATCTTAATTCTCTAGTAATATTCTCAATTTATTATTAAATATACTTATTAAATGCCTTTATATTAGTTTTTGAGGATTTAATAGCTTAAGTAATAATTAATAGATTATATAAAGCTTCTAGTTAATAGACTAATATAATATATACTTCTTTAGTATATTAGGTAATATATTAGTTTTTAATAAAGAGATTTTAATAAATAGTATTTCTATTACTTATAGTAGTAGTATTTTTTATAGAAATAATTCGGAGGTTTTTATATTAGTATTCCTATATAAGAGTAATTCTAGTAATATTTACATAAATAATACTTTTATTAAACTTGAGATTATAATTAAAAGTAAGAAATTCACGCTTTTTAGCTAAGAACTTAGTCTTATAAAGCTTTAGTTACTTTGCCTTTATAAAATTATTAGTTCTAATAAATAAGGTATTATTAGTTTAAAAGCTAATAATTCCGAAGAATTACTTATTATAAAGTAAATAAGAGTTATAAGTCGACTATTCTATAGAGAGCTTATTAATATAATAGGAATAATAAGTCTTGAACTAGTAGTTCCTAGCTTCTGGTATATTATAGAATTATTCTTTAGATTTAGCTTTTTAGTAAGCTTATAAAGTGAGTTAATATAGAAATTATAATTAAATAAGATTATTAATTAGATATAAGCTTATAAGATATTATATAAATATAATTCTATAGTATTTATTATTATAGTAGTAATACTAAAAATAATTCTCTAATTAATATATTAGATAATAGGTAATTATATTAATACTATATATTTCTTACTATTATTATAAGCTTAAATAACTAGTCTCGATTTCTTAAGCTCTTTCTCTATATCCTTATTCTTAATCTCGTTAATAAACTAGAAATTAAAGATATATATTTTCTTTAGTACCTGAAATCTAGAAATAATCTCAAATATGCCTTTTTCTAGAAGGCTAGTAACTTTAACTTAACGGGAATTCTTATATAATTCATTATCCTATAAGAATACCGTAATATCTAGGGGCTTATAAAGGCATTTTCTATTATACTTTAGTAAAATAGTAAGAGAAATTATACCTGTATTACTTTTGGCCTTACTATTAGATTCGGGAATAGGTTTAGGTTTAGGGCTATTAGTAATAACCTTATTATTTCCTATATAAAAGGGCTTTATAGAGGTTAAATAAAAGATAGTATTATTATATAATAGAGCTAGTATATAGTTCTCCTTATTAATAGCTACTAGCTTATATAGTCTATCCTAATTACTAGGTTAACCGGTATTTCTTTTATACTAAATGAGAATATTTGAATTTAGAAATAGTTTATAAATATTAGTAATACTAAGACTATTTCGGGTATTTAAAGTATTTATAATTTAATATCTAGCTTAAAGCTTCTGAATTTCTACTATTATTTTCTTAAATACTACTAATTACTATAATATAATAGGTAATAGGGTATTATATTTAGTTATTTAAGGTAAAGTACTATAAACTAAAAGAATTAGGATAATACTATTAGGTCCTATAAAGTTATTAATAGCCTTAAAAGCTATTTGAAGTGTGGTATTCTTATTAATTCTATTAACTTTAGCTATAATAATAAAATAGGTATATTAGATCGGGCTATAGTAGTATTTTATAATTTTAATAAAGTTATAAGCTTTTATAAAAATAATCTTAACCTTAGTTTCTATAATATTTGCAAGCTAAGTAAACTTCTTACTAATAAATTACTTTCTGGTATTTATTATAATCTAATTAGGAGAGCCTAAATAATTATTAATCTAGTATTACTTAAATATATTTCAGGTATATATTATACTAATATTCTAGAGCTATTAGCCGGCTTAATATCGAGTACTTTTATTAATAATATAAAGTATAGGCTTATTAGAAATATAGAAAATATTAATAATAATAAAGTAATTAAAGCTAATATTATTTTTTAGGTTAAACTTAAATTATTTAAATAATTAGTTATATTTCTGGTATTACTTATAATACTTTATAAGGTATTTAAAGGCTTTTATATTAATATTATAGCTTGCTTATTCTAGTATATTTCAGAGCTTACTAATAAATAAATAACTAAAATAATAGTATAGATATTATAATTTAATTTTTATAAGAAAGCAGAAATTATAAATAAAGAATTCGGAAATAAAGCCTTATAGTATAATATTTTAAAATAGGAAAGAATATTCGAAGTATTATATTATAGGTATATATTTTCTAGTAAAAGTAATAAAATAATTAATAAGATTATTAAAGTAGATTCCTAGCTTGTTTATATTAGTTAAGCTAAGTAAAAATAGAATCTTTAAAGATATAATATAGAATTATATTTACCTAATTAATATACTTATTATTATAGATCTAATAGAAGATATAAATCCGATACTAAACTAGATATTAATTTAATTTTTAGTAGTTTTATTAAGTTTAATACTATTATTAGTTTATTAGAGAGCTTGGAATTAGTTAGAACTAATAGTTAAGTATCTAGAGGCTCTGGTATTAATTATGATTTTATAAAAGTAATAAGTATTATATTTTAATATATTATTAATTATAAAAGTCTAGGCATTTTCTATTAAGGGTTTAATAGGCTTTAAGGTATGGTTTTTGCCTATTATCTAGTATATAAGAGAAAGAAAAGTAAGATTATTTATAAGAGTATTAGCTATAGTTATTAGTAGAATAGAAATAATAGGAGTAACTAAAAAGCTCTTAACTAAAATAAAATAGAAATCTGAATAGTATTTCTTTTCTTTATTTATTTTTGCTAATAAAGCCTTAAAAGCATTATTTACTAGTTTGTTCTTATTACTCTTATTATTCTTTTTGCCTTTAGCTTTAGTAATATACTATATATAAGTATTACTAAAGTATTTATTAAAGTTATAGATATTTCGGGATCTAAACTAATAAATATTTCTATTTCTAAATTAAGTTTTCTTAGCTTTTTATTTCTCTAGTATATGCTTTTATAAGTAGTATTCGAGTTTCTTATATATAAAATACGATTTCGGGATATAGTTATTATAATTATAAGACTTGAAGTAGTTATTACAAGTTCCGAAATTATAACTAGGTCCGTATTAATAATTTCCGGAAAAATAATAGCTTAGAGAGTTCTAAGAATAATATTATTAATTAGTAAAAAAGGTTTCGGAATTAGCTTATTATTTGCTCTTATATATAGTAATAAATGACTAGAGCTTATTAATAAGCTAGTCAAGATTTATAGGAGAGTCTGAGATTATATATTTATATGTCCGGGAGCCTTAGTAAGAAATAATAATTTTATTATAAAGAAATTCGGTATTTTATAAGTTAGATATAAGACTATATTATAATTAATATAGTTTATTAATTAGTAATTAAATAGTCTCAAATATTATTTTTTCCGGAAATTTAACTATTATAGAAGCTAATATAATAGTGTTTTACTTGTCTAAATTTTAATATTTAAATTCAGGGCCTTTAAAAAAGCTATAAATATTAATATAAGCCTTTTTATATATATATTAAGAAAGCTAGTTACTATAGAAATAGTCTTGAACTAGTTTCTTTAATATAATAGGAAAAGCTCGTATTAGTACCTCTTATAAAAGCTTTATATATTAGTAAATATTAAGGAAAATAGTAAGTTTATAATTAAAATTACTATTAGATCTATTATATTTTTGCTTTTTAATATAGATTTTAGTAACTTCTCTAATAAGTCTTATAATTAAAGGAAATTAGGAATTATTCGGATATAGTTATAATAATAATAGTAGTAATATACTATTTGCTTTTAGAGCTTCTATACTAGTATATAAATCTAGTAAAAATATAGAATATAATAATAAAGGAAATAGTAGAAAAAGTAATAATATAGAAATATTAAAGATAATAGGTTCTAGGTACTTATTTTTTATAAGAATAATAAAGCCTAATAAGATTAGTTCTTTAATAAGGTCTAATCTAGCTACTAATATATTCTTATTTAATTATATATACTATTTATTCTTTTTTATAATAATATATAGGGTATTTATAATAATATTAGTATTATTATTCTATTATATAAATATACTACTATACTAAAGAATCTTATATAAATATAGTATCTCCGGGAGTTTGAATTTATTAAAATTCCCTTAATAAATAAAGTTTTTAAAATTATATCTAAATAGCTTTTAAAGGTTATTATTAATTATTTTATAAAGAATATATTAAAATAGCTTAATATTTAAGAACTCAGTTATCTTATTTGCCTTAGTAAAGTTCAGGTTAATTCTATATCTTTACTTTCTTACTAATTTCTCGAAATTATTATTATTTATAAAATAATTAGATTAGATAAATCTAATAAAGAAATTATTTACTATAGTATATTCCGCTATTATATATTCTATAGGCTCGTGCCTAGTTTAAGATATAGTAGTTTATAAAAAGAATAGGTTTATAAAAAGAAGAATAGTTTATAAAATAAGTAATTTATAATAGGTATTATATTTAAAATAAAAATTTCGTTTACGTTTTAGTACTTAGTAAGATTAAGTACTCTTCCTGCCTATATAACTAAATTACAGGTAATAGAACTAATAGATATTCTCTCTTTTAATATAATATAATTGGGCCTTAGTAAGATTAAGTATCTTTCCTGCCTATATAATTAAATTACAGGTAATAAGATTAATAGTTATTTTTTCTTTAATTAGAATAATAGCTTTACTCCTAAATAACCAAATCTTAGGCAAGTATAGCTTAATTCTTCCTAATCTATAAATACTAACTAATTAGTATTAGTTTACTAGAAATATATAATACTATTATATAAGTATAAAAGTATTATTTATATAAGATTAGTAAAGTTATTATTTAGAAATAGGAATTATAGTATTATAGTATTAATATATAATTCCTAAATTTACTAAGCCTAAAGGGGTCTAGTTTACTAGTCGAGTTACTAATAGGATACGAGGTTATATAACTATATCTTATATCTCATATTCTATTACTTATATCCTATTACTTATATTTCATATCCCGTATCCCGTAACTATATATGTAACTCCCAAAAAAATAGCTATTTCTTTATCTAGTAAGATATTACTAGTATATTAGCTATAGCTATAGCATCTAATAAAATTCCTAAAGCTATATAATTTTATATCCCGCTAGTCAAGCAAGAGCCTCTTGCCTATACTAGTAATATCTTACCGGATAAAGAAATACTAATATTAAATAATAACTAAACTTTTTACTAAAAGTATAACCTAACTAAAAATATACTAAATCATATTTTATTACTAGTATTAAAACCATAGCTAGAATTAATAAATTAGCTTATATTATAAAAGTAATTAATATAATTTAAAAAAAAGTTTACTAATTATAATAAAATAACTAATTACTATTAATACTTATAATTAGCTATTTCTTAATATATTCGAGGCTTTATAAAAATTTAATAATAAGCTAATTCTTTTTAGTATTAATATCTTATTATTAAATAAAAAAAGTTTTAATTTATTAAATTAATTACTTTACTAATCGGGATATATTACTTATTAATTATATTATTAAGAATCTTATAAAAGAAATTAGAGAAAAATAAATAAGAAAAAACTAGATAAACTATTTTATTAAATATTATAATATTAGGCTAAAAAGCTTTTATTTTTATAATATTAATAATTTATAAGCCAGTACTAAATATATTTTAATATTTTAATTTTTCTTTAGTATTATAAGCTACTTTTCTATTTTATTTCATATATTTATTACCTAAATACTTACTAATATATATTTGGCTTTTTAGCTTATAATAATTATTAAAAATTATAGAATTATAGCCCAAAATATATATAACTTTAATAAAAAGAAATTCTTAATAAGATTTAGATATTTCTTAAAAAAAAATATAAAAAGCTTTATATTTAGAGAGAATTATAAAAGCTAAATAAGATAAAAGCCGGGAATTAATTAATATTTTAATATATATATTTATAATTAGAAAATAAGTATTACTATTTCTAATATATAAAAGCAAATTGGGTAATTTAATAAATATATAAATTAATAAAATAAAAACGAATTTAATAGTATATTTTATAATTTTAAGTAATAAATAGTTTAATAATATAATTAGGCTAATATAACTCTAGAAAATCTATAAATATTATACTAAGCCCAAATATATAATATAAAAGCATTTTCTAATTATAAATAAATATTTAATTATATTAATATAATATATTTCTTTTAATTTATTACCTTATATAACTTATTACTTTTAACTTCTTAATATTAGCCTTTCTTAATTCCTCTTAATATATTACTTTATTAAAATTAATAAATTAATAAATAAAAATAATAATTAAAATAATTAGAATAATAAAAGAACTTTTTTTAGCCAAGATTTAAGATTATATTTAATAAAGCTTTTACTAAGAATAATATCTAATCTGCTTTTTATAAATCAGATATCTAACTAATAAATAAAAGTATAATTATTAAAATAATTAGTTATTTTATATTTTATTTATTTAAAAAGATTCAAGAATTATATATATCTAAGACTTTAAAAGTAATTTATTAATTTTAGCTTATATATAATAAAGAACTAATTAAAAACAAAGTTAAGAAACTCTTTACTATTATCTTATATATCTTTATATAAATAGCTTACCTATAATACTAAAACCGAGGTTTATTTAAGGCTATTAATTTCTAAAAGAAAAAGAGTTAATAAGAAATTTATCTAAATTTTTATAGCTAGCCAAATAAGAGTATTATTAATTACTACTTTTCTATATAAGTAATTAAGGCTAGGAAATATTAGAAGTAAAAGGAAGTACTAAAAGTAGCTAAGAAAAAGGCAAAATTAAAAAGAAAAATTAAAAGAACTATAAATATCCTCAAAAATAAGCTAGAAAAAGAAAAAAAAACTAAGAAAAAAGCTAAAAGGGAAACTAAAATAGTAAAAGAAAAAAAAGCTAAAGTGTAAGCTATAATAATTAAAAAAATATTAAAGATATAATTAAATTATACTATTCTAAAGACTAAAAAAGCTACTTCGAGAATATTAAATCGGATAAAGGTATTTCTTAAGAGAAAGGTACTAGTAGAAGTACCTATATAACCTAATATAATTATATTAGATTAGGGAATAATTCTAATAGTAATAAAAATAAAGAAAATAGCTATATAAATAATTAGTTTACTATAATACTTTAAATAGCTTTTTTAATTAAAATAATATTAAGTTCTTAATTAATACTACCTATTGCTTTAGTTTTATTATAATCTATTAAGTATTTATTAAATACTAATTTTTAGAAATTTCGGGGAATCTCATTAATTTATATGCTTTTAATAGGGTTATACTTTTAGTAGAGAGTTTAGTTAAGTAATTAAAATACTCGAGTACTAGAATACTAAAAAAACCCAAACTACTTAAAAATAGATATATAACTATACTAAAATTAAGCTAAAGCCCGTAACTACTATAGCTAGTATATAAAACTAGATTATATACTTATAAGAAGTAATCTCTAGGGAATTATTTCTTAAGGAGCTATTTCCCTAGAAGCTGCTCTCTCTAGGGAGCTATTCCCTAGAGAGCTCTTTATATATTACTATAAGCTATTTCTTGGGAGCTCTTTATATATTATAGTAAGCTATTTCCTAAAGAGCTCTTTATATATTATATATAAAGAACTTCCTGGGAATAGCTTCCTGGAGAGACAGCTTCTGGGGAGGGGAGTATAAATAGTAGATATGGGTCTTAGTATAATTTAAGTATAATTCCAAGCCTAATTTTAAATAGTATACGATTTGTAGCTTTGAATTTCAAGGTTTTGGTATTCTGGTACTCGAGTATTTTGACTACTTACTGCCTAAAATCCAGCCCTAGCCTTAGGCTTAGATAATAAGTTAGAAAACCTCGCAAGTATCCTGGATGTACAGTATAATCTCGTATCTAATAATCCGACAGGAGCGGTAAGGGGTTAGCAGTTCATACTCGTGGCCCCCTTCGCGCCAGTCCGACTCAACTTTTACGAAGAGAGTCCCAGAACATTGCTTTAGCAATACAGGGTGGGTGAGTTTGTGTGCGGTCAAAGCGGTTGCATTAAAGACCACCAGCATAACGAAAACTGTCTGGAGTGGAATCTCGATGAGTGAGCCGTGCTGGACCTTCGTTTGGCATCCGAGCATATATCTATACTTCTGGAGAGACACGACTTCTGGCGTCTGCAAATCGTGTTCAAGAGACCACCACACGTCGGTGAGAAGGTCGACTATGCTGGACAGTCGTTGTTGGGGTCTCTAATGGATGAGATTGCCGGGGAGCATGTCATTCATTATCACATTTTGTTGAAGAGAGTGCAGGGTGAGCGGGAGAGCTGCTTTGAGAGGGTAGGTCTGTTTGTGAAGAAGGTGCCGCTAAGAAGGGGTGCAGGGGCAGGCTTGGCAAAAATACTTTTGGTATCGATAAGGTATTGATACTGGATGGTATTAGGTATCGCAAGGATCAATACGTATTAATACCGAATTAATACTTAGCCTTAAATTATCTCTTCCATTTATTATTTAATTTACATAATAATATATTTATATATAATTTCTTTATTTTCTAGTCATTCTATTAAAGGAATTACTTAATATTATTAATAAAAGTTAATATTATTTTAATTTCAAAATGGCCCTCGTATTCGGAGAATTTAGTATCGTATTCGTATCTCTTATTGGAATGCTTATTATAAGCGAGCCTCACGAAAATCTCAAAAGCTATTTTTTGCTTAAAATAGCCGCATTGAGACAAGTTTTAGTCTAAACTATAAGATAAGTAGCTAAATAGAAAGCCTAAAGTAGTTAGAATATTTGCGCTACCAAAAGTTTTCTTATAAGGGAAGTGGTTCTAAAGTTAATCGCAATTAAAGGGGGGAATTGGGTTCCGGGAATCGATACTTTATCGATAGTATCGATACCTTACGATTCTGGCATCGATACCAGAAATTAGGTATTTCTGCCAAGCCTGTGCAGGGGTGTATCGCTGCGGCAAGGCGGAGAAAGTTTTGATTATTTGATGGAGGCAGGATATTTGGGTTCCAATACTCAGGGGCTTACTAGCTTAGCTGGTCGCAACACAACACTTCAAGAGCTTTATTAATTTTAATAAAAATTAAGGAAATAGATAGATGAACATATCGAATTCAAGTTCATTGTAATTCTGTATGTTATGAGTATCCCATAAACGTTGATTTTCTAGTTGGCTTGGGCGAATCATGAATTACCCCTGAGAACTCTTTGATGATTGAAGTGACTGGCTTCTCGACACAGAGAACAAGTAAGAATTTTCCAACTTTCTCAATACCCCCCAAACCAATCAAAGCTAGGCGGCGCACTGATTTTAGCGCGAAACGCACTGTACTGCAGGGGAAAAACGACGCATCGATCCCGGGTCGTCATCCGTCAACCCCGCCGAAGCATCCCAACCCTCTCCGAATCAACATTCCTAGCACTAAATCATCATTCCACGTCTCGAAAACATCATCAAGACCATTACCTTCATCTGATATTTTCCTGCCACGTCGTCCAAGCTTATTGTAGCCCTCGCTTTACTTGAAGAGCTGCTACAAGCGACCGAGAAGCTTTCAGAGCCAACATGCCCCCTCCAACATCGAACGAGTCCGCAAGGAACCAAGTCGGCTCGGGTGCCCTCGCAGGTACTTCATTATTTGCCCACTCTGATTATGGTGCGGAGTCGTGCTAATGCCCCAAATGCAGCTCCATTGAGGGACATTGGGAGGGAGTGAGTCAGGAACAAAGGTATGCAAATTGCTATCCCATACTTGGTGTCTCTTGGGGACACCAATTTGAATACGTAGGTGCTGATGTGTTGAATGTAGTCAACTCTCCCAACCGCATCGACGCATTCGTTCGGTCAACATCTCCATGGACCCCATATCAGACCGCGACGAGAAACGTTGCACAAGCGATCAGAGAATTCGATGCCGCGTTTGAAGGGGCTTGGTCTCCATCGAGCAGAAGATCAGAGGTGCAGATTGGGGGGGAGACACTAGTCGAGTCGGCGTCATTGGAAATCGAAGCACGCCTTCAGCTGGAAAGGACAACGAGGAGCTCTGGGAGCGGTCCAATTCGAGAAACTGAGACGGATATGCGTAATAATGAGGCGACGGCCTCGAGCGCGATTCTTGGTGACGTCTTTTTCCCCCGAAGTGAGAATAAAAACCAACTTGGACATATCTCAGAAAATGCCGAGGTTCCCTCCTCTCGACTCGAACAGGAAACCTCCATCATTGAGCCAAAGACTTCGAGCGATGGCCCGCTCCCAAGAACTGAGAGGGCACTTGGAGCTGTGGAACTGAAATCCGCCGCTGCTAGTCTCCTATTGCTCGCTTCCAAATTCTGGCAGAGTACGTTTACGGAAACAAGCAGTTACACATACCTTTTCTTCAGATGGGTTCCCTTATCTCTGCTACTCATTGGTACTCCCCTATCTAGAAGGGGCATTGGAAATGCTCGCTGGTTCTAGTATGTCGATCGGCGTCCAGCACAAGAAGGATGAACGAATCGTTCAGATTGTCACCGATAAGACTGTTCCCTAAGAGCTACATCATTAGTCATGGTTCTGATCAAAAGTAGTTCAAAGCCTCAAGCCGCTGCTTTTTGCCCGGCGGCATAATCCAGTGCGCAATAATGGCGAAAATGGGCACCCAATTCGGTGCTATCCAAATATCAAGAGTGAACAAGATGGTGGTACAATTATATTCCAGCTCAATTTTCGGCGCTTATGAGCTGGCAGATTGATGCAATTGCTTTATTCGACGGACGGGTTGAGGAGTGAGTGGGCTCGAGGCAGGGACATCGTCAGTTAGCTAGCGGGAAAAGATATAGCCGGCTGGCACTTTCTGTCTCTTTCCCTCTCCATGATGAGTCTCTGCAGGGATATAATCAACATTGGTCCCTCGAGTTGAGAGCATATGAACCCGCGGAGGTTATCAACAGGGTCACCCCCCAGCAGCGTACAGGGGATATAAGAGGAAGCGTTAACATTAAGATTAATTCCCTATCAAGATATTTAAGGTGATAACCGCCGCGTCATTCCTCAAGCTATTTCATACTCATTTAAACAGTATTTACAAAATATCCTGTACTCACGGGCATCTCTGGTAGCATGCCTCTGACCGGAGGATTCGCCCTAAGCTCCGCCATAACAGGTCTTCTTGCTGGTACTTGCTGACTTTGGATCTGCGGCTGAACCTGAGCTTCCGATTGTTGCCCAATGGTTATTGGTGAATGTGCAGCAACGTTAGTACTATACCACATCGTAGGTGATGGCATATCCTTCATTGCGACTGTCGTTTCAACATTTTCAGTGCCAGGATAGGTAGGTAGGATGCTCACTGGACGATGTGCGGCTGGTGGCTTGCTCCGTCTGTGTCGGAGGCAGAGGAATACTAGGCCGAGTAGGAGAGCGACGCCGCAAACCGGTCCGATGACAGCTCCTGCAATTGCAACACCAGAGACATTACCCGCCGCTCCCGTGGTGCCATTCGTAGGTAAACTACTCGTCGTGATCGAAAGTGAGGTGCTAGCTATAGGGGAGATGGTCTGTGATATCTGGGAGGTCGTTATGGGGGGGATTTGCTGGGGGGTACTTAATACCGAGGTTGTCGCTAAGAGTGTTAGCGAGGAGTCTGGGACTATTCTCGCTGTCTACCGCTACTTACTAGGGGCAACGTTCGGAGGCGTCCGGTACGCGATCCAACCGCTCCCGGTACCACAGAAGAGGCATAGATCGCCGTCCAATTCCGCACCTTCACTGGTTGCCGCTATCCCCGTTACACACGAGCTTCCTGGTCCGCTAGAATGGCGCTGTAAGCATCAAAAGCTACAGGACTTCACATTAATGTCCAGAGAGAAAGTCAACCTTAACTTACCAAGGTAAGTTGCTTAAGGTGCCGTATAAGGTTCCAAGGGCACATGTCGTCCAAGGGTAACAAGTCTTAAAGGTTGTGGCACAACAACCGCCGTACCCAGGGTTATACAGTCCGAATGGTTTAGTCTCCGAGTATGTGTACCCGGGACCACATGTCAGAGCCGCCCCTACGAGTCGCTGTTAGTCGTGAAGGTATTCGATCGCATAAAATTCTGCACAAACATTCAGGAGAAGTGTAGCCAATGAAGTTCTGGGCTTGTCTCTTAACGAGCTCAAGATTCGGTGCTTGGGTGGTCATCGGTCGGTATGAAGCTGACGGTTTAATAAATTCAAGCTGAGTGTGCATCCTCGGTGATAGTATTTAGTAGAATCGGGAGCCAAGTGACAGGAAAATAGGCAAATACAAGAAGGGGATTAATTCAAAGATAAAGTATTTCGCTCCTTAGACGCTTCTATTCTTTTTGCTCAAACAAGCCCCGCGCAAAATCGTGGCTTAATGATAACAATTCTTTTTCTCTAAGTTCAAGATCGTCAAGAGATGCGAACCAACGAACTGGGCACGTAACGCACACACCCACAAATGTGGACGATATGGCTGCCACACTAAATATGAGATGTGGTGTGAGCTGTCTTGATCCGGACACCTGCCAAGCGCGTGACCCTCCCAGACTCTCGCAACTCCCCTAGGTGGGCATCTGTGTGACTGGTCTGGGTTAAGCCGTCAGCATATGTATGGCCTAGGACGCTGAATTTTTACTTGCCGTTTAGAAACCTCTGGCGTAAAATGGGAGCTGAATGATCGCCCAAAACAAAAAAACAAAAAAAACGGGGGAGGAAGGGGGGGCTAGTAGCGCGTTCTCATAGAGTAAGAGCATGCGGCATTACTCACTGGGCACCTGACTTCCCCCTACAATTGCTTAACCAGAACTAAAACTAGCAGGCCGACCGGGCTACCCGGGTCCAGGCGATCCACGCGCAGACACTTGGGCAGAGGGATGTAGTGATTGATCAAACTTGTTGGACATTGCGCGCTTGGTTTTTTATAGAAGCCGTGGTCCAATTGCTGAGCCGCAAAGAGAGTGCGCATCTTTGTCTGACGACAACGCTAATGCAGTTGAAAATGTCTTACCTTATTTTCAGCTGGGCAACTACGAGGTACTGGCGATTCGATATCTGAAGACACTGTGAGACATCCATTTGCATAGCCTATCGGTCGTTGCCGAAAGAAAATAAGAGGCGTCTCGGCAGATTCCGTTCAGGGTAACCACACATCACCTCCACGTTGTTCGAGAAACCGCGTACGGAATCTCTACCAAGTAGCCTCGAGGATCGACATTCTCAAAATGCAGCGTCAAGATGCAGGTGCCTCATTCAGATGAATTGATACGGTACCTTGCCGAAGAGCCATACGGCTTCAGATACCAGCTAAAGTTTCTGGGGGAAATGCTTTGCAAAGTCCGCATCGGTCTAAAGAGGCTTGAATATGGGGAGGCTTAGCCCAATTATAGCATGCCGGACCTTTTGGGCCGCGGGCTAGACTCTTCAGAATAATTGTACTCAAGATGTGCCATTACATGCCGTGTTTAGAATTGTTCTATCCGCTCACTCTCAGTTGCGCCTACTATTATTACTACTACTGCTACAACTAGAATAAGGGTCAGCGGGGTTACGACGTAACTCCGCAAAACTGGTACGTGCACACGTGAGGGTGGTGCTAGAAACACTGGGGTTATGTTGTACAGCGATATTAGTAACAATCGTCTAAATCGCATTTTAAGCGAGTCACGAAAACCCCTCGCGAGAAAACGTCTAAAGTACTACCTTTAATTACAATTCCGCGAATTACTCAATAACCATAACTCCAATTAGGAAGGAAAGTTTATATAATTAATAGAGGTATCTAGTTCTACCATTTGCTAACTAGTATACTTATATAGATACTTTACCACCTGACCCCAACTATAATTACCCGGATTAAAGATATACTATATATGCCTGCCGAGTTAATTATATCAAATTATATTATATAGCTGGTATTAAACTACTATATAACCGTATATATAATATATAGGCATAAGATACGAATTAATACAAATCTCCTTATTAGATAATATTTAGAAGGCCTTATATAGGCTATTACTTAAAAAATAGAATAAGCTATTAAATAACTATTAGAGTAAATGCCTTGATTTTACTAAAACGAAATCGCCGACTTCTTATTTAAAGTATTTAGTATTCAAGTATCTTAATCTATAATTTCTATAGTTCTTAAGAGAATACAAGTTATATAGAAGAAGCTAAAAGTCGAGACCTCTTAGAGAAATCAAGAATTATATATATAATAGTAAAATAATCTTTAGTATTTTATTATAGATTAAATTATTTATATAGACGAATTAGAAAATAATAATTATATAAGAGATTATTAATATAATTAGACTAATTTAAGAGTTTATATTAAGGTTTACTAATAGCTAGCTTTAGGGAAAAGGATCTTAATACTTCCGGTATATATAATTAATAAATATATTAAGTTAGTAATCTTTTATAGTACTTATATAGCTAATATCTTTAAAGACTTTATTATTAATAATCTTATACCTTTCTATAACTCATATTCAGGCCCCCGTTTAGTTATTATAATAAATAATATCTTAGTATACTAGTTCTATTAATATAGAATTATTAATACTTATAAATAAAAAGGGATTTAAATATACTTCTTATTATCTTACTCGCCCGATTTCAATTTAATTAAAAAATCTTTTAGTAACCTAAAAGCTTTTATTTAATACTATTATTATTATAAATATCTAAATTATATAAATTATTAAGGCTTTCTAAAATAGGCTATAAAAGAAGTTAGTATAAATATAGGAGCTATTTACTAAACTAAAATATATTTCAGAAATATAGAAATATATAATATTTCAGATAATTAAATAGATTTTAGAGCGAAATTAGTTTTTTTATTCTCTAAGCTTTATATCTTTTTATAGGAGTTAATATTAATTATAGAAGCGAAATATTTATTTAAAGGCAAATTTACTTTTTTTATATGTTTTTTTAATATTCTTAATAGAAAGCTTTTTATATATATTTATTATTTAAAAAGTTTAAATTTAAATATCTAATTCTATTATAATTATATCTAGTCTAATAACTATTATTTTTAGAATATTTCGAATATTTTAAATAAAAATAATTCTATTTTAGAACCTAATTATATATATATATTTCTTTATCTCTTATTTTATTACTATTTATTAAAGAAGTTTATTTCCTTATTTCAAATAGGCTTATCTGTTTTCCAATTATATTCTTCTATTTAGTAACTAAATTATAAAGCGGATTAGAAAAAGGGTTATTAAATAAATAAATTTATAATTAATCGAGAATTACTTATATTTATAAAGCTTTATATTATAAATAGCTTTTCTTGCCTATTATATACCCGCTTGAATTCGGATACTTTCTTAATAATTAATATAGTAATTTCTAATAGAACCTTATATTATTCGAGAATTTCTATTATTATAGGTAGTTTTAATATCTCAAGATTATTAAGGAATTATATTTATATTATATTTATAATATTCTTAATTACTTACTAATAAAAAGATTTTACTTTATTCTAAAATAGAAATAGTTTATATTTTACTAAAAGTTTACTATTATTAATATATTAAATTTAAGAGAAAAATAAAAAAAGCTTACTAATATTTATAATATTTAGTATTATATAATAGAATATAAGCTTATTAAATATAAAAATAAGAGTATTTATATTCGTACGGAAATTATAATTAAACTAGAATAAATAAAGCTAGTACTATATTATAATTTATAACTAGAGCTTGAAATTAAATAGCTTGAGATTAAATAATATTTATTATACTAATTATAAATCTATAGAATTAGATTTGTATTTCTTTCTCTATATAATTATTTTATTTAGACTAGTATTTTAATATATAGTAATTCATTTAAGTAAAGATTTATTAATAGTAATATTTTTAGTTTTAATAATAATATACTTTATTTATTATTACGTGGTACCAGTCACGTGGTGCCACTGCACGTGACTTAGCGTGTAGCCAGTGCTTTTAGCCCGGTATACAGCCTTTAGCTCAATTCAAGCTCTTTACTACTACTATAATATTACCTTATCGTGACATTTATTTATTTTATTAAAAAATATTAATCTTATAATATATTCGACTTTTCTTTAATATATAGTAATAACTTCCTATATTACTATAAATTCCTTTTTCTTTATACTTATATATATTAAAAATCTATAAGTAAATAGTTTTCTAAATACTTATATTCGAATCTCGTATAGTTTTCTTAATAAGCTAATAATTAGTAATAAAATCTCGAGGGTTTTAAATAGAGAACTTATATATAAATAAGCTAATAATATCGGGAATATAGCTACTAAAAATATTGTTTTTTAGGAGAAATTAGTTCGAAATCGAATAATATTTCTCGAATAGAAGTTAGTCGAGCTTTAGTTATAGCCTTTAGAACTTCGAGAATATGAACTTAATTAATAGTTTTATAAAAAGCTTTAATTATAAGAGTATTATAGTTTTTTTAATTTCTATATTACTTTATTTAATAAAGGCTAGCCTTTATAAGCTTCTATAACTTCTAATTTTATATATATATAATTTAATAATTATTCTTTGAATTACTAATTATTATTACCTAATAAAGCTTTCTGGGCTTGTTTCTACTTATAAAATTATAATCTCCTTTCTATTCTTTAATATAATTATTATAGAAAGTATTTTAAAGCTCCTTAAGCTTGTCTTATATATAATTACTTAAATTAATACCTAGTATAATTTAATTTTTATTCTTTTTTTTGCCTTTTATATTCGGTATAATTAAGATCTGAATATAATAAGGTTCTTTATCTTAATAATAGGTTAAATTAAAAGGGTTCATAATAGCTTAATTTATACTTTTCTTGGAAGAAGTCGTAATTAATAGGGCAGTTATAAGAGAGGTTGCTACTTGAGGAGTACTACTAATCTCAATAGTCAAAGTACGAGTCCTATGCTTTGGAGTAAGAGCTATAGGTACAGAATTCGATTACCCCGATAGTATTCTTGCTTTTCGATGCCTATTATCCCGTTTCGAGACGTTTACAGGTGGTCTTGACGCATCAAATACAGCTAATGAAGATATAGCGGGTTTATACTGCCGTTTCGTGGAAAGTATCGCCCCTAGCGAATACCCATATATACGCCTTGAATAACGGACAGGAGGCATTGCTCCCAAGATTTGAATAAAATTTCAGAAGGTTTTAATAAGTGGTTTTTAGGCAATCAAGGAAAAACGATATATGGAGGTGGTTGGGAACCCGCGTTCAGAGGGTGTTTCGTGCTCTCGCTTAAAATGCGATTTAGACGATTGTTACTAATATTGCTGTAACCCCAAATCTAGTCCGTGCACGCGTGGAGGGACGCGCCATGTCGTAGAACTAGCTCACTGTAGATTTTCGGCTCCTTACAGGTTCAATTGGCATGCTACTTGTCCAATACATGGAATCCATTCTTACATTATGGCTTCTGCTAAAGATTTCTTGGTAGACTTGTAGCTTTATACTGATAATATTGAGCGTGTCTTAATATACCGCCGATGTGGGTATGCCCTCCCAGTTACTAGTTCCCAGGCCACCTTCCACCTTCGAGATAAATACTATGTTCAGAGGGAGCTCCAGGATAGCCTTATTCGTTATCTCAAGCATGTACATCCTGAACCCGAGAAGCAACAGGACGTGATCGAGATACTGGAAATAACGCCAATGATGTGGGATGGATTGCAAGAGGGGCAAATTGTTACGGTTGTTACGATATACGGTACTAGTAGGGGTTAGACTAGAGCTAGAGAGGCATCTGGCATCTGAGCGAGGCATCTGTAGTCACCTGATTGTTGCACGTGACCCCGAGCTTAAGCTAGCACGTGGGCCCGTGCGTAGCTCGCGATTATTTAGATCCGAGGCTCCTTCGGGATCCTCTTCTCTCTTTAGCTTTGAATCGTCGAAATAGAGTAGAGATAGTCTAACCACGCCTTCCAGGCCCTAGATCTTGTGCTCGTGACATAATTCAAAGCTCGCCTATTTCTCAATCCTGCGGAGGATTTAAATAATATCCACCCGATCGGTTTTCGACGAGTACAGATACGACGCGCCGTGGCTACTCCCGAACCGGTCAACTAATATCAGAATAAAAGAAAGCCCTAGGACGACTAGGCAAGAAAGCCCTGGACCGGCCAGGCAAGCGGATAGGCCAGTAACCTTACTACTAAACGAAGATCTATAAGAAAGCAAGTCCCGGAATAACTGGGCAAGTCAGAAGGAGCTATGGCGCGAGACGCTACTAGTATGCTACCAGAAGATGAACCAGAGCCTTTTATTAAGTCTCCTGAGAGATCCGAGTATCCCGTTAATATTTATGGTAAAAGAGATACTCTTTTCTAGAGAGCAGAGGAAGAAGAGGGACCTGCCTTATTAAAGGCGGAGTTCCAAGAGTTACTTCGGAACCTAGAGGCTTTATATAAAGAGATTATTAAGCTAATTCTAAAGATGTATAATATTCTTGCCTATAGCGAGAATTATTATAATTAGCTAAGAGAAACCAAGTAAGCCCTATAAAAGAATAAAGCCATTATCGAGAAGCTTATTATATAGCCTGCCGGGATAACTAGTTCTCCTGCTCTAGAAAGTAGATACTTAGTTAAACTTCCTAATTCTCCCATTTTCAAAGATATAACTAAGGATAGTATTACCTTTAATAATTAGTTAGTTCAGATTAAGAATAAGCTCTATAGTAACTCTAATACCTATTAGATAGAGAACCTTAAGATTATTTATATATCCGGCCATATAAGTAGCTATACCCTTATACTAATCTCTCTCTGCCTAAACCAGGATAATTAATATGTATATAAGACTATTAGGGAACTATATACCTATCTAGAGAAGCTATATAGTAACCTAAACAAGAAGCGTAATACTTGGCAAGTATTTAAGAAGCTATTTATAAAAAAGGGCTAGATCTTTTAGGAGTTTTATATCCTATTCCTGAGGTATATAGTAAATAGAAATATTAACCTATAGGACCTTAAAAATAACCTAAATAATAAGCTTACCTGGAAGCTCCAAGAGGCCATAGCTATATACTATAATAACCCGGCTATTTATATTATGGAGTTTATATAATACTATATTATAAATAACTAGTAAATTCAAGCTTATTATAAAAAGAAAGAATAGGTATCTAAGAAAGCTAATAAAGATATAAATAAGCCAAGCCCAGGAGGCGCCCCTTATATAAAGCTCGCTTCTAAGACCCTAGTAATAGATAAGCCTATTATCCCGAAGCCCGGATCTTCAGATCTCAAGTACTATAACTATAATAGATTTGGTTATATATCTAGAAACTATCTAGAGCCTAAAACAAAGTATATAAAGCAAGTTTTGGCGGCTAAGCTAGTAGTACTTATTATAAGTAAGCTATCTAAAGATATAGAATAGGGAAACAAGAACCCCTAAAGAAAGTCTCCTCTTTAGGGCTATATTATATAAATATAGCAGAAGTTAATTTGAGCTAGCTACTAGGAAATAAAGCATTTATACTTCTTTATATAGTTAGTAATAATAGATTAGGTATTAAGACTTCTTTTCTTATTAATACCAGAGTAAATAAATATATTTTTATTAATTTCAAGTTTATAAGAATAATTAAATAATTTCTAGATATTAAGCTTACTTAATTAGTATTACCCTATAATATAAAGGGGTTTAATAGTAAGTAGGCCGCACCTATTACTTATTATATTGAGCTTATATTCTTAATTAATAGATAAAGGGTCCTAGTACCTATACTAGTTATAGGGCTAGGCAAGTATAATATAATTTTGGGATAATAGTAGTTTATAAGTACTAGTATCCTAATTAATTACAAGAATAGAAGGTTAATCTGGCCAGATAATTAGCCTAGAAAGAAGAATTAGGATAAGATCCTAACTATTACATATAAGAACTTGGAACCTGGAAAAAGTAACTAGTACTAAGAAGATATAGATAGAAGAAATAAAGCTATAGCTATAGATAAGTTCTAGAGACCTTAGCTTATAAAGAGGAAATCTCCTTATTCTTTTCCTAAGCCGGGCTCAGAAAGCTATATATAATAAAAGAATTAAGCTTAATACTATAGAGAAATATAAGTGGCCTTAGGAAATATAGAAGTTTCTCTTAAGCTAAAAACAGGGATATTAAAATTATACTATCTAAAGGAAAGCTATAAGATCTAGTTAAGGCCCTTAGTTAATATTATAGGTATCTCGCTAGCTATTTTCTAGATAAACCTATAGAAGAAGAAGAACCTTTTCTTTATAATATTATTTTTCGAGATTAATAAAGAGCTAGAATTATAATAAGAGAATAAGTTTGTCCCGGGTAAGTAATAGCCAGGAAAGACGGAGCTATAATAGCTAGTAAAAGTCTTATTAAAGAAGTTTAAGAATTTCGCAGATATCTTCTTAAAGAAAGTATTAAATATCTTACTCCTATATTAATTATATAATTACAAGATTTAGATTAATAATTCCAAAGGCCCAGAGAGCCTAGAATATTTCCCGTTCTATTAATAGTTGACCTATAAGCTATAGGAAATCAAGCGCTTCCTTAAAAAGAACCTCTAATAGGGCTTTATTAAGCCAAGCCAGTTTTCTTTTATATCCCTAATTCTCTTTATAAAAAAGGCTAATAGAGCTCTCTAATTTTGTATTAACTATTATAAGCTAAATAACTTAATATGGAAGAACTATTATTTTCTTTCCCTTATTTACGAGACTCTCGTATAGCTAGCTTAAGCCAAGGTCTATATAAAGCTAGATATTTAGCAAGTATTTTATTAGATCTAAATAGACCCAGAATTAGAAAAACTTACAATATTTCGTATAAGATATAGGGCTTATAAGTATAAGGTTCTTTGGGAAGGCCTAACTAATAGCCCTATTATATATTAGAGATATATAAATAATATCTTTTTTAATTACCTTAATATTTTTTATATAGCTTATTTGGATAATATCCTAATTTACTTAAATAATTCCCTAGAATATAAAGACTATATATAAAAGATTCTTTAGTAATTATGAGATACCGGCCTCTAAGTAAATATTAAGAAATTAGAGTTTAAGATTACTTATATAAAGTACCTAGGCTTTATTATTTCTACTAAAGGCATTAAAATAGACCTAGATAAGATAGTAATTATTAAGAACTAGTAATTACTAAAGATAGTTAAAGGAATATAAGGCTTTCTGGGTTTTTATAACTTTTATTAGTACTTTATTACGAAATATGGCTATATAGCAAAGCTTCTAATAGCTCTAATATATAAGGAAGTTCCGTTTAAGTAAATAGATTAGTATTAAGAAGGTTTTACTAAGCTAAAGCAAGCTATATTCTCGGTACTAATTCTATATTACTATAACCTGAATCTCTCTATTATAATTAAGACAGATATATTAAATAAAGTTATAGCCGGTATTCTCTTATAATAAGATCCCTAGATAGGACTCTAGTACCCGGTAGTATTCTTCTCTAAGACTATATAATTAGTAGAGCTAAACTATAATATCTATAATAAAGAGATACTTACTATTATTCTCTCTTTAACTAAATAGTAAGTAAAGCTAGAAAGCCTATAAAAGGTACTCTTTATAATTTACTTAGACTACTAAGCCCTTAAGTACTTTATAATTATAAAGAAGCTTTTAGTAAAATAAGCTTACTAGGTAAAGTATCTTTCCTGCTACTATTTTAAGCTTATATATTAGGCAGGCAAGTTAAATAAATAAGTAGATGCCCTAAGTAGGAAATACGAGAATATAACTACCCAGAATAAGGTAATAGTAGTCTACTAAACCCAAATTCTCTTCTTATAATAAAAGATTAATAATAATATTATACGGGATCTCTAGTTAGTCCTAATTAAGGCCTTTATAAGCCCGGCTCAGGAAAAAACCTAGTATAATAGTATCTAGCTAGTAAATAAGCTATTAAGTAAGAACCGAGAGTTACTAAAGCTAGAAGAGCTATAGGATAAGGCAAGAAATAAGAAGGAAGGCACTTGAATATTATAAGATGGCTTCCTCTTATAATATAGTAAACTATTTATATCTAATAATATAATAATACCTGAGATACCCTTATATACTACTCTTATTTAGGAGGCATATATATAGCCCCTAATAGGATATCCAGGATAAGCCAAGCTTTAATAGCTTCTTTAGGCCCGCTATTACTAGCTAGGCTAAGGTATAGATATTAATTAGTATAGGAATAACTACTATACCTGCTAATAATTCCATATTCCCAGAAATAAGAAGCCAGGGCTCTTATATCCGTTACTAGTTCCTAATTACCCCTGGTAGTATATATTAGTAAATTTCAAGAAATGCCTAGAGAATAGGAATAAGCATAATATAGTAGTAATCTTTATTAATTATCTAGGCAAGCGCCCTATTATAATTCCTGTCCGAGATATAATAATAGCTAAAGAGTTAGTACTTCTATTCCTTACTTATATAATTCGCCAAGTTAGTATCCCGGAGACTATAGTATCTAATTAAGGCCCCTAGTTCGTATCGGATTTCTAAAGCAAGTTTTATAAGTGTATTAGTATAAAGCTCAAGTTATTAATTACTAATTATCCCCAAACTAATAGCTAGACAGAGATTATTAACTAGTACTTTAACTAATAGCTATATTCCTATATGAATTACTACTAGGATAATTGGGACAAATAGGTAATAATAATTAACTACTAGTAAGTAGCTCTGGTCTATAAGACTATAGGCTAATTCCCGTTTCTTATAGAGAAAGGCTATAAACCGCAGATATTATTTAACTAGGAAACCCAAGTATAATCGGGTATTCTAAAGAAAGAGCTAAATAAATAGGAGGCAAAGGCCCTAGTAATATGGCTTTACGAATTATAGTAAAAGATATAGGAGAATATAATACGAGTACAAGAATATTATACTACTTAAGCTAATAAATATCGCCGACTAGTAGACTTCGGAATAGGAGACAAGGTATGAATTACTACTAAGTACTAGAAAAATAATTATCCGAGCCATAAGCTAGCTTACTAAATAGAAGGACTATACGAAATCCTGGAATAAGTAGGATATTCCTTTAGGCTCAAGCTTCCAAAATTAATAAGAATATATCCGGTATTTCATATAGAGAAGCTATATAAAGATCCAGGTAACTTCCTTTCCGGATAAGCAAATCCGGAGTCTCTGCTATTAGAACTATAAGACAGGAAAACGGAGTATGAAGTTCAAGAAATATAAGTAATAAAACTGCTTTATAGGAAGCTAAAGTACCGAGTCTAGTAAAAAGGATAGGACTCAGATCCGGAGTAGTATCCTGCTTCCTTATTAAGTAATAGTACCCTAGCTCTTTAGAGCTTCTATAATAAGAACCCCGAATAGCTAGGATCGCCCTAGAATCTCCCCTATTAGTTAGACTATACCAAGAACGATATACTACCGGAACCGCGTAATACGGACGGAAATCCTTTAAAGTTACGTATAAAAGGCCCTGGCCTTTGATATGTGACCTGCGACTTGGAAATTCAACAGGGACTTTCGAAGCTCGGGGACGAGCTTACTTCGAGAGGGGGGGATAATATTACGGTTATTACGATATATAGTACTAGTAGGGGTTAGACTAGAGCTAGAGAGGCATCTGGCATCTGAGCGAGGCATCTATAGTTACCTGATTATTACACGTAACCCCGAGCTTAAGCTAGTACGTGGGCCCATACGTAGCTCGCGATTATTTAGATCCGAGGCTCCTTCGGGATCCTCTTCTCTCTTTAGCTTCTCTTTAGCTTTGAATCGTCGAAATAGAGACAGTCTAACCACGCCTTCCAGGCCCTAGATCTTGTGCTCGTGACACAAATCCGCAAAGAGAAAAAGAAGAAAAGGCCACGGGTCAAGAGTCAGAAGATCCGTTGGGCCATTAATAAGGCATAAGTACAAGTCTGACCTCCTCTCGTCTCGTAAGGGCTTCTGTATAAAAATATTGTTTCGTTAGCCTAATTTGTATCTTCTCATGTCCTAATCAAACTGCTCTTTATAAAGGAAACAAGCAAGAGAAAGCAAGCTCAAATAAAACCACATTGCCAACACCCAATATGACAGTCTCTAACTGCGGACCATTTAATCCGTAATGTCTACTGACAAAACCATTACTTCCTACTACTTCTTATAATACCTCTGAAAATCTCATGCCTATCTTACAACTTCACAACTAGCTTCACGTTTGCTTCCGGGGCCAGCCTTGTTACCTCTTTTGCGGTTAGCTACCCAATATATTAGCTTTACTAACACTTGCTCGGATTATATAATAATATGCCTGGATTACTTCTAGGGTCTAGTTAGGAAGGATGCCATAAATCCCTTCTCAAGTATAACTATTCTTGTCCCTTATCTTGAGCACTATTATATTTTCTTTAGGTATTTACGAAACACGCTTTATATGAGAACAAACCGCGGCAAGATATATCTTGGAATATGCGCTAGTATTATAGTAGTAATTTAATTATTATATGGATTTTGAACTATATATAGGCATTTAATACGTAAATAGGAAGTAAGAAGAGTAAGAAGCTAAATAATAGAAGTAATACTCTTAAGACTCTTAATATTAAATAACGAAAAAATATAAATAATTAAAAATAAAGAGCTCTAAAGATTTATATATTAGAAAGACTAATTATATATAAGAATAGAAGTTTTATATAACTTCTTAAATTAGTACTAGTATACCTAATATAATATAGCAAGCCGTATTCTATTAAAATTGCTTTATTTTAATAGTTTTAATATTTTAATTATATAATAAAGGCTAGGGCCTTTTATATATAACTTGCGGGAATTATATAAGAAAGCTAGTTTTTTTATAGTTCTAAATAATAATTTCTTTTTTATATTTATTTAATTAAGCTTTTATATACTATATACTATTTATATTTTATTATTTATATTTTTAATTTTATTATTTTACTATTAAGTTATGTTTTATACTCTAGTATACTTTATATGGGTTTTTGTCTTATTATAGTTTCCCTCTTATATATTTTATAATAAGTAATATAAGGAAAATCGAAACTTTATAATTAAGATAATACTTTTATAAAATTCTAAAGGATTTCTATAAAATAGATTATTAGCTTAGTAAGTTTAGGAAAAAAAGAGCTATTATAATACCTTAAATTTAAGGCTAAAATATTAAAAATATACGAGTATTAATCTTAGTATTTTATATTAATTTCTAATATATTTAATAACCTAAATATAGGTTAGCCGCAAAATATAGTTACTAGTATAATATATAGGAATAATAAGAATAGAGGCTAATTATAAAAGAAAAAAAAGCAAAAGAAATAAAATAAGAAATATTATACTAAAATAATATAAATTAAATCTTAGTTAGAAACAGATTTTAGTACTCGGAAATAAAATTATATTATTAATTTATATATTATTTTTAGTTATAATAAAAACCAGAATAAAAATAGTTTTAGTTTTAGTAAAAAAGTTTGCTTCTAAGTTTAGGAAAAATACTTAAAAGAGGAAATATTCTTAATTTCAAGTAAAATAGTAAATAGAAATCAGAAATAAAAATTAAAAAGAAATCGGAAATAAGAAATTATATAAATAATTTAGAAAAGCTTTTAGAAAAAGAAAAGAATATTAGGTAAAAATTAAAAAGAAAATTCGGAAAAGTTAAAGAAATTAATAAAATTATATTTATTATTTTTATTATTATTTTTAATAATATTATTAAATATATCTAATTTAGTAAAATTAAGAAAAGATATTATAAGTATTAAGCTAACGGAATAAAAAAGAAAATAAAAATAATAAAAATAAAATATTATATAGTACTAGTTATATAGTATTACTATACGTGACTTAGTATATAGCTAGTGCTTTTAGCCCGGTATATAGCCTTTAGCTCAATTTAAGCTCTTTATTACTACTATAATATTATCTTATTATAATATAAAACTAGAAAAGCTATTACCTTATTACTACTAATACTAAAACTTAAACCTAAATTATATTTATTATTATTAACTAGTTTCTTTTAAATCCTGGTTCCTAAATTAAAAAATATACTTAAATAAGAAATTAGTTTTTTAAGAATCCTATTAATAGAAGTTTCGGGAATAGAAACTCTATAATTAATTATAAAAGAAATTATTAAAATTAATATAGCTAAAAATAAATATATATTAATACCGGATTTAAATTTACTATTTATAAAAGCTTCTAGAATATTATAGTTTTAAGAAAGTAATATTTCTATATTCTTGAAATAATATATAAATATATATAAGAACTATTATATTTCTAATAATATTAAAAGAAAAAGAATTATTTATTATATCTTTCTTATTTATAAGAATTAAATTAAAGCTATACTAGAATATTATACTAATAATCCGGGAAATTATTAGGAAACTAAATTCTTTAAGGCCTTATTAAAGAAATTCCGAGAATATAACTAGAAAATACTTAAAATTAGTTATGACTTTTTTAATTAAATTATTATATAAGCCCAGAATAAAGAAATCTCTTTTAAGTCTTATATTAATATATTTAATAAAATATTAAAGAAGTTATTAAAAAGAAAAGAAATAAATAAAATTATTTAATACCAAGAATTTATAAGAGAATTATTTATTTTAGTAAGAAATTATATTCTTAAGAATATAAATTTCGAGCCTATAAATATTTCTATTTATAAATATAATAAAATATAAAATAATAATAATATTTTATTAATATAAAAAAAATACCGTTTTAATATTACTTTTTTAGTTAAAGTAGTAGTATTCTAACCCCTAAATCGGGGGGGTTTGATTACTGTTTTTAGGGGTCGGAACACCAAAATTAAGCGAGCATTATCACGTACACTAGTATCCATCGGCATTTCCTTGCCTCAACTTCCGACCACTAGAAAACCAATTCCTAAAACAGAAAACAATGACTTCGTCAAGGACCCACTAGCTAGGGCAGCTAAATATGGAGGGCCTTAACCCCATCGTCATGGCCGTCGCCTGGATAACTCTCTTGGTTTCCTCAACGTCATCCTCTTTAGTAGTATCCTTATTTAAACTACTTAAGAATAGTCTGCCCCTTCTTTTCCAAGGTTATCTACCCTTCCTTAATATTCTTTTCTTGTATTAAAATACGACTTCTTATAGTAAGCAGAGCAGGCCTTAGCTCACATAGCTATTTGTTACTCTCTAATCTCAATACCTAATTCTCTCTTATCCTCTGTTCCTATAAACACGTCCCTTACTCTATAAGTAGAGTAGATCTTAGCTCGCAAGTCTAGTCGTCCTCTGTCGCTCTCCTCTTCTGTCGACGTCCCTTACTATCCCTCTAAAGTTAAGCCAAGGGCCTAGGTATAATAGTCAGCCTTCTCACCAGACGGGTTAATCTTAGTATCAGTATCAGACGACCGAACTATCAAGCTATGGGGTACACTCCACTTCTAGCCAAACTTGCCCCAATATGTTTAAGGTTGCGTCTACGGCCCGTTTGCTCGTCTGCTCGTCTGCTCGTCGGCGTAGTTGTATTCGTTGGGGTTTCGTTAGGTAAAGTCGTAGTCTGCTCCGGCTTGTCTTTGTACTCTCGACGCTTTCAATACTCCAGCCTCAGAGAGCATCTCTGCGGATTCCCCCGAACCTGATTCCGGATATACGCCGTACATATTGGGCTTGATATCCATATTGGCAACTTCTCAGAGCATAAGGGGAGATAGTCTGGAGAGGTGCGTTTTGTAGGATTGTTTCGATAGAGTACAGGGTGAGTTGGTATGGAGAGGCGAAGACTTTGGAGTACGGGCAAGAGACGAGGCAGGAAATCTACGAGAGATGAGAAATTTGCTTGTACCGTTTCCTCATTTCTGTCGACTAGGTAGCGGATATACAACGTCAAAGTACCTCAGAGTCTGCTCCCCCCGGTTTACCTTATTAAGTCTCGATATCGGTCCCGTTACCGAATTCAAAATGTTTTCGAGTCTCTGCCCAGTAGTATATATTCCCAGTAACAGAATTATCCTGCTACTTAGTGATTCTCGATCGTAATAGTAGTAAGGGCTGGCTCAGTCTGTTGCGCTTGTACATCCGCATCGCAGTATAGTATAAGAATCGTCGATAAGGGGTTATTATCAAGTCTGGAGAAGGATCAGTCGGTATATAAAGGCACAGGAATTGAACTGGCTGACCTTGATATAATTATAACCCGCAAGATGTGGTCTTTGCAAGTCGTAGAGTTGAGAGTACTGAACGTTGGAGAGGCAGGCAGCACCATATCTTCTCTTCCCACCGGCGGACTCTTCAAATTACAAAGGGCCATGGGATGAGCTTGGGGCAGAGGGTCTGAGGTTGGCGGGAGCGGTGGACGTCGCTTGGTTCCTCAGTCTGTATCGTATCATGCAAAGTAGGCGCAATTCCACTCCAAGGCAGGCAGGCTAGTTGAAGAGTTTTACGAGATTATTGCAGAGTTAAAGTATTGGAGTTCTTTGGAGTGGTTGACTGTAAGGTGACCCCCTTACGGTAGACAAAAAAGTTCGCTCGAATTAGTAGTCCCACCAAAACTCGCAATTTTCATCCGCAGATTATACTATACAGGAAAATCGCAAAAATAAGCAAAGTTTATAAAGTTACAGTTTCGAAGCTCTTATTATATATATCTCAATTTAAAGCTGTTTTATGGTTCTGTTATAGAGCTATTGCGGGAACAATATGTACCTCTGTTTTTGGCCAGATTTTGGTAGGGATTTATTGCTAATTAGTACGGCTTTTTTTGTCTACCACGAGACCCCGTAGCATCCCTGACCCCGCCCAATACTGGGAAAGCAATACCGATACAAGCTAGAACTCTTAGAGATAAGCCCAAAATATTCAATAGTCTGTTTACTTGCAAATACCGGGAACATCTCATCAATATTCATTACAACAGGAAATGGAGATATTCTATCCTACCTAAACCCCGTCTCCAAATTCAGCGGATATCTTCTATAGAGACCGAGACCGACCCGGGAGAGCTAGAGGCGATCATAATCATCGGGCTTTCGTAGGAGACTTTGGGTCGCCCAGAGCATACCGAGATAATACAGGTATATTCTACTCTACAAATCTTTCTTTCTTTTGCCTGCAAGGACCCAATAAACCAAGATTCTCCTCGATATATACCCGCCGAAACTGTATACACCTTTGGAAAACTATACCCGGTTGAATTAATACTAACTTTGCTGGGGCAGAAACCGAACTTATATACGCCTTTATTTCATCTTGCAAGTCTGGCCCTCCCAGTAATACATCCTACAACGATACAGACGAAGACATGGATTCCTTATTGAAGACAACCCCCCGTAAGCCAGCAAAGGGAACAGACGCCTTCTATAAGCAGGTCCTCCACCCTCGAGGTATTAATATTGGCCCGGATTACTGCAACCCCCGTACCACCGAATACATCCAGTCAAAACCTATCGACAAAAGGGCTCTCGGTCACGCATTCGTCAGTTTCAGCCCTAAAGAGCTAGTAAAGTCATTACAAGCCGCAAAAGAGGCTGCATACAATAAAGTGCAATGGACCATCTGTTCCCCCCCGTTCGTCAATACGAGCGATTGGTCAATCGGGGTCCGTAATTGGGCAATAGGGACCCCGATTGACCAATCGCTCGTATTAACGAACGGGGGGGAATACATCAACATCTACCACCCATATTTCCTCCTCTCAAATCGCACCTTTAAAGGTAGGGTAAGAAGGCAACCGCACCATCCGCTTTTCTGACATAGAACAAAGCCAAACATCTGCCTTCCTCTTCCGACAGTTTTCGATCGACGATCCTCGGGTTTGGCTCCCTGTACCAAGATATGGGAATAGCTGAGCCGAGTGCTTACAGACTGCAAGCAATATAGCAAGAACTGTACCTTCCTAGACTACGCCTACTTTATTATTATACCTAACTTCGAAGACCCAGTAATTCGACGCTTCGGTAGTCTACCCGCATATCGCCAAGCTATGATTTACAAAAAGATGTATACCTCCTGCCCACCCCACTTCATAACTGAGGAGAAATCCTCGCCGGATAACGACCGTACAGCTCATACCTACCTTGCCTTGGTAAACAGTAGCCTTCTTCAAGAACGACTTCTTCTTCGGTACTTAACAGACGAGGTACAAAGTATCGGGGAGTTCCCCTGGGACGAGACGTTATATATCTACTTAATAGCGAATTGCGGTTTACAACCGATTGTATCCCGGATGAAAGTACAACCCGCAAACGAGGATCTGAAGAAGGCTGGGGCAAGCGTACGTTTCGATCTGGAAAAGCTCTGTATCTTGGATACTACAATCCCGAGCGATTGCAAGGAGTTGAGAAGCTGGATCAACTATATAAACGACTGGGGAATCAAGGTTTATTAACCTGTACTTCTGGCCGAATGCAGAAAGGCTTGCTGTAGCGATTATTACAATGGGGAAAACACCAGTCAGAGGAAATTGGAAATGGTAACATTCCATTATACCGCTACTGGTGCAATCGGCTTCTCTCGTCAGGGTAGTAAGGGTAACGATCCCCAAGACCTCCAGCCCACCCAAGACCCACAGCCCAGCTATATACAATCTACGATTGCCGTAAGTCCTTGCCTATACTACTGCCGGATATCTTAACTTGGATACTAACGTTTGCAATTCCAGTCGCAATTCAAATCGCCCAAAGCCTGCGTAACTCCGAAGCTGTCCACCAACCGCCCTCCTCTCGGCCCTATATCGTACAATCGCAACGGAGCCACAAATACAAGCCCGCGTCCCGTAGCAAGGTTCCAGGCGGCCAAAATCCCTGGTCAGTACAGTACTTCCCCCAGCTCCATTACTGCAACAAAGAAATCACAGGCGGCGGCCAAGACCCGTAGTCAGTACAGTACTGCCCTCAGTTCTACTGCAGCAGCAACGAGATTACAGATCAAGCCGTACGATCAGGACGAATAATGGCAAGAATTTCAATTTGGATAGTTTATCAAGTCGTTCCATATACTATATGGTACTGGATTGTTCTTTATATGGGACCTTGGCATTTCTCAGGTAATACTAGGTATATCTTGGAAATGAACGGTATTAGAGGTCAGCTGAGAGATCGAAGTGGGAAGTAAGGAAGGAGCTCTGAGATGGCGTTTTGGTATAATGTTTTTGGTTTTGATACCCCTTATTATATAATAAATGGTCTCTTTAAGAAAGGGCTAGAGATACTACAAATCAAACCGTTATTACAAATACGAATTGCCCTTAGTACTTCTGTAATATCAAGTCCTTTCTTTCCCTTAGAAGAGTAAAGTGTTTTCGCCCTGGCTATATATATTATAGGATCTTTGAATCGCCCCGATTTTGAAAAGAAGTCTGCCTCTTCCCTATCTCGTTCAGAAGTTAATACATTATATGTAGTATAACTTCTATTACGTAATACATACCATCCCAACCGGAATTTGAAATCCTTGTTCTGAGCAAGCTCTATAAAGAACCGTTTACTGTCAGAACCTTCGTCCAGGGTATCCGGCTTGGTAATCAGACCCAGTGTACGGTTACCTTTCGGGTCAATAGCCCGAACATACTGTATTACTTGCTGGAGGGCAAAGTCGCTCTTTGCAGAGACCACCGCCAGGATAATACTCCGCAGCTTTCTTATATATCCGAAGACGAGTGACTTGACAAGTTCCGAATCCTCTATCAACTGGTTTTTGTTTCCAGCTAGGAAAAGGACTGGAAGATCGACTATAGTAAGGTACGGCTGTAACGGGCCCGAGATCTCGATACGGAGGATATCAGTACTAAAGACCTTTTCGTTTCCGTTCAGACTCATGGCATCCTTAGTATCCTCGACCATACGACTGATTCCCAGGACATCAGTCTCTTCTTCTCATTACTGGACCGGTCTGGGCCAGGGACATATGGACATTAATACCTACAGAGGGGCTGTGGCGCAGGATGAGTTCTGTCGGGAATCGGGTATAAAGGTTATTCTTTATAGGGAATAATATACCAGATACTGCTTTAAGGGGGAAGCTCTTACCAGAAGACTGGTTACTACAGACAATAATCTGGGGCAGATCAACGAATTGGCTAATACCCTGTAACCGCAGCCTGTCGATAATGCCGAGCAGGTCCCGATACTCTATTGACTGTAACGGGATACCTCCTTGGGGAGGCTCAGTGGGATTGTCTATAGGGTCAATATTAGTTACCGTAATACGTCTTTATACTAATTAGAATACTGCTTATATCGTTTTGACTCAATCGCATAGAGTAGAATTCCTTGGAAATATCTAGTAATCCCGCTACCGGGTTGATTTGAAAGATAATAGGAAAGGATAAGAGAGGATGGCAAAAGGCCTAGTAGTATATTCTATTAGAAGTCGAGGTCATTCAATGAAGTATTATTAATTAATGGTTGGAGTTTGAGCTTTCGTCGGCTAAACTCCCCAATCTTATAACAATTTCCCTTAATCCACTTCAACTATTCTCGATCCACCGTCCCCCTCCTCCCAATCATAGAAGGCACTACCTATACTACGAAGGTCTGACTGCTTGATATTAATATTAAAGTCTCTCAGGCTTCTGTTTATCATTCCTTTCTCTATCTTATCTTACTTAAGAATCTCTATAGTATTATTAATAACCTTTATTCTTCCGGTCCGCCACTCCGGACTCCTCCTCTCGAGTATACTCCAGAATGCCCGATCTCGCTATACTAGCCATTTCGGGAAGCCCTGAGGAGGATACTTTATAAAAAGTATAATAATTCTTTCTGCCTTTTCTATATATTTTGAAACATCTTCCCCCCAGGTTTTTTGCTGATAGCAAATAAATTTACTGTACCCATCGGCCATCCAGCTTATACCACCTGATACAATATAATGCCCTATCTCACCAGGCTGCGTATACAATGCCGTATAATAAGGTCCAAGCGAGGGATAATAAAGGAAGTCCCTTTATATAATATCAAATGTACTCTACTTATTTCCAGTCTGGTATACTTTCCAACTGTACTCCCACCCAGCCTGCTACAGTATATCGGCCATCTGCAAGACGCTTAGAGGCTAATCTGGGAGATCGTAGCCGTATATATCTTTCCAGAGTATATATATATTCGAGTATTCGAGGATCTTGGTACAGGTAACGGAAACGCAGTTATTGATATAGTTTTGGGGGTTCAAGTTGGAAGCGCTGAAGGAGAGGAGTTCGAGAGCGGTACCGAAGGTCGAGAGGTTACTGCAGAGAGGCTCTGCTATTTGCGGTAACTGGTTAGTCTAGATATATAGGAACTAATATGGAAGAAATACTGGGCTTACCGGGCCCGCTTCCGTATTTAATATACATTTTGATACAGTTGAGTACAACTCGGCCTCTGGCAAACAAATCGGTTCGAAGTCGGTATTCTTTGGTAGTAGGACTTCTGTTATAATAAAGTACGAGAATACTAAGCTTGTTTTCCTATAGTAGATTGAAACAGACAGTTCTGAACTGTAGTATTACGAATCGATACAGAGGTATTTGCGGACCTTTACAAACGGCTTCAACTTCTAGAAATTCCTCCTCGAAGTACGGGATCGAATAGATGAGATAGCAGCTGTATCGAAATGATTTCTTGCGGTATTATATACTGTATAAAGGGATGGGTTAATGAATTAAGAAGAAAGCTGTCTTAATTTGGTTACCTATCTCGATAAAATTATTAGGGTTAATAATATAGCTTTATAGGGCTTGTATAGGCATATATATAAGCCCCTGAATATAATAGGGATCTTTCGTTCTATCGAGAGGACTACCATATTTACTTCTTAGTCGAAGAAACAGAGAGAAATGCAGAGAGTATATAGCTCACTTATCTGTTTTGAAGAAGCTATACTAAACCACTTACCAGAACGAAGTAGGGTCTCATACTACTTATATACGTTTCTTATTCCTTTATATTATTTTAATATTAATAATATTTAAATAAAAAATATTAATAACTAAAACCACTTATAGAAACTATAAATATTATTTCTAATTATAATAATAGCTTTAATTAATCTTCGAATTACTTTAATTTATTCTCTTATTTCCGAAAGATACTTTTATTTTATAAGAAACTATAAAATAATAAGAAAAATATGTTTTAATTCTAAGCTTATTATTAGATAATTATAACTCTCTTTAATATTACTATTAAAGCTTTTAATTATAGCTACTTTACTATAATAGTTTATATTTAAGACTATTTCCTAAATATATTTCATATTCGGAACTTATAATACTAGAATATAGTCGAATTTTATTTAAGCCTTCTTGGAATATAGTTCCGATACAAGTACGAGTAGTAATCCGATTAAGTAGTCTGGGAATACTAAAGTCAATTATATACCTTAAATAAATATTGGCTAGCTTACTAAATCTATTCCGCTTATTAACGAGCTTAATCTTAATAGATATTCTCGGCTTTAAGCTCGCCTCGGCTACAAATCCTATTAATATATTACCAAGACAAAGATTAAGGAGAGTTACTGCAGCTCTAAGACTAGTATAGGATCCACCAATTACAAGTACCTTTATAGGACAGCAAGCCCCCCTATTTACCGCCGTTATCTTAGAAAGAAAAGCGGATATATTAGAGAAATATCTACAAGAATTAAAACGAATAGAAAATGCCAATAGCTTATAAAAGTACATAGAAAGCTTCCGACAGGACAAGGAAAGCTCAATATTACTTGCTAAGCTAGGGTATAAGGGAGTTTTATTTTCCTCCTTAAGAACGGGCATTGAGAACTCTCGGCTCCACTTGTTTCCGGGGCTCAAAGATAGTACTACTACGGATTCAATCTAGGGATGGTTATAATACCGACTTTACAGGACCTTTCCAGGCTGTATCCCAACGAAAACCTTACCAAGTATAATAGCTTCTCTATCCCATCCAACCGGTACCGAACGACTTTATACTGGGCGTTTCTGCTTGGACCTTTTAACGATTTGTATAGGACGATAAGTAGGATATGGAATACTAAAATACTTACTACTACTTTATAATAATTAGAATATGCTTTTTAGCCCTCTAATAAGATTTTGCTTAATTAACTTAATCTTCTATTTCGCTTTATTAATCCTATTAATAAAACCAATTTTATAATAAGCTATACTTTAATATATTAGTAGTATTATTTTGGTAGGGACCCTACAAAAAGGGGATAGAGATTATAAAAGTCGTTCGGTACCGGTTGGATAGGATAATATCGATATAGAGGGGGGATAGAAGTTACGGGACTCAGCCTCGACTTGGCTACTTGAAGTTAAGCTCATCTGGTAACTTATACCTATTAATCAAGGAAGAAGGTTGGTATTATATATTAATTGGTCCTAAGAGAGAAAGAGAGAAAACTGTAAGTCGAAGTGGATATACTTAACCCTGGCTAGCCTCGGTAATAACGGATCTGATAACTTAAGCTATTAGTATATTATCTTATCTAATCGAGATTTAATTTCTCATTCGTAAACGCTCTATAGTCTCAGATAGACGAATTAGGCTTAGAATATAAGGGGAGTATAAGATTAATTTGCCAAGAGAGCAGAAATATATGCCCTCTGCTCCCCCCTCACCCAGTACCTGCCAGTCGCTTGAGCAGGGTGGGCGGCGCCGCTCTACCTGAATACGAGAGATAAGCGAGGCAGGGGCCTGGCGGATTCTTGAAGAATAATACATACTTGGGTATATAGTATCAGTTAATTGGCTAGAGCTTACCAAATAATACGGTCCTTCCTCTGGTACAACTACCGACTGAGAAAGGATACTAAGGATCGATACTTCTAGTATAAAGAAGTTGAAGGATACAGGTGGTATAGCTTTGATTCCATCCTTGGAGCAGGTACGTAATAAGACTGGAGAGCCAACTATTGATTCCTGGGCTAGATATATAATAAAGAGGAATTTCAGTACGGAAGGTCAGGATAATTTCTTCCTTAAACAGCTAAATGAGTACCCAGATGGCAAGGTTAAACAGTATGGATTGGCTAGGCCGTAGAAGATTGATAATAATACTGGTGGTTTATACTACTATTAGCGGGTGGTTATATACAGAACATGCCTCCTTAAGAGATCTCGGAATACATTCTGCTATAAACTCAGTAACAGCAATTTGAATTTTATAGAAATACTTGGTAGTTTTAATACTACTAAGAATTACGAGGAAATTACTTTACTATATAATATTATCCTTTCGCTCAAAGTAATATACTAATATTTTGTTAAAATCTCAAATTACCCATTATCAATAGAGCGAAACCCGTAAAACTTTAGTCTAAAAACAACAATAATAACAGAGCCCGTTACGGCCCCAATATCTCGGTCCTTATCTTCCTCGAATAACGAATCTATAGGCTCAAGTAATAGCTCTAATACTATAGGGACAATTATTGGAATTGTAATTGGATATATTATTGGGGTTTTACTATTAGGGCATTTTGTACTTGTTTCCGGAGAAGGGAATTGAGGGAACCGAGAGGAGAAAGGGGGAAGATGGGGAGAGAGGGGAGGGAGGAATAAGGGGAGAGGGGGGAGTTAGAGGAGGTACAGGAGAGTAAGGAGAACAAGGAGTACGAGGCGAGAGAGGCGAGAGAGGCGAGAGAGGCAAAAGAGGAGGGAGAGGGGGGAGGGGAGAACAAGGAGGAGGAATTCTTCTTTTGTCTATCTTCTAGCCTTTTATTACGGGATAGCCGTACTGAATTTCATACTTAAGAAGTGCACTTAATAGATTAGTGCTATTCTTTCAGTAGACAGGAATACAGGGTATATAAGGCCAGAATTTGTTACAGTACTAGCTTGGCCGTCTTAACAGGAGGGATTTGAGAGTGATATTTCATTTCTAATAGAACTCCCTCTACTCTGACCTCGAGCCTGCCATATAATTGGAGTATACCGACTAGTATATATATACTGCCGATTTATCCCTCAAAATACCCCTTCTTAATAATAGTATATATCTTCCATTATATCCCGGCTGTTATTATATCGACTATACTATAGTAGACTCCAATACTGGATCGATCGCGGAGGTATATTTAAGCTTCTGAGTAGCCTGGCCGGGAGAGCTAATACCCGCAGAGAGAGCTGGATCGTAACCCATTATTGGTATACTGTTAGCCGGTCCGAGCATCTGGGATTGGTTTCCGTATGGGTTTGCTATAGCTACGAGATAGCCTTGAGAAGGGACAATGCTTGGTACTAGTCGAATGGCTATAGGACCTGGCTGTACTTTGAAGAGAGTATTATAGCCCAAGTACTTATGCTTCGACTTTTGGCACTTGTAGCAGGCAGGGTATTCTTCGTTACACTAGTAATGGAGTTAGCAGATTGTATACTTCAAGGTAAATTATATAGAATTTGAAAATAAATTACTAATCTAGTTTTCCTTTTATATATTTAGGAAGCTCTTAGTTACTTGTATATAGACGAAAAGAATATATTATAAGGAACCCCAAACTTTAATCTATTATCTATCCTATTAAATAAAATTCGACTCATTTAAAATATCGTAAACTAATATTTATTTTGTACTTTCTGCAAGTCAAGTATCCTGTCTTAACTCGATACTTGACTTCCTATACGGCAAAGTATATTAGCGAAATACGAGGCTGGTTGGTTATCAAGATTACGGTATCGCTTACCTTATTATATCTGCCAGTACTAAAAGGTCGACGATTTTCCTAAAAGTAATATTTAAATTGAATTGAGAAATACTATTATATTTCTTTATAATATTAACTAGCGTCACCTGCTCAGAGTTAAGCAATATATACCGAATATAAAGTAGTTAATTGAAAATGGTCATTGACCGTCTGCTGGCCTGCCTTTGACAAGGCCTACCCCGCCCCTTTCTATCTCTACTGTTTCTCTCTCGATCCGTTCAACCCACTACGAAACAATCCAGTACTGTCAACTACCCAATACAAATAGGGCTAGTATAACGTTTATACAAAAAAGGGGCTGGTACCGGAAAACCACTGGTACGAGGAAATAGTTGGTACTAAAATACTGTTGGTACAAACGCACAGTTAGTACTATGAAACCATCGGCACCAAGGAACTGTTGGTACTATTAAATTACTAGTACTATTAAATTACTAGTACTATTAAATTACTAGTACTATTAAATTACTAGTACTATTAAATTGTTAGTACAAACAATTTGTTAGTATAAGGAATATAAACCTAAATATAGACATTAGGCAAGTAGTTATAACTATTAGAATAATACTCCCTGGACCATATAGCAGACTCCATCTGACCTACTGTAATAGAATATTCGGAGGCAGGAAGTCTTTACTTAACGGGCAGTAGGGAGATAAGCGAATACAGGGGTTGGTAATAAGACTAGCCATAGAGGGTTAGTACGTATAAAATATAGGCTAAAAATAAAATCTTTAGGTATTCCGATTTCGAACTCTACTATACTATTTGTAATAAATGTCTCTGATAATAATAAACTGGTAAGAGGGCATTGACCCCTCCCTCCATAATTCTCTACCCTATATTATTATTAATAATAACATACCTAGTCCAGAGTAGTAGATCGAGGGTTCTGGCTTCAAACCGGCTGCATCGTCAAGGTTTTCGGGGGCTGCGGCGAGGCCGACGGAGAATTCTGGGTGGGTCCGGGTAAGAGGGATAGAGAGCGTACGGTGAGATACCAAGCGACCGAGCGAGGGAAGGGTTGAGAAAAGATTAAAGAGGAAGATAATTGAGGAGTAAGGGGAGTACGACTTTTATAGATATTAAAAGCAGCAGCTGGCCTGTATATACACCTTGCCCGATATAGCGGGCGCTAAACCTAGGGGGGTAGACACCACACGTAAGATTACTAATAATTCAAATATATTTAGACTTAGATAAAAATACTTAAATATAATAATTTATAATATAATTCCTAAATCAGAAAATAATTATTTTTTACCAGTTTCTTTTATTATATTTCCTAAAACTATAATAAATATAAGTAAAAAAAGAATCTAGCCTATAACCAGTATATCAAATGAATAGAGTAAAATAGAATAATGGCTATAATTCTTATTTTAGTCAAGTATAAAACCCGTTACTCTTATTTTATTCATATATTATTCAAGTTATTCATGAATATTCATAAATAACTTGAATAACGCACGTGATCTATACACGTGATAGAGCTAGCCTAGTCAGGTAAGGCTCCGGGAGGGCACGCACCTAGCGCCACCTTGCTACCCAATCAGGTAGTAATAGTACTTGGTAAGCGAATGGAACCTTAGTAATACTTCTAGTTTATTATTATAGAAAATTAGTATTTAAGTACCCTTATATAAGCACTAGCTTAGCTTATATAAGGCTGCTTAATAGGTATCTTAGTTCTTTTTTAAAAATTTAAATATATATTAATTTATTGCAACCACGTGACTTATACGTGATTATTCATAGTTATTTATGGTTATTCATAAATAATTATTCTATTTTACTCAACTTATTTAAGTTACTCGTTACTCATATTTTATTCAAGTTATTTATAATATAAGTCTTTGAAAAATATATATAAGAAGTTATAATAGAAATTATAAGAAATATTATAATAGTTATAATAATTAAGCTAAAATAAATAAAGAATCTAAATAATTATATTTTAAAAAAAGTTAGTTTTAAGTATAATTAGAAAATATTATTCAAGTTAATATAGCCTATAATATAAACCTAGAACTAAGAAAACGAATTTACTATAAATATTATAATAGAAATCAAAATAATAATATTAATTTAAAATATATTTATATTTTTTAGTTTTAATATTTATTAATAAAAAAGCTTATAAATTATAAATATATTTACTAATTTAATAGAAAATAATATAAAGGGCTATTTAATTCTAAATAAGAAAGTATTTCCTTTTTTTAATAAATACTAGTAGTTTAACTAAATTATTTCCTAAATTCAAAAAAGAGAATTTAATTATAACTTGAAAATATAACTTAAGAATATCTAAAGAATAATAGAAGATATCTAATTTACTAAATAAGAAAGAAATAAAAGAACTAGCTAATTAGAATTTATATATAAAAGCAAATAAGTTATATTTAAGAAATCTAAATAGCTACTTTATTTTAAAGGAAATTATATTAGAATTACTAATATTTTAGATTTTAAAATTAATAAATAATATTAAGATTTAGCTATAAATAGTATTTTTATTAATATTATAACGGGTTTCTTATTAAAGAAAAAAAGAAAAGAAATAAAAATAACTAAAAAGGTTTTCTAAAAACGAGCTAAAATAAAAAAAAGCTATTTTATATAAAAGACTAGAAAAATACTATTTCAAAAATAATAAATAATAAAATAATAAATAAAAAAATAATAAATAAAAAAATAATAAATAAAAAAATAATAAATAAAAAAATAATAAGTAAAAAAATAATAAATAAAAAAATAACTTAATTAAAAATATAAATATTAATATTTCCGGAAATAAATAAAATAAATTAGAAACCTAATATATTTTTAATTATAATAAATATAAGATTTCTAAAATTAATAATATTTTAATAAGGCTATTAAAAAAAAGTAATTATTTTATTTCTAAAAACTTAAAAAGAAATAAGAATATTTATTAATATTTAAAAATATTAGATCTAGCTATTATATTTTAGAACTAATAAATTAAGAATAATATTTACTATTTTATAAATAGGAAATACTATTATATTAAATATAATTAAATATATTAGGAAATCTATAAAGCTAGTAGCTATAGCTTATATAATAAATAAAATATTTAAGGAATTAGAAATACTAGTTTAAATATCTAATATTAATAGAATTATTTAATTTAAAAATATTAATATTAATATTCGAATATTACTAGTTTATAAATATATTATATAATTTTCGTATTTCTAATTTATATTTTAAGAATCTTAAAAGAGTATTAAATATAAAGAAATAATTAATATTAGAATTAAAGTTAATATTTTTTCTAAAAAGATTTCTAGAAATATTAGTAAAATAGTATATAATATTATAGATTATTAAATATCTATTATTATTAGGGCTAAATTTAAATTTATAAAAATAATAAAGTTTAGAACTAAAATTATAAATAAAATAAAATATAAAAATACGTTTTTTCTAGTTAAAAGAATTTTAAAGATTTTATTTAGTTAATTATTTTTAGTAAAAATAAAAATAAATATTATATATAAAACTAATAATTTATAAAAAAAAAGATTTATTAATTCTAAAAATAATTAAAATACTTATAATATTATAATTATTTTATTTTCAAAAAATACCGGAAAATAAAAGAAAATTATTATAGATATAATATTTAGGGTTTAGAAAGTAAAATAGAAGGCTCTTATAAAAATAATTCAAAGATAAAAAAGGAAAAACTAGAATATAAAAGGCTATAAGAGAATATATATATCTTATAGTATACTAGTCCCGAAAGGGCTTAGTTTTCTAAATATCTCTAGTGTATTTCAAGTATATTTCTCTAATAAGGCGGCCGTATTATATATATCTAAAAGATATCTAGTATCTGGCTAGGTATTTCAGATATCGGGTATCTGAAAATTATAATATTATTTCTTCTTTTAGAATAAGCTCGTTCCCGAGTTTTATAAAAGCTATTAATTTATCTAATTTCGTATTATTTTCTTTTTTAAAATAAACTAGTATTTCAAATATAAATATTATATATAAAAGACTAATATTTTTAATATATAACTTAAAAGAATTTATTATTATTTCTATATAGTTCTAAATAAGTATTATTTTTTATATAATCTAGCTAATATTATAAGTTTTATAAGAGTTCTAGTATATTAATATTATTATTATAAAAGCTTTATAAAACTAGAGAGCTATTACTTAATACTAAAGCTAGATATTAAACTAGATTCTTATTTTAACTAATTTATTAAATTCTATATTTTAGCTTATTCTTACTAGCTTAATTATAATAACTCGTTTAATATTATATTTTTTTTTATTATTCTCTAGTATTAATAAGGGCAGTTCCGAATTTATTTAACTTAATAAAAAATTCTAAAAGTCTTTTTATAACTTTTCTATATAAAAAACTAGATATATCTTTATAATTTCTAGTAGTTTTAGGAAAAATAAATAGCTATATTATTTTAGAATCTCAAATAGGCTATTTATTTAATTTTCTAGCTTTTGGCTCAAATAATCGGATTTCTAGTATTTTATAATAATTTATATTTTATTTCTAACTTTGAAATTAATTAAATAGTAATATTTATTAGATTATATTATATATTATTCCTGTATTTATTTTATATAGCCTTAAGTAAATTATTATAATTCATGTAATTAATTTACTAATATTTTAGTTTTATTTCTATTTAGTTTCTCTTTAGGTAAATTAGCTTTAATAGAGAAGTTCTAATCCAGAGAAATATAAAACTTATAGCTCTTTTTAGTTATAAATAGAAACTAGCTAATAGTTTTATACTAAAAACAGGCTTATTAATAATTAATTATAATAACTTATTTATTTTAATTATTCTAGTAATAGTTAATATATAAATATAATTTCTAATTAAAGTATTAATTAATAATCTTTATTTATTTATTTAAAGATAATTAGCTATTAAAAGTTTAAGCTTTATACTAATTCTTATATAAAATTCGCTTTAAAAATCGAATATAAATTAGGATTTTTAATCTAATATAATTATTTCTAAAATATCTATTTAATATATTATATAAAATAAAAATAAAAATACTAGTTACTTAGCTATAATTATATTTTATATAGGAATTATAATTAGGTATTTAAATAAGTAATTTACGAATATAGTAATTATATTATAGCCCGGTTTGCTTTCTAGATAGCTTTTAAAATCTATAATAATATATTATTAGAAGTAATTAAGAACTAAAAAGAAATAAAGTAAATTAGGCTTTTTATTTCTAGATATATATAATCTCTTATAAATATAATAATTATTATAGTATTAATTAATATCCTTACCTATAAATAGCTAGTAATATTATTTCTTTAATAGCTAATAAAGCTTTATATATCTAGGATATTTAGAAATGAATTTATTATATATTTTATAAATTAGAATAATCTATAAAAATAATCCGAGAGTTATTTTATTCTCTATAATATAAAGTTTTTTATAATATAAAAAGAAGCCGTTTTATAATATTTAGATATTATTTTTAGTTTAGGCTATTATATATAACTTTTCTAAATCTAGTAATATATAATTATTTTATAAGATCTTATTTATAAGTTATAAACTACTATATTTGGTAAGAGTTTCTAATAGTACTTTTATAGGGGCTATTATAGCAGAATTTACTAGTAAAGCTTCTAAAGAAATATTTTCTTTTAAGGAAATTATATTTTTAATAAGAGTATTCGTTTTCGGAAAGTTTTTAGTATATATTTGATTTTTAGAACCAAATTTCGAATTAAGTAAACCGATTTTATAAAGTATTATTATAAGCTATAAGTTATAGATAATCTTTGAATTAATTTTATTTTTAGAAAGAAATACTTAAGTTTATAGCTTTTTCTTAATCTGGCTCTAAATATTTATTTTGTTTTATTTTTATAATAAAGTATTTATTTATTTATTTAATTTTCTAAAATAATATATAAGTTTAAAATAATAATGAAATAAAAGTTTAATTTATCTAGTTTATTAAAAAGAGAATTTTTTAATAATTATAAAGTATTTTAAAATATAATAATTAGAATAAACTTTAAAGAAAATATTTTAAAAGCTCACTAGTTTAGTTTTCTATTTCTCTAATACTTATGCTATAATAAGTATTTCCTTATTATATATATTATAATTAAGCTTTATTAGAAATATAGTTTTGGAAAAATAAGCTATAAAATACTAAAGATCTATTTTTAGGTTTTATTAAAAGTATTATAATTCCCAGATACCCGGTATCTAAAATACTTTACTAGATACTAGATATTTTCTAGATATATATAATATAGCTACTTTACTAGAGAAGTATATTTAAAATATATTAGAGATATTTAGAAAGCTAAGCCCCTTTAGAACTAGTATATTATAGGATATATATATTTTTTTATAGCCTTCTATATTCTAGTTTTCTCTTTCTTAGCTTTAAATTATCTTTATAAGAAACCTTTTATTATACTTTTCAAGTCCTGAATATTATACTTATAATAGTATTTAAAGCTTACTTTCTTTAATTCTATAGAGGATTTTAAATAAACTAATTTAGAATTATTAGTAATATAAGTATTACTAAGATAATAGAACCTCAGAAATATAAATAATAGATTCTAGAATAATAAAAGCAAAAAGCTTTAGAATTCTTAGAGGAATTAAGTATTTATATCTTTATAAATATATACTAGTAATATATTAGAAATCTTTCTCGAAAACCCGAAAATTAAAGAACCTCGAATAAAGGCTACTTTTTAATCAAGTTCTAGAATAATAGGTATATATAGGCTAGTAACCTAACTATTACCCTTAAGTCCTATTCTATAACTTTATAGGCCCTATATATATACTAGTAATAAAACTACTAGAGAAAATATAATAAAGGAAAAATATAATAGATTAATTTCTTAGAATATTATATAATCAGGAACTATATTAATTTCTGCTAAGGCTTCTAGTAAAGCTCTTACTAGTTTAGGTTATTCCGTTAATAGTTTTTCCTAAACCAATATCTTATTAGTATTTCTAAAGAATTTATAATCGAGTTTATAGAAATAGAATTCTCTATTTTTATTATAAAGCTTTTAAAGACTAATAACTATATTATTACTAGAGAGTTATATAAATAGGCCAAGAAATCTAATATCTTACTTTTAGATATTAATATTATTATAAAAAGCTACTAGGAAAATATCTAAAGAGCTATTTTATATAAGAATACCTATAGTTATAATAAAGCTATTTTCGAGAATATTAAGTTCTATAATACTAAGCTCGAGAATAATATTAAATACTATATAGTATAGGAAAGAAACTATAATAAGACAAAAACCCATATAAAGTATACTAGAATATAAAACGTAACTTAATAGTAAAATAATAAATTAAAAGTATAAATAGTAAAGTATAAATAGTATATAGTATATAAAAGCTTAATTAATTAAATACTTATAAAGAATTATTCTCTAAATCTATAGAAAAACTAGCTTTCTTATATAATTTCTGCAAGTTATATATAAAAGGCCGCGGCCTTTACTATATAACTTAAACCTCAAAACTACTAAAATAATATAATTTTTAATAAATATAGCCTGCTATATTATATCTAATTCCCTATTTATTTATATTTGTTTTTTAAGTACTAAAAATAATAGAAAAATCCTACTTAGAATCTAAAATAATAAAATATTCAGGATTCTCCTTTATTAGTTAATCTAACTTCTTCTTTATATACCTAAAATAAGACTTATTATCCTTAAATAGTCTTATTTTATACTTCTAAACTTGCTTAAAGGCAATCCGAATTCGCTTAGCTATATTCTTATACTAAATCCGATATAGTTCTCTATATTAATTAGTATTTACCTTTAATTATTACTTAATTTCCGCCTTTATTACTAGGTATTAAGGAAGCTTATTATAATAAATTATATTATAAATTATACTAATATATTCTATATAGATAGCTTCTTTAAATTTCGTATTATTTATAGTATTCTTAAATTAATCTTTAATAAAAGAAGAAAGCTCTAGATAAGAGGCTTTAATAACTTTATAGGAGACTTTATTTTTATATATTCTATTTTTAATAATAACTAGACTTATTAGAATTATAATAAAAGGCCTATTAAGTAGTAAATTATTATTAAGCTATTCTTTAATTTATATATTATTCGAGAATTAGTACTTTCTTATAATTCCAGACTTATAGATTACCTAGCTAAAGGCATTTATTTATCTAGTTAAATAGACTATATTTAGAGTCTTTTTTCCTATTATCTTTAGTAAATACTCGCTTATTTTCTTAGCTACTTCTAGCTCAAATTTATTAGAAATAAAGAAGTAATTAATATCTTTAAAGAACTTCTTACTAAAGATAGTAGCCTTCTTATAGTTTATAAGAAAAATATAGCTAATATTCTAAGGCTTTTTACTAAGGTAGAATTCGCTATTTAAAGCTTTAGTAATAGCTAGATCTTTAGTATTACCTTTATACTAATTATAATTAATATTTCTAGAAATAAAATATTTGGCTAGCTAAGGATAAGTAACTAGGTAAATAGGATACTTGCTTAATACTTTATAAAATCCGAGCTATATTAATAAATCTACTATTAAAAGTTAAAAGGCTAAAATAAAGTAGCTATTACTAAGATCTTTATATATTAATATATTATTTTTTTAGAGATAGAAATATAGTATTTTTATTTCTTTTATTAAAAGCTTTCGAATACTAAGCTTCTTAATTTACTTTAGGTAATTCTTCTTATAAATATAGCTATTAGTACCTAGATTAGTAATACTAGACTCAGGAATAGGGACTATAGTATTAAATTAAAGCTATAGATTAGGGCGGAATTAATTAGAAATATAATACTTATATTTATTTTTCTTAATTTCCTGGTTCTTAAAAAAGAAATCTTATATTTTCTTATTTACTTAAGTAATAGAAATATGCTTCTTGCTTTTAGTAACTTTATAGATCTTAGTAATTAGCTTTAGAGTATTCTTAATCTCTTATATATTAATAGAGAAAGTATTAGTAAGTTACTAAGTATATATTATATAAGAAGCTTTAAAGAATCCATTATTAATCCTATAGTATTCTTGCTTATAAATAGGTCCTATAATACTACTATATACTTTCTTAAAAATATACTTATTTTACTAAATAAGTATTAACTTTTATTTAGCTAGTATCTTATAGGTATACTAAATGCTTTTATTAAGTTCTCTAGACTTAATACCCTTAGTTTTCCGCTTTTTAGTTCTGGATATAGTTATAGAAATCTTCCTAGATAGTATTTTTTTTTTTAGAATAAAGAGTTCCTCTTTACTTTTTTCTAGTTTACTAATCTTATACTTAGTTTAGTACTTAGATCTCTATTATTTATTAGAAGTCTTAGGCTTAGCTTACTCTTTATTCTTATTAGGTTCTTCTTATTTAGTTATACTAGTTCTACTAGCTTTACTAGCAGTTTTCTTACTAGGCTCTATTAAATTAGCTCTATTTTTCTTAGCTAGATCTAGTTAAGTCAAAACTGAAATTATAATAGGGGCCTATTTTTTAGGCTTATCTCGGAAAGCAGGAAAAGGCTTATTACTATAAACTCCCTTAATTAGGATTCCGGAAGTATTAAAGATATATTATCTAGTTTTAAGATTATTAGCTAATAGTAGCTTAAACTCTAATTCTCTATATTCCGAAATAGCTTTAGTATACTTAAGTACCTTAGTAATATCTAATTTAGTAAATATACTAGTATTCTAATATTTCTTATTCCTAATATATTTTAAAGTAGCTTTATTAATTAACTAAATAGCTTTATATACTAAAGCTTTTATTTTAAAAAGAAAGTATAACTTCTTATAGATATTTTTACTAAGGTTATTACAAATATTATTAATATATTAGCTAAAAGCTTTATTATATAATATAATTTCATTCTAATTCTTAGTATTAAGACTATTTACTATAGTCTTAATTTTATTAAGCTTCTCTTATCTGTTTTTGGAAATGCCTTTAATAATATTCTCGAATTTCCTATTATTAGCTTAGTAGTTCTTTAGCTTCTTCTTAGTTAATTCTAGTCTAGTTCTGTCTCTAATAAAGGTTTTCTATTTTAAGAGCTTATTATATATACTACTTAGCTTATCTAGGATATTTATATTAAATTCGGTAATTATAGCTATTTTTTCTAGTATTAGTAAGCCTTCTATAATTACCCAAGCTCTTTTAATACTCTGAACTTTAATATTATTAATCTATAGGCTTTTAATAATACTGCGGCTTATAAGAACTAGCTATTATACTTTACTAACTTAAGAAATCTATTTTTTGGCCATATTATTATTCTTAATAGATTATAAAGGTATTATTAGTATAATAGTTATAGGTTATAGAATTAAAGATTTTCGAAATTATAAGAATTTCTTTTAAGTATATTCTAAAATAAAGAGTAAATTAGAATAATCTTAAATTATATAAAGGTATTATATATATTCGAGTTTTTCTTTTTTTCTAGTAAGAAAATAAAGCTAAAATAGTAGTATATATAATAGGGAAAGTAGGTATAATAATTAGATATATTTAAGGTAATATAGTTATAAATTAGAAATAATTATAGAAGATAAAATATAAAATTAGGCTTTTATTATAGAAAAAAATACAAATATATATATCTGAGGAAATATAATTAAGGAAATAATTAAGGTAGATTAAACTAAATAGTAATAATAGGGAAATAAGAAAGTAATATAATAGAAATATAAATATAATAATAGTATTTAAAGTATTAAAATATAAAAGGAAATAATGAAAATTTCATAATATAGACGTGCTCTAATAATTCAAAAAATAGTATAAAAGAAAGAAAATAATATAGGAAATATATAAAAGATAAGATATATAAGTATACTAAAGATATTAGGAAAACATGAAATAAGTATTAATAAAAAGGAAGTTAGAATAATAGAATTAAGAAATAACTTAGAATAAAGTATTACTTTTCCCAAAACTAATTTATATCTCTTCTAAATACTAATTGCATTTATTTAGTACTTATTAAAGTCGACTTTATATAGTATAAAACTATTTAGTTAGTTAGAACTTTAAAATAATATTTATATTTATAAAGGTAATACTAAAGGTATTAGAATATATAGAAAAAAGAACTATAAGATAATATAAATAAGATTTATAGTATTATTATTAAGTTTGAAATAATTAATATTAAAGTTAATATAAAACATAAAAAGATTAGGTATTTCGAATTAGTATTAAGGATATAGGAACTATTTAGATAATATTTAATAGTAAGAAATAGATTAATAGCAAGAATTAGTAAATTATATTAGCTTTTTAAAGAAGTAACTAGTTCCTAGTAATAAAATAGTATTATAGTTAGAGAAAGAGTTCTATATAAGAGAAGTTCTTTATAAAAGTAAGAATATATAATATACTAACCAAGTCTTAGTATATGCTTTTAAAATAGCTATAATATATATCTTAAGTATAGCTATAATTATATTAAAGAAGAAGTGGGTTTTCTAATATAAAATAGGCTTTAAATAAGTAGATCTAGTTTATCTAATATTTAAGAGATTCCCAGAATTACATATTATTAAATACCTTTAGAAATAATCTTTGGGTTTAATAAGGTTTCTCTTTTTTATTATAGAACTTCTAGTTTAGCTATTTTATCTATATATAACTTCTAATTCAGAAGTTTATTTAAATATTATAAGGAAACTTATAATAGTAGTTTAAGTTAAAGTCGAGATCTATAGATATTATAGTCAAGCTTTAGACTAGTATAAGCTATAAGAATAGCTAGTTAAAAAGGCAAGTAAAGCTTTCTAAAAATTACTTTTAGTAAAATATATATAAAAGACTTCCTTTCTTTTTCTTTTTTTTTTCCTAATTTTAAATATAATTATTATTTATTATTATAATTCGGAATTAAGAGTTTATAAAATAATTTCTTAATTTCCCTATTTATTTTTATACTAAAAGAAATACTTTATATTTAATTTCCAAGATCTAGTAATAGAATTTTATATATTAAGAATATTATCTAGTAGTAGTAATTAGATAGTAATAAGAAATAAGTAATAGTAAAGTTTATCCGACTTCCAGAATAGTAATCTAATAATAATATTCTCTAAAAATTATAAATAATAGTTAGAAGGAAAATTTAAAAGATATATAAAGAATTAAAAATAATAAGCTTTATTTTAGGTTAAGAAAAGCCCTTATTATTAGATACTTTCTTTTAGTTCTTTATAAAAGAAATATACTTTACTTTCTCTAATTCTAGTAATTCTAGAATATATATAATAATACTAATAGCTTTCTTAATTTTCTAAGTACTATTTCGCTTATAATACTTTATAACTACTTCTTTTTCTAGTTCTATATTTATTTTAAAATATTTATTTATAGATATATACTTATTATTAACTTCGTTTTTAGAGAAATACCAGAATTTATTTCTTTTAATAAATTACTTAAGTTAATTCCTAGTATATATCTTTTAAAATATAGTACTATTAAGTTCTTCTAGTATATAATATTCTTTTAGTTAATTCGTATATCTTACTTTATATAAGCCAAGCTAGTAATATAGTAGTTTCGTATTCCTTAACTTATCTTAATTTATTAATTTAATATTATATATAAGAATTAGATTTTTTTCGGAAATAGGCTTTAAATAAATCTAGTAAATAATATTAAATTACTTCTTTTCCTCTTAGTATTATTTGTTTTTCTTTATTCTGGCTTCTTTAATATTTTTATTTCTTATTTATATTTGCTTTATATATATCTCTAGAAGTATTTCTTTATTATAAACTTTATCTTATCTAAGTATTCTCTAGATTAGAAAGTATATTTCTATAAGTAATACTATTTCTCTATTATAAACTATATAAAAAAAGGTAAATCTAGTTAGTTTATATATAGTAACTCGATTAGTAAATAGAATATATAATAGTAAATTCACCTAAGGCTTCTTTTTACTTATTATAAGTACTATAAATACTTAAATAATTAGTTAATATTCTCTTTTAATTATATTATTTCCTTTGGAATTATAGGCCAAAATAATAATTTTATTAATTCCTAGCTTATTAAATTCCTAAATTACTATTTCTTTAAATTCTAATCTACTATTTATCTTAAATTACCTAAATAAATTATATTTATAAATAATTTCTTCTTAAATAAACTTAGTAATCTTCTTACTAGTTAGGTTCTTTAAAGATCTAGCTTTAATTTACTCTAAGAAGTCGTCTCTAGTAATAACTAGTAAGTTATATTCTTTATAGTCTAGTAGTTTAATTATATTAATCCTAAGGTAATAGAAAATGAATATAGCTTTTATTAGATATAAAGCTTCTTCTTATTTTCTTTTACTCTTATATTAATAGACCTTATAAGTATTAATATACTTTTATATATAGTTATAGTAATCTTCCTAGTAATAGTAGCTAGCTACTAAGTAAAAAGTGCCTTCTTTTCTAATATATCTAATTTTATTATATAGCTCTTTAATAATAATTTCTCTTTATTCTTAATTATTAATAATAAGCTAAGGCGGATATATTTTAGATATAATTCTCTATAGTAATTAATCTCTTATATTATAATTTAAAGCTTCTTTACTTAATTTTTAAAACTCAATTCTAGATATTTCTTCTAGTCTAGAAAGTATTATAAGATATTATATAATATTCTAGTATTATTCGGAATAGCTATTATCTAAAGAATCTAATAAAATAGTCGGGTTATTAAATAAAGTATAGGAATTAGTATTATTATTTATTATTTTACTAGAGATTATATATAAAAGGCTATAGCCTTTACTATATAACTTCCAGATTTTATTATTTTTTAATATTACTAATTTGCTTTTAGATATAATAAGGCTTTAATTATTAATCTCTAGTAACTAGATACTATTATTCAAATATTTAGTAAAGGTTTTAGAAGTCGGATTTCTTAAAATAATATTATATAACTAAACCGGAACTACTTCTTTTAACTAAACTTTCTATCTAATAGGTACTATTCTAATAATATTAAGCTCTATTACTAACTATTTATTAATATTCTTATTATCTTTAGTATTACCTTCTTACTATAAATATTTTAATAATTTATTAGTAGTAATATACTTAGTTTCTTTAATATACTTAATTTTAAAATTAAATAATTAAATTTATACTAGCTAGCAAGTAACTAGAGCTCTAGAAAGATCTATAGCCGCTTTACTTAGCTATATAATAAGCGTATTAGTATCTAGCTCAAGAATAAAATAAACTTTATATAGCCAGAATTATACTTTTTATAGATATTTTACTAGTTCTTAGTATTTTCTCTTAGTAATATTATATTTCTATTTAGTATTATTCCAGATTTCAGACTTATATTATATAACTCTCTTTTTCTCTTTATTATTATATTAATTAAGAGTTCTGCCTTATTTATCTAGGCTAGTATTTATTACTAATATAATTATTCCCTAATCTTCTAATAAATTATAGTATAATTTATAAAGTATTAGAATAGTAATAAGCTTTTCTTAAAGAATTTATATAGCTAGTACTTATTTATTACCCCAGTCCCATATTATATCTTTCCTTATTAAGTAGTAAATAGGTTTAGTAATAATTATAAAGCCTTTAATTTAAATATAATAATAAATAATAATTCTAATAAATGCCTTACTTTTAGTTATATTATTATAATATTTCTATCTTAATATCTTAGTAATTCCTGAGCTTAAAGGGCTTCTTCTAAGTACTTTATAAATAAAGCTAATAATAACTATATTATTATAATAGAATTGCGATTTTTCTCTAATACTAGCTCTGGCTTATTTAATTCTATTTAAGGTTATATCTAGGTTTTAAAGATATTTAAATATAAAATACCAAATTTCAGGTAAAATAAGCTATTTATTATAGTCTATATAAGGTCTCTTGACTCTAATATTATTAATAAATAGTATAGCGATTTTAGGAAATAGATTCTCTAGAATAGTTATAATAACTTATATAAACTATATAATAAAATTAGTAGCTTCCTAAAATAGTATAATTATTCTTAATAGTTTTAGAGATATTATAAATATAGTTAAATCTTTACTATAAGTATCTAGTATAAATTAATTATATCTAGAAAAGAAATTAATTAGAGAAATATAAATATATCTAGTAAATTTCTCCGAGATCTTATTAGTAAACGAGAATAAGTTAGTATTTTATAGAATTACTAAATTCATTTTTATAATAGTATTAATTAGTCTATAAGTTTTAATAACTTTCTTTATAACTAAGAATTATGAATTTTAATAAGATTTATTATATTTCTTAAGAACTTTATAATCTAGGTATTCTAATAATATTTTTACTATTACTAGTACTAAAGCTTTGGGATATAGGAAATTCTTCTTTTACTAGGCCTTATACTTAATAGTCTTAATTAGAATAAATAGGCTAATATTCTTATAAACTTTTCCTATTTCTTTCTAATTAAATATAATTATACTTTCTTAATTAATTATTAATTCTTGAAATATAGCTAGTTTCTTTTCCTAAAACTAGTTACTAATATTTAATTATTTAAGATATTCCGGAATAAGTTATAAATCTTTTAAAATAGCTAATATTCTTAGTAAAAAGTAATTCTTATATTTCCTAATATATTCCTATAAGTATTCTCTAGCTTTAGATCTTTTAAACTAGTCCGGATATTTACTAGGGCCTTCTCTAGTTCTATTATTAGTATTTACTAGTTAAATCTTCTTATTTTTTATTTTATATATTCCTGTAACTAGAAATAAACTATAGTTATTATTTTTTTCTTTAAGAGCTATAGCTATTTTCTCTAGTATTCTTTTTATCTAATTTCCGGAATTTATAATCTTTTTACTTAGCTTTTTCCTAATTAGGTATAAAAAGTACCTTTTTATCTAGTATTTTAATATATCTTTCTTAAGCTCTTATATATTCCAGAATCCTATCTAGTCTTAGATTCCAGGTTTCTTAGCTTCGGAAATATATTTCTTTATTATTAGAAAATATTACTTTATTTCTTTTTTAGAAATATCTTTATTTAATATCTTTTTTATTTCTTTTTTTATTAAATCCGGAATTATTCTTAATAATATTCTAATTAGAGCCTTTTCTATTTTAGTTTCTCTAAAAATATTATTAATTTCCTAAACTTCTAAATCTAAAATAAAAGAATTTATAGAAAATCCTAGTATTTTCTAGTTTCCTCTAATATTATTACCGGTTATAATACTAGGCTTTATTTTTCCTTTTTATCTTTAGTTTTCTATTCTATATTATTTAATTTCTTAATTCTAGAAGCTTAGTATTTTTAAACTATTACTTTCTTTTATTTTCCGGTATTCTTTAAAAATAAAATAATTATAATAATATAGGTATTCTAGTTATTTTTAGAATTAGTAAATCTTTTATTCTATAAATTATTACTTCTATATATAATTTTTATTTTTATTTTTACTAAGAATAATTAATTAAGTAAGATCTTTAAAGCTTTTTTAATTAGGAAAAACATATCTTTATATCTTATTCTATTTATAACCTTAGCTTTAAGCTTTACTATTTCTATAAATCTAAATTCTATTCTAGTAATAATAAATATTTAATAATTTATAATATTATATATTACTTTACTAATATTTCTAAAGATCTTTTTAGGAAAAATATTAACTTTAGCTCTAGTATTAATTATTTCTTTATATTTAATACTTCTTTAAGGTTCTTAAAATACAAATTAGAGATATAGAGATTATATAATATATTTATAAGCTAGTAATATCCGAATATTAATACTATTACTTTTAAATTAAATAATTTTATTAGTATTAGATATCTAAATTAGTATTTCTAATTTCTTAAATATTTTATTTATTATATAAGCTATAGCTACTAGTTTTATAGATCTCCTAGTATATCTAATTATATTTAATATAATAGTATTTCTTATTTATAAAATAGTAAAATAAGAAGTATTATTCTTAATTTATTAGTTCTAAAATATAATAGCTAGATCTAGTATTTTTAAAATATTAATAAATATTCTTATTTCTTTTTAAATCTTTAGAAATAAAATAGTTACTTTCCTTAGTAATCTTATTAAAATATTATTAATTTCAGGAGTTCTATATTTATTATAATTAAAAGTATACTAGGTTCCTAATTTGTCTTATTTATCTCCGGAAGTATTAATATTTATATTCTTAGCTAGGCTATTTCCTTATTTATTATTTCTTAAAATAGTATTCTTCTAGCCTCTTATATAAGATAGCTTTTATATAAGATAGCTTTTCTTTTACTTTAGCTTATTTTTAGAAAACCTTTTTAGCTATTTCTATTTCTTTTCTCTTTTTTCTTAATAAGAAATCTATTATAATATTAATAGAAATACTATTTATAGCCAAATCTTAATACTATTTATTAATTCCAGAACCTAAAGTATTAGTAATTCTAATATAATTTCCTCTAAGGCAAAGTAGCTATTTAAATTCTCTAGATATAACTTACTTGCTTCTATATATAAATCCCGGTTAGCTAGTTTCCTTTTCTCTTTCTTATTTAGTAAACTAGGTATTTCCTATTAATCTCTAGATATTTTTAGATTAAGTATTTAAGTTATAATTAAATTCTTCTCTTTAGATTTAAGAAATGATTTAGTTAAACTATTAATACTTATTAGTAAGAAAAAAGAAAATACTTTCTTATCTAGGCTTAAATAGCTTTTTATACTATTTTTTATTAAATTAGTAAATATATTTATAGTTTATAAGTTCTTCTATTAGTAGGTAATAAAACTAAGAAATATAAATATATTCTAAATTAATATTATTATTCTTATTTCTATTATAATAACTATAGTAAATTTATTTTTTTAGTTTAAAATTTATATTATAGGCTATATTAACTTAAGTAATATTTTCTAATTATACTTAAAACTAACTTTTTCTAGAATATAGTTATTTAGATTCTTTATCTAATTTAGCTTAACTACTATAGCTATTATAGTATTCTTTATATCTTTTATTATAACTTCTAGTATATTTTCTCTAAAGACTCGAATTATATTTATTAAGCTATTAATACTATTATACTAGCTATAATTAACTAGGTTATATAAGTAAGCTATAGATATTCTCCCGAATTATAATAGTAGCTATATTAAGTTATTTCTATAAGTTCTCTTAAATTATAATAGTAATAAATAGTTTTTCTAAACTTCTTACTAGCTAGTTAATATTATTTCTCTTAGGTTTACTACTTTTAATAGGTTTTATATAATTAGCTATAGGTTAGGTTCTTTTCTTACTTATACCTATAATAGCTTTAGGAAATATAATAGGAGGAATTAGTAAAGAATAATTATTTTCTGGCTTGGGAACTATATTATAAACTATTATATTCAAGTATTCTTATCTAAATCTGGATATATCTAAATTATTAGTAATATTAAAATAGTATTTCTTTTCTTTATATTAATAAAATATTACTACTTTCTTATATATCTTATTATATTTATAAATAGAAATATCTATAGGCTTGAAGTTTATATTCTTAAGAATATAATTTCTTATTAGAATAAATAATTCTCTTATAAATTCTCGATATTAAGTAATTTCATTTATTTATTTATTTTTTAGTAATTTCTTTAATACTTTATTAAATATATTAATATAAGACTTAGAAAAGATTTCTTTATTCTGGGCTTATATAATAATTTAATTAAGAAAGTTATAGCTAATTTTAAGTATTTCCTAGTTATATTCTTAGAATTCTTTTAGAAAGGCCTTAAAAAACTTGGTTTTCTAATAATTTCCTGAATTATTAGTATAGTACTCTAGTATAGCCTTAATCTAATTCTTATAAATAGGAGAAATATAATAGATAATTCTCTTTCTTTTAGTATTATTAGAAATATAATAGTTCTTATATATATTTATATACTATTTTAAAAATATAGAAATATTACTTACCTAAAACTATAGTATTTCAGGAGCTCTTATAAATAATAGGTTTAAATCTAATACTAGTATATACTTATTCTTAGCTATATTAATTTTAATAATTTCTTCTATAATTAATTATAAAGTTTCTATACCTAAGACTTCTACTAATAAGATTTCTAAAGAACTAACTTCCTATTTAAGTATATTTTTTAGTTTAGGAATCGGAATTAGAAAGAAACCGGTTAATAATAATAAATATAATTAAGGTTCGAGTTTTAATATTAGTAATAATAAGGTAATAGCTTTTCTAATCTTATTTCTATTATTTATATTTTCTTTCTTATTTCTTTAGCTTAATATATATAATATTTTCCCTTAATTTTACTAAACTAAATATATCTATTAATACTATTAAAAGTAATAATAAAAATAATAAATATAATTTTACTAATTTTTCTGACTTTTCTAAATTTTCTTTTATTTTTTTATTTAGTATTTATTTATTTCTCTAGAAGCTTTTCTAGTTTATTTATATAATTTCTTATTTCTAAATTTTTTTTAATTCTTATTTCTAATTTCTATTTACTATTTTACTTAAAATTAAGGATATTTCCTTTTTTAAATATCTTTTCCGGATTTAGAAATAAGCTTTTTTACTAAAACTAATATTACTTTTATTCTAGTCTTTACTATAACTAAAAATAATATATAAATTAATAATATAACTTTATTTCCGAATACTAAAGTCTAATTCTAACTAAGATCTAACTTATATTATCTTAGTATAATTTTTCTTATTTTATTTCCTTTATTTCTTTTTCTTTTATAATTAGCTTCTATTTCTATTATTTCTATATACTATACTAGTAATTATATCTTATAGCTAACCCGTATTCAAGTTACTAGATCTATTAGAAATTAATATAAAATACTGAAATTAATACTTATATATTCTTAATATCTTGGCCTTAGATATAAGGTATTATAATAGCTCTTTTTTCTCCTAACTTACTAAGCTAATAATCCGCTTTATAAATACCTTTCAGAACTTTATAAGAGTATTACCTTAACTATAAAGTTTCTATTCTTTTTATATTACTTATTATAAAATATATAGGAAAGAAACTATAATAAGACAAAAACCCATATAAAGTATACTAGAGTATAAAATGTAACTTAATAGTAAAATAATAAATTAAAAGTATAAATAGTAAAATATAAATAGTATATAGTATATAAAAGCTTAATTAATTAAATACTTATAAAGAATTATTCTCTAAGTCTATAGAAAAACCAGCTTTCTTATATAATTTCTATAAGTTATATATAAAAGGCTATAGCCTTTACTATATAACCTAAACCTTAAAACTACTAAAATAATATGATTTTTAATGAGTACGGCCTGCCATACTATAATAGCTATAATAAATTAGCTTATAGTAGCTCTAACTACTTCTATTTTACCTGCTCTAGCTATTTCGAACCTCTTTTAAAAGAATTTCAAACTATTTCTCGCTTATTCCCGTTTAGAATTTCCTATATCTTATATTTTTTTTAGAGATACTAGAGTTACTAAGCTCCCAGATCTAACTCTCTTTACTAGAGATTATACTATTTTTAATAACTAGCTAGTTTAGATTAAGAATAAGCTATAAGGAAATACTAATTTATATTTCTTAGAAAATCTTAAGATTATTTATATTTCTAATAAACTTACTAGTAATATTCTTGCCCTAACTAATTCTTATATAAACGAAAATAGTTCAAATTAGTACTATTAGCTTTTAGAGTTCTATTTCTATCTAAAGAAGTTATACTTTAATCCTAATAAGATATAGAATATTTATTATAACTTTAATAAGCTTTAAATATATTCTAGTTAAGTATTTTAGGAGTTTTATATTTTCTTCTTATAATTATCTATAGAAAGCAGTACTAGTTTTTATAATATTAAGTATAAACTAAATAAGAAGCTCTTACTAAAGCTCTAGAAATTAGTATATATATATTATAATAATTCTTCTATTAATATTACTTGCTTTATTTAGTATTATATTACTAATAATTAGTAAATTAAGGCTATATATAAGAAGACTAAAAAGTATAAGAAGATAAAAGCTATTTTAGTCAAGTTTATTTCTAGTACTATATTCCTATATACTTCCAAGAAATATACTTTTAAGAAAGAGTTTAAGAAGCTTATATTAATTATTCTTATTAAATATATATTCTCTTATAAGTATAAGTAATATCTTATAAAAACCAAGAATCTTTTAATTATTAAATACTTTAATTATAACGAGTTCAGCTACTATATTAGATATTATCCGGTTTTATATAATAAGGAAACTAAGATAGCTCTTTCTAGAATTAGGCCGGGCTTAGTTTCTATTTAACTAGAATATACTATTCTAGTAAAGTATTTAAAGAATTCGAGCTTTAATTCTAATATAGAACCGGGAAACAAGTATTTTTAAAAAAAGTCTTTATTTTAGGGGCTTATAATATGAATTTAGTAAAGATTAACTTAACTTATCTAATAGAAGAAAATACTTTTATAATATTTTATACTATTAGTATAAATAAATTAGGAATTAAGTTTTTTTCTCTTATTAATACTAGAGCTAATAGTTATACTTTTATTAATATAAAGCTTACTTAGCTTATAAAGTAATTCTTAGGAATAGAATTATAATTCTTTCTTTTATTTTATATTATATATGGTTTTAATAAAAAGCTAGCTAAGTTTACTAAGAAATATATAAAAGTTTTACTTTTAATTAATAAATGAAATATTAATATACTTATAATTATTCTGAACTTTAGAAATTATAATATTATTCTTAATAGAAAATAGATAATATATATTAATATTCTAGTAAATTATAGAAGATATAGGCTTATATAACTAAAAAATAAGTCTAAATCTATATAATTCGGTTATATTATTAGTATTTTATAATAATAGCTAGAGAAGTAACCTAATAAAAAGTATTAAAAAAATACTAATTAATAAGATTCTATTATAAGCTATTTCTGGAAACCTTCTATTCTAAAATAGTTTTTTTTTTGAACTAATTAGAGGAAATTATATAAGACTATAAAAAAGAAGCTTCTATAGCCTAATTAAGATATAATACCTAAGTAAAAGCTAAAGAAGCAGAAAGAGGTCTTTAATAAAAAGTAAATATTAGATCTAGCTATTTTTATTTCTATAGTATTTAATTATATAGTTAAGAAAGAAAATAATATTATTAATTAAATCTCTATTTACGAGATTAATAAGAAGCTTAAAGCTCGGAAAAAAGAAGCTATTTCTGGCCTAGAGAATTAATAACCGGGAGAAATAAAGCTTTAGTAGCTATAGAGAATATTATTCCCGGAATTTAAGAAATATACTTCTGTTTTTTCTAAAAAGAAATTTAATACCTTTCTTTTCTATAGATTATATAATTATAAGATTTAGATTAAAGGGGTAAAAAGAATTAAAAGTATTAGATATTAATTTCTCTAGTAATAGTTTATTTAAGAGCTTCTAGAAATTAAGTATTTTTTAGAAAATAATCTAGCTAAGGGCTTTATTAAAGCTAGTTAGGCTTTCTTTATTTTACTAGTTCTTTTTATAAAAAAAGTAAATAAAGGTTTATATTTCTATATTAATTTCTGCTGCCTAAATAATATTACCCGAAAGAATTAATATCCCCTTTCTTTTATTAATAAGACTTTAAATTAATTATCTAAAGCCAAGATCTATACTAAATTAGATATTTACTAAGCTTTCTATTATATAGCTATAGATCCGGACTTTTAGGAACTAATAATATTTCGTACTTACTATAAAATATATAAATATAATATTCTCTAGAAAGGCCTTATAAATAGCCTGGCTATATATTAATACTATATAAATAATATATTTTTTAAATATCTAAATAACCTTTATATAATATATTTTAATAATATTCTTATTTATTTAGAGAATCTAGTAAAGTATAAATAGTATATATAAAAAGTACTAGATTATTTATACCTTACTAGCTTTTAAATAAATATTAAGAAATCGGAATTTAAAGTTATATATATAAAATACTTGGGCTTTATTATTTTTATATCTAATATTAAAGTAAATTCTAATAAAATTAAAGTAATATATAACTAGTAATTCCCAAAAATATTTAAAAATATATAGTTCTTTTTTAGCTTTTATAACTTTTATAAATACTTTATTAGAGAATATAAATAAATTACTAGATCTTTTATTTTACTTATAAAAAAGAGAATTCTCTTTAAGTAATTTAAGTAATATTAAGAGGCTTTTACTTATCTAAAGAAAGCTATAATTTCTATTCTAGTTCTATAATACTATAATTCAGATCTGCCTATAATAATAGAAATAAATATATTTAAAGAAGTAGTTACTAGCCTATTCTCTTAATAAGACCCAGAAATAGGCCTTTAGTATCTTATAGCTTATTTTTCTAAAATTATACTTCTAGTAAAGCTTAATTATAATATATATAATAAGGAAATACTTGCTATAATATAAGTATTAGAGAAATAGAAAGCTAAGCTAGAGGGCTTTTAGAATACTTTTTTTAAGATCTATTCTAATTACCGGATTTTAGAGTACTTTATAATTACTAAGAAGCTCTTTTCTTAATAAGCTAAATAAGCTAAACTCTTATTCTACTATTATTTTAAGCTTATATATTATTCTGGAAAATTAAATAAGTAGATACTTTATTATAAAGATAAGATAAAGTAAATACTTAGGACCAGATTAAGAAGAAGCTATAAACCTAAGTACTTTTCCCTAAAAATAAAAATAATTCGGAAATTATTTATAACTTATAGCTTATAATATTATTCTATAAAGTCGGCTTACTTAATCCAGAATTCGGCTCTAAAAACCAAGTATATACTAAAGACTTTCCGGAAAAGAATACTTTTATTAGAGGTATAATTTCCCTAAAAGAAAGTATTTTCTTAGAAGCTTTACTAGTAAACTTTACTATAATAGCTCTTATAGAAGTATTATTAGAAGCTCTTACTAAGTATAGTAGTTTATAACTTATAAATAAGATTCTATAGAATAATTATATATTACCGGATCTAGAAAAGCTATATATAATAGCCTAAGCTAAAAGTAATATCTAGATATTATAAAACGGCTTTCTTTTATATTATAAAAGACTTTATATTATAGAGAATAAAATAATCCCCGAACTATTTTTACGAACTATCCTAATCTATAAAATATATAATAAACTTCTTTCTAAATATCCTAAATATATAAAGCTTTATTAGCTATTAAAGAAATAATATTACTAGCTATTTATAGGCAAGAATATTAATTAATACTATAGTAATTACTATACTTATAGAAGATTATATATATCTAGAAATAAGAAGCCTAGTTTATTTTATCTTCTTCTAGTTTCTAATTACCTTTAGTAATATATTACTATAGACTTTAAAAGTTATCTAGAAAGTAAATCGGGCTATAATATAATTACTATATTCGTGAATTACTTATCTAAGTACCTAATTATAATTCTAGTATAAGATATAATTATAGCCAAGTAACTAATACTTCTATTTTTATTTTATATAATATACTAAATAGGTATTTCAGAAATAATTATATTAGATCGGGAACTCTAATTTATATCCGATTTTTAAAGCGAATTTTATATAAGAATTAGTATAAAGCTTAAGCTTTTTATAGCTAATTATCTCTAAATGAATAAATAAATAGAGATTATTAATTAGTACTTTAATTAGAAATTATACCTATATATTAATTATTACTAGAATAACTAGAATAAATAGGTTACTATAATTAATTATTAATAAGTTTCTTTTTAGTATAAAACTATTAGCTAGTTCCTATTTATAACTAAAAAGGGCTATAAGCCTTATATTTCTCTAGACTAGAACTTTCCTATTAAAGCTAACTTACCTAAAAGAAGCTAAATAGAAATATTACTAAAATATTAGTAAATCGATTATATGAATTATAGTAACTTGCCTAAGGCTATATAAAATAAGTATAGGAATAATATATAATATAAGCTAATAAGTACTACTATTTAATTAATTTTAAAATCGGGAATAAAATATAGGTTACTATAAAGTACTAGAAATCCGATTATCTGAGCCAGAAGCTAAAGAACTAAATAAAGGGCCTATTTAAGATTCTAGAATAGTATAGCTATTTATTTCTTCTAAAACTGCCAGAAATCATAAAGATATATCTAGTTTTCTATATAAAGAAGCTATAAAAAGACCTCTAGAATTCTCTACTAGATTAAGCAAACCGGGAACTATTCCTATTAATACTAGAGAATAATAAACAAGAGTATAGTATTAAACGGGTTATTATAGTTAAGCTAGTAAGAAATAGGCTAAAGTATAGAATTTAGTAGGTTAGTTAGAATAAATATCTAGTATAATATCTAGCTTTAGTACTAAGTAATAGCCCCCTGATTTTATAGAATTTCTATAATAATAATATTAATATACTAGGATCTCTATAAAACCTATAATATTAGCTAGATTATATAAAAAATAATTCTTATCCAGAATTATATAGAAATAATAATAAATCCTCCTAGATTATATAGTAAAGGCACTGGCCTTTTATATGTAATATCTATATCCGAGATACTAGTTTCACTTTGGGAAGGGATATAGTACGAAATTAGATAGATTAATGGCTTTTATAAAGCTCGGAGATAAGCTTATTATAAAGGGGGGGGAAAATATTATAATTCCCAGATATTTCCAGATGCCCGGTATCTGAGATACCTTACCAGATGCCAGATGCCTCCTAGGCACACGTGATGCGGCCGCCTTACTAGAGAAGTATGCTTGGAATATACTAGAGATATTTAGAAGGCTAAGCCCCTTCGGGACTAGCATACTATAAGGTATATATACTTCCTTATAGCCTTCTATATTCTAGTTTTCCCTTCCTTAGCTTTGAATCATTTTTATAAGAGATCTTTTACCTTGCTTTCTAAGTCCTAAATACTATACCTATAATAAAAAGAATAGATTAGTAATTATTTCTTTAAATATATTTATTTCTACTATTATAAGCAAATCTGAATTATAGTATTATAGAACTAGAATAGAAATTATAGCTTTCTTTAGATAGCTAAAAGCCTTTTAATATTATTTGAATTATTTAAAGAGAATTCCCTTTTTTATAAGTAAAATAAAAGATCTAGTAATTTATTTATATTCTCTAATAAAGTATTTATAAAAGTTATAAAAGCTAAAAAAGAACTATATATTCTTAAATATTTTTGGGAATTACTAGTTATATATTACTTTAATTTTATTAGAATTTACTTTAATATTAGATATAAAAATAATAAAGCTTAAATATTTTATATATATAATTTTAAATTTCGATTTCTTAATATTTATTTAAAAGCTAGTAAAATATAAGTAATTTAATACTTTTTATATATATTATTTATATTCTATTAGGTTCTCTAAATAAATAAGAATATTATTAAGATATATTATATAAAAGTTATTTAGATATTTAAAAAATATATTATTTATATAGTATTAATATATAGCCAGGCTATTTATAAGGCCTTTTTAGAAAATATTATATTTATATATTCTATAGTAAATACGGAATATTATTAGTTCCTAAAAGTCCGGATTTATAGCTATATAATAGAAAGCTTAATAAATATATAATTTAATATAAATCTTGGCTTTAGATAATTAATTTAAAGTCTTATTAATAAGTGAAAAAAAATATTAATTCTTCCGGGTAATATTATTTAGATAGTAGAAATTAATATAAAAGTATAAATCTCTATTTACTTTTTTTATAAAAAGAACTAGTAAAATAAAAGAAGCCTAACTAGTTTTAATAAAGCTTTTAATTAGATTATTTTCTAAAAAATACTTAATTTCTAGAAGCTTTTAAATAGATTATTATTAGAAAAGTTAATATCTAATATTCTTAGTTTCTTTTAGACCTTTAATCTAAATCTTATAATTATATAATTTATAAGAAAAAAAGAATATTATATTTCTTAAGTTCTAGAGGCAATATTCTCTAAAGCTACTAAAGCTTTATTTCTTCTAGTTATTAATTCTTCGGGCCAAAAATAGCTTCTCTTTTTCGAGCTTTAAGTTCTTTATTAATCTTATAAATAGAGATTTAACTAATAATATTATTTTTTCTTTTAGCTATATAATTAAATATTATAAAAGTAAAAATAACTAGATCTAATATTTGCTTCTTATTAAGGATCTCTTTCTACTTCTTTAGCTTTTATTTAGATATTATATTTTAATTAGGCTATAGAAACTTCTTTTCTATAATTTTCTATAATTTCTTTTAATTAGTATAATAGCTAGTATTATATAATTAGTTTTAGCCAAAGGAATTAGTTTTAGCTAAGGTTCCAAGCTATAGTTTAAACCAAGCTCGCTTTTAAAGCTCGGCGTTTTAGTAGTCTTGGCCATATCTACTTATCCACTGCCACACCTCACTCCTATTCTTCTTAGCTTTAAATTCTCAAGATATAGGAAATTATTAATCTTTAAGCCTCGTTCTATTACTCTATTCCTGCCGTTATAATTAGTCCGAAAAAAGAAAAACCGCTTAAGAATAGAAGATTTCCAAAAATAACCTATAATAGAATCTTATTAATTAGTATTTTTTAATACTTTTTATTAAGTTATTTCTCTAGCTATTACTAAAAAATACTAATAATATAACCGAACTATATAGATTTAGGCTTGGTTTTTTTTAGTTTTTTTTTTTTTAGCTATATAAGCCTATATTTTCTATAATTAACTAGAATATTAATATATATAACTCATTTTCTACTAAGAATAATATTATAATTTCTAAGATTTAGAATAATTATAGATATATTAATACTTTATTTATTAATTAGAAATAAAACTTCTATATATTTTTTAATAAACTTAGTTAGCTTTTTATTAAAATTATATATAATATAGGATAAAAAAAGGAATTATAATTCTATTTTTAAGAATTATTCTATAAACTAAATAAGCTTTATATTAATAAAAGCATAATTATTAGCTCTAGTATTAATAAGAGAAAAAAACATGATTTATAATTTATTTATATTAATAATATAGGATATTATAAAAGTATTTTCTTTTATTAAATAAATTAAGTTAATTCTTACTAAATCTATATTATAAGTTCCTAAAATAGAGACTTTTTTTAGAAATACTTGTTTTCTGGTTCTATATTAGAATTAGAGCTTAAATTCTTCGAATATTTTACTAGAATAATAATTAGGTATTTTAGTAAAATAGAAACTAAGTTTAGCTTAATTCTAGAAAAAACTACTTTTATTTCTTTATTATATCTAACCGGATAATATCTAATATAATAGCCAAACTTATTATAGTTATAGTATTTAATAGTTAAGAGATCTTTAGTTTTTATAAGATATTACTTATATTTATAAAGAAATATATATTTAATAAAAATAATTATTATAGATTTCTTAAATTTCTTTTTAGAAATATATTTTTTAGAAATATAAAAGAATATAATACTAGAAGTAAACTTAATTAAAATAGCTTTTATTTTTTTATATTTTTTAGTTTTCTTATATATAGCCTTAATTTACTAATTATTAGTAATATAATATTAAGTAAAATAAATAGTATTAATAAAAGAATTATTATAATATATATATACTAATTCCTAAAGCTTTAGTAAAAGCTTCTTATTTAGTTTATATTTTCTATTTTAAAACTAATATTACTTTCTATAAATAGTTATAAAAAAGAATATAAAACTTCTAAAATATTTAACTAAAATATATTTAAAGCTTATTAAAGTTATAGCAAGTATTCTATATCTTATTAAAGTTAGAATATAGCTTCTTTAGATAAGAATAGAACTCTAAAAGCTAATAGTACTAATTCGGACTATTTTTTATTTATATAAGAATTAGTTAGAATAAAAGTATTATTAGTAAATTTATTAGAAATATAAATAATTTTAAGATTCTTAGAGAAATATAAATTAGTATTTCCTTATAGCTTATTTTTAATTTAAACTAGCTAGTTATTAAAAATAGTATAATTTCTAATAAAGAGAGTTAAATCTAGAAACTTAGTAATTCTAGTATTTCTAAAGGAAATATAAGATATAGGGAATTCTAAATAGAAATAAATAAGAAATAGTTCGGAATTCTTTAAAAAGAAGTTCGGAATAGCTAGAATTATAGGAATAATAAAAGTAGCTAGAGCTATTATGAACTAATCTATTATAGCTATATAGTATTTAATATTATTCTCGAATTTAATATTATAAAGTTTAGTATTCTCGAGAATAGCTTTATTATAACTATAGGTATTTTTATATAAAACGGCTTTATAAATATTTTCTTAATAGTTTTTTATAATAATATTAATATCTAAAAGTAAGGTATTAGGCTTCTTAATCTATTTATATAACTTTCTAGTAATAATATAATCTTTGGTTTCTAGAAGTTTTATAATAAAAATAGAGAATTCTATTTTTATAGACTTATTTATAAATTCTCTAGAAATACTAACGAGATATTTAATTCGAGAAAGGCTATTAATAAAATAACCTAAATTAGTAAAAGCTTTACTAGAAGCCTTAGTAAAAGTTAATATAATTCCTAGTTATATAATATTCTGGGAAATTAATCTATTATATTTCTTCTATTATATTCTTTCTAATAATCTTATTACCGGTATATATATAAAGCCTATAAGATTATAAAATAAAGCTTAAGAATAATAGTTAGATTATTAGCTTATAATACTTATTATTTTAGAACTTAATTAAAGAATAGCCTTTATTTAAGGTTCTTTAATTTTGGGGTTTTTAAAAGAGGTTTCTAATATACTATTAGTATATATTTATAAAGATATAAATACCTAATCTCTCTAAGGGTTCTAAAGCTTTTTACTTTTATTATTCTGAAATCTATTATTTATATTTTTAAAGTTCTATTATCTTAGTAATACTTATATTTCTAATAGTTCTAAATTAGTTTATTTGAAATTCTTTATAGAATTAAAGGAAATAAGCTTTAAATATTATTATAAATATAATATTTAGGGCTTAAAAAGCAAGATAGAAAATCCTTTATAAAGATAATTCAAAACTAAGAAAGAGAAAACTAGAATATAGGAGGCTATAAGGGAATATATATATCCTATAATATACTAGTCCCGAAGGGGCTTAGTTTTCTAAATATCTCTAGTATATTCCAAATATGCTTCTCTAGTAAGGCGGCCGTATTATATATATCTAGAAGATATCTAATATCTAGTCAGGTATTTTAGATACTAGATATCTGAGAATTATAATAAAAATAATAGTTTAAAAATACTAAACTTTTAGAATTAAGGAATTAAGTAATATAAAATAAGAAACCAAAAATAAAAAAATAAAAATAAAGCCTAGTATTATATCTAGTAATAATATTAAAAAAAAATAAGAAAATACCGGAATTCCTTATATATTCTTTTATTTTAAATTTAGAAGTTCAGGAAATTAATAATATTTTTAAAGAAACTAAAATAAAAAAGGCTCTAATTAGAATATTATTAAAAGTAGTTCCGGATTTAATAAAAAAGGAAATAAAAAAATATATTTCCGAAGCTATAAAACCTGAAATCTAAAACTTAAAAGAATTCTAAAATATATAAGAATTTAAAAAAAGTACTTTAAAATATTAAATAAAAAAATATTTTTTATATCTAATTAGGAAAAAGCTAAATAGAAAAGTTATAAACTCCAGAAATTAAATAAAAATAATACTAGAAAAGATAATAATTATAGTTTATTTCTAGTTATAAGAATATATAAAATAAAGAGTAAAAAGATTTAATTAATAAATACTAATAATAAAACTAGAAAAAGTTCTAGTAAATATTCGAATTAGTTTAAAAGATTTAAAACTAGAAAATACTTATAGAAATATATTAGAAAATATAAGAACTATTTTTTATTAAAAATAATAGCTATTTTAAAAGATTTATAACTTATTTCGAAATATTTTAAATAATTAGATATTAGGAACTAGTTCTAAAAAAAAACTAGCTATATTTCAAGAATTAATAATTAATTAAGAAAATACTATTATATTTATAAAAATATTTATTTATTTATTCTAATTAAAACTATTAAATATAAAGCCTAGTAAAAGAAAAGTTTCCTATATTTTAAAGCTCTAATACTAGTAATAATAAAAATATTACTATAAAAATAAATTTAGTAACTTAATAAAATACTAATTTATTTCTATTTATTAATAAGATCTTGGAAAAGTTTATTAAATATACTTATATTTCTCTAATTAATTTCTTTTCCGGATATAATTAACTTATACTAGATACTTATAATAGAAATTTAATTATATTATTTTAGAAAGCTACTAATTCTATTATATAGTTTATATAAATTATTATAACTATTTTAAAAAATCTAGTTCTTAAAATTACTATATTATTTATTAATAATATTAGAATTAAGAAACTTTATATAAACTATAATAAGTAATTTATTTTATTTAGTATTTAGTATTTTATATTTAAATATCTTTAAAACTTAAATATAACTTTAAATAGAATTAAATAAATTAGAGCTAGTATTAAAAAAAAATTATAGGTCTATTATAATAGTATAATTATTATTAGCTTTATTTAAAAAATACTTAAAAGAAGTTTTTAAAGCTTAGAAATTACTAAAATCTTAAAATAGAAATATTATAATAGTATAACTAAAAGCAATATATTTATTAGAATTATTATTTATTATTATATTTAAATTAAAAACTTTATAATTATTTAATAAAAAAGATATAATATAATAATAAAATAATAAATAAATATAAGCTATATAAATTCTTTAAGAAAAACTTATTATTATACTAATACTTTATAAGTTATATTATAATTTATTAGAAAATTAGGAAATAATTATATTAATAATAAATACTAGCCTAAATAAATAAAGTAGAATTCTTAGTTAATATAATAATAAAGAAAAAAAAATCATATAATATAAATCTAAAATCTAAAATAATACTAAATAGAAATATAATATTATTAAAAGAAAATACTAAGAACTAATAAAGTATTTATAGAAAATATAATTCTAGCTATATAAAATTTATTTTATTCTTAATCTAAATACTAATATATTTATTATATAGCTAAATAAAGCAGCTATAGATTTTCCTAAAACTTTAATTATTTATTAACTAATACGAATTTAATTATTTAATTTTAAAATTAAGTATATTAAAGAAACTAAATATATTATTATTAATAAATTATTAAAATATTTATAATAAGAAAATAATACTAAAAATATTAAGAATATTAATAAATAATTAATAATAGAGCTTAATATTATTAGAATAATACTTATTAAATAGAAAGTTTAATTAAAGAAAATAGTTCCGATTTAATTATATAATATTATTTTAAGGAATTAGATTTCTAAGATCTTTACTAAATATTTAAATAATAATATTTAGTTATTAGAGATTAATAATTAAAGCTTTATTATATCTAAAAGCAAATTAGTAATATTAAAAAATAATAATATTCGGAAGTTATATAATAAAGGCCGCAGTCTTTTATATATAACTTTTAGTAAAATAATAAATAATAATACTAGCTTTTATATTTTTATTAGATTTCTTAAATAATAGCTATTTCGAATAATATTAAAATATTATATAATATCTTATAATATTTTCTAGACTAAAAGAAATATCTAGAACCAAGTTTTAGAAATTAAATAAAAAAGCTTTAAATTATAATATAAAAAATTAATTACTATAAGAAATTATATTTAAAATATATTTATTTTAATTTATTATTATTATACTCTACTACTTTACTAGTAAATTTAGTATTATATAATTATATAATAATATATATAGCTAGCTAGTATTTAGAATACTAAAGCTCTTATATATATAAGCTTTCTTTCTTAGTTTAGAATCCTCGAATTAAGTACTATTCTATTTATTTTTTAAGCCTAGAGTCTGGTTTTATAATATTATTCTAAATTTATTCTTATTTCTATAAAAAAAGTAAAACTATTTATATTTTATATATAAGTACAATTTTATAGTAATTTAATAATAGTACTATTAATATATATAGTTATAGAACTATTATTTACTAGAGATTAAGAGCTTATTAGGCTCTCTCTTATTTCAAGTTTTTACTATAAAGTAATCTTTATAGATTCAGGTTATTACTATAATTACCGAGCTCTAAATAAAAGTATAAAAACAGGCTAAGGTTATTTAGTAATAAGGTAATAAGCTTAACCTTTTATAAACTCACTTCTTTCCTTTTTCTTCTATAAATATAAAGCTAAAACCCTTTCTTCTATATCCCGAAAAATTTAATAACTAAGTTAATAAGTTTAATGCCTGGCTTCCTTTAATTAAGGCTAAGCTATAAGTTAATTATAAGGCTATTAGTAATATTATTATTTAGTTCTATTATATTTATCTAAATCTCGAATCTTATATTTAAGCTATAGTTCTTTCTTAACTTTTCTAGGCTAAAAATAATTAAATCTAGTTCTATCTCTTAATTCTCGACTAATTCTCTTATATTTACTCGAATTTGAATAAGGTATAAGAAGTAAAGAATAAGATATACTTTTTCAAATAAAATACTAATTTATTTTATATATTTATTACTAAGTTTAAATATATTTTATATAAAATATATAAATAGAACTAGAATAATATTAATAAGATTATAGCCTTTTATTAAGAACTTAATATTATAATTAAGAATAGACTAGTATATTAATTAAATCTTTTTTAAACTTATATTAAGTTTATTAAGATAATATAATAGCTAGCCGGATATTCTAATATATATAAATACTATAATTCTAAAAAGAAGCTTTATTATTTAGAAAGTAATATAATAGATATATTAATTATTAATATTATTAGTATAATTATTAAGCTTTTATAATTCTCCTCTTTTTTTCTATAATTCTTCTTGTTATAATACTTTCTCTTTTATATAAATAGTTAAATATAATTTATATTTCTAATAAAGTATTAATTACTTTATAAATAGGGTAAGTATATATACTATAGTAGTAATAAATACTAGATAAAGAACTATAATATTAAGCTATATAAGAAAACAGGAAAGAAGATATTAAAGCCAGAACTAAAGATTATAATAGGCAAGAATAGTAGAAAAGTTATAATTTATATAATTAATAATTCTAATAAAAGCTATAATTCTAATACCTTAATTAGATCCTATAGCCCTAATTCTAATTCAGATTCGGATATAAAGGAACTAGTATATTAGGAACTAGTAGATTATATAAATAAGAGATATTAGAAATAGAATATATAAAAGTATATAAGATTATATAATTTTCGAGTATTCGGGACAAGCTTTCCTAAAAAGGAAAGTAATATTATACTTTATTACTTTACTAGTAAATTTAGTATTATATAATTATATAATAATATATATAGATAGCTAGTATTTAGAATACTAAAGCTCCTATATATATGAGCTTCCTTTTTTAGTTTAGAATTCTCGGATTAAAAGCTATTTTATTTATTTTCTAAGCCCAGAGCCCGGTTTTATAATAATTATTAATAACTAAAAATAAAAATAAATTATTATTAAAGAGCTATATAATAAGATTATATATATTAAAAGAGAAAATACTTTTTATTTAGTAACTAGCTATTATTACCAGAAAAGTTATTATAATTATATATAAAAATATATTAGTATAAGAATATAAAAAAATAAAAAGAAGTTCTATATTTAATAAAAACTATATTTCTTTTCTATTATTATAGAATTAATATAATTAAACTATTAGATTATAAAAGGTATAACTTATTAATTATTACTAGAAATAACTTCTTAAAATAAATTAAAGCTAGACTTTTAAAAAACCCAACTAGTAAAAAGATTATTAAGTTTATTTAGGAAGAAATTATTTATAAATATAATTTATTTAAATAGCTTAAAATAAATAATAGATCGGAATTTAAAAAAGTAATAATTTAGGAATTTAATAAGCTAGAAATTAATAGAATTATTATTTTGGCCTATAATTTCAAAAGAAATAATATAATTAAAAAAATATTAACTAATTATTTAAGTACTTATTATAGTTATAATAGATAAAAAGAAGCCTTAAGTAAATTTATTATTATATATTTTATTTATTAATTAAATTATTATATATAAACTAACTAAATTTATTTTCTTTTATATAATCTATAATAAAAAGCTATATTATTTATAAAAATATACTTTCTAATCTAGAAAATATTTAGATGAAATAAAATTTATAATAAAGAAATACTTCTAGAAATATATATAAAATAAATAAAAATAAGAAATAAAAATATTAAAGAAACTAGAATAAAGAAAAATAAAAAATACTAAAAGAAAAAAAAGTAATTTAATATTATTTACTAGATTTATTTAAATTCTATTTCTAAAAAGAATTTAATTCTTATATATAATATTAAACTAATAAATTAAAATAAATTAAGAATATAAAGTTATTATATTACTAACTTAACTTATATAAAAAAAGAGGATTATATATTAGAAAAGCTTAATAATATTATATTTTAAAGAATATATACCAGAAATTAATTTAAATAATTTATTGAAAGAAATAAATTCCAGTACTTTTCTAAAAATAAAATTAATAATAAATATATATTTACAAATAAATACTTTAAGATAAATATAGAATTAGAAAAGGAAATAGTAATAAAATACTATAAATAAAATAATATTTAGGAAATTAAAAAAGCTATTAGTATTATTATATATATTTCAAAATTACTAGAATTAAAGAAAATAAAATATATTTCCTTTATAAAAAACTAGAAAAAAGTATCTAATAATAGAAGTTTTTGTTAATCTAAAATAAAGCTTATTACTTTTAATTTTTTCTTCTAATTATTATTTATGGCCTTTAGAAAATATTATTATTAAATTACTATTCTGGAAATTAAATAAGCTTTATTATTACTTATTTTTTATTATTATTTAATTATTATTATTATATATTTTATTAAATAATGTTTTTAATATAAAATTCTATTATTAGATTTTGGAAATTAAATATAAAATATTCTTTTTAATATAAAAATAAATAAGAAATTAAAAGGTTATCTTATAAATTCTTAATTCCGAATTATAGTATTTCCTAGAAAGTTCTTATAATATAAATAGTTCTTATATATAAATAATATAAAAAAGGTCTTTTATATATTTTTTTTAAAAAAAAAAAATATTAAACTAGAAATCTTTTAAAAGCTTTATTTACTTTTTTACTAGTTATTCTTATAATTTATACTAGTCTAAAGCTTAACTATAATACTTATAGATCTTAACTTTAATTTAAATTACTATTATAAATTTCTTTATAATATTTAAATAAGCTTTCTAATTAGAAGTTTTATATAAATAAAATAGCTAAACTAGAAGTCTTATAAAAGAAAAAAAAACCTTATTAAATCTAATAGTTATTTCCGAAAATATTTAATAATATATAATTCCAGGAATCTTTTAAATATAAAATAAAATAGATTTATTTATTTAAAGCCTATTCTATATTAGGAAACTTATTTTATTCTTAATATAAATATACTTATTTTAAAAGTATATATTAGGGCTTAATTAGTATATTATATATTTCTATTTCTATATAAAAGAAACTTCTTTTATATGAAATCTATTTCCTAATTATAATATTATCTTATTACTAAAAACTAATTATTATTTTTAAAAAGCTAATATAATTTATTAATTCTTATTATTAATCTATTTCTTATTATTAAATATTATATAAATAATCAGAAAAATATCTTTAATTTTATATCTTTAATACTAATTCAGAATATTTAATTTTTCTATATTTTATATTAATTTTAATATTAATTATTTCAAACTTAATAATAATATTATAAATTCTATTTATATTATTTTATAATTCTTTTTTTTATAATCTCCGAATTCTTTAATATTATTTTCTTAAATATAAATATTATTAGCTTTTAAAAAAATAATATCTTATTCTAAGTTATTTCTTAATTCTATTATTTCAACTTCTTTTTTATTAATATTTATTTTATGCTTTTTTAATATCTTTAATATCTTTATATATTTTATTCTTTATATATTTCCTATATTATTTCTCTTTTTTAATACTATTCTTTAAATAAATAAAAATATTTCTAAATAAAAAAAAAATTAAAATATATTTATATTATTTTCTTTTATATTTTAATAATTTAGATATTATTACTATATTTATATTTCTATTATATTACTTTTTTATTTCCTTATTATTATTATTTAGTTTAATTTACTTTAATTATTTTCTAGATTATATTTCCCTAAATATATATATTAGTATTCTTTTCTATAATAGAAGTTTAATCTTATATTTTATTTTCTATAATTATATTATTTTAAATATATAATACTTTTATATAATCCAAATCTGTTTTAATTTATTTTTTATTTTAGAAAATATTTAAAAGAAATTCTTATAATTTCAAGAACTTTTAATTCTATAACTTATAATTATTATATTAATAATACTTATATAATTTCTTAAGAATAATAAAATAGTTAAAAAACAGATTTCTCAAGCTAATAAAGTATAATAGCTAGTTCTTATAAGCTATAGTATTATTAAGAGCTTATAAATTAATAATATTAAAGTTTAGAATATTAAGAAAGCTTAAATAATTATAAAAGGCCTATTAATACTAGAAAAAATAACTATAATTACTAAATTTAATATAAATATCCTAAATAAGCTAAGTAATATATATAATAAGCTCTTAAAATAAAAAGCCTTTATTAGAAATAAAACTAGACTAGAATTAACTAAAAAGAAACTAAAGAACTATTAAGCTAATAATAAAGAATTCGAGAATATTATTAAAGATATTATTAAAAGCAAATAAAAGAAGCTTAATAAAATTAAAACTATAATAAATAGTCTAGAAATTAAGAATTAGAATAAAATTATATTATATAATATTTTAGCTAATATATTAATAATATTAATAATAACTTTAATAAAAACATTTATAATAAATTATATTTTCTTTTTAAAATAAAAGCTTTAGTATATAAAGCTATTTAGTTAATTAATAAAATTACTTTAAAATATATTAAAAACAAGAAATATTAGAATATTAGTATATTTATTAAATTAGATATTATTAAAATACTTAAATATACTAAAGCTATTTCGGAATCTAGAAAATTAGTTTTTAAGCTATTATTAATTAATAATCTTAAAACTAAATAATATATTTTTAATATTTCCGGAATTCTTATTAAAAGATATTATAATAATAAATATTTTCCCAGCTTTTATAATAAGCCTAGAAAATAGGCTTCTATTATAATTTCTATAATAACTTAATTAGATTTAGCTAATAAAACTAGTATTTAACTAATAAAGCCTATTATTAGTAAAACTAGTAAAACTAGTAAAAAAAGAAAATAAACTAAACCTAAAACTTTTAATAAATAATATAAATCTAAATATTACTTTAAATATAAAATTAGTAAAATACTAGTAAATAAAAAAGAAAAAAGTAAAAAAGAAATATTATTTAGAAAACCGAAAACTAAAAGAAAAAAGATTAATAATATATCTAAATATATCTAAATATTATATTTATAAGATACTAGCTAAATAAAAGCTAATATTTAGCTATTAGAATAATTATATTTTTAAGAAATTATATAATAGTATTCTAGAATCTATTTATAAATAAGAATATTATAGAATTATTAATAAATTCCTTAAAGCCTTTTATAAAATATATCTTTATTAATTTACTAATACTTTTATTATTTAAATAATTAAAATTAAAGTTATAAAAGTCTTAAAAATAGTTACTAAGATCTATAAAATTACTAAATAAGAAATATATTTCTATTATTTAGATATATAAGAAAATACAGGATATCTTTTTAGAAAATAAAGAAATTATAAAATATAAATATAAATACCGGGTTTTTAATTAATTCTATTCAAATCTATAGATTTAATTTAATATTATAGTTTCTATTTCTAAATCTAATATTACTAATATAAGTATAAATAATTATATTTATAAGAAAAATTACTTAAAATAAATTAAGAAACTTAGTATTTAAAAGTTTTTAATAAAAAAAATAAAAAAACTATAATTTTACTTTTAAAAAAATATAGTATTAAAATATAGAAATCTAAACAATAATAATTTTACCTTAGTTTCTTAATTCTTAATAGCGGATTTCTTAATATAGCTCGGATTTTATAAAGTATTAGCTAAGTATTCTATTTATCTAATTACTTATTCTTAGCTAGCCTAATACTATATTTCTAGAAATATTAATTATTATTAGTATAAAGGAAATATTAATAATCTGGCTATTATTAAAGCTTTAAATAATAAGTTTTTCCTTAATAAGGAAAATTGAAATATTAGTTATATTTTCTTTATAAATTATTAAAAAGTAGCTTTTTTTAATAAGAAAATTCTCAAAAGTATTAATTATTTCTTTATTTATAATGATTTTAATTTTAAAAATATAAAGAAATTAAATAAATATTTAGTAAAAGAAAAAAAAGAAAAGTATTTAAATATATAATACTTAACTAGATAAATAAATGCCTTTAGTTAAATAATTTATAAGTTTGAAATTATAATTAAATATTAATTTTCGGATAAAATAGTAATTAAAAGATAACTTAATAATAATCTATTATTTAAAAAGCCTTTTATTATAATTCTAATAAGCCTGGTTATTATTTAGAACTAAATATATAAAAATAAAGTCTTTTATAAAGTTATTAAAGCTTTTTATTAAGAACTTTTTCTTTTTATTAAAGGCTAATTTAAGAATATTAAAGGAAATACAAAATTCAAAAAGGCTATTTATTTGAAATATATTAGTATAATTTATAATATAATTTGCTATAATAAGTTACTTTAGTACCTAGTTATAAAAACTAAAATTAACTAATAATTAAAGGCAAATATTAAATAATAAAAAGAATTATATTAAATTTAATATAAGAATATAATTAAGCGAATTCGGATTATATTTAAGTAAGTTCGGGAATATAAAATAAAACTATTTAAGAATAATAAATTATATTTCTAGTATATTAAAAAGAAATTAGAAATATTAATAAAGAAAAATCCTAATTATTTTATTATTTCGGATTCTAAATAAGGATTTTCTATTAGTTTTTAGTATTTAAGAAACAAGTATAAATAAATAGGAAATTAAATATAATATAATAAGCCGTATTTTATTAAAATTATTTTATTTTAATAGTTTTAATATTTTAGTTATATAGTAAAAACTAAAGCCTTTTATATATAATTTACGGGAATTATATAAGAAATCTAGTTTTTTTATAATTCTAAATAATAATTCCTTTTTATATTTATTTAATTAAGCTTTTATATATTATATATTATTTGGATTTTATTATTTATATTTTATATTCTAGTATATTTTATATGAATTTTAATTTTATTATAGTTTTTCTTTTATACTAAAAAGCAAAATATATAATAGTAATTATAAAATAAAAGAGAAAAAACTCTATTATATAGTTCTTTTTTATTACTTATAATTATTTCCTATATATAATAAAGAAAATACTAATTTTTTCTTCTTTTTTATATAAATATAGATTAATTAAAGTTTAGAAAATTAAATAAAAATTAAATAAGCTTTAAAGAAATTTATTAGTTCTTATTTTTAAGATTTATTTAATTTCTTATATTCTTTTACTTTTATTTAAAAAAGAAATACAAATATAATAATAATAGTTATAATAAAATTATATTTATTTTTTATAATTAATAAAAGATTATAATAAAAGAAAAACATTATATTTTAATAATTATAAAAAAATAATATTAGTTTTATTTCTTTAATATTTAAAATACTTAATTCTTTTTTTATTTCTTAATTCTTTATATATTTCTAATTTTTTCTTCTTATTTCTTAAAAGTTTTATTATTTCTTATATAATAAAATTAATTATCTTGCCTTTTAGCTTTTCTTTTGGCTTTATTTAATATTTTATTTAATTTCTTTAATTTCTTTATAATAGTAATATCTTTATATAATATATATAAAGTTATATATAATTTAAGAATATATAATAATAATTATAAAACCGGGTTTCTGAGTTTAGAAAGTAAAATAAAGTAGTTCTTAATCCGAGAATTCTAAATTAAGAAAAAAAACTTATAAATACGAGAGCTTAGTATTCTAAATACTATAGCCATATGCATTATCGGGGTCACGTGACGCTAAATTTACTAGTAAAGCAATAGAATATAATAATAAACCTCGAATATTATAAGTATTAATTAGGGAAATTAATAGCCTTTTATTATTATAATTAATTACTATTTATATTATAAGTATTAGGCTTATAAATTACTAATTATATATATATTATTAGGGCTTCTTATTTAGAAGAGGCTTTTTTAAACCTTATAAGAAAAACAAAAATTAGTTTTATATTAAATTTAATATAATAGTTTTATAACTTATTAATTTTGTAAGGTATTTATTAGTAAGTAATAAGACAATAAAATAAATTAGTGTATTATGAAACCATAGTATTAAATTTAGTATAGAACTAATCTCTATTCCTCCTATAAGGTCCAGGGAAGCCCCCTCTAAATAGGAGGCCCTAATAATATATATATAATTAGTAATTTATAAGCCTAATACATATAATATAAATAGTAATTAGTTAGGATATTAAAGGGCTACCGAACTCCCTAATTAGTACCCGTAATATCCGAGATTCATTATATGCCCTTAAGTCACGTATAACCCTATATATATTATAACTATACCCTCTTCCTAGAATCTTATCCCCAAGATCTATTAATCTATCCTAGTAAATATTTAATTAATTATTTATTTAATTAATATAAACTTCTAGTATCTTGGGAAATAGTTTTACTAATATAATCTAGATAATAGACATAAAAATTATCTAATTAGATTAGGGCTAAGTAAGCAAGAAGAAAGAGTAATTATATCCCAGATATAGGGGCTAGCTAGTAATTATAATTTCGTTTAGGATCTAAGTATTCTAATTAGCTTAATCCAAAATACTAAGGTACTATTCCACAAAACTAATATTATCTATTAGATCTTATATTAGAATAATCTAAATAGCTATATAGAAAGTATTTAATAAATATTTATATAAGAAATCTATATAAATATTTCTGAGATCCTAGAGATTATTTATAGGCTCCTGGAAATATATATTAATTAGTTATACTAGTTTCTAATTAGGACTAGCACGAAAACTAGTAGTTAATTCAGGTAATTCTTTACTTCTATAAAAGAACCTTTTTGTATTACTACGCACTCTCTTCCTTTCTAATAACCACATATATAACTTTTTCTGTTATTACTTTCTAGTTTCTTTTTCTGCCCTTCTCTAAGTTTTCTTTAATTATTTTTAATTAATTCCATAATATCTTCTTCTGGCTTTATTATTTGTCCTTATAATAATAAGCATAAAAGTAACCTTATAGCTTCCTTTTTTATTACTAGTAAATACTTGAAATATTTCAAGTATTTATTTATTAATTTCTTTATCTTATATACTATAGTACCTGGTAAGAAGAATTATAACTATTATAATAAGGGTTCTAAGTCTTATATATTAGTAAGTTCTTTAGCTTTAATATCTATTAAAGCTAATATAATTTTATATTTCTTGCTACTTATTAGAGGCTTACTAGTTCTAGGAAAATATTATTATAACCTTTAAGAAATTTCTTGAAATATATCCTAAATAGTATTATACTAATAAAAATAATACTATTAATTAGGTTTTTAAAAACTAGAAGAATACTAATAAGCTTCGGAATTCTTTTTCCCGTTTTAATAAGGCAGATAATAATATTACTTGAGTTAGTATCCCAAAAATAAGTTTTTTCTAATATATTTAGGTACTTACTAATTCCTTAAAAGAATACTATAATATTTACTTTTAAGGCATTAACCTTATTACTAAGCTTATTACTAAGATTACTAAATAGTCTATTACTAGTATTTCAAGTACTAATAATATAATACTTATAGCTATTCGGGACCTGATTTCAGAAGTTTGGGCCTTTTATAAGGCATATATAGCTATTATAAGTTCCTTATTTACTTCTTTTAATATCCTTAATACTAATATTATTATAGTATAACTATATCCTATTAAGGAATAAGTAAATTCCGGAGAATATTAGCTAATTCTTTACTAAGTCCTAAATAAGACTAGTATTTAGTATTCTTGCTTTGGGAATTAGGAATTTATAAGAATTAGAGTTTATTTATTTAAGATATCTATAGCTAGTTTACCTATAATAAATCTTTCTTAATCCTGAATCTTTTTCTAATAATTTAAATATAATTCTCGTAAGCCTTAATAAAACCCTAGAAAACCTTTATAAGTAAAAAACCCAGGAAAAAAGTATTTCTATTACTATTCCGGGTCTTTTCTTGGCTACCTAGGTCCTCTTTTTCTTTTAAGTAACTTTTTTCTTAGTAGTTCAGAATTCTTTTTAATCTTAAAAGATTATTAAAAAGTAATTTCGGATTTTAAGCTATGGTTTTAGTTATATAATTTCAGAAGTTTTTTAGAATTTTTAAGATTAGGGAAAGTAAATAACTAGGTATTATAATCTTTAGGCTAGGCTTTTTATTTAATTAAATACTATTACTTCTTACTTTTATTATCTTATTAATAATTAATAATAGCTTCTATTTCTTATTTTTATTCTTTATTATTATTTACTAATTCCGGAAGTTCTCCGGAGAAATATAAATATAGCTCCTAATTCTTTTTTATTATATATTTTTTAAGGAAAAAAATATAGAAAGTTAGATATAAATAATTATATATACTTAGTAGTTTTAACTTATATATTAAATTACTAATATATTTAAGGATCCTAAATAGACCTATAAATTTTAGCTTAAGCTTTCTTGCCTTAAGTTTAATATTTCTTATTAATAGTATTATCTAGGCTTTTTTAAAATAGTATTTAGTTAACTAGTACTTATTATAATAGGTTTTCTGGTTATTTTATATATAATATTATAAATTTTTAAGTTTTCTTTACTTTATTTTAAGGGTTTCTAGCCTCTTATATATAACTAGTATTTTTCTTATAATCTTATTCTTAGAATTTTATAGAAGTTAAGAATAGTATCTATAATATATATAGAAAGATATATTTTATAAAACCTAATATTTTAAGTTATTATATATAAATTTTATAAAAAATAACTTCTTAAACTAGTTATTTTTTTAGATATTATAATAATATCTCAGGTAATATTTTAGGGCCTAGTTTTACTTTTTTATCTAATTATTTATTTAAGAATAATAAGTTATATTCAAATACTATTTATATATTAAGTAAAAGTAGAAAGCAGACTAGAACTAGCTAGTAAATACTATTTCTCGGTTAGAAATAATTTTATTAGAGAAGCTAAAGATTAAGAAAACATATTCCTATATAATCTTAGTAAGCTTTAGAAAGTTAATAGTCTTATAATATATAATATATCTTACTATTTTAGAATACTAATTAATAATTATAAGAATTATATTAAAATCGGGATTTCTTACCGGGTTCTTATATAATAATAAACCTATAATAAAATTTATAGAAATCTTATTCTAGAATTTCTTAGGCTATAATAAACTATTAAGTAAATTATATAATAAATGCCTCTTTACCTTAACTCTCTAGTAAATATTATATTCTTAATAATAATTACGAATATTTTCTTTTATATTTTCCTAATACTAAGACTTTCTAAGAAGCTCGAGAGTTTTCTTTATTTTATAGTATCTAGCTATTAGGTTATTATAATAAAGCTTTATGATTTCTTAATATAAAGCAGGATTATTAGGTATAATAATTCTTAAATAATATCTAAATAAGCCCGAATTATTTTTCTAGATTTCTTTTCTCTTAGTATCTTCCTTACTAAGCCTCTATTTTATAATATTCTAATATTAAGAATTATTTTTTTAAGCTACCTAGATAATATTCAGAAAAAATTCAAATAGAGAGGCTAGTACTATAGCTCTTTTAGTAGCCATATATATCTATATATAAGGAATTAGGTATTTATAATTATCTAATTTAAAAACTCGGGGAACTAAGAAGTCTTTAGTTCTATTAAGTAATATAGTTATAAATACTCTTATTACCTTAGCTATAATAGTAAAGCCTTTAAGGCATTTCCCTATATCTTGCTTCTTAACTAATTTTATAATTAAGAGATCTATAAGATAATTTATTTACTTGTTTTATAGTAAATATTTCTTCTTAGTTATTACGGATATAGTAAGTATTAAATAATACCTATTCTAAAAAGAAGACTCTTTAGATATTTATAAGAACCTCTAAATTATAATTACGAAAGCTTTCTTTAACTTATTCTAAAAGGTTAGAAGCCAAGTTATATTAATAAAATCTTCTTTATAATTAGGTTTTCTATTAGGTTTATTTACTAAATTTAAAGCACCTCTATAATAAATAATATTAAAATTATATATTATAAGATATATTACCTAATATACTTAATAGCTTTCTAGATACTTTATTTCTATAAAGTATTAGAAATTATTATAATCTATAATAACCTTAATTATAAACCTGGACTTTTTAAGGTAATAGTACTAATACTTAAAGGCTTTAATAATTATAAGTAGCTTCCTATTATAAGTATTATAGTTATATTTAGTTCCGGAAAGTTTCTGGGACTAGAATATTACTAGATACTAGTATTTTTTTAGGCTATTACTAGAATTAACTTATTATAAAATAGTACTAGTAATTATAAATTTTAATATATTAGTTTTAATATGAATTTTCTTAGAAAAATTAAAATAAACTAGAATAGGTATTATAATAAAAGCTTTTTTTAAAGTCTTAAAGCTTTTAGCTACTTTATTTATTTATATAAAGAAACCGGATTTCTGGCCCTTTTCTATTTCTTTTAAAAGATCTATTAAGCCTATAATTACCTAAAAGTAATAGTAAATAAACCTATAATAGAAATTAATAAATCCAAGAAATACTTAAATATTATAGAATAATTCTGGTTCTAGCTATTTAATAATACTATAGACCTATTTAGGATCCGTATAAATACTTTCTATTTTAATAAGAAAGCCTAAAAATTCGATTTCCTTAATATTAAACTCGTATTTACTAAGTTTATAAAATAGGTTATTTTTATATAGCCTAATAAGTATCTAGTAAATATAATTATAATATTTATTCTTATTTCGAGAATAAATAAGAATATTATTTAAATAAATAATTATGAAATAATTCAGGAGTTCTATAAGTATAGTATTAATATATACTTGAAATATAGCTAGTATATTAGCTAGCCTAAAAGATATTATAAGATATTTAAAATAGCTATAGTAGGTTCTAAAAGCCATTTTCTACTCGTATTCTTTATAAATTCTTACCTAATAATATATATTTTTAAAATCTAGTTTTATAAAAATCTTGGCTTTTTAAAGCCGGTTAAGAGTCTTATTAATAAGAGAAAGCAGATACTAATTCTTAATTATAACTTAATTAAGTCTATAATAATTAATATAAAGATATAGTTCTCTATTTTTCTTGGGAATAAAAAGAATAGGTGCCCTTACTAGGCTTTTATTAGGCCTTATCTAATATTTATAAAGCATATTCTATAAATATAGATATAATACTTCTAGTTAGGTCTCTAATAGATTATATAAAGGCCTATACGAGACCATATTATCTATATTAATAAAGTATTTAATACTGCTAAGATTAGGAAGTTCTAAAGCTTTATTAGAATTAAAAACCTTTAAGAAGTCTTTATATTTATTATTCCGGAAATAAATAGGTATTTCTAAGGCTTCTTTCCAGAAAGTATTAATTTATTATATTAAAAACTCCTGTTTAGTATTACTAGAATTATATAATAAAGCAAAGATCTAGTAATTATTACAAATATATAAAGCCTATTATCTAGAATAGTTATATTTGCCTTTAGTTAAGAATAAGACTTAAGGTACTAGCTTAGGATACTAGTTAAGCTTCTTACCAAATTCTTTTAGTATTAGAATCTTAATATTATTAGGCCATATAGGTATATATACTTATTATTTCTTAATATAGTTTATATATTATATAAGAATTATTTTATAAAATTCTATACTAAAAATAAGGCTATAAAAGCCAATATTCTTATATTTATAGAACTAGAGCTTAAAAGAATATATCTTATTATAATTATCTATAATAAATATCTCAAGATTATAGGCTTAATAGACTTTAAATCTATTCCTATAAAAGGTTATAAACTCTTAGTTATACTTAGCTAAAGTAGTAAAGCTCTAGCTTTAAGCCTAATTATTATTAAGGAAGTTATAGTCTAACCCGGTATTACCGAGTCTACTATATATCTCTAAGGCATCTATTTCTGGCTATATTAATCTTACTTAAATAGTTATATAAAATAATATGCCTTTTTTATTATAGCTAAAATTATTAATATTTAAGATTTGGCCTTTTCTTTTCCCTATTTCTTAGGAAAATCTTCTCTAGAGTACTTCTCTATAGTAATAGTATTAATCTGCTTCTATAAATACCTTAACTTTTCTATGATTTTGGCCTTATTAAAATTCTACCGAGCCTATTTAGTATACTTGAAATACTTTATACTTCCTAAAAAGTATTCTTTCTATTTATAAATCTAATAAATTATACTTAAAGTAAAACTAGTACTTTATTAAGGCCTTAAAGAGGCCAAAGTACTATCTAAGGGTTTCTTATATGATTTTCGGAACTTATTCTTTTTTTTTTAATAGCCTTATAAATCAGAATTTACTAAGTTAGAGTTCTTAGGGGCAGAATTATTCTTACTAGACTTCCCTGCCTTTATTTTCCTTAATTTAGAATAAGTAGTATATTCTACTTTCTGAGCTTTCTTAAGCTATTTAGAAATAAATATTATTTTATTTCCTAAGAAAATAAATATAAGTATCTAATAAGTCTTATAGTTAGATAAAGTAATATTAAGAATTCGGACCCGGTTTTTCTTAGAATATAGGTTCTAGTTAACTTTAAAACTAATTATCCGAGTATATAACTTAATAACTATCTTGCTATTCTTCTAATAAAGATCTTAGAGTTCCTTAAAAGTATCTTATTAACGGGTTTAAAGTACTTAAAGTATATTAGCCAAGTAAGCCTTAAATTACTTCTAATAAACCTTATATAATAGTGGGCTTTACTTTATTATAGCCTCTCAAATATCGTAAGGTTTGTTTCTAAAGGCACTTATAGTAGAGTTAACTCTAGAAAAGTATCTGTTATAAGTTTAAGGCTAGATTCTAAAGATTATTTTCTAGAAAAATACAAATATTCTCTATTTCTTAAGGAACTTTCTATAATATAAATTAGGTATCCGGATTTTAAGAAGCTTCTTTTAATCCAAATATATCTTTAGGACATTATATAATAGCTCCTAATAAATAGTATCGAGATTACTTTTAAAGCTTATTATATTAGGAAAAGAAATAGGTTCTAACCCTATTTCAGGAAGTTCCTTAGTAGAAATTACTAAGGAAAAGGAAATAAACTCATAAATAGAGTTTCTATAAGATATAGTAAACCGTAAGGTATTTCTGAGGATACTCTTATATTACTCTAATTATAGGATATACTAGTTAATTATATTTACTAATTCTTGCTTTTATTAGAGTACTTTGACTTTAGTATATAAGCCCTATTCCGTAGCTTAAGTAATAGTAACTCGGGTATTAATCTCGGCGTCTTAATTATTACCGGGATTATTTCCGTTATTATTACTAGCTCTCAAAGGCTCCTGAGGGGCCCTATTAAAAGTATTAGATAAGCCTTTATTATTACTTATATCGGAATTAATCTAGTTAACTTCTTTTATAGAAATAGCTTTAGTAAGGGGTTATATATTTTACAGATTTCGAGATATAATTACTTATTAAACTATTTTTTTTAAGAGTAAAGAGATTAGCTTATAAGGTATTTATTAGTAGGTAATAAGATAATAGAATAAATTAGTATATTATAAAACCATAATATTAAATTTAGTATAAAACTAATCTCTATTCCTCTTATAAGGTCTAGGGAAGCCCTTTCTAAATAGAAGGCCCCGATAGCATATATATAATTAGTAATTTATAAGCCTAATATATATAATATAAATAATAATTAGTTAGGATATTAAAGGGCTACTAAACTCCCTAATCGGCACCCGCAATATCCGAGGTTCATTATATGCCCTTAAGTCACGTGCGACCCTATATATATTATAAATTTATTCTATTATTTTATTATTTATTAATAAATATTTTATAAACTAATTTCTTTACTCTTAAAAGAAATAGTTTAATAAGTAATTATATTTCGAAATCTATAAAATATATAATTCTTTATTAAAGCTATTCTTATAATAGAAATTAATTAAATTAATTCTAATACAAATAATAATAAAAACTTATTTAATACTTTTAGTAGGGCTTTTTAAAAGCTTTTAAAAGCCAGAAATAATAACGAATATAATTCCGGTAATAATTAAGATATTGAAATTAATATTTAAATTATTATTACCTAAACTATAAAATAGAACTTATATATTAAAATTAAAATATTTTAATAAAAATAAGAATTAGTAAATATAATTAATTAATATATCCTATAATTAGATTAATATAAGAATATTTTTTAAGATATTATATAAAACTCTATTTATAAATCTATTTTTTTTTTTTAATAATTTCTATAAAAAAACTTCTTAAAATAAAGTTAGAACTTATTTCTTTTTTAATATAATAAGTCTTAAAAGTAATCTTAATACTATTTATTAGAAACTATTATATAATATTCTAAAAATATATTTAAATTAAAAAAAGCTTTTTAATATTTAAATATCTAACTTATATTATAGAAAGTTCTTTAAAAAATAAGAAATATTTATATTTTCCTAAGAAATAGTTTTTAGAATCTAATTCTAGACTTATAATAAATATTTTTCTAGAATTAATTTTATTATAAGTATTTTTAGGAATAAATCTTATAATATTTGAAAGACTATAATAAAATAAAGCTTACTATTATATAAGATTTATTAAAAGCAATTTAAAGCTTATTTAACTAATATATTTTAAAGAAAATAAATAGGGATTTATACTTTTATATTAATTTCTGTTATTTAAATAATATTAGTTAAAAGAATTAATATTTCTTTTTATTTATTAATAAAACTTTAAATTAATTATCTAAAGCTAAAATTTATATTAAATTAGATATCTATTAAGCTTTTTATTATATAGCTATAAATCCGGACTTTTAGAAACTAATAATATTTTATATTTATTATAAAATATATAAATATAATATTTTCTAGAAAGGCCTTATAAATAGTTCGGCTATATATTAATACTATATAAATAATATATTCTTTAAATATCTAAATAACTTTTATATAATATATTTTAATAATATTTTTATTTATTTAAAGAATTTAATAAAATATAAATAATATATATAAAAAATACTAGATTATTTATATTTTATTAGCCTCTAAATAAATATTAAGAAATCGGAATTTAAAGTTATATATATAAAATAGTTGAATTTTATTATTTCTATATCTAATATTAAAATAAATTCTAATAAAATTAAAGTAATATATAATTAGTAATTCCTAAAAATAATTAAAGATATATAGTTTTTCTTTGGCTTTTATAATTTCTATAAATACTTTATTAGAGAATATAAACGAATTACTAGATCTCTTATTTTATTTATAAAAAAGGATATTTTTTTTAAGTAATTCAAATAATATTAAAAGGCTTTTAATTATTTAAAAAAAAGCTATAATTTCTATTCTAGTTTTATAATACTATAATTTAGATTTGCCTATAATAATAGAAATAAATATATCTAAAGAAGTAATTACTAGTCTATTTTCTTAATAAAATTCAGAAGTAGGCCTTTAGTATTTTATAGCTTATTTTTTTAAAACTATATTTCTAATAAAGCTTAATTATAATATATATAATAAGAAAATACTTATTATAATATAAATACTAAAGAAATAGAAAACTAAACTAAAAAGCCTTTAAAATACTTCTTTTAAGATCTATTTTAATTACTATATTTTAGAATACTTTATAATTACTAAAAAGCTTTCTTTTTAATAAACTAAATAAGCTAAGCTTTTATTTTATTATTATTTTAAGCTTATATATTATTTTAGAAAATTAAATAAATAAGTAAATACTTTATTATAAAAATAAAATAAAATAAATATTTAGAGCCAGATTAAGAAAAAGCTATAAATTCAAATATTTCTTTCTAAAAATAAAAATAATCTAGAAATTATCTATAACTTATAGCTTATAATAATACTTTATAAAATCGGCTTACTTAATTCGGAATTTGGTTCTAAAAACCAAATATATATTAAAAACTTTCTAAAAAAAATACTCTTATTAAAGATATAATTCCTTTAAAAAAAAATTCTTAAAAGCTTTATTAATAAACTCTATTATAGTAGCTTCTATAAAAGTACTATTAGAAGCTCCTACCGAATATAATAGCTTATAACTTATAAATAAGATCCTATAAATAATTATATATTACTAGATCTAAAAAAGCTATATATAATAGCCTAAGCTAAAAGTAAAATCTAAATACTATAAAACGGCCTTCTTTTATATTATAAAAGATTCTATATTATAGAAAATAAAATAATTCTCGAATTATTTTTATAAACTATTCTAATTTATAAAATATATAATAAATTCCTTTCTAGATATCCTAAATATATAAAGCTTTATTAATTATTAAAGAAATAATATTATTTGCTATTTATAAATACAGATATTAATTAATATTATAGTAATTATTATACTTATAGGAAATTATATATATCTAGAAATAAAAAGCCTAATTTATTTTATTTCTTTCTAGTTTCTAATTATTTCTAGTTTCTAATTATTTCTAGTTTCTAATTATTTCTAGTTTCTAATTATTTCTAGTTTCTAATTATTATAGATTTTAAAAGCTATTTAGAAAGCAAATCGGGCTATAATATAATTACTATATAAGATATAATTATAGCTAAATAACTAATACTTCTATTTTTATTTTATATAATATATTAAATAAGTATTTCAGAAATAATTATATTAGATTAGAAATTCTATATAAGAATTAATATAAAGCTTAAGCTCTTAATAGCTAATTATTCCTAAATAAATAAATAAATAGAGATTATTAATTAGTATTTTAATTAGAAATTATATTTATATATTAACTATTACTAGAATAATTAAAATAAATAAATTACTATAATTAATTATTAATAAGCCTTTCTTTAATATAAAACTATTAGCTAGTTTCTATTTATAACTAAAAAGAGCTATAAGTCTTATATTTCTCTAGACTAGAACTCTTTTATTAAAGCTAGCTTATCTAAAAAAAAGTAAAAAAAATAAAAAAAAAGAAGCTAAAATATTAGTAAATTAATTATATAAATTATAATAACTTACCTAAAGTTATATAAAGCAAATATAGAAATAATATATAATATAAGCTAATAAATACTACTATTTAATTAATTTCAAAATCAGAAATAAAATATAGGTTATTATAAAATACTAGAAATCTAATTATCTAAACTAGAAACTAGGGAACTAAATAAAGAGCCTATTTAAGATTCTAGAATAATATAATTATTTATTTCTTTTAAAGCTACCAGAAATTATAAAGATATATTTAGTTTTTTATATAAAGAAGCTATAAAAAAAAACTCCTAGAATTCTTTATTAGATTAAATAAACCGGAAACTACTTTTATTAATACTAGAAAATAGTAAATAAGAATATAATATTAAATGAGTTATTATAATTAAACTAGTAAAAAATAAACTAAAATATAAAATCTAGTAAATTAGTTAAAATAAGAATCTAATATAATATCTAGCTTTAATATTAAATAATAGCTTCTTAGTTTTATAGAATTTCTATAATAATAATATTAATATATTAGAACTTTTATAAAACCTATAATACTAGCTAGATTTTATAAAGAATAATAATAAACTCTTTTAAATTATATATTAAAGATATTAATCTCTTATATATAATATTTATATTCGAAATACTAGTTTATTTTAGAAAGAAAATAATATAAAATTAGATAAATTAATAGCTTTTATAAAGCTTAATAATAAGCCTATTATAAAAGAGAAATTATAATAAAATAAAAACTTATATAAAGTATACTAAAATATAAAACATAATTTAATAATTTAATATAAATAATATATAATATATAAAAGCTTAATTAAATAAATATAAAAAAGGAATTATTATTTAGAATTATAAAAAAGCTAGCTTTTTTATATAATTCTTATAAATTATATATAAAAGGCTCTAGTCTTTATTATATAATTAAAATATTAAAACTATTAAAATAAAGTAATTTTAATAAAATATAATTTACTATATTATATTTAATTCCCTATTTATTTATATTTATTTCTTAAATACTAAAAACTAATAGAAAATCTCTATTTAAAATCCAAAATAATAAAAATAAAAATTCTTTTTTACTAGTATTTTTAATTTCTTTTTAATATACTAGAAATATAATTTATTACTCTTAAATAATCTTATTTTATATTTCTAAACTTATTTAAATATAATTCAAATTTATTTAATTATATTCTTATATTAAATTTAATATAGTTTTCTTTATTATTTAGTATTTGCCTTTAATTATTAATTAATCTTAGCCTTTATAGCTAGATATTAAAATAATAAATTATAATAAATTATATTATAAATTATACTAATATATTTTAAATAAATAGCTTCTTTAAATTTTATATTTCTTTTAATATTCTTAAATTAGTTTTTAATAAAAAAGAAAAGCTCTTAGTAAAAAGTTTTAATAATTCTATAAAGTACTCTATTTTTATATATTTTATTCTAAATAGTAATTAGGCTTATTAGAATTATAATAAAAGGCTTTTTAAATAATATATTATTATTAAGCTATTTTTTAATTACTATTTTATCCGGGAATTAATATTTAATTATAATTCTAGACTTATAAATTATTTAGCTAAAACTATTTATTTATCTAGTTAAATATTATATATTTAAATACTTTTTTTTTACTTTTTTTTATTAGATATTTATTTAACTTCTTTATATTTTTAGAATTAAAATTATTATAAATAAAGAAATAATTAATATTCTTAAGAACCTTTTTATTAGAAAAAAGCTGCTTTTTTATAGTTTATAAAAAAAATATAACTAATATTTCGATTTTTCTTATTAAGAAAGAATTTATTATTTAGAGCTTTAATAATAACTAAATTATTAGTATTTTTTTATATTAATAATAATTAATATTTCTAGAAATATAATATTAAACTAACTAAGAATAAATAATTAAATAAATAAAGTATTTAACTAATATTTCATAAAATTCAAGCTATATTAAGGAATTTACTATTAAGAATTAAAAGACTAAAATAAAATAGCTATTATTTAGATCTTTATACTTTAATATTTTATTCTTTTAAAAGTAAAATTATAGTATTTCTATTTCTTTTATTAAAAGCTTTCGAATATTAAGCTTTTTAATTTATTTTAAATAATTTTTCTTATAAATATAATTATTTATATTTATATTAATAGTATTAGACTAAGAAATAGAAATTATAGTATTAAATTTAAGTTATAAATTTAAATAGAATTAATTAAAAACCCGGTACTTATATTTATACTTTATAATTTCTTTATTTTCTAAAAGGAAATCCTATATTTTTTTATATATCTAAATAATAGAAATATATTTCTTATTTTTAATAACTTTATAAATCTTAGTAATTATTTTTGAGATTTCTATAAGCTTAATCTCAATTATCTAAATAAAAAAAATATTATTAAATTACTAAAAATATACTTTATAGAAAGCCTTAAGAAATCTATTAATAAATCTATAATATTCTTATTTATAAATAGATTCTAGAATACTATTATATAATTCCTTAAAAATATAATTATTCTAATAGCTAAATATTAGCTTCTATTTAGCTAGTATCTTATAAATATAATATTTAGATATATTATTAATATTATTAATCTTTTTTCTTTTAGTTTTCGGTTTTCTAAATAATATTTCTTTTTTACTTTTCTCTTTTTTATTTACTAGTATTTTACTAATCTTATATTTAGACTAGTATTTAAATTTATACTATTTATTAAGAGTTTTAGATTTAGCTTACTTTTCTTTTTTACTAGTTTTACTAATAATACTAGTAATAGGCTTTATTAGTTTAATACTGGTTTTACTAGCTAGATTTAATTAAATTATTATAGAAATCGTAATAAGAGCCTATTTTCTAGGCTTATTATAAAAGCTAGAAAAAGATTTATTATTATAATATTCTTTAATAAGAATTTTAAAAGTATTAAAAATATATTATTTAGCCTTAAAATTATTAGCTAATAGTAACTTAAAAACTAATTCTCTAGGTTCTATAATAGCTTTAGTATATTTAAATACCTTAGTAATATTTTTTATTTTTAATATATTCTAAAATAGCTTTATTAATTAACTAAATAGCTTTATATATTAAAGCTTTTATTTTAAAAAAAGAATATAATTTATTATAATTATTTTTACTATAATTATTATAGATATTATTAATATATTAGTTAAAAGCTTTATTATATAATATAATTTTATTCTAACTTTTAGTTTCTAAACTATTTATTATAGTCTTAATTTTATTAAGTTTCTTTTATTTATTTTTTATATTACCTTTAATAATATTCTCGAATTCTTTATTATTAATTTAATAATTCTTTAGCTTTTTCTTAATTAATTCTAGTTTAGTTCTATTTTTAATAAAGGCTTTCTATTTTAAGAGCTTATTTAAAGTATTTATATTAAATTTAATAATTATAATAATTTTTTCCAGTATTAGTAAGCTTTTTATAATTACCTAAACTTTTTTAATATTTTAAATTATAATACTATTAATTTATAAGCTTTTAATAATACTATAGCTTATAAGAACTAGCTATTATACTTTACTAGCTTAAAAAATCTATTTTTTAGTTAATCTTTTATTTTTAAAACAATTATATAAGTATTATTAGTATAATAGTTATAGGTTATAAAATTAAAAAACTTCGAAATTATTACAATTTCTTTTAAATACTTTTTAAAATAAAAGATAAATTGAAATAAACTTGAATTATATAAAAATAATATATATTTTTAAATATTCTTTTTTTTTATTAAGAAAATAAAACTAGAATAATAATATATATAATAGTAAAAGTAAATATAATAATTAAATATATTTGAAATAATATAATTATAAATTAGAAATAATTATAAAAAGTAAAATATGAAATTAAGCTTTTATTATAGAAAAGAATACTAATATATATATTTAAGGAAATATAATTTAGAGAATAATTAAAATAGATTAAACTAAATAGTAATAATAGAGAAATAAAAAAGTAATATAATAGAAATATAAATATAATAATAATATTTAAAATTTTATAATATAAATATATTTCAATTTTTTTATTATTTCGAAATAATACTAAAAAAAGAGAAATAATATAGGAAATATATAAAAAATAAAATATATAAATATATTAAAAATATTAAAGAAGTATAAAAGAAATATTAATAAAAAAGAAATTAGAATAATAGAATTAAAAAATAATTTAAAATAAGATATTTTTTTAAAACTAATTTATATTATTTTTAAAAGCTAATTATATTTATTTAATATTTATATCTAAAAAGATAATATTAAAGAATTTAGAAATTATAAAGAAAAAAAACTATAAAATAATATAAATAAAATTTATAATACTATTATTAAGTTTGGAATAACTAATATTAAAGTTAATATAAAATCTAGAAAAATCAAATATTCTGAATTAGTATTAAAAATATTAGATTAAAGATATCTTTTTTTAATTATTTAAATAATATTTAATAGTAAGAAATAAATTAATAATAAGAATTAATAAATTATATTAGTTTTTTTAAAGAAATAATGAGTTTCTAGTAATAAAATAATATTATAATTAGGAAATAAGTTTTATATAAAAGAAGTTTTCTTTATATAGAAATAGAAATATAAAATATATTAATTAAGCTCTAATATATATTATTAAAGTAGCTATAATTATATTAAAGAAAAAATAGGTTTTCTAATATAAAATAGATTTTAAATAAATAAATTTAGTTTATTTAATATCTAAAAAATTCCCGGAATTATATATTATTAAATACTTTTAGAAATAATTATTAAATTTAATAAGATTTCTCTTTTTTTTATAGGACTTCTAGTTTAACTATTTTATTTATATATAACTTCTAATTAGAAAGCTTATTTAAATATTATAAAGAAATTTATAATAGTAATTTAAATTAAAATTAAGATCTATAAGTATTATAATTAAGCTTTAGACTAATATAAGCCATAAGAATAGCTAATAAAGAAGTAAATAAAGCTTTTAAAAGATTTCTAGTTTAGTATTTCTTTCTTTTTAAAAATATATAAAAGGCTTTTTTTCTTTTTCTTCTCTTTATATATAGTAATTATTCATATTATAAGAACTTTCTAGAAAGTATTATAGCTCGAAATTAAGAATTTATAAAGTAATGTCTTAATTCCCTATTTATTTTTATATTAAAAAAGATATTTTATATTTAATTCTCAAAATCTAATAATAGAATCTTATATTAAAAATATTATTTAATAAAGTATATAATAATAATAGTAATTAAATAATAATAAGAAATAAGTAATAATAAAGCTTATCTAATTTCTAGAATAATAATTTAATAATAATATTTTCTAAAGACTATAAATAATAGTTAAAAGAAAAAAATAAAAGATATATAAAGAATTAAAAATAATAAACTTTATTTCAGATTACGAAAAACTTTTATTATTATATATCTTTTTCTAGTTTTTTATAAAAAAAATATTTTACTTTTTTTTAATTCTAGTAATTTTAGAATATATATAATAATATTAATAGCTTTCTTAATTTCCTAAATACTATTTTCTTTTCTAATTCTTTATTTATTTTAAAATATTTATTTATAAATATATATTTATTATTAATTTTATTTTTAGAGAAATATTAGAATTTATTTCTTTTAATAAATTATTTAAATTAATTCCTAATATATAGTATTTATTTAATTAATTTATATATTTTATTTTATATGAGTTAAGCTAATAATATAATAGCTTTATATTTCTTAATTTATTTTAATTTATTAGTTTAATATTATATATAAAAACTAGATTCTTTTTAGAAATAGGCGTTAAATAAATCTAGTAAATAATATTAAATTACTTTTTTCTCTTTTAGTATTTTTTATTTTTCTTTATTCTAATTTCTTTAATATTTTTATTTCTTATTTATATTTGTTTTATATATATTTCTAGAAGTATTTCTTTATTATAGACTTTATTTTATCTAAGTATTTTCTAAATTAAAAAGTATATTTCTATAAGTAATATAGCTTTCCTATTATAGATTATATAAAAGAAAATAAATTTAATTAGTTTATATATAGTAATTTAGTTAGTAAATAGAATATATAATAGTAAATCTATTTAAGGCTTCTTTTTATTAATTATAAATATAATAAATACTTAAATAATTAATTAATATCCTCTTTTAATTATATTATTTTCTTTAAAAATATAGGCTAAAATAATAATTCTATTAATTCCTAGCTTATTAAGTTCCTAAATTACTACTCTTTTAAATTCCGATATATTATTTACCTTAAATTACCTAAATAAACTATATTTATAAATAGTTTCTTCTTTAATAAATTTAATAATTTTTTTACTAATTAGATTCTTTAAAGATTTAACTTTAACTTATTCTAAAAAAGTTATTTCTAGTAATAACTAATAAATTATATCTTTTATAATCTAGTAATTTAATTATATTAATTCCAAGATAATAATAAAAAATATTACTTTTATTAAATATAAAGCTTTTTCTTATTTTCTTTTATTTTTATATTAATAGACTTTATAAGTATTAATATATTTTTATATATAGTTATAGTAATCTTTATAATAATAATAGCTAGCTACTAAATAAAAAGTACTTTTTTTCTAGTATATTTAATCTTATTATATAGCTCTTTAATAATAATCTCTTTTTACTTTTAGTTATTAATAATAAGTTAAAATAAATATACTTTAAATATAACTTTCTATAATAATTAATCTCTTATATTATAATTTAAAACTTTTCTATTTAATTTCTAAAACTCGATTCTAAATATTTCTTTTAATTTAGAAAATATTATAAAATATTATATAATATTCTAGTATTATTATTTACTATTTTACTAAAGGTTATATATAAAAAACTATAGCCTTTATTATATAATTTCCGGATATTATTATTTTTTAATATTACTAATTTATTTATAGATATAATAAGGCTTTAATTATTAATCTCTAATAACTAGATATTATTATTTAAATATCTAATAAAAGTTTTAAGAATCTAATTTCTTAAAATAATATTATATAACTAAATAGAAACTATTTCTTTTAACTAAATCTTTTATCTAATAAATACTATTCTAATAATATTAAGCTCTATTACTAACTATTTATTAATATTCTTATTATCTTTAGTATTACTTTCTTAATATAGGTATTTTAATAATTTATTAGTAGTAATATATTTGATTTCTTTAATATATTTAATTTTAAAATTAAATAATTAAATTTATATTAGCTAATAAATAACTAGAGTTTTAGGAAAATTTATAGCTGCTTTATTTAGTTATATAACAAGTATATTAGTATCTAGTTTGAGAATAAAATAAACTTTATATAGCTAGAATTATATTTTTTATAAATATTTTACTAGTTAGTATTTTCTTTTAATAATATTATATTTCTATTTAATATTATTTTAGATTTCAGACTTATATTATATAATTTTCTTTTTCTCTTTATTATTATATTAACTAAAAGTTTTGTTTTATTTATTTAGACTAGTATTTACTACTAATATAATTATTTTCTAATTTTCTAATAAATTATAATATAATTTATAAAATATTAGTATAATAATAAGTTTTTTTAAAGAATTTATATAATTTATATTTATTTATTATTCTATTCTTATATTATATCTTTCCTTAATAAATAAGTTTAGCAATAATTATAAAGCCTTTAATTTAAATATAATAATAAATAATAATTCTAATAAATGCCTTACTTTTAATTATATTATTATAATATTCTTATTTTAAGATCTTAATAATTCCTGAACTTAAAAAGCTTTTTTTAAACTTTCTATAAATAAAGCTAATAATAATAATAATTGTTTTCTAATATTAGCTCTTGTTTATTTAATTCTATTTAAGATTATATCTAGGTTTTAAAAGTATTTAAATATAAAATACTAAATATTAAATAAAATAAATTACTTATTATAGTTTATATAAAGTTCCTTAATTCTAATATTATTAATAAATAATATAATAATTTTGGGAAATAGATTCTCTAGAATAATTATAATAATCTATATAAAATATATAATAGAATTAATAATTCTCCAAAATAATATAATTATTTTTAATAGTTTTAGAAATATTATAAATATAATTAAATCTTTATTATAAGTATTTAGTATAAATTAATTAGAAAAATATAAATATATCTAGTAAATTTTTCCGAGATTTTATTAATAAATAAAAATAAATTTGTTTTTATAGTAGTATTAATTAGTTTATAAGTTCTAATAATCTTTTTTATAATCAAGAATTATAAATTCCAGTAAAATTTATTATATTTTTTAAAAACTTTATAATTTAGGTATTTTAATAGTATTTTTATTATTACTAATACTAGAGTTTTAGAATATAAGAAATTCTTTTCTTATTAGGCTTTATATTTAATAATTTTAATTAAAATAAATAAACTAATATTTTTATAAACTTTTTTTATTTTTTTAATTAATTATTAATTCTCGAAATATAGCTAGTTTCTTTTTTTAGAACTAGTTTCTAATATCTAATTATTTAAAATATTCCGGAATAAGTTATAAACTTTTTAAAATAGTTATTATTTTTAGTAAAAAATAGTTTTTATATTTTCTAATATATTTCTATAAGTATTTTCTAGTTTTAAATCTCTTAAACTAGTTTAAATATTTACTAAAAGTTTTTCTAGTTCTATTATTAGTATTTACTAATTAAATCTTCTTATTCTTTATTTTATATATTCTCGTAACTAGAAATAAACTATAATTATTATTTTTTTCTTTAAGAGCTATAACTATTTTCTCTAATACTAATTTTATTTAATTTCTGAAATTTATAACTTTTTTATTTAGCTTTTTTCTAATTAGATATAGAGAGTATTTTTTTTCCCGGTATTCTAAAATATTTTATTTAAGCTTTTATATATCCTAGAATTCTTTTTAATTTTAGATTCCAGGTTTTATAGCTTTAGAAATATATATTTTTATTATTAGAAAATATTACTTTATTTCTTTTTTAGAAATATCTTTATTTTATATTCTTTTTATTTCCTTTTCTATTAAATCCGGAATTACTTTTAATAATATTCTAACTAGAGCCTTTTTTATTTTAGTTTCCCTAAAAATATTATTAATTTCCTAAATTTCTAAATCTAAAATAAAAGAATTTATAAGAAATTCCGGTATTTTTCTATTTCTTCTAATATTATTATTAGATATAATACTAGGCTTTATTTTTCTTTTTTCTTTTTAGTTTCCTGTTTTATATTACTTAATTCTTTAACTTTAGAAACTTAATATTCTTAAACTATTACTTTTTTCTATTTCTTGGTATTTTTTAAAAATAAAATAATTATAATAATATAGGTATTTTAATTATTTTTAGAATTAGTAAATCTTTTATTTTATATACTATTACTTTTATAAATAATTTTTATTTTATTTTTACTAAGAATAATTAACTAAATAGGATTTTTAAAGATCTTTTAATTAGAAAAAACATATTTTCGTATTTTACTTTATTTATAACTTTAGCTCTAAGCTTTACTATTTCTATAAACCCAAATTCAGTTCTAATAATAATAAATATTTAATAATCTATAATATTATATATTATTTTATTAATATTTCTAAAAATCTTTTTAGAAAAAATATTAATTTTAGTTCTAGTATTAATTATTTCTTTATATTTAATATTTTTTTTAAAGTTCTTAAAATATAAATTCAAGATATAAAAATTATATAATATATTTATAACCTAGTAATATTTAAATATTAATACTATTATCTTTAAATTAAATAATTCTATTAGTATTAAATATCTAAGCTAGTATTTCTAATTTCTTAAATATTTTATTTATTATATAAGCTATAGCTACTAGTTCTATAGATCTTCTAATATATTTAATTATATTTCCTATTTATAAAATAGTAAAATAGGAAATATTATTTTTAATTTATTAGTTTTAAAATATAATAGCTAAATCTAGTATTTTTGAAATATTAATAAGTATTCTTATTTCTTTTTAAGTTTTTAGAAATAAATTTTTTTTTTAATAGCCTTATTAAAATATTATTAATTTTAGAAATTTTATATTTATTATAATTAAGAATATATTAGGTTTTTAATTTATTTTATTTATTCCGGAAAATATTAATATTTATATTTTTAGTTAGGCTATTTCTTTATTTATTATTTCTTGAAATAGTATTCTTTTAGCTTCTTATATAAAATATCTTTTCTTTTATTTTAGCTTATTTTCGGAAACCCTTTTTAGCTATTTCTATTTTTTTTCCTTTTTCTTTAATAAGAAATCCGTTATAATATTAATAGAAATATTATTTATAATTAAATCTTAATATTATTTATTAATTTTAGAACCTAAAATATTAGTAATTCTAATATAATTTTCTTTAAAATAAAGTAATTATTTAAATTTCCTAAATATAATTTATTTACTTTTATATATAAATCCCGGTTAGCTAGTTTCTTTATTTCTTTCTTATTTAGTAAACTAGATATTTCTTATTATTTTCTAGATATTTTTAGATTATATTTTTAAATTATAATTAAATTCTTTTTTTTAGATTTAGGAAATAATTTAGTTAAATTACTAGTATTTACTAGTAAAAAAAAGGAAATATTTTCTTATTTAGGTTTAAATAGCCCTCTATACTATTTACTATTAAATTAATAAATATATTTATAATCTATAAGCTTTTCTATTAATAAATAATAGAATTAAATAATATAAATATATTCTAAATTAATATTATTATTCTTATTTCTATTATAGTACTTATAATAAATTTATTCTCTTAGTTCTAGATTTATATTATAGGCTATATTAATTTAAATAGTATTTTTTAATTATATTTAAAACTAATTTCTTTTAAAATATAATTCTTTAAATTCTTTATTTATTTTAGCTTAATTACTATAACTATTATAGTATTTCTTATAATTTCTATTATAACTTCTTATATGTCTTTTTTAAAGACTTATATTATATTTATTATATTATTAATATTATTATTTCTATTATAATTAGCTAAATTATATAAATAGATTATAAATATTTTTTCGAATTATAATAGTAATTATATTAAATTATTTTTATAAGTTCTTTTAAGTTATAATAATAATAAATAGTTTTTCTAAGCTTTTTATTAGCTAGTTAATATTATTTCCTTTAGGTTTATTACTTTTAGTAAATTTTATATAATTAGCTATAGACTAGGTTCTTTTTTTACTTATATTTATAATACTTTTAGGAAATATAATAGAAGAAACTAGTAAAAAATAATTATTTTCTAATTTAGAAATTATATTATAAATAATTATATTTAAGTATTTTTATCTAAATCTAAATATATTTGAATTATTAATAATATTAAAATAGTATTTCTTTTTTTTATATTAATAGAATATTATTATCTTTTTATATATTTTATTATATTTATAAGCTCGAAATTTATATTCTTATAAATATAATCTTTTATTAAAATATATAATTCTCTTATAAATTCTTAATATTAAATAATTTTATTTCTTTCTTTTCTTTTTAATAACTTCTTTAATATTTTATTAAATATATTAATATAAGATTTAAAAAAAATCTTTCTATTCTAGACTTATATAATAATTTAATTAAAAAAATTATAGCTAATTTTAAATATTTCCTAGTTATATTCTCGGAATTCCTTTAATAAAGCCTTAAAGAACTTAGTTTTTTAGTAATTTCTCGGGTTATTAATATAATATTTCGATATAGCTTTAATTTAATTCTTATAAATAAGAGAAATATAATAAATAATTCTTTTTTTCTTAGTATTATTAGAAATATAATAGTTCTTATATATATTTATATATTATTTTAAGAATATAGGAATATTATTTTCTTAAAACTATAATATTCTAGAAGCTTTTATAAATAGTAAATTTAAATCCGGTATTAGTATATACTTATTTTTAGCTATATTAATTTTAATAATTTCTTTTATAATTAATTATAAAGTTTCTATTCCCGAGACTTTTACTAATAAGATTCCTAAAGAATTAATTTCTTATTTAAATCTATTTTTTTAGTTTAAAAGCCGGGATTTAAAAGAAATTAGCTAATAATAAATATAGTTTAGGTTTAAGTTTTAATATTAGTAATAATAAAATAATTGCTTTTCTAGTTTTATTTCTATTACTTATATTTTCTTTCTTATTTTATTCGCTTAATATTTATAATATTTTTTCTTAATTTTATTAAATTAAATATATTTAATAATATTATTAAAGATAATAATAAATATAATTTTATTAATTTTATTAATTTTTCTAACTTTTCTGAATTTTTTTTTTATTTCTATTTAGTGTCTTTTTCTTTTTCTAAAAACTTTTCTAAATTATTTATATAATTTCTTATTTCTAATTTTTTAAAAAAAATTTCTAGTTTCTATTTACTATTTTACTTGAAATTAAGAATATTTCCTCTTTTAAATATCTTTCCCGGATTTAGAAATAAGCTTTTTTACTAAAACCAAAACTATTTCTATTCTAGTCTTTATTATAACTAAAAATAATATATAAATTAATAATATAACTTTATTTCTAAATACTGAAATCTATTTCTAATTAAAGTCTAATTTATATTATTTTAATATAATATTTCTTATTCTATTTCTTTTATTTCTTTTTCTTTTATAATTAGCTTCTATTTTTATTACTTCTATATATTATACTAATTATTATATTTTATAGCTAATTTATATCTAAATTACTAGATATATTAGAAATTAATATAAGATACTAAGATTAATATTTATATATTTTTAATATTTTAGTCTTAGGCTTAAAATGTTATAATAGCTCTTTTTTTTCTAAATTTACTAAGCTAATAATCTGTTTTCTAGAAATCTCTTAGAACTTTATAAAAGTATTACCTTAATTATAAAGTTTTAATCTTTCTTATATTACTTATTATAAAATATATAAAAGGGAAATTATAATAAAACGAAAACCCATATAAAGTATATTAGAATATAAAACGTAATTTAATAATAAAATAATAGAATTAAAAATATAGATAACAAAATATAAATAATATATAATATATAAAAACTTAATTAATTAAATATAAAAAGGAAATTATTATTTAGAATTATAAAAAAGCTAGCTTTCTTATATAATTCCTATAAGTTATATATAAAAGGCCCTAGTTTTTATTATATAATCGAAATATTGAAACTATTAAAATAAAGCAATTTTAATAAAGTATAGCTTATTATATTATATTAGTTATTAAAGGCTTAAAAGGAAATTTAGGGAATTTCTTTCTAAAATTAAATATTTATTCTTATTTTATTATATTCTTTTCTTATTTTAAAAGAAAAGAAATTAGGAAGTTTTTTCCTAAAATTAAAAACTATTATCTTATTTTTAAAAGTATTAAAAGAATATACTTTTTTATATATTTCTATATTCGGGAAGTTTTAGAAGGAACTGAAATTATTCTAAGATTATAATATATTCTTTTAAAAAGAAAAAATCTAGCTTTTATTATTTATATTTATATTTATTAATATAGCCTCTAGTAAAATTTATAAAATAATAAGAAATTACTAGAAAATTAAAGAAGTTTTAGTATCTTTAATTTATACTACTTTATTTATTAAATAGTATAATACCCGATTTAGTAAAGAGTGCCTTAAGTAATACCAGATATAGGCTGGCCTAAGCCTTATTTTAGCCTTATCTCGCCTTCGAACCTCCGAGCGCACGTGTACGGTCACGTGACTAAATAATTAACTATAATTAATTCTAGTTAATTATTGTTAATTATGATTTAATTAGGTAGATTTTAACTTGATTTGATTTAATTCAGAGGCTATAATCAAATTAAACTAAATCATTTGATATACTGGCTAAAGCGAGTTAAAACACTACTATAGGGCAATTAATTAAAGCCAGACTAGGCATTATAGCGAGTATTAATTGGGCAAATTTTCTGCGGGATTTTTAAAGCCTTCGTCTGCGCTAAAATTGCAGTACTCCTCGAAAGAATATATATATATTCATAGCCCTCGTTAGAGCAAAACCAAATCTCGTGACCTGGCCCCAAACCAACTACACACCTAGTCTTTAGTCATGTGATTTGATTAGACCTCGACGTGCGCGCTAAAGCGTTACTAGAAGACTTAAAAGCATTACGATTAATGAACTAATGGAATGATTGACTTGACTTGAGCATGATACCATGGAATCCCGAAGTGTGACACGCGTGAGAGGGATGGATGAGAAACATCGTCCTCAGCTTTCTTGTTGGTGGGACAGGAAGGTTTCGTTCAAGGCACATCAGGGGCAACCCTCGCTAAATTTCGGCCCGATGGGATTACTGTATGCATGTCCCAATAACCGAGACGAGCCTGGGGCTGAGTCTTAACGCAGTGCTCTATTCTCGGCTTCAGCTGTCGATGTGACTTTTCGTCTCCAATTCAATAGGGTCGTTTTGCAAGATGCCCGTAAAGAGGTTTCATTGTACTTTCGATCTGCAGGTCTAGCCTAATACGGTTAGCAAGCTGATTGCAATAGAATTGCCATACTTGGTGTTTTGCCATTACCGTAATTAAGATCTTCAGGAGACCTATTTTAATAATTCAGTTTGATATAAAGGCGCTAGTAACGTAAACTGGTAATAATATTATAAACGGAGCTTATGGTATTAATGCCGGCTACTTGATTCTTCTCTAACTGCACGTTTCACTGCCTCTCCTGCCATGGCTATACAGGCGCTTTACTACAAACCACAATTATATATATTAATATTCGAACCTCTTTACGAATCTATTTAGAGACGGCAAATAGCTCGTCTTTAAGTAATTGCGTTTTTAATTAAATGGATTAATAGAATTAGTACTAAGCCCCCTTAATTACCTTACTAGTTAGTATAGTATTATTCGCTAATTCAATATAATTCCTCTATTAACTTTAGTCTAGATAATATTCCTGAAGCCAATTATATTAAATATATAAGGTTTTTAAAGAAGAAAATTCGAAGGGTTTTATTACTACTTTATATTAATAAGATTTAATTCTATTATTAATATTTAATTCTATTATTAATATTTAATTCTATTATTAATATTTAATTCTATTATTAATATTTAATTCTATTATTAATATTTAATTCTATTATTAATATTTAATTTCTTTAGAAAAGGCTTTTTATATATTCTTATATTAATTAGCTAGTAAACTATAATAAAAGAACCTCTGTCTTACTTTTAATATATTCCGAAGTGCCCTTTATTTAATTTTCTAAGACGTTCTTTTCTTCCTATATTACTAATATTAATAGTTTCTTTTTGAGATAATAAATATCTTATTTATTATAAGATCTTTTTCTTTAGAGACATTATTATATATTATAGTAGTAAATATAATATCTAGTATTTTATTAATGAAATAATTTATTAAATTACTTGGCCAAAGAAGTCCTATTAGAGATTCTTTTATACCTGTTAAAAGAAATATTATAGCTTTAATATTTCTTGCTTAATAATACTAGACAGGTTAATATCTTTAATCTCTGAATTATATAAGGAAAAGAAAAATAATTAGTAAATATATCTCGATTCTAGTATACTAGGAAAGCTCTATTATTTCCTCTCTAATCTCTCTATTAATAAATATTCGAAAATATTCGAAAATAAGAAATATAATAGTAATTTCGGTATAATTAGTATATATAAAAGAAATCGAGTCTATAGTATTTTAATACTTTCTAAAAAGGAGTTTAATAAAGATATAGTAATAATAAGGGTAATAGTTAAGGATATCTTTATTATAATAGTTAATAAATAGTATTAGAATAATAAATAAAAGATAATAAGAATAGAAGTAATTACTATAAGCCTAATATATATAATATTTATTTTCTTAACTAATATTATAATATATTTAACTTATAGAAATTAAATAAATATTTACTTTAAATATTTACTACTAACTATTAAATAGTATTTATATAGTATTTAGGATATTATTTTAGAAATACTTAATTAGAAATAGTTTTATTTAATTATTTTTAAATTCGCTTTATTTTATATATGAAATCGGCTAAAATAAAGAATAATTAAACTAATAATTTTCTATATAGCTATAATAAAGATATTAATATTTATATAAGATTTACTTTAATATTCTTTATATAATTTACATATAATTTACTAAGTCTATTAAAGTAAGGCTTCTTTATAAAAGCTAATAAAAAGCTTAAGGAAAAAGCTTATTTTCCTTATTATATCTAATTAGTTAAAATTATTAAAATTATATAAATATATATTATAAGATTTAGTTAATATATTATATTTAGATATTTAATTACTATATATTTAATTAATTTATATAAAAAACCCTAGAATTTCTAAGAAATAACTAAAGCTTTAATATAAATATATATTTATAAGAAAGTATAAGAAATAAAGTATTCTAATATAAGTAAAAAAGAAAGTCTCGGCTATTATTCGAGAGTTATATACTTATATTTCTAGTAAAAATTACTATAAAATATAAAAAAACAGAAATTCTTAACTATATTCTTAGTTTATTTTTATATATATTAAAGCTAGAAAATTTTCTAGTATAGTAATAATATATTAGCTATAATAGGAGAGTTAAATATCGCGTGTTTTACTTAATACTTTATAAGAACCTATTTATTAACTATATTTTAATTAAGTATTCGTTTGCCTTAATTCTTGCCTTCTTGCTTCTATAAATTTACTAGATATATATTTCTTCTAGGAAATTATTCTAATACTATATGGCTATAGTATTAGTATTAATTAGGGCTATTATCTCTCGAGTCTAGAGAATATTAAAACTAGAGTATTATATATTAATTATTATTTACTAATATTATAAATATAAAAAGCCTTTTATAATACTCTAGATAGTAATTTTTCTTTATTCTTAAGTAATTTCAGGCTCTTAAATAGGCTTAAAAAATAGGTTATTTCCATTTATTTATTTCTTATTTTCTGGGCTAGAAGTCCTTTAACTAAGTTAAATTAAGACTAGACCTTATTTGATCTCAATTATATATCTATTATATTTCTCTTAATTAATTCGGGTATTTATATAGTCTTCTTATATCTATTAATAACTATTAATATCCTCTTATATAAGACGAGTAGTATTAAGATCTTTACTACTTAGATAATACGGGTTTCCTTTTATTAGAACTCGCTCGACTGCCCTAATTACCTTATAGTAAGGATTATTAATTTCAGGTTTCTCTTTATTAATAAACTTAGTAACTATAGTATTATACTAGTTCTTTATTATATGAATTCGACTAGTACGGTTTCGATTACTAGGAACGGGAATTACGTCTTATATAAAGTACCAGATACAGAAGTACTTTATAATATTACTATTCTCGATTTCAAGATATTAATACGGATAATAATAGGTAAAATATAATTAGAGAGGCTAGAATCTAGGAGCAGCATTTTTACTAGGAAAACCAGGCAAAAGAGCTACTTAACTAGCTACTAGCGCCCCTTATAATTACGGAGGGATTTAAAAAGGAGCAAATTAAAAAGAAGCAGAACCTCTATAAAAGTTAAATTCCGATACTAATTATATACTAGGCATTATAGGTCGAATACTAACTAGAGAGTCTATAGTTTCCAAGGCTTTACCTTTGCTCGAATTACTTAATAACTAATATTTAATACCCTTTCTAGCCCTTTTCGCATATTAAACAAAGCAACTAAGTAGGAAGTAATAATAATAACTAGGTTAGTTAGTTAATAATCAAGTTAGTAATATAATAGCAGAACAAGCCAAAGAAATAAGAAATAGATTATTGAGGTTAATATTATTATCGGGATTATATATTAGTTTCTAGGGATAACGAGATATAGGAGAAAGCAAGACAAACTCGTTCCTAAGATATTTAATGTCTTATTTATAAAAGAGCAATTTCTCCGGAAAGAATTTGACCTATAAACGTACTCCTTAATATAATCGAGGTGGAAGTAGTATTTATAAGGCTTGTTCTGGCCAAGCTTACTTGGAAAGCCCTAGGGATTCAAATAAATAGTATAGTAAAGTTAATTTAACATATCTTTAATAGAAGAATAATTAGGTAGCGGGAATAGAGTTTTAGGAGAATTAGTAATCCAGGGCAGTTTCCGAGGCATTAAGTGGAAATAGTATTAATAGAGGTGAGTTTTAATTAGGAACCGCTTTTAGGAAGATATAATTAAAAGCATAAAGCTTACTAAGTTCTATAGAACCTCCGAACCTCTATAATATTATAAAGTAAATAATACCACCACATTTAGCTCTTATCTTAATTCCTACTCGATTGCTAGTCTCTTACAGTATTACGAGCCTTATATAATATTAATTACCCCTGGATCGACGTTAATTAGCTTTAATATTACTCGATTGGGAATGCAGAGGCGTAGATTACCGGATGTAATCTCGACCGCCAAGACTACGGTTTGTAATCGATCTTACTGCAATTGCAATTTGGTGGCTAACTATATGGGGTAATAGGCTAGATTATCACGAAAAAGAAATCTTGGCAAGACCCACTTCTCCGATTACGACCAACCTGCAAAACGACCCTAATCAAAACATGTATACGGCATGACTATTTGGGAATTCCCGCCCCCAATCTCGCAATGTGGTCCTCTATCCTGCTTAGCGCATGCGTCGGCCTTTGTCTCCGCTTCTCCCGCAACTACTTAACATGGAGCGCTATCATCTTCGTCAGTGCCGTCCTCTGACACGGTGTTGTCAGCGGTGCCCTCCTCATACGATACTGCCAAGATCTGATTTCCAGAGTGTCCAATATGCTATTCCTGTTCTCCTGGTTCGTCTGGGCATCCGGCGTCGGCGTACTTCAGTTCTCGCTATACTGGCGGATCCTCGCCGAACTGCTCCGATTAAGCTATGCCGACGGCGGCGAAACGGATGAGCTGGGTAGGCACTGGAAAATAAATATTGCAATGTTGTTTATTAATTCAACGCTGAATGAGCTGCTGGATGACTTCTTTCCTGATTGGATGTGGAGCAGAGTTGTGTTTAACGTGGTGCTGGAACTGGTTGTTCCTGGCCATTGCCTTTTTTAACTCTTCCTCCAAAAGCAGATTACACGGACAGTGTGACTGAATCGGGCCATATTCAAGTGGCGAGATTATGGTGCTGAGTGCTTTTGGTTCGCGGCCAACCACCAATTGAACAACCGAGCATTGAGGTCCTGCTGTATACGTTTTGGTAGACACGTCACCATATCTACCGGATTCTTACCCTAGAAGTGATGAAACAGCTCTTAGTCAATCTGCTCAGCCTGAATAACATATACTCCATCTTCTACGGCTACGCGGTTAGGTTCGCGCGGTTTCCGCGCGCGATTAGCTGGACTTCTTCATCGGAAATGTCTATCCATTCCGAGTCCTCGTCGAATCGAACGTACTTCGGTGATTTGCTTGCTGTGGGTGCTGAGATCGAGGGCTGGGTAGATTCAAATTTCCCTCCTCTCGGGCACGTCGATTCGGATGCCTGGTTGACTTCGTCTTGCGACACACTCGATGCTCTCTCAGTCGCGGTATTCTCCCTCTTAAATACTCTTGCTCCGGTGACCGAAGTCCTCTTCCTCCCTACATTCGGCAATCCCCTCAACGTCTTCTTCGGGGTACGGCTAGGCTGCAATAAATTTTTGTAGCCGCAATATATAAATTAGAATCCAATAAATGGCAGGAGACAAGCATCTTTGCCCTGCTTTGTCTGCTTCACCTCCACCCTCGGTCCCAAGCATCCCTTACCCCCTTCCTCTTACAATTCATCGCATTTATGCTTCTTGTCATGGTCCAATAACAGCGGGTAATGTCTTGAGGCTCCGAGGTAGGACCAGTATACAGCAGGGAGCGTCGGAAGTGCCATGCCGTCCAGTACCGGCCGCCTCTTTCGCGGGGCTGGTTGCAGCGGGAGACGCCCGGGGTGCGTTTTGAAGTTTTTTGAAGCCTTTTTCAATTTTCCTTTGATGGCCTGTTAAAATGCTTGTTGTGAATAAAAAAGAGGCTTGTTGGCCGTGGTAATAGATATGAGGGGGTGTGGTGGGTGTCCTTGAGCCAAGTCATGTGGGTCACGCCGAGAGCAATGCGAGGCTATGCTGCGCTGACTTTCTCTCCGCCTCGAGACTTATAGTTGACGTCGAAAATGGGATGGTTGCACTTAAATCATCGAACCATAAGTAGAATGAACGCAATCCATCTCCCGAGCGTTTTGCCCTCTCAAATTCTGGGGAGTGTTGGTTCTGAGCCTCGGTTAGCGCAGTTGCATAGGCAGGGACTTGAGAATGGACTCACGATTTTTAAAATAGAATACGAGCCTCTAATACTGCCAGGGCCACTTTAAACTTGTCAATAATACCGGCCTTTTGGCTGTCTCTACTGCCAAAGATAGCGGATGCCGTTGCTGATACCCAGGTGACAATATCCCCATTCTCCTTCAACTCTATCGCTCTCCTTAGCGGTATTATCATCTCATGAAGCTGCCTGGTGACTTTGGATTTGATTACTTCCACGGAGGGAGTATCAAGAAGAATCAAGTTGACATAAATAATCGCTGCCAGAATACAGCAGTCTTCTAGGATTGAGGGGGCAGTTTTTGCAAGTAGCTGTTCAAGCTGATATTGGACTATGGAGCATGAGGCTCGAAAATCTTCCGAGGGAACGGCGTTGGTAGGATTTGTGACTACTTGGGTGGTGGTAAGAAATCGTATGGACTTCAGAATCTCAACCAATTTGCTGGATTTGAACATGGAACCTTCAGAGGTGCTTGAGGTGGCGGAAGCAGCTTCCTGCTCTGGAAAAGTCGTGAATGTAGCTTCGTTATCTGGGCTGGGCAATATAGTATCCATGCCAATTTGGTCGATCCTATTTAACAATCTTATTAGTATTTGTAGGAATATACCCCCAGATGGAATTAAATTCACACCAAATGATAATGAGCTTCACAGGTCTAGGTATTTGATCCAACCCACCACGAAAATTGGCCATTTCCTTCAGACCCCTTAAGTGATTTCGATACGTTGAGCGCTCTCCCCAAAGAAGCTATGGAACTTAGCACTTCCAAGTATCTTATTATCCTACAGGAAGGATTATTTGCTCGCCTCAGTTGCCGCAAGATTGATTCCTGTTGCCAGCATCATATCGCTAACCTCAAGTTTCGGTTTATTAAACACTTCGTTTAATAGTTCAATGCAATCTAAGGTTAGGTGAATAGCACGAACGGACCTGAGTTCTGGCCGTCAGTTTATATCTATAACTTCCAGGAAACTTGGTTACTTCCCAAGGAGTAAGGCCTTGGTGTCCTCTGAGAGACATTTCGGCTGCTAATAGCATGCTTTTAAAAGCCATTTGATTCTCCATACAAAGTTGCAGCCACTTGATGTGTATGTATGCTCCCGTATCAGGATCTTTTGGCATTCCTGAGTCGCAAATGAAAGCATCTGTATCAAAAATCAAACGAGGGCCTCTTTAAAACTGCACAGGGGCGGGAAACTAGGAGCTGTGAATGAAACAGAAGTTCTTACGATAATCTACTAAGCCATGCATATATGGTTGCATCTCAGCAGAGTCAATTGGATAACTGTTGAACGGATCAATCCTCCCTGCTCCAAGGATCGTTTTTGGAGATATTTGCAGCTGGCGTAGGAAGTCTCCACTAAATTCCAGTCTCTGACTTGGTGAATACTTGGTGTCGGGGTTGTAAGGGCCATGTGAGGACTCAGAGACACTCGAAAGCCCTCGAATACCATCTTCCCTTATTGGCATAGAGAAGAAGAAATTTTCTCTGGGAGCAGTGGCATTTCCTGAAATTCCAGAAAAAGACGCTACATTAACCTCCTTGTTGAATTCCACAACTGTCCTAAGTGTTCTGAGAGGACTAAGTTGCGTTGAGCGAGTATTGACAGCAGTTAGAGGCCGTCGTCTCGAGAAGGAGGCCTTCCTGGCATTCGACCGTACAACAGTCCGGAGGTGAGATTCCGGGTTTCGTTTACGCTCTAGCTCGTCGATAAATTCTAATGAAAATCGCACCTCGGTTGTATCATTTGGGGCAGGTGGGATTTCAGGTTCCGGGTCCATGCTGGCTATCTGTGGAGTTGGTATGAAAGCGCATTGCCACTCTCCACTCAAACGATCTCGCTCGCCTATCACACCCTGCACAAATCAGCAAGTACCCGCAAGAAATTCCAAATCCAATTATCTTATAATTACTCACCTATTGTTGGAATTTGAGGTTAGAGTATCCCGTACATTATGGTATTTTTCACGCGAAATGGCAGCAGCGGAGACACTGCCAAAATTAATCGCAGATACTGGGCAGAGAATGCGTTTAAACCGCCTGGTGAGTTTGTGGCTTGTGCGGCCGCACTTCGGAAGATCAATCGTACGCAGGTGCAGGCCCTAATGTTTGTTACACCGCCTTTGCAGGGGTTGCGCTGAAATGCCCTGTAGCAATGCGCTGTAGCCGACTTTTGCTTAGCAGAACTCAAGGCGGTGGAACAAACATTATTAGGGCCTGCACCTGCGTAGATACTGGGGAGAGCCTGCATTTAATCTGCTGGTGGGTTTGTGGCTTGGGCGGCCGCACCGCCCACACACTTAGCGAGGAGTCCGCGCCCACCTCCGCTCCCGAGTCCGCTGCGCCAGCCTCCAAAACTGTCCGCTCTTTTCCAGGAACCCCCGTAGATACGGGTGTTATGAGTGAGTGATGCGGCTACCTAAGCAATTGTAAGGATTAGCAATCCCCTTAATAACCGCCTGCATGACGTTTGCAAACTCCTACTGTAAAAGCCAGTTTCAAAAGTTTGGAGGCTAGTACGACATATCAGCTCATCGCTGGCTGTGGTCTTGTCAGCACTAGCGGGGAGAATTAGTCATCCTGTCCGATTCTGGGTGGGCGGATGTGGAATAGCTGTAAATCAGCCCAACTGCCTTGTCTGTCCCCAACTTCTGCCGTCGGCACTTCGCTGCTCTGCTGGATCGTGAAGGTCCTCCCCCGCCCCCCTGATTAAATGTAATAGTGGGTCAAAGTGCACGGGTTTTTTTTATTTGGCAATTGGACTTTGCAAGACTGGTTTTGCGGGGACTTACTATTACATTTATTTAGGGGAGGAGTAGCACCTCACCAATTGAGGCGCGAAATCTAGGATTCCACTGCCCAATCCGGTCGTGGGGGCGAGTCCGGCTACTCCACTCACTAAACGCGGGCGTTAAATCCGGGATGTTACTACCCAATCCGGTAGTATAGACTTCAACTCAAGGGGAGGTCTTCTAATTTCTTCTCTAATATGCTTAAGATTGGAATACGGTTGCAGACGTTAAAAGTGCTTGAGGTAGAGAGGTTTTTGTTTCTAAGAAGACTTGTTACTATTGCTATGTAAAGGACTTACTATTAAGGACCTTTACTATTGAGTCTTGACCAGGACAATAATGAAGAGAAGGAGCAACAAATGCCAATTATAGACAAAGGAAATCTACTTTCATGCTCTCTTCACCACTGTCTTCCTCGGGCAATCCTCGCTACCGGAAGAGCAGAACAAAGCAAGAGGAGAGATGTTGCCGTATCAATTGATGGCATTCGCCAACAGGACCAACAGACTCGCGAGAATTTTGAGACTGCCCGCCTCACACCCGACCTCCTTAACAAATTTCACATTTTCAAATCGCCGCGCCGACACATGGGCAAAGAAATCCATGAACTCTACTACTCCTTATCGCCCTCCGCCTCCAAGCCCCGTCGATGGTCTGCCCTCCTCTCACCCTCCTCCAACGCCCCTAATTCGCCAGAATCTGGGTTGTTCAAGAAGTCGTCCTCTCCCCTTCCGCCCGAGTGCGCTACGGCGGCGAAGTCATTGAATGGAAGATCATTACCAGTGCACCGAAGATGATCCATAATCTAAGGAACTTCCGGCTGTGGCTGGAGTGGTCGCATGGAGTACGAATCCCGCATACGGAGCATTCGAGTTTGTTTATTATTAGTAGGATGTATAGTTTGCGGGAGCTTTGCTGGAGCAGAAGTCAAAGGAATCATAAACCCACAAAGCAAAGGTAGCAACTACCGCCAGCGCCGTTCCGGAACCAGCTCTAAGTACCGGCGGCAGTGCCCAACTTCGCACCGCACTTCCAAACTGGAAAGCAGTTGCGAAGCCTGAGTGGCAGGCCATGATAGACTGCAGGCGGCTAGATGTTCTCGAAAAATCTGCAGCTGCTGAGTGCCCGCATCCAGAGACCTCCGCGCCCAGCCAACTTGGAACACTTCAAGGTCACAATACTTTTAACAAAGCCCTGAACTTAAAAGTAAATAATCTCAAGGGCTTAGTACTTGGTTTCCAAATTATTAATATCTTTATTAGATTGCACAATTTCGTTACCTCGAGGGGATGAAGTGTTTCCGCCGAGTTATTAAGCGAGCCCGGGACATGTTGGACGAGAATCAACTGAGGGCCCGTTTCGTACGGACGCACGTCTTTTGATTGCTGGCGTTTGCCAACAACCAAATTCTAGCGTTCAATACTAGTATTTGGGAGCTAGCTTTTAATAATTTATAAGTGTTTCGCAAAATGCAAAAACTCAATAACCATTGCAATTACGGAAGTTTCAGAGTAATCTCCAATAATCTTAAATCTTAAGTCTTATATTTCTTTAGTAACTACTTCCTATAATTATAGGGTATTATAGACTAATATTTATTTCTCTTCTAAGGCGAAAGTAATTAATTAATTAATTACTTTATTATAGCTTTTCTACTAAGAAAAAATTTATAATTAAAATTTTATACCTTAAGAAGTGCTATAAAGGTGGTTAAAAGCCAGCATCCAAAAGCTAGCATTTTCAGAACTACCTACTATAGGTGGTTCTGAAAAAACTGCGATTTGTATGGGAGCAAATGCGAAACACTTATTTTTGTAATAACCGAAAGCTAGTGTTTGATTACTGACAAATGCTGGTGTTTGAGGTTTACGAAACGGGCCCTGAAGCGGCAAATAAAGGAAGGAAGGAGGGATCCAGAGGCAAACGCTGCCCGGTTCAGCTCGAGTGGTTAATGCTGGACCGGCGAGTGTGTTGATCGAGGGTTGGTACGAGGGAAGAAGAGGTTTCCTTGCTTCTCTCACTCGTGTGATATAACTTGGCTAATAATGGACTGGGCAACACAAAATTAAGTGTGATGTCCAAAGCGAATGCGGCGTAGTGGGGCAATGGGCGTTGATTGGGCAACTTTTCTGCGGGATTTTCAAAGCCCTTCGTCGACGCTAAAATTGCAGTGCTGCATAAGCGAATCCAAAAGTCAGGGGTTCATGATAACACAATTTTAAAGTAAGAAGGTGAAATTTTCGTCAGACATTAACTTCCCGTCTAGCACAGCGAACAGGACATAGTAAAGTTATGTCTTGTTTGCTGTGCATTAACTATATCTTTATCCCTTCGTCCGGTGAGACATTGCCACATTAGCGGCCGCACATGAATATCGCCAATTCGGCCAGAACATAATCCGAATTGGCGATATTCATGTGCGGCCGCTAATGTGGCAATGTCTCACCGGACGAAGGGATAGTAAGTAACCCAAATACTGTTTTCTGACTATATTAAACCCATTTTTGAAGTATTACCAAGGGAGGGGCTCTTACCACTCCCCTGACCCCGGGCGAACCCTAACTAACCCGCACCCTAACTCCTATCCCTAACCTCCCTCCTAGGCCCGGGACTAGCCCTAAACCCTTAACTAAAGCGTTCCTAAACTATATTTAAACTATTATAAAAGCGTTATAGAACTGGTTCTATCTTGAGGCTCAAAAGTCGAGCTACTTTAAGTCAAAAATCAGGGAGAAATAACCTGGTGGGTCCTCATTCGCACCCTGTAACTCACCGGTGGAATACAGGTTAACCCGGTGCGCTGCTTACCGTGCAGCCCAAAGCGAAACTCGAGTTAGGGTGGCTTATTTAATTGGACAGAATCTCGCCAACTTTTCTATGGGGGTTCTCAAAGCCTTCGTCGACGCTAAAATCGCAGTGCGGCAGCTCGGCTTCCATGCAATTTCCTTGGCCCTTCTAGAATATGTCGGCAACCCCCGCTCGCCCAATAAAAATTGAAAGCTGTAGTTGGTATGGGGACAGTGATGTGTCCGCTGGAGCGCTGCCAGAAGGCTTGAAAGTATCGTAATTGCTTGCTTAATTAATTAATTGAATGGCTTGAATGCTGCATTCGATTATGGCATGTCGAGATGTGATCTGTACAGTACGAGTTGAGTGGCGGAGATGAGAAATGGCCCTCAACTCTCTCGTTGACGCTAAAATTGCAGTGCAGAGCCGCATTGCAGCCTCATCCGCCAATGGCTATTCGGCACAATCATTGCAATATTTTCTCCCGTCATTACTTCCCCAATTTCATAATACCTCTAGCTGCCTTCTACTCAAACATCGCCCCACCCCTCAACCTCCTTCTCCCAGTCCTCGACCGCTTCATCCGCTACCTTCTTCTCCTTTTTGGTTTCTTTCTTCGTCCCCAAGACCGTGAAGCTACTCTTGCCACCAACCCCCTTCTCCTCAAGCACAACCTTCCTCGCCGTCCCCTTCGCAACATGGCTCCATCCCCCTTCCCCTGCCTTCCCCTCATCTTCCCTCCTCAAAACATTGCTGCTCCCATCAACCGCACAAAGACCAACTCCCGTCGCTAGTTTCAATCCCAATACCTTCTTTGAAACAGCAGGTTTGAGCGTAATGAGCGCTTGATCGAGTTTTTGAATCCAGGATCCTGTATTTGAGGCATGAAGCACCACATCGCCAGACGGTAAAAACTCAATCGCAAACTCCAGCTCCGCAGCTTGAAATTCGGCTTTCAGATCGGCGTGCAACTCCTCGATCGTAAGTCCGAACTTCGGGTTACTGAGTAAGAAGGCATTCCACGGCTCCTTACTCCCTGTCACCTTCGCTGGCGCGGGCTCTACCATAGTAGTGGTTTGTGGACGGATCTTAGCGCACTGAGCAAGAGTTTTCATTGGAGCGGAGACAAAACGAGGAGTCTTGAAGACAACGACGTGGCGATGGGGCTCTGGGTCTTGACTCTCACTGTCGAGTCCGAAATCCTCTGCTAGGGCGTGCAAGAAGGCACGTTGAGGGGCTGGCATAGGTTTAAAGCGCAGCCGCTTGTCGTTCGCGTCTGCTGCGAAGACGCGAAATTCTCTTTCGTAAATCTGGGCGAACTTTTGGCTCTGGGCGAAGAAGGCGAGGGTTGCGGTCGAGTAGGGGATATGGTCGTTGAGGTGGGTTGCTGGGTCGATGTTTAGGGCTGCTGCAAGTTTGGCGTTTCGTTGAAGCTTGAGGCATTCGTCGTTGCAGTCGAGGGCTTTAGAGGCGTTTCCTGGTGAGGTCTTGGAAGCTAGGCATTTGACGGCTTGTTTTTGGTTTTGGCAAGCGCAAGTTATGAATGTTTTTGCTTGGCATGGATTCGCCTCCTTGCACGGGTAAGGGGCATGGCAAGGATCAGAGCAGCTGTGTTCGCAGACTGTTTTCTTCCTTCCACAAGGTTGGGTACATGGCGTGGAGACGTCCTCGCAATGTCCTGGTCGATGGCAAGATTTCTGGCAGAAATGAATCCCACATTTCAGTTTCCTGCCACAAGGTAAGCCACAAGAAACTTCGTTCCGCCAGCAGGGTTGGTTCTTGAGCGTTTTCTTCCCGCATGCACAGGGTTTCTCGACGAGGAAAGGACAAGAAGGGCAGGACTCGGTGTCGTCATGGCATTGATGTTTGATCTTTTGGTGGCCGCAGGTTGGTCGACGAGTGCATTCGTAGTTGCAAGGAGGAGGGCGAGTGCCGCATGGCTGAGGAGGATGCAGGACTGTTCTTCCGCAATTGCAAGCGATTTCTTCAAACACCGCTTCGAGACAGCTGCCACAAGGCCCTTTGTGGCAGAGGGATTGACAAGTGTGATTCCCGCATTTCAATGCCCGGCCACAAACTCGGAGGCAGATGTGCTCAGGCTCGACGTTCTCTTCTCCTGCCATGCGATTTTTCCGTTTGGCGGCTTGGCGTTCACTGGCTTTCTTCTCACCCGCGCAGCAGCGCTCTCCGCATTCGTGTCTACCACAGTTGAGAGTCGCGCGGCAGACTCGAGTACAAGATGGCGGTTTCTCCGTGCCTTGATGGCAGACACTGTTAGATGTAGTTCGACCACAACGACATGAGATTTGCGTCATTTCCAGACAGGGTCTGCAATCTCCAGCGTGGCATACCTGTTGACAGAGATGTCCACACTGAAGGAGCTTCTGGCACTTCTCCTGACAGTGAGGTATCGGTGCTGAGCAATCAAGTCGAGGTTCCGAGAGCAGGACTTCAAGAGGAGTCTTCCCGCAAGGACAGTGAGTGACCACGTCTGGCGAGAACGGGCAATGAGCTGGTTGAACCTCTTGAGGATGGCATTCCTTCTTGCAAAAATGATTCGGATTTCCACAATCAAAAGGTCGTCGACACTCAGCGCCACAATCAAACGATCCCATCCAAGGGTTTCCATCAGCCCCACTCTCCTTCTCATCTTCCCTCACAGAGCAAGGTAAAGACTTCTCAACTCTTCCACAGTAACATTTGGACTCAATCAAAACCTCACAACTGCCACAAAGACCCTCGTGACAACTACGTTGACACTCATGCTCTCCACACGGAAGCAGATCCCCACAGACCTGCCCACAGCTCCAGCCACTCTCATAATTTGTATCCAGACATCGTCTGGCGGTCACCTCTTTACCACAAAAGCAAGACATAGAAGGGCCCACATGTCCACAAGGTAGACAAGGGCCAGCATGGCAAATCAACTCGCAAGGATGCGGGCAATGGCCTGCTCTTGGCTTCGAGCATGTCTGTCCACAAGAATGTGGTGGCAAGCCAGCGACGGAGTGGGGATCAATTTCCTTCTGGCACCAACAGGTATAGTTATTCGGTAGTTCGTCCTTAGGTAAATTGCAGCCGGGACATCGCCATTGTCTAGGAGGTGGCAGCTCGCCATTCTCATTGGCTCGTTGCTGATGCGTTGAGACCTCGTTCTTAGACCAGCGCTTCACGCAGGAGAGATGGAGAACTGCCCAACAGGTTTTGCAGCTCCAGACTCGCGAATTGGGCAGGACTTCGTTTGTGCAGATGGGGCACTCGTATTGTCCGTTTGTGATATCTTCGTGTGTTCTCGTGGCTATGTCTGGGGCTTGTGATTTCGACATTCGGCGGGGGCGGGGTTGATTTCGAGGTTGGTGGGGTCGGGCTCGAGAGACGACGAGTTGGCCAGGGACGAACTCAGGAGCATCGCCTGCCAGAGATCCCTCGCTGGGTGGAGCAGGAGAGGTGAGTTGACCACCGAATATTCTTTGGCCATTGACCATGGGTTGTGCGCCTCCTCTTCTGCCACCTCGACCGAATCCTCCTCGTCGGCCATGATTCCCTCGATTCGAAGGTTGTGCAGGGGCGGGATTCGATTCTGGTGTTACTGAGGCGGGACGCATTGCTAATGAAGCGTTCGCAGGCTCTTGGTTTGGAGCTCTTGATCCTGCTTCTCCTCCACCCCGTCCTCTTCTTGGTCCTCGACGGTGGCGTGGAGGTTGACTGGAGCCTGTTGCAGGCGGGGGCTCAACGCTCGCCATGGTGACGTTGATTTGGTCAGAATCAATCGCTGTCGTAGAAGCCGTGTTTATTTTTCGTGGGTTCGACTGTTGAAAAGTGGCGAGCAGTTTGCTTTGCTGAATTAGTCGGGATTAGAATTGGGATGCGTGGTTCTACAGCTGCTAATGTAGCTCTGGATAGATTCGCTGATGTGGTTAACTGCGCCTTCAAAATACGGCGTCTTCGTACAGAAAATAAATCGTATTTGTAAGGGTGAAGGGTGAAGTTGTTGGTGAATCTTGAGAGTCACCCAGCAAGGCTGAGCCTTTGTGGCGTGTTGACAAAATTAGCGGGCTAGCCGCTTCCAGCAAGCTCTGCAGCGAAGAGTCACGCTGACTCATTGGGATTCATGGCCTGCAATTGCTCAATCATCGTGCATGAGATCTTGCAGGTGACTGGTATCACTGCAGCATGCATGAATAACTGCCGCGAATGGGAGATGTGATTGAATTGTTGTGTAAACAAACGGGCGTCATTCAATCAGACCAAAGGGAATCTTCAAGCCTTGATAGACGAGGCTACACTGAGTTCACGGACACACTTCACATCTGTCAAACGGGTTCAAGTAGTCTTCGAGTAGAGAAGCTGTGATCAGTCGTCACAGACTGAAGCCTTAATTCCAAGTCTAACAATTAAGCTCCAGTAGCCAGACAGGAGCCCATCCCGCAAACTGCAACAAAGCAATGCAAAGCATGCGCCTGCCGTAAACCTGGCAAATCTTGTATCATAGAAACAATACGATTTCTCCTCTGTCATTCCGCTTCATCCTCAGGCTTCTCCACAACTCCTTCTCCTCCTCCGCCCTCGTGAGACCAACTCCCATCGCATTGCGATCGCGATGATATCTCTTCAAAGCCTTGTTCATGCTCACACCTCTCTCACTCTCGGGGCCTTTGTTGATGTAGCCTAGCAGTAACTCCGCGCGGGGCTTATAGATCACCATCTGGTTTGCATTGTCACCCTGGACTGATCCATCTTCATCCAAGGGTTTGTACTCGATCATCTTTCGCACTGGCCGTTCCGAGTCGTCCCTGTGTCTTCGGCGTCGTCTTGGTCGGTCTTCAGAGTGGCTCGAGTGTTCTCGTGATGAAACTCGTTTGCTGCCGATCAAGGACATGAGGTTGTTGCCAATTGCATCGATTCCGTTGCGACCACGTTTCGAATGCTTCGTCTTCTTCAGGGGACTGCCAGGCGAATTGTCATTGGCATCACCTCCAGAATAATCTGGTGATGGTGGGAAGACAGACGGTCGAGACAGAAGTCCCTTCAAACCTCCAGTCAAACCGGAATGGAGAACTGGTGGGGCATCGGTCATTGTCTCGTCAGCATCACGGAGTGATTGTGTATCGACATGTAAACGCTTGCGCTTCTTGTCCTTCTTCTCATCCCGACTCTGATCACGATCCTTCTTCTCCTTCTTGCGCTCCCGTTCGGCTTTGGGTGCTGGCGTTTGATATGTCAAAGTTGGTACTGCGCCCTTGCCATACTCAATCAAGTCCAAGTCGCTGTGTGAGTTCTTCTCGAAGGTTACTCGGGCGAGTTGTCGATCGTTATTTTCCTCCGGAGTATCCTCAATCATTTGCATCGGCTCTGGGGCAGGAAGTTCGAGTCGAGATGCGTTCGGCGTTTCGCCGTTTACAAGAAAATCGAAGACATTGACAGGACTGGACGACAAGAAAGCCGCAGGTGGTGGAGAGGGAGCCTCTGGCATTGGAGGATCGACGATGGTGATATGCGAATTGTGGTGGTACTCATCATCGGCGTCTTCGACAAATGCTTTGTGGGGTACAAGGGCCTGTGAATGGTTTTGCTTGGGCCTCTTCTCCCTCTCTGGTTTGTAGAGCGCGCCCTGGTATTTTTGTGCTTCACTGATACAGCTCTTATACGTTATTAGTCAATATGTACTGAGATGTCAAGTGGGGAGGGTATGGAATATAGGGAACCTACGGTATGGGCGCGGTAGTCTGTTCCCTGGAAGTGAATCATACAGTCGAGGCATGTGTACGACGCGCCATAACATTGGCCACGATGAGGATCGAGTTTTTTCTTGGTGAGGACGTCTCCACAGGCCTAGAAAGGGGTCAGAACTGATCAAAATCGCGATAAGGAGCTGATGATGTTTCAAGGGCGCGTAGGAGGTGCTTACTTCACACGAAAAAGAGACCATATTGAAATTTTCAGGGCGTTGCCGATTTGTGCGTGCGAATTGTGACTCGAATGTTTAATGGAATGTCGTGTAAATCCAGATTTGGTGTCGTGGTCATTGGGAGACTAGGAGGGAGCGCGGGGAGGTAATGGGTGTTAAGGGGTGGTGTTGCGTGTAGGAGGTGTTCCAAGATACTTCCAACCTCTAACCCTATTTCTGGACCCAGGATTGCGGGCTTTGCGTGGGCTGATGCAAGGTCGCGTCCTCTGCTGCATGAGCTGCGAACCTGTTTGGCTGGAGGGTGCTGGGAGGGTTGTGATTTGCTGCGACTCTGCGAGATGGCTGTTGATGTGGGTGTGGGTGTGGGAGCGGGTGCGGTGGTGGGATGGCGAAGGGGGTTTGGCGCGGGAGGAGAAGGAGGTGCAGGGCTCGCCTGACCCGCGAATTGGGACGAGGGCCGGCTGACCACCGAGAGCGAAAGGAGTAATACGTACTTATGGAGTAGTAAAAAGGGAGAGCGAGCACAAGCAAGGGGCGGCAGCATTTGAACCTTATCCCAATCTGGACTGAAACTTCAATTGGCTCTGGCGGCTGCTGTCCCTTTCCTTTGAGTTTGACGACCTCACAGGCTCTGTGCAACTGCAGCATCTTGATCACCGTGCCTGTTGTGCCTGTGCCTGTGCCTGGGCCTGTGCCTGGCCTGCCATTTGGCCCATCTCGCACCATTCCACGTTGGCTCTCGGACTGGCTGGCCGCGGGAAGAGCCAGAGTGGCTGCAACCACCCACTCGACCCACGACCCACGGCTAGGAATGGCCGAATTTATTTAATTTAGGTAAATAATATTGGTCTGGGCCAATAATAAATGCATAGTATTTTTACAGAATTCATGGTATTTATGCAACAATGGTGCAAAAAACAGGAGAAACGGAGAGAAAACAGAGATTAGAAGAGATACTTAATTGATATTAAGAGAAGTTTAGATAATTGTACGAAATCATGTCCGCAAGTGATAGTAAATCAAGTGGTTTTATTGGTTCAGGGCATCTTCTAGCCTATTTGGGAAGAACACCTATAAATAGCTCTATTTATTATAATATTGGTGTAAACCCCATAAATTTATCGATAATAATATTGGTCTTCCCAAATCCTTACATATGACACCCCTACCCACGGCCATCCCAATCTCCAGCTCGACGCCCCTGAAGCCACTCGGTTGAGTGGCGCGCTGGATCTTCATCTCTCCATTACCCGCATGAACGCGCCCGCACCCACGCGATCTTTCCTGAGCGACTGAGCGAGTGGAGGAACGAACGAACGCACAACATCCTCATTTTGCCGTTCAATGCGCCCTCCTCGTCAGACCTACCCAACAGCTCACCTCCTCCAACAGCGCAAGGCATCTCGTCTATACCTGGGCCCATGTGCATGCACTGTTGAGACAACCTACAGGTGCCCGGCCCTATTCGATTCGGGCCACGAGACAGCGTCACCAGGCAGCCGAAGTCCAAACCACAGTCCTGAATTCCCTTATCTCGCCCTCGTCCCAACACCCTCACCATGTCCTCTCAAGATACTTCTACCAGCTATCTCCAGCAGATGACTAGTGTTGCTGGGACTGTAGCCAGCTACATGCGAGTTCCGGTACTGGTCTCTTCGGTACTCGATTGATTCCTCTTCTTGTGCCTTCCTTTGGAAATTGATTGCCGCACATGTCCCCCTCCTCGTACATGTGCTTACCATGGCGACAGGGCATCGCTGCTGTATTGAGCTCCCTCCTGTACTTCAAGCAAAAGTTAGTCTATCTCTCCTCACACCACCTTCCCCCTTCTTGGGAAAAAGAAATCTAAGCCTCAACAGAGCTCTCATCTACCCCTCCCATGTCCCAAACCTCGCCCGCACCGAAGTTCCCCGCCCCTCCCAGTTCGGCATCACAGATTTCGAAGAGCTGATGATCCCTACCCGTGATGGAGAAAAGCTATCCGCATTTTATATCCGGGCTCCGAAGGCAAGAGCACAGAACCTTACGGTTTTGATGTTCCATGGAAATGCCGGCAATATTGGACACCGAGTGCCTATTGCACGTATGCTCATGCAACGTATGGGATGCAATGTCTTCATGTTAGAATATCGTGGGTATGGACTATCAACAGGGTCGCCAGACGAGACGGGCTTGATGATCGATGCTCAGACGGCTTTTGATTATCTGCGAAAGAGGGCTGAGACGAGGGACCATGATATTGTTATCTTTGGACAAAGTCTGGGGGGGGCAGTAAGCATCCAGCTTGTGGCAAAGAACCAGAATGATTCCAGGTTGGTTGGGCTGGTGTTAGAGAATACATTCCTGAGTATGAGGAAGTTAATCCCATCGTATGTATCCCCTCTTCATCATTCATACCATATTAATAATGGCAGTATCATCCCACCAGCGAAATACCTCACACTTCTCTGCCACCAAGTCTGGGCCTCCGACTCTTACCTCCCTTCCATAACAGAAGTACCGATCCTCTTCCTCTCCGGACTGCACGATGAAATCGTACCGTACGTCCTCCCCGCTCTCCTCACTCCTCCCCATAATCTTCGAATGATGACATAATTTCCATCCACAAAACCTGACGTCCCTTCTGGGACTTGATTACCAACGTGATAACATACCTGACCCTCACCCTCTTTTACACTTTTATTCTCCACAGAATGGTGGGGAATTAAGCTAATGGGAAAACAGACCCAGCCACATGCGCCGCCTCTACGAGATCTGCCAATCCCCCACCAAGGTCTGGAAGCCGCTGCCTGCTGGAGACCACAATTCGAGTGTGCTTGAAGATGGGTATTTCGAGACGATCGAGGACTTTGTTGCAAATTTGGATACGAAGGTTGGATGATGCCCTACCATCATCACCATCTCAAACTTCAATGGCTAGAATTAAGTGTAAGGAATGGGGTTTGGGCTTGAGGATTTGCAGCATTCAGCGCGGCGTTCAGGGTTGGATTCGCTCTTCGGCATGGAAGGGGTGTGTTCTACAACAGAGATTAGAGTGCATTCGTTTACGAGCGATGATTAGGAAAGGGGTTTATGATTCATGAATATAGAATTAGGGCAAAGGGGAGCGTATGATAGCGGCCCTCTATTGACGCTGGTTTTAGAAATCAAGAGCTTGCATACCTGACACTTCTGTTTTTGTCCGATCCCTTGTTTCATGTCCTCTCATCCAGTCGTTTGGACATACCTCTCATCCCATGTTGAACCTTTCATCCGTCTTTCCACCCTTGTTTTTAGCACTCTTACTCATCTAACAGAAATAATCTTTCTTGCTCCGCGTCCAACCTCTACAAGCGCTAGCTTCCCCTCACCTTTACTCCGTAAAGGATTGGTATTCACTCTCCAGCCAAGGATTTCAAGTTCTTTACAAATTCCAGCCTTCATGCGAACTTCGAATATCAGTTGACGCATTTTGCTGCACATCGGCACTCCTAAGAAGACTCTACTACCATAGAAATTATCACGCACTCCTTCCTTAGTCGGCGTGTTTTGTTACTCATCGCAATCCTAGGAAGGAGGTTTAGGATTGTACTAATTACTATAGGTTGTATAGTCTACTACTATAGATTCTATAGTCTGCTTGCTACTTGAAGGATAGACCAGGATAAACTGACCGTGAGGAGTAGTAGACATTCTCTTAGGATTGCGATGTGCAACAAAACGCGTCGGGTTTTATACTGGTGAATATTGGGTGGAAGTGAGGTGGAAGCAGCATCTTTAGGAAATGGGCGGGAGTACAGGTGGAGCTACCGGACGGTGAAGCGAAGTGGAGGGAAAGAGAATCTCGGAAGAAAGGGAGAAGTAGTATTGCGCTGGTATATCTGAGTCCTTTCTGCTTATTCGTTCCTTGGATATTGTGTGCGTATGTGGCGAGTTTTATCGGAATATGTACTGTACTAGGGAACACGCCGAACTCTCTTCGTAACATGTAGTCGCCTATCCAAGTATGTCACACATGTTAGAGGAGCAGGTGGCAGAAGATGAGAGAATAGTAGAACAGACAAATGAATTCTTTGCTTTAGACTCGACTCGTGTTTATCTACAAGGCCGCATATTCGACCCCCAATGGCAGCATCCATCATATTGCCACCTGTGCACTTCCCGTTCCAACCCAGTTCTGTGCATTCTTACTTACTGACTCGGAAGCTCCGAATGTACCGCTCCATTCTGCAGCCAGCTCCGAGAAAGACACATCTCCCACCCCAGCAGAAATAAGGAGCCTAAAAAGCCATCTCCTTCTTGATCTCCGCAATCGCCAACCCAGGATTCAAGCCTTTGGGGCATGTCCGCGAGCAATTCAAAATAGTATGACACCGATACAAACTCATACTATTATCCAGGGCCGCCTTCCGCTCCTCCTTCTTTTCATCCCTGCTATCCGCCAACCACCGATAACTCTGCAACAGCACCGCGGGTCCCAAATACTCCTCTGAATTCCACCAGTAACTTGGGCAAGATGTCGAGCAGCAGGCGCAGAGGATGCACTCGTAGAGGCCATCCAGCTTCTTGCGCTCTTCTTTCGATTGCAAGTATTCTTTTCCGTCAGGGGCGGGAGCAGAGTGTTGCAGATACGGCTTGATGGATTTGTATTGCTTGTAGAATTGGGTTAGGTCGGGGACGATGTCTTTGACGACGTAGGTGTGGGGGAGGGGGTAGATTTTTGTATCTTGCTTGGTGTCAGTTGGGATGCGGCCTATAGTTTTCTCACATCAGTAATCGGTCATTCTAGCCTGTAGAGCAATTGAAGCATGAAAGTGGCAAAGGAAGGAGACTTACACAAACAAGCCAAAGTATTAACCCCATCAATATTCATCGCACAGCTCCCACAAATACCCTCTCTGCAGCTCCTTCTGAACGTAAGCGTAGGATCTACCTCATTCTTGATCCGGATGAGCGCATCCAGCATCATGGGGCCGGTCTTGTTCAGGTCCAGCGTGTACGTCTGCATCCGCGGCTTCGAGGACGGCTCGTCGGGGTTCCAGCGGTAGATGTGGAAGGTCTTGGTCTTGGCTTCCGGATTGTGGGAGGGCTCTTTGATCGTGCTGGTTTGAGAGGGAGATACGACGGATGCCATAGTGCGGACGCCCATTGGGGCGCGCAGGGTGGGACAGAGGGCCATGAAGGCGCGGCTGGTGAGGCGTGCTGCCATCGTGGAGGGGAGTGTGATGGTCTGATCTCAATCTCTCTTCGAAGGTGAGCGTTTCAAGGTCGTATTGTGCTCAATCGGTTGTGGATTGGACACTTGAATTGTGCGCGATGGGCAAGGGACGTTGTCGTCTCAGTTATAGGACAGGGAGAGGTGTCGTCGTCGGTGGGTGCATTTGAAGATGAAGTGCCTCGGGAATAACTCCTAGCTTGAAATGGTTTACCTCACGATTCTGGCCAATCAGAGAAGCTTGGATCGTAAGCGGGGAGGAACTCGGGAAATCACGTGCTGCGCCATCATCCTCGAGGGCCGGAAATGCTCCCAGTGTTCTTACTCTCTGCTCAACAGTACCTTATCCTTCCTCCGTCCCCCCAAATGGCTTCCACGCTTTCATTTGTATCTCGAACTCTGCAGCACGGGGACCCACAACACAAGGCGTGATTCTTCATGATGGGACATTCGCCCAGCTATAGCCTCACTATCGGTAGTAGGGATTCCAGGGACTCCAGCGATCCATAGATAGCCGACCCAACCACTTGTTTGGGTGGGCCTTATTGTGGCACGGCTTGCTTTTACCTTCTTGAGGCACCCTCCCTCTCCCTGATTGTCTACCATGTCATTCAGCAGCGCCCTCAGTGCTCTGCTATAGTTGTCGACATATATTCACGGGGTTGACATTTGACACTAGCGACTCGCGACTATCAGGACGCACTGTTTGAAGGCTTCATTGCGAAACTGTAGAGGATTGACAAAGATCTGCGCAAGAAGGCTGCGCCCGATTATGGGGAGATTACTCTCGAAGTCACCAGAGTCGAGACAATAATGCCAGGCCTGATGGAAATACCCCGGAAGTTGGAACTGACTGCTTATCTCGGTATGGTATCAAGTTCTTTGGCTGGGGACCAGAATTGTATTTTGATCTCGGGAGCTTAGCGCTGCCCTCTTTCACGTTTAAAATTCGTCAAGCGACGAGTAGGTCTCTTGACTTGACTTCACAGAATGGGCTGCTAAGTAGAGCGGGTTTGGTTCTTGTATTGTTCGGACCACCAGTTGTTTCAGACTGTACGAATTCAACTGCGACTTTGAATCTTGCAAGAAAGTGGCTTCAAAACTGTCTTGACACTCACCGTTGTAAACATGAGGCTGAAGAGTATTGGAGACCAACTCGGCTCATTAAGCTGGATAGCCCATCTGTTGGAAGTGTTACTCTCAGCTGCCGATTAGAAGAAACGGCCACGCCCGTGTCAGACATCTATATGTCCCTTAGTCATTGTTGGGGCCATCATGGTCCCTTCAAATTGACTGTATTGACACGTTCAACATTGCCAGCTCTTCTTGGAGGAGTACCGGTGCCAAAGCTGCCACAGACTTTTCAGGATGCGAGGTTTGTAACTCGATATTTGGGTCTAAAGTTTGTTGGATTGACTCCCTCTGCATCTTCCAAGATTCCCGCGAAGATTGGGTCCGAGAGTCATCCCTTAGGGGCAAAGTCTATTCGCAAGTCTTTTGTAATATTGGGGCAACAGCATCGCCGTCTAGGGATGAGGGCTGCTTCCGGCAAAGAAAGCTTCTGTTGCTCAATCGCACCATCATTGAATCGCCTTGGAAAAATCAGTTGAATGCGAATTATCATCTTTTTTCCTATCGCCACTCGGTGAGTGGCGAGCGTAGCGACATTCTCGCGCCATTACTTCGCCGTGGGTGAGTAGTCTAAGAGCACGTACTTTTGCACCGGTTTCTCCATTTTGACGCTCAAGAAGTCTACTTCGAATGCAGGCAAAGGTATGTATCAGAGATATATCCTGAAGGCCTACCGAAAGAAATGTCAACGGCGAGCGATCCACTCCGAAAAGAGGAAGAGCCGTATTGCTTGGTATTCTACAAGACAAAATCTCCTGATGTCCTGAAGCTTTACGGTTTTTGGGCTCGGTTAGGCGTACGAAGGTACCCTACTCGACATGTAGCCTTACAATCGACACCGACAGACTCACTGCCATATCAGGTATCGCCAAAAGCCTGCAGCAGATCCTTCTTGATGAATATTATGCAGGCATGTGGAAAGGTCAATTTCCACAGTGCTTATTACGGACAGTAGCACATGATAGAAAGGCCAATATTGCCCAGCCTTGTTCTTACATTGCACCAACTTGGTCCTGGGCAAGTATCAAAGCTGCCGTTCGTTTTCCAGAAATGTAAATAATACAAACATCCTTCGGCAGGCATGGCACGAGGATTTTGGCAGAGGTTGTCCAAACTGAGATCGTGCTGGCAGGATCAGATCCCACAGGCCAGATATTGTCTGGATCCATAAAGTTGCGTGGAATGTTAGTTGCCATACACGTGATTCTCCCCTTTCGGTTATATTCCAAGTAGGCTCTGCGTCGCCGAGAGCCTGCTTCTTTTATCAACTGGTATTCAAGGACATTTTGAACGAGTCGGGTTGTTCAAGCTCTCGCAGCCTTCGGGAATGGAGGTTCTGTTGGGTCAGTTTGTCTCAGCCTCAACAGTGAATTGGCTCGAGTACGAGGAGTTCGATGGGGATAGATATACCATCACGATTGTGTAAAGTCTCGCGTCATTCTTTTGACATACTCACTGATCGCCTCGTACCTCACGGCGCCTTTCGTCTCCTCTATCGCATGTCTTGGCGGAAAGAGTAACCCTGCAGAGTCACACTTTCAAGGGTTGACTTTAACCAAGGTCGCTCATCTTTTCCTTCCACCTCGTCAAGACATGCAGCAATCACAAAATGAGCGAACCGAATCATCCTTCTAAGCAGCTTGGTAGGGCCTGCAGCAAGGCTAACACCACACTCGACCGCCAGCCACCGATGATATTATACAGCAGGCCGCCGACAAGCTCGTGGCCGCAACAGTAGCCAAATCACCAGAGTATGCAGTAGCATTCCTCTACAGCACCTTACCAGCCACCGTAGACCACGCGTCCCAATCTCCCGCCTCTCTTGACTTGATGCTGCAGGTTTACGTCCAAGCCACCAGCTGGCTTCCCACCCATGTCTCTAGCGATAATGGCAAAGGCCCAAAAGAAGCAAGTGGAGATCTCAACTGGCGGATTGCAGAAGAAGCGGGTTGTTTCAATCCTCCTCCGCAACACGGGCACGCAGGCACATCACCCGTAGCCGATGTGTCGAATACCCGGTTCTCAGAAAGCGAAGTGAGAGAGAGGATGAGTGATGTTCTTGATAGAGTGCGGGAATGGTCCGAATGGAGAGAGTCGAGAGTGAAATGGACAATCATGGCTGCGGCGATGGGGCGATGCTATGCCTTGAACTTGATGTGGGAAAGAGAGGGCAAGACTGCTATTGCGCTAATGGATACGAGGCTAAACGTCTAAGGACGGAATTGGAACGAGGCGTGGTTCATCGGCGCTACGGTTATACTGAGAGCCTGTGCCAGGCCGTTGACTGCAGATATTGGTAAATAGATGAATGGATGCAAAAGCTGGAGGCAATTTTGTGCGGTGAACATGTCACATTTGCAGTCAAATCGTATGTTGAGGTAGGAGTGAAACTTCCCTCCCGGGATATTTGATGCTAGTCTGCGTCTGGTTTCATTATTTGTTACGGCTATCCAGATCAATGAATCTGAGTCGCAGTTATCCTTTGCTTATTCTTCGTTTCCATCTCTTCTTTCAATATCTATCCTGTCCTTTTGCTAGCTCGGTATCTTTCATTTCCATTCTTACTTTAGCCCTACGTTTAATTTAGCAACGGCTCTGAGGTGATAGACTTAATGGCCTAAGAAGATACTAAGGAACGGGGCTGAAGTACCTAAAATGAGCTGTAATGTTGACAGCCCGCACCGAAATACATTTCGGTACTATTTCGTCTCATTATACTACAGTGTTCGACTCTGTGGTGGTGCCCCAGCTACCACCAACCATTTCTGATCCGGTATGTAAAGGCGAAATACCCAAGGCCGTGCGCTCTTGACATTGAGGCACAAAGCTTGGGTGCACGGGTCTGGAAGACTGAACCAGAAGTTCTCCAAATCGCAATCTGGGTTTTCCCAGAACAGTTCCGTCAACTTTGATACCTTCTTCGTCTTATCCTGTCGACGTTCCTCTAAATGTTCCCACGAGACAATCGTGTATCGCATATAATTTCTCCATTCCTGAGGGCTAGGGTAGATGCTGCAATTGGTAGAGTGATATTGAAACCCTACCACTGTATCCGCACGTTTTGCAGTGAAGGAGAATCGAAGAAAGATGCCGTGAAAGATTACTTCTCCAGCGCTAAATAGATGCAATGTGCTTTTTGGATACAATCGAAAAACCCTGTTTCCTTCTAGCCAATAGTTGTACGTATAAATTTCTTTCAGAGAGATGTCAGGACTTAACGAAGCAATCCCGTATATCTCAAAAGGTAGATACCTCGGCCTTGAAACATTATACTCTAGGACATCCAGTGCACTATCCCTTTTGAGATATATTGTGACGAACTTCTCAACCCAGCCTTCAGGAACATGTGATTCGAGTTCTGGATCTTTCTTGTGAAAAATAAATTCTTCTGGAACAGTTCGAATGGGGATGCTGCTTGGTGGTCTCCAGAAATCATCGCCAGCTTCAATCACCTTGTTTCGCAGAGGTATCAAAGGAATCACGAATACGGCTTTCCCGTCCGTGCACTCTATTCCTGCGTAGACGAAGTCTAAGCATGATCCGTTAGTCCACACGGGGAGACGTATTTGCAAGCCTTTGTTGGTTATCTGGCTGGGAGAGTTGAACTGCGAAACAGTAAAGGGGACTAGATTGCGACAACCATCGAAATCGGCCAGTGATCGAGCAAGAATACCACTGAAGTCTTGATCCAGCGGCAAGTCGAGGCCCCAAGCCAATATCGTTTGGTCTTGTGTTTGCTTCACTATTTCCTCCTGCAGTCTAGTGAATGCCTTTTCTCCTTCCCCGTACAACAGTGGCATGTTGACTTCAAAAATTCCCAACAGACAGTACGCAATGTCCTCCCGTCTTGTGGTTTTCCTGTGAGATACCCATGCCATTTTTTGAGCAATACTAGCTTTCGGAACTCTGTGGCCGGAACTATAATGGGCTGGTATACCTGTGATATTCGAAAGAAGGCTGGGGATTTCAGTCTTTTTGTGTAGTCTGGTCCAATTTTGATCGAAAAAAACTAGTTCAGTTGGCGCCAGCAGTTCTTGAAGTGTCCAGCCCCTTGTAAACCAGCGGCTCTGTCGAAAAGCTGAATCCTCATTTGCAATGTTTCCCGCAGGCGGAACGTCAGAAAGAAAGGCGTAGCAGAGTATAGTGTTTTGATACCATCGCAACATTGAGTTGATGGCCTCAGAAAGCTCTGCGCCGCTCGTTTTATCAATACAACACGTGTCGGCCCATATGTAGTCGATATTACTTGATCGAGCCTGGTGGCAGCAACTGACAATTTTGGCGTAGCCAGATTTCTGCTGAGTCGTTTCCCTCTCATGGTCCGCGAACGTCCCTGCCATACTGTTGCCAAAGTGCTTTTCCAAGTCTCGACGAAGGTAAAGTTTGGTCCATTCATGCAAGGTCACTTCCTCCTTGCCCCAAGTACCAGACAAAATAGCGTATGGAGGAATATCTTCGTTAAAATACTCCTCCAATCTCATTGTGCGAACGTTGATAAGCCGCGTAGTTTCGAATTTATGTTAGGCAGCGTAAAAAGGTGGATAATAGTCCAAAGGCGGAGAGTGCTTGCCTTCCAATAGAAAAAGAAGAAAAAAAGCGAGAGATCTTCAGGAGAGAAAAGCCCGAGCGGTGATGAGTAAGATTGGGTTTGGCCTTAGGTTGAAATTAACGCCAACGAGTATTGGACTGTTCTCGGAAATATAAGGCCACCCTTCAGCCTTGCTTCTGTAGCAATGCGGGGTCAACGCCAGAGTAACCAAATCCTGCACGAAAGCCCGCACTTGTCTTATTCAGCCATCTGAGACCACGTGTACATATTAGTATTCTTATTTTCTGCCGGAAAGAGAGGGGTTAACCACCCAATTTGCTTAAAGGGGTTCGCTAAACGCCGCTTAGCGAAAGCCCCGGACTGGTGGTGGATCAAAAAAGCAGCACTGGATTTACATGTCCCAAGTCCGGTTAGAACATTTTTTCTTTCTTTGGAAATCTCCCTTCTAATATTCCCTCGACTAATGGTAGAATTAAGGTCTCCTCCTTCGACCATCTGGGAAATTCCGAAGCATGATATTCGTGCCTCTCCGAGTCGAACTGAAATGAACGACTTTGACCCCAGACATTGAGAGTTAAGTGCCCCTATTTTTGTCCACCGCGCGGCCCCCTCTCTCAACGACCCCTAAGTGCTATATTTTATTAGATACAATAACTTTCGCGGGGGCTTAAATCACTAATACTGGAAATTGCATGTTTATTAAAGAGCACAATCATCGATCTTTACACATGTAATCTAAAGAAAAGTCATTTCGCAGGCAAAATTGTGCCTATGCAATCACCGAACCCCACCCCATTCCCAGCATACGCACTCAGGCTCACCGCGTCACCATCATCAAAATACATCTTTCTCTCCATTTCACCCTTTGCATTCTTAACCTCCACCCCTCCCTTTGCAACTATCTCTAACAAACACCCATTCTCCCCAACTTTGTCTCCCGAAATTGTGCCTGTGACGAGCAAGTCTCCCGTCCGTAGAGAACACCCATTCACAGTCTGCTGCGCCACCAGATCTCTCAGTGTCCAATATAAGGACGAGAACTTCGATGTGCAGATTACGGTGGACTCATTTGCATCTTTTGATTGCACCTCTGCTTTGAGCTCGATTTCAAACGTTGGCAACGGATCTGGATCTTGAAGATATGCAGGCAGAACTATTTCTGGATTCCGAGGCGCTGCTGGAATTTTGCAGGGCTTTAAGGCGTCAAGAGTGATGACCCAAGGAGAGATGGTGGTTGCAAATGACTTGCCATGCAAGGGTCCTAGAGGTGTCATTTCGAGACCTTGGATATCGCGCGCTATTATTCATCAGCATAACCCATCTAGTCTTGTCACCTCATTGAAGCGCTAAAAGAAGAGGGCTGAACGCACCACTCCAATCATTAACCAAAACACACCCAAAAATATACGTATCCGCATCTTCAATACCAACGGGTTCTCCTAGCACACTGGCTTTCCCAACCACAGCGGCAACCTCAAGCTCATAATCCAACTTCCTCGTCGCTCCGAACACCACCTTCCCCTCATCCCTAAACTGCCCTTTCGGCCTCACAATCTCCGTCCCTGAAACAACAATCGTAGAACTTCGCCCATGGTAACCTATAGGGAAATACTTGAATCCAGAAGGCAGGTTGCGTTTTCCAAATACGGCTTCAGACGCGTTGAGCACGTGTGAACGAGAGCAGGAGAAGTCGGTGAAATCTCCGATTGCGAGGGGGAGGTGGAGGGTTATGGATATGAGGGGAGAGGCGGTTGATGGTGGCAGGAGGGAGGGAGAGGTGAGGTGGGATTGTATCCATTTTCGCGTCGCAAGGTGAGTGTATTTGGGGAGGGAGGGAGGCGAATGGGTTGAGGGTTTCCTTTGAGTGTAAGTTGGACGTTTATTGGAAAAGAGATTGGAGGAACTTACGTGTGAGAATGTTGCGATTGTCGAAGATGGAATGGAGGGATCGTAGATGGCTAATTCGTCCAGGAAAATTACGGTGTCTTCAAGGCGTGTTGCTACTGCTTTCTCAGGATGAGATGCAGAACTTGCGATCCCGAACGGGATGTTGTTTATGGAGAAGTGATGGGAATACATCGTGAGATCGATCTCGAGTGTCGAAATGAGGTCAAAAGAACAACCTAGCTAAGGCATTAAGAGAAATTGATTTCCGTATGCGCTTATGAGGAAAAGCTAGACTTCCATCTCTGAACAATCCAGGCGAAAGTACGTCTCTGCTCAGCCGAGGGTCGAGACAAGCCCCACACGCGGGACGTCTACAATTTGGAAAGCCGTGAGCGGGGAGCTCGATGAAGGGGTGCAGATGAATTGAATTGGGTCGGAATATCCCCTCTATAAGAAGAATAGGTGGCTATGGACAACAGGCGCCAGAGAACGAAGGCGGCCGCCCCCACTGGCCCGAAAACCCCGCACCACTCGAACTACAGTCGGTCCGATCCAAGAATGACAAAATCAAAGAAAGCCTACTATAATACTAGTTAACATAAATCGTATGAATTAGAATTATCGTGTATCTTATAGTAATTAATTTCCTGTTCTCTGATATTTAATATCTTTAATACTATGGGAGTTACAAAGCACGTGATTTTTTATATATAAGCTTATATAGAAATTTTCGCGTTTTATATAATTAAAAATTAGGCTATATATAATATATGAGATTATATATAATTCAAATAATAGACTTTTATTACTTTATATTCTTTCTTATAATAACTCTTAAAATTTAAGCCTTTATTATATAAAATAAGCTTATAATATATAAAGAATTAAAGGGCTTTTATAGTATGAGGTTATAGTATACGAGTGGGGCGTGAAATTAGAGAGTAAAGATTGGTTTATTTCTAAGAACTAAGAAGAAGAGAAGGGTAATATAAGCAAACTGCAAATCATATAAATATTTAGAAGTTATATAATAAAGCCACATAATTAGAGAAGTAAAATGCTTATTATAATAGAAACTTAAAGGGCTTTATAAGTTCAAGTTTAATATTATATTTACTTAAGTATATATAGCTTTTATAAAATATTTTCGCGGTTTATAAAATTAAAAATTAAAAAGTATAAACTGTTTATATATTTCAAAATTCGATTACTATAACGGCAGGAATAAAGCAATGGAACAATGCTCAAAGATCTATAATTCCAATGTCCTACAGAATCTAAAGCTAAGGAGAGAAGGAGTGAGTGAGGTGTGGCAGTGGATAAGTAGGTATGGCCAAGACCACTGAAACGCCGAGTTTGGTTTGGACCATAGCTTAGAACCTTAGCTAAAACTAACCCGTAGCACCCATGTGACACCAGCCGTTACAATTACTAATTAACTATAAATTATATTAAAAATCGGAATAATAAATTTTAATTTGCCAGGTTTTATCTTATAATTAAATTACTTAATATTAATTAATTAGAATTATAAGTAAAAAGTTATTATAAGTATAAAAGAGCAACCGTTTTATTGTTTTTGAATTAGACTAACTATAGTATAGGCTAATTTAGTAGTACTAGAGAAGAAACTTCAAGAATATAAAAATTAATAAAAAATCGGAAATTAAATAATTACTAATATACTATGGAATTCCAGTTAATAATATCGATATTTATATATTAATAAATAATTCTAATACTATATCCCAAGATTAATATATATATATATATAGTTATAAATATAAGATTAAGAGTTTATTTCTCGTAATTCTTATATATATCCTTAGTCCGGACTTACTATGGCACTTATAATACTCGTGCATAACCAACAAATAATCTTTAGTGCCATGAGATCATTAATTCATCGTGATTTTGCATATAAAATGCGACTAATTTAATGTTAGGGTGGGAAAATCGGAAATTCGCGAGTTTCTTCCCTAGCGTTCTTAAATTCAAGTAAGGACGGGAACCCATAAAGAGGTGACAAGTTCATGGAGTAACCCGATATCAATTGATTTTGGTCGTCGTTTCCGGATCCGATGTCTCATTGTCACAGGCTGCCAACAATGAAAACTCTGCATAGACCATTATATTGTCCATTATCTTTATAGTCATGTTAAGGTCTATGGATACAACGTCTTACTTTCCTGCACTTTAACTCTTATCTGAAGTTGCAAATTGTAACGAAAGAACCATCTAAACACTCCCCACCACTGCATCTAGTGACAAATCAAATTGAAAGAACAAAATGACATTAAGTCCACAGATCACCCTTTAAACCGCACGGTTAGGGTGCCAACCCAGGCGCTTTGACAGCGCAATAGTCGACATGGCCACCCCCGAAGTTATTGCCCCAATAACTGGGAAAATGTAAAACGACACCCCCCCGGGTGTCGATTATATGAATCAGTGGATTTTGGAGTTTTAATAAGGCCTAATTAGTTGCTTGTACTTACTTAAGTCTTTCTCTCGAATCAGATTTCCTAATATAGGTATAAGGAAGTTTATATATAAGAGCTCTAATTTGGGGCGTGGAACAGGCAAGGCGATAATTGCGCACGAGGTAAATTAGTTCCAGGCGCTTGATCGCTAAATTTTCAGGCTCTCATAGTGCCTTAAAAATTCCGACTTTTCTTACCTTCTTTAAATTTTTTGGTGTTCCTCTCTGCTTTAGGTTAGTCCGGGGTCGATTTACATTTTCCCCAATAACTGGGGAAAGGATGCTCCACACCAGCGCTTCCAAAAACAGCCCAACTCAGAATAAAGACGCAAACTTGCGTTCCCCTATCGAGACCCGCCGACAAGATGTAGTTATACTTCATATACCAGTCAGGGTAATACCTGCGGACATAGTACTGGGTAACCAGCGCAATGCCAAAGTAAATCATGACCGAAGAGTTGATGCCCACGCATAGGTATCCCAGATACCAGCAGAGGATGGGAGCATTGATGGCAAAGAGTGCTTTGGAGATCTTGTTGCTGGGGAGGAATTTGTAGAGGAAGTATTGCGGGAGAGGAACCAGGAAACCGATGAGGAAGGCCATCAGCACCCACTGGTATCGACCGCCGACGACGAATAGTTCCTTTGCGAGAGCTCCCCATGCAATAGCCTGTGCCAAAGTAATCAATAAGATGGTTTAAATGGATGGTAGCAGCCGGGGCGCCTACCTGTGAATTGTATGACTGAATAACTTGACCGGACCAGACGTTGGTGCCTTCAATTGAAAGCAAGATTTCACGACGGTTGTCAGTGACAGTCTCCCTGATCGCGAAGTTGAGAATGGCCCCAATAAGCGTGCCGAGGATCTGCATCGTGAATGTCGCCTTGGGAGAGAGCTTCATGTATTGCCCGAGCTTCAAGTCCGAAAGGAGCCCCAAAGCTTGGGTGATGGAGTTCGAGCCGTAAAGGGTGAAATACATATTTGCCAGCGGTTTTCCCGGGTTGATGAAAGCCCCAATCATCTGGATGAGATTCTGTTGTCCGACGTACATTCCGAATCTAGCAGTTTGAATGCCCATGAAGAGAGTGAAGACGAATGACAGCAGGATACTGACAATGTATGCATACCACGGAAGGGTGGACTTCGCTTCGTAAATGCAGATCATTCCGACAGTGAAGGAGAGAACCATGATTGTGGCGTACCACCAACCGGGGACTTCATCATACTCGAGCATGAGTTTGTAGTGAGGGTCGAGGCCCGGGTCGCTCTTGTCGGGCTTCTCTTGTTTTCCATCCCAAAACTTCCAGTGCCACAATGATGGCCTGATGGCCTTCTGCAAAACGTTCTTGGTGAAGTCGTTGCAGATGATAGCCAGATCTGAGATGTGGTAAAGGAACATATAAGTGATTGTTGCTGTTGTACCCAAGTTGTTGGTGAGCAGTGACGATGCATAGGTTGCCGCAAACCACGGCAAACCATAATCTGCAAGCATGGAAGGATCAAGTTCCGATGCGTCGTTGAGAATTGTCGTCTGATTGTATCGATCAAAATGAGAGAAGTTTGATCTGTCTGTATAGAGAAGTTGTGAGAGGAAGGGCATGCTCTGAGCACGCAAAATGTTCGAGTAGTAGATGCCCATGAATAGAATGATGCATAGAACGTAGCCGGTGAACCCAGTTAAAAGGGTCAAGGGAGGCATGTAGAGACATCCAGAACCAATGTATTGCCAATCCAAGCAGAGGCCAAAGACACCAAGTCCTTCGTTTCCACCCGCTCCACCGAAGAAGTTGGTAAACTTGAGACTGTCGCGCTTGGCCAGGCAGAAAATGTTGACGCCAACCAAGATTGGCATGATGTATTCGGGAATCCACTCCCAGCAGAAAATGCCTGCTGCGACCATGTAGAAGAACCTCAAGCGCAGTTGGGTCTCCTTCTTGTCTCTGTGTAGTGTCTGAAAAAGCGTTGAGATTGGCAGAGATCCCGGAAACAGCATAGCCTTTGGGTAGACTAAAGTCTTGCGTAGGAGACCTGCAAAGCCGTATCCGAGCAGTTGAGATGAGAAGATCAGGAAGATTGATACTACTTTCCCAGGCTGATTTGGGTAATACAGCTTCTGCGCTGCAGAGGAGCTCACTATCAAAGACGTCAGTGATGCTGAAAGTAAATCGCAATTCGAGATCGACTTACTGATGAGAATTGCGACGTGCTCCTTTTGGTTGAAGGGAAAGGGGTTCAGCCACTTCAGTATGCCCTTTCGTGGGATGAAGAGAGCCATGGCTTCTCCAAGGACATAACTAATGAGAGCTAGGAAGATCACAGAGACAGAGACACTTTGCGGTTTGAAAATATAGATGGTTGCAAGAACGGATCCAAAGCAAGCAAGTCCAGCGCCTATAGAACGTGAGCCTTCATGAAACTACTAGGGGTTTGACATGAATACCAAGGAAGAAGGTCCTAAATGTCCATGGACTCAGTGAAGTGTCATCATCGACGTGGAGGGCGGTAATAGCTAGTTCGCTAGTCTCCGCAACAATTCTGCCTGTCTCGTCGCGCACCATGTTGTCTCTTTCGTACACGTACAGACTGGTGCCATCGGAGTCGCTGATTGGAACTGAGCCATCGAGTCCCTTCTCATCGATATAGACGCCCTCCTTCTTGTCGTCTGCAAAGGCACCTGGCTGCTTCTCTTCGGCGAAGATGATCTCCCTCGAGGTTTCCTGAAGGATCTCCCTTCCGGGGTCCATGTTACCAGCTTTTGGGTGGGTATCCATCATGTCGAGTTAGTCCAAATCTTGCTACTGTCCAAATATGAGTCGATAAAATCAAACGAACCTAGGGAGAAGAAGAAAGGAGGCCATTATTAATAACTGCAGAAGACCCAGATTTCAAGGGTTTGGCACGGAACCGGCGCTTCGCTGTCGATCGCCTTGGGAGACTGCTTTGAATGCATCCATCATCCTAAAGAATCCCAATATGGAAGGTCGTCATTGACAAGATAATATCACACAGCCTAATTACCAAAATAAGGGAAGGAAGGAAGGGAGTGGAGAATATTGCGATCTTCAGATATCCTACTGGTCTGATGTATGCACGAGAAAGCAGACCTCGGATCCAACCTTCCGCGTCACCGTTCCTTGGGAACTGGATGATGTGACTGTCGTAAGTATTAGATGTTGTGAAAGGAGTGGGGAGTCGCGTACGGACACAATATCTCAACTTGGAAGGTATTTAATCTTTGGGCCGGCTGTTGTTGATGGCTGCGAGAAGATAACATCCTTATACAGTTCTTAGACTTTCGATCGCTTTCAAATCCACCACTGAAAAGAATCGCAAAGGGGATATGAACTGCTATCTTGGCGAAAGGCTTGATAACGTTAGCAGTGTGGGTCCGTTTAGCTCTGGATGTCGTTGAGCCAGTTCCCATGCTACCAATGGTCAACCCAAGGTCTCAGAGATAGCTTGTGGGGTTCTCTGGTCCTGAAACCCTGCGTTCCTGAAGCTTGATTGCCATTGATCATCTGTCCATGTTCGTCAAGTATTCGAATTATCTTATAAATGGGTGCTGGGCCTATATTTATTCAGACCGCTTGATGCTGATTTTGAGGATCCTAAAGCTCGGAGTTCCGAAAGGTGATTACCAGGAGGAATTACCTTCGCCGTGCGCTTGGATATTTTACCCGGCAATTGTTTCTCTCGTCGCATTTAGCTGGTTAAAAGCAACAAAAGCTGTGTAGTGGGGGTGGGGTTTGACGGATGAACGCAGAATGGGCATGACCAACTAGTATCTTTACCAAGAAGTTGCAACAGATTTTGCAGATTACCAGGTATTAACTTGCGATATTGAAATAGGAAAGTCAAGTTGTAGTAAATCTTTATCTTTGGGAGTTGCGCGCTGTGCCGGTCTCTACATCCCCACTATTGTGGATGAGTTGCCCTGCAGCCCGTCGGCGGTAACCAGCTGGAAACAGTAAGGAATACTCTGGATAACAATAAGGTTATCACGCATCGCCCCGAGAACCATCGCGTGATAGCAGTGGGGTCCGGGGATGTTAAATGCAAGAAACACGAGAATGGCTTCGTCCAAGTGAATCGGAGGATCTGTGCTGGGTAGATTTCGTCCCATATGAACATGACTTCGCCCGCAGGGCTTCCAATATCAACATGTCTTACTGTGTTAATACTATTTTAAGGTGATTTCGCGTGCGCACTGGCAGAAGCTGCAAAATCTGTCCAATAGACATGTTTAACACTGGCCAGCTAGATTGATACAAAGTAAGAAAATACGAATGTCGCATGGCAAGGTACTTTGAAGTAGAAACGCCTCGGCAACAGTAAATATTATCAGAGGTGGAGTGAAAGGGTCTTTGGGAGGGTGCAGGCGTCACAAGCCTTCGGTTAGCGACACCTTGCTGCTCACATTATGCTCAAACGACCCTATTTTATGGATTTGTTTAGATAGGAAGAAGTGCGTGAAGCATGACCTTATCAGGATCTGTGAAAGGAAAACCACAACGAAAAAAAAACCCCCCCAGATCAGAACTTTGCAGGGATAAATTATACAACCTTCAATTTCTGGAAGCTGTACTCCATCACCTGCATAGTATCTTAGGTAGTCTTGAGTATAGAAATCCTCAAGTTTCCTCAAGCGTGCCGGGAAAACATCCGGTTTGGGTCCGAAATGGGACGTCCTCCGCCTTGGGCGTAACATTTGCGGCTCCATCCGTTAGAGCTGGCAAAGATAAGACACTTGTGATTGTGGAATTGTATGGTCGATTGATTTCTGCACTAGCACACTTGTGCACGTGCGAAAAAGTATTGTTTTTGTCGAGCAGGGGGCATTTCGGCTTGCTTTCCGGCACCACCAGCCACTCCGCCGAGCACAAGAGACTGCGACGAGAAAGCAAATCTCCACCTCCACGCGTCACCACTGCTGGAAGATGATCTTGGTGAAGCAAACCCTGTATATTCTGAATCTAGTCAGCAATCCATGGTTCTTGGCTCGCACCCTAGAAGGCTCAGAATTCTCTGTGGGGATCGTGACACGGCACTGTCTTGGCCGCAAGTCCCACAACGCAATTGCTACCTTCCTATTCCAGCACAAAAGTCAAACTGATAAAGGATAACGATTTGGGAGTCTATAGCCGGATTCTAAATCCATCATGTCAAAGGGAGGAAGGATGAATACCAAGACCATGCAACTGGCTCCTGGTGTGAGAAACCCGCTACCTCCGCGTCTGGAGGGTTGGCTTCCTAGAGTGGGGAGAAGTGTAGTAGGCCAAAACTTCAAAATCGACCATCTGTCACCCTTGGCGATCAACATCCTTGAGATCGGTGTCCTCATTGCGGAGTGCCGTTAATGCATCTTGGATAAGAAAGTTATGTTTCAAAGGAGTGGTAAACCAGATGTGGGAAGTATCGGAATCTTCCTCCAAGTGCGGATCGTAGAGGACCAGGCCTTTATATAGCTAGAGCCTGGGAATCGTAGGCAACAGTTTGTCCGTGAACAGTCATCAATTATGAGTCTTACTGTAAGACGTTGGGAGGACCGACCCTAGTATTTCCCCACTCTTATCCCCGATAGGTGAGTTTGCCCTTATCCACACATGCCACACTCCGGCTTCAGTCGCTGACCCTACCTCACGTGACCGAGACCTGAAGACCAGTGACTTGTTAAGGCTCGGACGGGACGCATCATAATCTTGCTCTACTACGAGTACGAGAATATCGTTGGTAGTGCACAGAGAAGAAATGCGGCCGCCCCAACCCGGCTACTAGAAATGGCGTGGTTCCGGATGATACAAGTTCAATGCCGTTCAAGAAGCCGAACATGAAAATTGTTCTCTATCCATCAGTGAAGGCTATCTCAAACAATAATTCTCGTCTCAGAATCGTCTAAGATGTCCTAGTCTCAAGCCAAGCTATTAGAGAATGGCCTCCCTAACATAAATCGCTACATCACAACGCCAAACTCCTTTGGGAAAGCTACTATTTCCGAGGCGATTTCCCCGGCATCCATCTGTCAAAAGATTGGATCGATTGCAATCTTCTTTCTGAGATACACCACTCGCACATTTCCCGTCTCCCTCTTTTCATCCAACGACGTATCGTCTTACAATATCGACTTGTCTTCTCCTCCCGATTGTGTCAGATGCCTTGAACTGTGATCAAATTGGAGAGCTAGCTAAAGCACAGAGTAAAGCAAAATATAAGAGAGCAAAGCTAAATATAGGAGTGTAAGGAGAATCACATGAACAATAACCAGTGGAGCCTGCCTTAAGCCCGGGGTGGCCATTAAGGTTAGTGGCTGAGACACGTGACCCAGAATTGTACTAGCTGACAGATTGACCGTTCCCAATGGAACCGTTTTGAGATACGTTGTTATGGCACCAAATACAATTAGTGCGATGCACAAGGGGGCATCATTGGATTATGGGATTGTATTGGAGGGTGAAATAGAATTAGTTTTGGATCTAGGCGAGACAAAGTTGATGAGACGAAGTGATGCTTGTGTTCAGAGAGGGACTAATCGTGCTTGGAGGAATGTGGCACCAAATGGAGGATGGGGGAGGATGGTTGATGTCTTGGTGGCTGCCCAGGGAGAAGGGTTGGAGGAAGAATTGAATGGCATGCCAGATGTAAAGGGTGTGTTTGGATGGAAGGCTAGATGCAGTCGGCTTAGGTCTCCAAAGCATTTCAAGAACTGTCAGACGAGGCTGTTAAGGAAAGATTGAGGGCGGCCAGGCAGGTAATAAGTAGGGATTTCGGGGCTAAGTTAAAAGTCGCGGGTAGTGGTGTATTCTCTTCCCATGTTGAAGCGCCGCTAGTTCCATGGTGCAGGATCCGAATCCCGATCCTTGGATGTGGAACAATCCACTTGCTCTCACCACATTATAACCGCCACCGGCAACTCAGTCCTTTCTGCGCACCTTGCCGCCAGCTTCGAGCAGCGTATAATAGCCTTCCTTTCAGAAAGCCTCAACTCCGTATTCACATCCCTTAACCTCGCCATGTCTGGCACATAATCATCGATTATCCCTTCTTCCTCCGTATGTATAATTAATGTAAAGACCTTAGCTGCCATCTCGCTACCCCAAAGCCATTCACGTCTCGGATATTGCTAAAGCAGGTAAATCGCCTCCTTCCTGATACGTCTCTCCCGGCAACGAGTTGCAACATGGAAGAAGCCTGCCACAAGACTATCGTCGAAAACAAAGACAGCTTGTGCAGGAGATTATTTCCTGGATGGAAAGGTTCTAAATGATTCTCGATGTAATACACCATCTCCTTGCTTAGATACATGGGGGTATTCAAGCGGACGCCACATCAAGTGGCTTCTCCTGACCAACACTGAGTTGGCCCTGTTCAACTTTCTCACCTAATAGCTCCTTCACCTCGTTGAACTGGTAGGCAGGATTCGACAGATTTAGGACAAAAGCCGTGATGGACATGAATCTGTCCATTCGAGAAGCGTTAGCAGTGTGCTCCAACAGAACGGCATGATTTGATCAAAGAGGTCCAACTTACACTCCCTCTAGCACGATAAAACTCGCTTGATCATGAAACAAACTCCCATCATACCCCTGACTCAACTCATCAATCCTATAGATGCATCTCGCCAGGATCAACAGGACAGCAGTGACTAAGAGCCACGCGAAGACCTTGAATTTGCTAGGCAGTGCCATGTTGTCATTGGAGGAGCGCCAATGGCGGATCCAGTCGAGTGCTAAAAGACTAAAGATTGTGAGGGAGAAGACCTGGAAGGCGAGACCTGCGAGGGAGACGTCCACACCAATCTGGTGGGCATTGCCAGATGAAAGGCCTCCCCCTGCGCCTTGGAGAGAGAGGGCTATGATGTCGCTGGGAATGAAGATGTATGCGTAGTGTTTTGGGTTGGTGCGAGGGTAGCCGAGCGCAGTGATGCTGAGAAGTGTGAGTGAAATTGTCGGAGAATAACAGCATGGAGACGGTCTTGAGGATTCACATACCATTGACCGATTGTAATATATATGGCAGCGGTGAAAAATGCAGGAGCAATCGTAAGGCACACTTTGAAGTTATCGAATTAGCACAATTCCTCTAGCAAAATCGGATTCTAATCATGTTTCCGAGAGAGGTGTGTGCATACCAATTTGTATCAAGAAGTAATCGAAATTGAAGGGATTGCTGTGCAGTAGAATCCTTCCAATATATCCAATGATCTCTGTAACACATCCCAGTATCATGGCCCAGCAGTAGAACCACTGCGTGGAATATCTTCTGCTCTTCCAAGCGTGGAATCCTTGGGACAGATGGAAAAGCCCCGAAATGATGAAGAGAGCTGTGAAGAGAGAGTTGGCTGCTAGACTAGGTCTGTACTCGAAGACGCTGTACTTGATGTCGCAAAGGGAGAGAGTGCAGTTGGAGAGCGCGCCGAAGCCGACATAGCCATTGGGTGAAGTGAAGTTGTTCGGCATGGTAAATACTGGTCTTGTTATCGAAATATGGAAAATGTCAAAGGACAATGGGATGATGGGATTGAAGGCAATGCAATTGGAGAAATCTCGGCGTTCAAGTTCTCTGAATGAGGTGTTGGATGGGTGGGGTGGTTCATATATCCTGTATTGACGAGGGCTGAGGGGTAGGCTTGTGCAACCATTGTTGCATCAGCTTAACTGGGAATAAACTGTTACGGACGCAATTGCGGGACAGACTGATCGACTGAGGATAGATAGCGTGGAAAGGAATCCGGCACTGAAAGTGTATCCCGGGTGAGGCTGGTGTAGATGTAACTAATATCCTTAATCGGGTCGAGGTTGCGCTTGCCAATCACGACTCTTCTCAAAGCTGACCGCTATCCTAATTGAGTTCAGTTTGAAACAGGTTTGTTGCTGGTCCGCACGTAAGATAAGATCGGCGGGCTGTCAGTTGCTCCTACGCACGTACAAACTTGCCGGAGGGAAGATGTGCCGATTCCAAATTCTTTAACCGAGCAGATCCATTTCGCCCCTATATTGCCCCTCGCTTCGCTCACCACTAACGAGTCTGCGGACACGGATCTGTGGATTATAGGGCATTTTAGCAACCAACTTCCACTAAAGGAAAACTCCAACTTTTTAAAAGATGCTAGTACTCTTCTCATTATATTAAGAGAATAAACTATCCCTTCGTCCGGTGAGACATAGTCCACGCTAGCAAGGGGGCCTGGCTCAGACTGTAAAGTCGTACCTTTGCTTAAAAACTTATTAGTCATTTATCGCCTTTTCGCCCTGAGCCAGGCAAACAGCCTTTAGCTCAATTTAAGCTCTTTACCACCACTGCAATAACCACCTTATTATAACAAAAATTATAACATTATTAAAAGTATTAATAAAAGTAATATATATATATATAAAATAGTTAATATTTAAATAAGTAAAAAAGGATTTATAACCCTAACCTAATACTATATTTATAGCTACGCTACTCGTATTTTATTACACGCTCTTAAAGATGTCACGTGAAAGAGTAGCGTTCTTCTAGAAGTTTCTATTCCACAGGCAGCCGCGTATCTTCTACAGTACACTGAGTTGTCACTCAGTCGTTCCACTCCCCATCCACATCTCCATGTACATCGTAAAGTACGGAGGTAATTATTTACAGTATGAGCGACCACGCCAGTAAAACCCTTGCAGGGGCTTCCCTGCCGGGAGAGCCTCGAACTGACGATGCCAGATCACCCTCAGCATCACAAGCTGCGCTGCTACAAAGCCAAAATCCAAAGCCTACACAACAACAGTTGGCAGGAAACAAGACAGCATCACGCATTCACATACTTGGCGCCTCTGGCTCTGGTGTTAGCACCCTCGGCACGAACCTATCTTCCGTGCTCTCCCTTCCTGTCTTTGACGTTGACAATTACTACTGGCTTCCCACCAACCCGCCATACACTACTCAACGGCCAATTCATGAGCGCATCGCTTTGCTCAGACCCGATCTTGGACACGCTAAAGAGGAAAATGGGGGATGGCTGCTAAGTGGATCGATGGGTTCTTGGGGTGAGGAGATCATGGAAGATGTCGAGCATGTGATATTCGTGGATACACCGACGGATGTGAGGATGAAGCGGTTAAGGGAAAGAGAATTCAAGCGCCATGGAGAGAGGATTCAAGAGGGTGGAGATATGCATGAGGAGTCAGTGAAATTCTTGGAATGGGCGGAGGCGTACGAGGATCCAGGTTTAGAGGAAGGTAGGAGTAGGCTGAGGCATGAGCAGTGGCTACGAGAGGTGAGGGTACCAGTTACGAGGTTGTCGGGGGACCAGGATGAGTTGGTGGTGATGAAGGAGGCCTTGAAAGCGTTAGGGAGGGATAGTGAAAGGTGAAGGGAGGGAGAGGGATAGTCGGTTATTAATTATATTAAAATTATAGAAACTTATAACAAGAGTGTATTCCGGTTATTTTTGAAGGTATAATAATTCTCTTAAGGGTCCTTTTAGCAAGTAATTAGTTTCTTTTAGTTTCAAAGTAATAAAAAGTAATGGGAAGAATCTTAATTTTAATTTAAACTTAGTTTTGTAATAATAACTTATATTTAACCGGTTATATATCTTTAATTTAAGCTTTTTATAAGATAAGTTATTTATATAAAGGTTTATTTTAAGATAATAAAGCAGTAATTTAAGCCCATATCTGAATAGCACTTAAGTTAGAGCCGCTCAATTTCGTAAGGGCAGGGGAAGCCACGTGGCAGCCTGTCAGAACAGTGCTGACGTTATATTGTACGGCATTCCTTGCTTGAGAAAGCTTCAAAGCTTGCACGTCCCATCTTGCCTGCAAATTAAACATAGCTTAAATGCAAGAAGCGTCTGGTGAGCGCGCAACTATTTCCCCTTCAAGAGCAAAGCAACCCAGAGCAACCCAGAAGTATTGGTGAACCAACACGCCCGACTTCTCCACACACACTACGGGACACATTGTCTGCTGAACTTGCCTGTTATCACCTGCATTAGATTCATAGAATACAGGTGGGCAAATAATGGTTTACACGGGGAAGCCCAGCCGTGGTTGTGCCGTATGTCGACGACGCAAGATTAAGGTGAGGCCTCACTCCCCCTTTTGCCCACCCTCGATTCTGCACTGACGGCTGCACAGTGCGACGAAAAGACACCCGCGTGCTCATACTGCATCAAGACCAAGCAGAAATGCCCTGGGTACGAGGGCAAATTCGACTTGGAATGGAGGGACCAAACAGTGGTTGCCAGAAAACACGTCGAGCGACGAATCCAAGCAACGGAGCACGCCAGGCATCGAGAAGATTCTTTCGAAAAGCTATCATTGTCTGAGATTCATACACAATCAAGCCCGGTCTTCTCGAATTCGAGGCCAGTTCCGACTCCAAGGTCCCTGGATGAACTGACGACTTCGCTTTGAGCTTCTTCTTTGCTGTCTATGCACCGCCACCAACCAATCCTCTGGATACACGGGAACACCTGGAGTTTCTTGCTCCTCTTTACCCCCGAGCGGCGCCCCACTCGACATTATCTCTCTCGGCTATGGTGCTTGCAAGCCGTCTTTATATTGTATGGAAAAGCCAACGACCCGACGCACCCGTCTCAAGATCCCTGTACCTCCGCGCCGTATCAGCCATGAAAGAGCAAATAACTCAGGCAGACACTTGTGCTAATGATGAGATCCTTCTCTCTGTCTTGCTCCTCCAACAGTACGAGGTTAGTCAAAGTTCCCTCTCCGCTGGTGACCATTTGACGAATATCCAGACCCTTGTAAATACGGCAAAGAGAAGAAGTTCACCGCGAGCACATTTCGATGGTGCCTTGGCGCTAATAAAACACCGAGGACTTCATACATTCACCAATAAAGTATCTCAGGGCTTGCTCTTGTGCGTTCGAGCTCAGCTGGTATGTGTCTCGCGTCACGGATAGAAAAGAGTATTAAGGAAGTAGATTGAGGAAGCGCCTCGAAATTGCCTTCCACTAGAGGATACTTTGGATATCTGGAGCTACGTTGCAGCGGGCACTGATGTCTCGCCTGACATCCAACTCGATAACATCAACGTCGAAGTAGCGAATCTCAACGCTTCAGTCACTCAGGCTTCGCAATCGGAGTCGAGCAACCTGGACTCGATCAGCGCCCTGCTCCGCTCATCATCAGAGATAGAAAGAACTGTACGTGGTTGGTGTATATCAAGGGGCCTTCGCGCCATTTGATGGAGCTTCGGAGAGCGGAATATATTCTATGCTTTGCCTCACGGCAAGAGATCCTTCATAAACTCCGCGACGGCACTTCTACTGAGGCCATTAGCGGGCTAGTCGACAAAACGCGCAAGCGAAAAGTGATTTTTTGATTTTTTGATTTTCGCACGAGCCCCACCCTTGCCCCCTCCCCCCCCGCGCCCAAAACGCAAAGAATACCCAAAAAATCGCAACTTTCCTCTTCCTCCCCCCCCTCTAGTAAGGCCTTTATTTAGTAAGTAAATAAAATATAAAAGCGAGATTTACTTTTCTAATTTTGCGATTTTAGTTTAGGCTTAAAATATATAATTTAGCTATAGCCTTAATAAAATTTTTAATTAGAAAATTAAAAGTAATTTTAATAATAAATAAATATTATATTATTTTTAAGTTTAATTTAAAGAACTATTAATTTTATTATTAATAATATTTATATATAACTTTTAGTTTAAATAATATAATAGTTATTATTTTATAATTATTATAAGTTAATTCTAATAAAAGTTTAAATTAAATTTAATATTTTTAAAATTAAAAAATTATCTTTTATTATAATTAATTTAAAAATAGAAAATATAATATTATAATATTAATATATTTCTTTTAAATTTATTAAGTCTAATTAAAACTAGTTTATTAGTTAAGTTATATATATAATAAATAGTATTTTCCTTTAATTTATAATAAATATATATAATAATATATAAATAGATATTAAATATTATAGATTTAGTTTTCTATTTTAAATAAAGCTTATATTAGAATTATATAAATTATATAAAATTATATTTTCTAATTAAATAAAAAGCTTTATATATTTAGCTAAGTATTAGGAAATATATAAGAAAATATTTCTAGCTTTAAAAAGAGATATTAATTAGTCTTTATTAAAATTAACTCTTAAAAATTAGTTATATTTATAAGTATTATTTTAAAGCTTATTTATTTTAATTATTTATATATTATTCTATTATTATATATCTTATATAATTATATAATAATTTTTTAATTTAAACTAATATTAGACTTTTTAAATACTTTATATATTTATATATATATTTTTTTATTTTTTTATTTTATATATTTATATTAATTAAATATTTAAAAGTATTTAATAACTTTAATTTTATTATAAAATTAGTAAAATTTAATTTTCTTTTAATTTATATAATTTATATAATTTCTTATTATTTATATATTTAATAAAAATATATTATATTAATTATAAGATATTTCTTTTAAATAATATTTAATTTAATAAAATATTTATATAAGAACTTTAAATTTATATAAATAATTAATAATTTATTTATTTTTAATACTTTATTAATTATAGATTTAATTAAAGTATTTATATTAAAGTTATAAGCTATATTATATAGTTTTAAAGCTAAAGTATTTCTAATAATTCTTTTATATTTAATAAAAAACTAGTAAATAATATTAATATATTTAATTTAAAAAAAGAAATATAATATTTATAAAAATAATTAAATATAAAAATTTCTTTATTAGTATTAGTTTACTAATAATATATAATATTATTATATAGTTATAAAATACTATTTATATAAGGTTAGTAAAGTTATTATTCTTTAGAAATAGAAATTATAATATTATAATATTAATATATAATTCCTAAATTTACTAAATCTAAAAAAATCTAGTTTATTAATTAAGTTACCTATAGAATATAAAGTTATATAACTATAACTTATATCTTATATCCTATTACTTATATTTTGTATTTCATATCCCGTAATTATATATATAATTCCTAAAAAAAATAGCTATATTAATATTAAAAACTTTCTAAAAAATATAAAAAATAGTATCTTTTTCTAATTATATATAAATTCTCTAATTTGGCCTAATACTAGATTTTCTAAATATTTTATATATTTATATTACTTCTAAGGTTTTAGTTATATACTAAAGGCTATAGTCTTTTATATATAACTTCTCTTCCTATAATATTCTCTTATTTTATATATTTATTTCCTATTTTATTTATACTAGACCTATTTCTTTATATCTAATTATATAGTATTTATATTAATTAGATATTTAAGAGTATTTATTAGCTTTAATTTTATTATAGAATTAGTAGAATTTGATTTTCCCTTAATTTATTTAACTTCTATAATCTTTTATTATTTATATATTTAATAGAAATATATTATATTAATTATTAGATACTTTTCTCAAATAGTTCCTAATTTAATAAAGTATTTATATAATAACTTCGAATCTATATAAATTACTAGTAATAATTCTATTTCTAGTATTTTATTAATTATAAATTTAACTAAAGTACCTATATTAAAGCTATAAGTTATATTATAAAGTTTTAAAACTAGAATACTTCTAATAACTCTTTTATATTTAATAAAGAACTAGTAAATAATATTAGTATATTTAGTTCTATTTACTAGAACTAGAATATATCTGATTTAGGAAAAAAAATCTCTATTATTTATAAATAAAATATTTATAAAAATAATTAAATATAAGAACTTTTTTACTAGCTTTATAAATCTTAGTTCTCTAATAATATTCTCAATTTATTATTAAATATACTTATTAAATACTTTTATATTAGTTTCTAAAAATTTAATAGCTTAAATAATAATTAATAGGTTATATAAAGCTTCTAGTTAATAGACTAATATAATATATATTTTCCTAGTATATTAAATAATATATTAGTTCTTAATAAAGAAATCTTAATAAATAGTACTCTTATTACTTATAATAATAGTATTTTTTATAGAAATAATTTAGAGGTTTTTATATTAGTATTCCTATATAAAAGTAATTCTAGTAATATTTATATAAATAATACTTCTATTAAACTTGAGATTATAATTAGAAATAAGATATTTATATTTCTTAATTAAGAATTTAGTTTTATAAAGTTTTAATTATTTTATTTTTATAAAATTATTAGTTCTAATAAATAAAGTATTATTAGTTTAAAGCTAATAATTCCAAAAAATTACTTATTATAAAAGAAACAAGAATTATAAATTAACTATTTTATAAAAAGCTTATTAATATAATAGAAATAATAAGTTTTAAACTAGTAGTTTTTAGTTTCTAATATATTATATAATAGTTTTATAATCTTTAGAACTAAATTATTATTTAGATTTAATTTTCTAATAAGCTTATAAAATAAATTAATATAAAAATTATAATTAAATAAAATTATTAATTAGATATAAGCTTATAAGATATTATATAAATATAATTCTATAATATTTATTATTATAATAGTAATACTAAGAATAATTCTCTAGCTAATATATTAAATAATAAGTAATTATATTAATATTATATATTTCTTATTATTATTATAAGCCTAGATAACTAGTTTCGATTTTTTAAACTCTTTTTTATACTCTTATTCTTAATCTTATTAATAAATTAGGAATTAAAAATATATATCTTTTTTAGTATTTAAGATCTAGAAATAATTTTAAATATATTTTTTTTTAGAAGGCTAGTAATTTTAATTTAATAAGAGTTCTTATATAAATTATTATTTTATAGAAATACCGAAAAATCCGGGTTTTTATAAGAATATTTTTTATTATACTTTAGTAAAATAGCAGAAATAATAAGAGAAATTATATTTATATTACTTTTAGCCTTATTATAAAATTCGAGAATAGGTTTAAATTTAGGACTATTAATAATAACCTTAATATCTCCTATATAAAAGGGCTTTATAGAAATTAAATAAAAGGTAATATTACTATATAGCAAAGCTAGTATATAGTTCTTTCTATTAATAGCTATTAGCTTATATAGTTTATCCTAATTACTAGATTAATTAGTATTTTCTTTATATTATATAAGAATATTCGAATTTAAGAAAAGTTTATAAATATTAGTAATATTAGAACTATTTCAGGTATTTAGAGTATTTATAATCTAGTATCTAGCTTAAAGCTTCTAAATTTCTATTATTATTTTCTTAAATACTACTAATTACTATAATATAATTAATAATAAAATATTATATTTAGTTATTTAAGGTAAAGTACTATAAACTAAGAGAATTAAAATAATACTATTAGGTCTAGTAAAATTATTAATAGCCTTAAAAACTATTTGAAATATAATATTTTTATTAATTCTATTAATTTTAGTTATAATAATAAGATAAATATATTAAATTAAACTATAATAGTATTCTATAATTCTAATAGAATTATAAGTTTTTATAGAAATAATTTTAATCTTAATTCCTATAATATTTATAAATTAAGTAAATTTCTTACTAATAAACTACTTTCTAGTATTTACTATAATCTAATTAGAAAGGCCTAAATAAATATTAATTTAATATTACTTTAGAGTATTTCAAATATATAATATACTAATATTTTAAAGCTATTAGCCAGCTTAATATTAAGTACCTTTATTAATAATATAAAATATAGGCTTATTAGAAATATAGAAAATATTAATAATAATAAAATAATTAAAGCTAATATTATTTCTTAAATTAAACTTAAATTATTCTAGTAATTATTCGAATTTCTAGTATTACTTATAGTATTTTATAAGATATTTTAGAGCTTTTATATTAATATTATAGCTTACTTATTCTAGTATATTTCAGAGCTTACTAATAAATAAATAACTAAAATAATAATATAGATATTATAATTTAATTTCTATAAAAAAGCAGGAATTATAAGTAAAGAATTCAAAAATAAAGCTTTATAAAATAGTATTTTAAAACAAGAAAAAGTATTTAAAATATTATATTATAGATATAAAATATTTATTAGAAATAATAAGATAATTAGTAAGATTATTAAAATAAATCTCTAGCTTATTTATATTAGCTAAGCTAAATAGAAATAAAGTTTTTATAAATATAATATGAAATTATACTTATCTAATTAGTATTCTTATTATTATAGATCTAATAAAAAATATAAATCTAATACTAAACTAGATATTAACTTAATCTTTAGTAATTTTATTAAGTTATATATTACTATTAGTTTATTATAAAGCTTAAAATTAGTTAGAACTAGTAATTAAGAATCTAGAAGCTCTAGTATTAATTATAAATATCTAGGTATTTTCTATTTATTTAATAAATTCTAAGATATGGTTTTTACTTATTATTTAGTATATAAAAAAAAGAGAAATAAGGTTATTTATAAGGGTATTAGTTATAGGAATAGTAGAAATAGGGGCTATAAAAGTAGCTAGAAAACTCTTAATAAAAGTAAAATAGAAATTAAAATAATATTTCTTTCTTTTATTTATTTTTACTAGTAAGGCTTTAAAAGTATTATTTACTAGTTTATTCTTATTATTCTTATTATTCTCTTTTTTTTTAATTTAGTAATATATTATATATAAGTATTACTAAAGCATTTATTAAAATTACAAGTATTTCGAAATCTAAATTAGTAAATATTTCTATTCTTAAATTAAGTCTTTTTAGTCTTTTATTTCTCTAGTATATATTTCTATAAGTAATATTCGAGTTTCTTATATATAAAATATAACTTTGAAATATAATTATTATAATTATAGAACTTAGAATAATTATTATAGGTTCTAAAGTTATAGCTAGATTTATATTAATAATTTTCGAATAAATAGTAATTTAAAGAATTTTAAAAATAGTATTATTAATTAGTAAAAAAAATCTCGGTATTAATTTATTATTTCTTTTTATAAATAATAATAAATAATTAAAGCTTATTAATAAATTAGCCAAAATTAGAAAAAGAATTCGAGACTATATATTAGTATACTAATATATCTTAATAAGAAATAATAATCTTATTATATAAGAATTCGGTATTTTATAAAGCAAATACTAGTTTATATTATAATTTATATAAGTTATTAATTAGTAATTAAACGAGTTCAAATATTTTTTTTAGGATATTAAGCTATTATAATTACTACTATAATAGTATTTTATTTATCTAAGTTTTAATATTAAAAACTAGAGCCTTTAAAAAAGCTATAAATATTTATATAAGCTTCTTTATATATATATATATTAAGAAAGCTAGTTATTATAAAAGTAATCTTATACTAGTTTCTTTAATATAATAGGGAAAGCTCTTACTAATACCTCTTATAAAAACTTTATATATTAATAAATATTAAGAAAAATAGTAAGTTTTTAATTAAAACTATTATTAGTTCTATTATATTTCTATATCTTAATATATATCTTTATTATTTCTCTAATTAGCTTTATAATAAAAGAGCTAGCTAAAAAGCTATTTAGAAATAATAGAAATAATAGAAATCCGTTATTACTAGCTTTTTATAATCCAATACTAGTAAAAATAATTATAAATAATAAAGAAATATAAGTAATAATTAGTTTCTTTATTAATTTCTTATAATACTATTATTAAGAAATATATATAATAAGATAATAGGGCCTATATTAAGGTTTAGTCTAGTAATAATAATATTAGTTATAGTTTAGATATATTACTTTTTTTTCCTAAATAATATTAATTAAGAACTATATAATAATAAGTTTCTTATTATTTTATTTAATATAAATACTACTATATTATAAAATAGCTTATAATTTATATAATATATATTAATCTAGATAATTAAGTACTTTAAGATTAAAATTACTAAAATTTTCCTTAAATAATTCCCAGAAATTATTATTAGTCGATTTCTTTATTTTATACTAGAATAGTCTAGTATTAAGGTAATCTAGAATATTCTTATTACTATAAATAATTAGATTAATATTACTTTTTTATTTCTTTATTTATATATATCTATTTTATAATTCTATTATACTAAATTCCTAAAGCTAAGTCTTTCTTAATATATATATAATTTATAATAAGAAAGATTTAAAAATAAGATAATTTATAATAAGTTTATAAAAAGAGTTTAGTAATAAAAATATCTAGATATCTAGTTTAGATACTAAATATTTAGTTCAAATATCTAATTAAGATACTAGATACTAAATACCTTAGATATTTAAGAATATTAAAGATATTAAAGTAAATATTTTACTTTTAAATATTTTATTTATAATAAGAAATTTAGGAAATAAAATATTATAATTTCGGAAAAATCTAAAACTTAAAGAACTCGATTTATTAGTAAAATCAAAGTAATAATTAAAGAGCTTTAAGAATATATATAGGATATATATTTTAGAAAAAATATTTTATAAATATAAGTATTATATAAATAGAAAAAAGAAGTTCCAAGAAAGTAATCTTAGGGCCAAAAGAAGTTAGTTTTAAAAAATAATAAATAGTTAAATAAATAATTAATTAAATAGCTAATTATTTATTAATTAATAAGAACTAAAGTCTTTTCTTTTAGACTATTAGATATTTTATAAAATTAATAAGTAATTTCTTTCTTTAATAAAATAATTATTAGTTTTTAATAAAAGCTAGCTATTTTCTCTCTTAGGCTACCGGATACTTTATAAAATTAATAAGTAATTTCTTTCTTTAATAAAATAGTTATTAGTTCTTAGTAAAAGCTAGTTATTTTCTTTTTTAGGTTACTAAATACTTTATAAAATTAATAGGTAATTCTCTCCTTTAATATAAACTAGTTTAATTTTATTATAGACTATTAAATACTTCTTTAGCTTAAAAGATTCTATTTTTTAATTTATATATATAAACTAATTAGTATTAGTTTATTAATAATATATAGTACTATTATATAATTATAAAAATACTAGTTATATTAATTAGTAAAGTTATTATTATTTAGAAATAAGAATTATAATATTATAATATTAATATATAATTCCTAAATTTACTAAGCCTAAAGAAATCTAGTTTACTAGTTAAGTTATTTATAGAATATAAAATTATATAATTATATCTCATATTTTATATTTTATTATTTATATCTCATATCTTATATCCCGTAACTATATATATAATTCCTAAAAAAATAATTATACTAATAATAATACTAGATTTATATATTTAAAATTATAATTTTAAAGTTTTATAATAATTTATTAAATAAATATTATAATATTAATAAAGCAATATTTTTATTTTTATTTAATTATTTAATAAATATATATAAAATATAAATAAGAAATTTAAAATATTAAGCTTTTTTAAGCTAATATATTAAAAAAATATATACTTATATTTTTATAGCTTTTTATATTTTAGTTTTCTTTTCTTTAACTTTAAATTATTTTTATAAGAAACCTTTTACTTTAATTTTTAAGCTTTAAATATTATATTTATTAAAGGCCTTACTAGAGGGGGGGGAGGAAGAGGAAAGTTATGATTTTTTGGGTATTCTTTGCGTTTTGGGCGCGGGGGGGGAGGGGGCAAGGGTGGGGCTCGTGCGAAAATCAAAAAATCAGAAAATCACTTTTCGCTTGCGCGTTTTGTCGACTAGCCCGCTAATGGCCTCAGTAACTTCTGCAGACCCGACTAAATGGCCAGCGTCTGGGAGAAGTGTTGGAGGTTTATGCCGGTTCTCGAACCTCTGATTGTTGGATAATAGTCTAACCAGCCACCATACATGGTGACAATAACCCGGTATGCCTTCACGAGAACCTGTTAACCACGAAGCGCCACCCCACCATATTTCTTCGAGAATGCCGTCGAGTCTATTCTCAACGAGACGATGTCCGTACGCCCCGAGGCTTCACATCTAGCCCTGATCATCCCAATTCGCAACTTGCTCGCGGCTCTTTAACAACCCAGGTAATTACGTTTTCATGAAGTAGCATGAGGCACAGAGGCAGATGAGACCACGCTATTCTCTCATCCGAACCCAGAAACCATGCTCATCAGGCGGCGTCTGGAAAGCGGAGATGGGATCTATTCTCACTTCAGTAATTCATTCCTCAACCCAATTCCCCTCCAAAGATATGATAAGAGGCAGACTTACCATACTACTCATCCCCAGTCCCAAACTGCGAAGGGGCAGGGGGCCACTCATCCAGATTGGCGCTCAGAGGAGTATGAAGCGTGCCTCCCGGCACCTTCGGAGATCCTCAGGTTCTGGAAGTAAGGGTTATCTGCCGCAGGAACGTCGGAATCAGTGACCGAGATGGAAGACGGGGGAGAGGTTGCGAGGCTTGAGAGTAGAGTGCGTTGCAAGTCTTTGATGAGAATCGAGTACCGCTACCCGCAAAGTTGCCCGAATTCTTCATCTCCAAAGCGCGCAATAAAAATGGTCTTGTGACTAATGGCCATGCCCCTAGGTACATAAAATGTAGATTGAACTAGAACCTGTATTAGATAGATAGCCCAAGACTTGGTATTGGTAAACTAACAATGGCTTTAGCTTGGTCCTTCGGGAAGATTAGAGCTTTGCCCGATTGGATAGACTGCTAAAGAGGACTTGAAAGACTTTATATCCATCTCTCGAGCTCATTTTTGTATTGGCGGCATGTGTTGAGACTAGGCTGCTCTGAAAAATACATATCGCGTAAGATGTTGCCTGATATTATAGCTAAAGTTCTCGCGTCATTTGGACTCATATCCTCCAGGCCCTATCTGAAGTCCGGTTCCTAACAAACCTGTTATTAATTGACGATAACTAACACTGTTTGCCTCTTACCTTAAAAATGGGATCTCGAGAAATACTTTCCTTGATGCGTGGTAATCGGCCTAGGAAGATGGCTACCTAACTTTTAATTGCAGGATAATGAGTACGCATGCTTTAGAACAACAATTCGAATAGGAGATATACCGGTCAAAGGAGATTACGGTGAACCATACGCGTTGCTATTCCTGATACTCATTATCCGACAATTCTTTCACAAGGTTGTGTCCCGTATCTAGCTGAAATCTCTGAGCTCCTCGAATAGCGGCATCTGTCCATTGATAAGCCTTAGATCTCACCCAAAGCTAATTTGCAGCGGAAGGAATGTCTGTTACCAAGGTGCATCCAAACGGAATTCCATTTCGTGGGTGGCTCGTAGATGCAGAGAAGGAGCATTGTCCGCACTACCTATATTGTGCTCTGTGGATTCTCATCAATAGCCTTATTGATGTATTTCTGGTCGATCTCACGGTACGTTGCTCTATCCGTGTCGTACATGTCATCGAATTGCATGCCCACAGCGAAGATCAAGAACATCTGGCAAAACCATGATATGCTAACTAGCGCTGGTTCTTCGTATATAAGAGCCAACTGAGCTTGCACTTCCACTCTGTTATAGACATAGAAGATAGAGTTTTGGTGATCTAGAAATATGTCTAAAAGATGGCGGGAGATGTCCTGCGAGGGCAGGGTATCCCGGTGGATCTTCCGTGCATGATCGGGACCTTGCTCGAGACCTGGCTCTCGGAGGAGATTAGTATCAGACTGTGAACTCGAAAGTCCACTATCAGGGGAAACCTGTGCCCTAATTATAGAGGATATTTCACGATGAAAAGTTGGCAAGCTGGCATGAGGAGTTATTTAGCGCCGACAAGCATTCGGACCGGATGGCATGATCGAAGTTAAGCTGTGTTGGGGCTGTAGTTCTATCAATCGATTGAATCGATACCTTACAATTATGGTATCGATTGTAATCGATTACTAAAACGCCAATCGTTGCCGAGCCTGGTGCCAGATGTGTTTGCACAGTTTACGTGACCATATACATGAAAACACCAATGGCAATTACTGCGTGTCATGCAACTAGCCATCGTGCTAATTCTGGGAGTTCTAAAGCTTATTTCTATTAATACCAGGACCTTAATAGGTTAGGGGCACGCCGTCGCCTGCCGAAGGCGCGTGACAGCGTGCGAAACACATTCACTTGCCCGAGCAAGCTTGGACGCGTGTGCCTTGAGGATATACTTCCTAAGCGATTACAAGGGGCAAGAGAGGGACGTGCTTCTTGCCCGCCTTTGTGCGCATACCGGGGGCTGAAAAATAGCCCAAAAAGAAAGCCTTACTTTATGATAAAATTGCAAAAATTAGCTTGCTAGGCACGGGGGAAGGGGGCTAGAATGGAATCAAGTTCTCAATTATATAAGCGCCCTTTTAGGGCAGCACTGAAAAGGTGCTTACATATATCCTAATCAGAGTTGGCCTCCTGTCATTGCCCTTTTGGGCATATACCCATGTTTTAGGAATGCTACGCGAGCAAAACAGGGGTGTTGCAGGGGTTGGCAGGGGCACACTGATATGATATGTATAAATAGTTCTTCTTGGCAGGCTCGGAGTATAAAATGAGATCAGACTTCGGTGTCGAAATAGCCGGATAGTTCTGGTGCCGTCCTATATTGGAATACGTTGAAATGCCGATGTTCAGCTTCATCCTCAAATAATGCTGCTCCGAAAAACGTTGAGGGGGCGGTGGTCCTTGCTAAGTGTGATTATTAGTCTCCTGCTCCTTCGTGATATGGTGGTGATTGTCGTGGTACGCTGGGACTAATTATCTCAAGAGAACTTATTCTGAGACGATCCAGGGCCGAAAGGTATTGGCTAGGCGGCAGAACTTGATCTCGGGCTGGGGAGTAAAAAGACTTTCTTTCGTGGTTTTACTTCTGTAAAGACACTCCAGTCCCATCTTCTGGCATCGAACGAAGTGAGGTTTTGGCTCATCGCATTTGACATGACGAGTTCCGTCATAGTCGGTTGGTCTTATGTAATATCACTATACTCGAATTGAAATCGAGCCGCTTACTTGCCTGACGGTTGTTAGTAACTTAGCGTCAACCTATGGAGATGTCAGGTCTCGATCTTACACGTTAGAGAGCCAGTCCACACTTTGGGCTTGCTAGCACTCTTTCTCTTCATTATACTCCCATTTGAATGATGTCGGATTGAATTTTGCAAAGCAGAAAGAACCTGAAGATCGAATGAAGGACGCGTAAAATTATGTGGGAACTCCGGCGAGAAGTGCTTACTATCGCCTGTCGTAGTCCTGATAAAGAACCTCTCTCGTTCCACCGGTCCAAATATCACAGCCTCACTTCCTTGCAGACTGGCCGTTTACTTTTGGGGACTGAGTAGCCCTTGTTGAGAATGTAAGAATTTGGTGGCTTATATTTTGAAGGCTAGAATGACCTCACACATTGGCGGTCATTCTTAATATTAACGCCGCTTGCACCCTTTTCTCGGCAAGAAGCAAAATATATCTATCGCTCAATTGTCTACATGGGATTCACCTATTGGAACTCACACCATAGCACCTTAACACTTCTTTGCATCTGTTACTTGCAGCTCGTTGTTCATGTACTTTACCAGGGAAGGGAAGTAAGACGTTCTGGACGAAATGCTCATGATTTTGTTATCACAAGATTAGAAAGGGGCCAGGGTGAATATTCAGGTTGGAAGGGGGCGTTGAATATCCCGAGTTATTATGAGGCATTGAGGAGTTAAAAATTTAAGACATCAGAATTGATTGTCTCAGGCTACTGAGGTACAATTAAAGAGCCAGCCAAGTTTAAGCTCCCAGGAGACCTCACTTACGTTATAAGTTCGCTCATGAACTTCAATTGCAGCGCGTCTTTGGAGAGTGACTTTTTTTTTTACAAACGCCTCATTATATTCCACACCTTGATACAGTCGTTTTATTTGACTTCGGAAGAAATATCTTCGTTCTTTAAATTTTGTGGCGTGTTTCGGGCGAACAAGTGAAGTATTCCCCGAGGATGCACCGGAAATGCACAGCGGCAAAACAGCAACCCCCAACCACTAGAGAACTTGGCAGACTTCTCACAAACGGAAGATGTGATAATGCAAGAGTAAAAGCTGGTCTGCATGCAAAAAACGCCATTCACGTCGACATTGCGCAGTTGGGAAGAATTATTTATGCTAGAGGGTTCCCGGGTTGGACGTACTCAATACCCCAACGTACGAGTAGTTGTTTATATGAAAGGGAGCAAGGGTGGATGGGTGGATGTGAGAACACATATTCGGTGGATATACTACTGATCCTTGAACACGAATGCGGCAAGTAGCTTGTTTTCTAATTCACGGACCGACAATACTTTGTATATCATCTACCCTCCGTGCCTCAATCCACGAAATAGCCTCGTCTCTGTTCCGACACATGTGTGCTTGGCCATCTCCTTTGGCATCCAACACAGACTGTGATCCCTCCAAAGTCATATCGGCCATGCAGAGAATCTGTGTACGGAGGTACTCGAAGCAATGCGCGGCATGGTAGTCATTTCTCTCTCCCCCGAATCCAAATTTGTTGTTCACTACCAGCTGATGATAGGTATCAACGGAGTAATATAACTTTGAGAGTGTTAGTAGACGTCAATTGAGGTTGGGAAATAGTCATACGCAATGAAGTGCATGGGTCCATGATGCTTCGAACAATGGCCCGGTGCGGATTGGGTCGGTCGTTATGGGCTTGCCCAGCATTGGGTGCTGCTCGTAATCTGGGATCGACACACTACCGCTGCCAACGAAGAGGGGGTTAGCATTCGAAGTCAGCCTTCGTAGATAACAAAGCTTACGAGGCATGAGAATATCCCAATTGTGGCGGATGGCCATTCGGTTTACATCTGAGCTCATGTTTGGGAAGTATTTCTCTTCTTCTAGCGTGAGGAGGGTGTACGTATGTGATGCTGCGGCAGAATTAGCGACGCGAAGAGAAGGGTTGAGAGATTTTCTGCTCACTTGGAATATAAAGGCCATTGATGTCACCACCAGTTTCTGTCTTCAACTGCGACCAGCCTCCTCCCATTGACCAACCATCAATCAGCACTCCGCTGGTTGGAAGTAATAGAACTAGTATCAAGCCTTGCAGAAGAACAATTGTTCCCCACCGAGCCCAAGTCAATATAGCCTCTAACCTCGGACTCTTTCCGTGTTTGCTGATTCTCTTCGAATTGTTCTTCCTGAGGAATCCGTCCGAGGCCAGTGTTGTGTCGGAATCATTCTCGAGGTCTGCATCCTCAACATCATCAAGAGATGTGTATCTGCTCTCGTTTGCAGCCATTTCAATACGAAATCAAAAGAATGTTTAGACGCCAGTTCCTAGAAGTGAAAAGAAACCAGTTCTTGGGGAGATCCGAATACCAACAAAGTTCTCGCAATTACAGGTTGAACGGACGTCACACAAGGAGAGTCGTGTCTGAGGACGACGGCACGAAAGTCGTTTTGGCATATCAGACACTGGCCTGTAGTTGCTGACTGGCGTGTAACCTTCGTAGCGTGAGCCACAGGCAGTTTCATCTGTTCTCGCGATGTTGAGACGTCGTCAGAGCGACAGGCAGGTGCAGGCGGGCAACCTGACAAGATCGGATAGCGAGCGGGAACCTGAGACAAGGTTTGCAACAAGGACCCACCCCGCAAGCGATCTCTAACTCCAGGGTAGTGGAGCCGATCTTTTGGGGTTTAGGTCGCTTAAAGTACGGAGGACACAGGGGCTGTTATTGGCTTCGCAACGCACCGAAGATCTTACTGTCAGCACTGTAAGCAAGGTAAAAAGGCCTGGAAATGCTGGCTTCGCGAAGAAGATTAATTGGCTGAAAGAACGACGGCCCGGAGACATCTTCAACCCCAAGAAAAGTATAAAGCTTTGCCGGGAAACAGAAATGTCATGCACTAAGTGTGCACCCAGAACCGTTTCCATTGACTCAGTTCCTGCTTCTTGGAACACCAACTTCCCTTGAAACAATTTTATCAGATCGGAAATGTCCCAAACAATGCAGGAATTTCCGTCAATCACACGCGCCACGATCCACTACTACGACGGCCCCTGCCCAGCCGACCCCCGCACCGGCACCGCAGCAGGCTCCGCGGACAGAGAAGCAAATCCGCAGGTAATGCCCATAACGGACATTCGCTCCTTGTTGTTTCCCCCTCCCCCGGCCTTCACACTCGATATCAACGGCTTCACAGTTGTCAAACACTCTAGCGCACTCTTATCCCGACCTTACTCCCGGGACAGCTGGAATGATGCTTACCTCCGCGAGAGTATCCACTATCCGGAAATAGAAAAAGTGGTGAAGGAGCGGACCGGCGCAAAGAAGGTGCTGGTTCTGGGCGGTACCGTCAGGACGAGGTTATTTAAAGAACCGGAGAGGAGACCTACTCCCCCTCCTTTGCCGGAGGGAACTGTGCCTCTCAACACCAATAAGGGGAATTACCCCGCGTTCAAGGCCGACCGTCCGCGTGTCCATGGTTTTGACAAAGGACAGGAGCAAGGCCCTGCCAAGAAACCTCATATTGATTTTGGAGTTGATGGGGCGAGAGCGACTCTGAGAAATTGGAGGCAAGATATCGCGGATGAGGCGAAAGATATCATCGCTGCCGAAGATGAGGCAGCAGGGTTGCCCGGTGGACTTTGGGAGAATTACAAAGGACGCCGCTGGGGTGTTTTTGGTACATGGAGACCACTGCAGCCGATCAAGCGTGATCCTTTGGGACTTGTTGACTTCCAGACCGTGGACAAGCAAGACCTTGTGTCTTATTTTATGAGACCGCCTGGAATTTATGGGCCATATGAGACTGATATCAAGCTTTCGAAGGCTTCAGCAAAGCATAAGTGGTATTGGTGTAAAGACCAACGACCTGACGAGTTGACAATTTTGAAGTTTTGGGATAGCGAAAGTGAAAAACCTGGATCGAAAGTTGCAGGAGGAATACCTCACACCAGTTTCCACTTGGAAGGAACGGATGATTTACCACCAAGAGAGAGTCTGGAGGTCAGAGTCATTGCATTTTGGTAGGTAGTGCAATTGATGAGTATAGATTAGTTTCAAGTCTATGGTCCTGCTTCTCGAAATTTAATTTGGACTGACGTCTCCTCTCTCCATATTTCCGACTGAATTGTCCAAAGCCCATTCCCTGACTTTGTCGAAGTTTCTGCATTGGTGCCATGAATCAAGTTCCGGCCATGGTAGCGGGTCGTCTTCAAGCAAATAGAAGGTAAACACTCCCACGTCAGCGTTGCACTGAACATTCAATCTCAAGATTTCCAGGCAGTGGTCTTCACTGTTAGCAAAGTTTCCTTGGCCTGTGGCTCGCTTGTACTCACCAGTGTGCATTTGCAGTTCTTCCTCACCAGCTGCAAAGTTTCCGTTGCCCAACTTGGTGTAGTAATCTTTGTATGTCACTTGGCGAAGCAGGTTGATGCAGTGAAGTTGATGGAAGACCTCGAGGCCAACCCTGTATCCTTCAACACCGGTTTTTGGGTGAACAGCTCTCAAGTGAGACTTGGGCATGCCAATTATGTCCAATTCTTCGTTGGTAATGACTTGGTCACCAACTTCAAACTATTAGTCTCTGGTTTGCGATTGCCCGAAGAATTGCGCTTACTGTCGTATGAAATTGCGTGCCACGCTTTGTCAACTTCAGGACCGGACCCAACGTAAGGTGACCCCTCTCCCATTGTGTTGTTGAATTTGACTTTGTTGTATTCGACTGCTTTCGCTGCCGGCGCTGCTCGAGTTGTCAGATACTTTACCACTGAAATGCGTCGCAATTACTTACAATACGCTGAAAACTGCTTCACGTGCAGCAAAGTCGTCGCTCGTGTGAAAAATGCAGAAACAAACATCGTGAATGATAGTGAAAGCAGAGCTGTATGTGCCAACCACATCCATCTTGGGCCGAAGAATCTCCGACTCTCTTGTGGTCTTCTGGAGTCCTCATCATCTTCTAACAAGGTCGAATCTGAAGTAGAAGTAGAAGAACGGCGAGGAAAGGTCTCCTGAAATTTCTCGTTGTCACCAACTGGTTGATATTTTGAACCCATAACTGCTAAAGTTACTCCCGGTAACTCGAGAACTGAGAATAAATGAGTGAATATGCTTGACCAGAAGCAATTGGGGGAGGGGGGAGAAAGGAGTGAGTTTTAGGACGATGCGAGAGGGATATTGCTCCCTGAACCGGTGGCCGCCGCTGGGTGCAGGTGCAACCGACCCCTGAGTATGATCGTCAGTATTGGGGAGTTAAGCGAGGGCAAGGGACAGTTATCAGATCTTTTGAAACGAATTGCTTGGCTGAATGTTTGGAGCTAATGGAACAGCAAATATTTTGGGAAAGCCGGGAAGAATAGGCGAGGTTGTCGTGAAACTGCCACAGGAATCAAATTCGACTCTTCACGACGCCAAGCAGCAGAAAATGGACTGCGATGAACCTGTTAAACGCATCAGCTTGTCGAGCAACAAATCCTCCCCATGATTGAAGAAATTTTCTCGATATTGAAAGCAGAAGCGTCAGAAGAGAGGCTTAGAAAATGGGGAGGATCTGTGATGTATGAGAAATATCCGAAATGTGGGGTTCTCGTTCCAAGTCCCTTGTAATTCCACACCTCTACCGAGCGCTGCTACCCCCCCCGTACTATCCCCCCCCATGAACAATTTCGAGTGGGTCCAATATTCGCCACACTCTCATGCCACGATTCACACCACTAAAGGCACAGGGTCTATAGCGAATAGCGGCTCTCGAAAGCACCTGATATTTCCTAATTCGGGGATACTGACGAAGTTTCAGTGTGGCGTTACCAAAGGACCCACTCGTAATTATTCAAGGGGGGGGATAGTAGGGACAGACGCCACATAATGGTTTCGCCACCAGTGCCCCATGGATCTTTGACAGGCGGCAAACATGCCATATCGGCTGGGCCTTCAGCAATTGAACCTCTGCATTGATGTCTCATCGGCCCTCATGTCCGAAGTGAAACGACAGCCCCACCGGTTAGGCTATCCTTTCCTCACGTGGAATGTCATGGCCCAAACACACGCTGAGCCTCATATCCTCCACGGGGAAGGTGCTGGCGCGCTGTCGGAGACAGTGTTTTATGGGTAATGGAATTCAAGCTGCATAATCTGATTTGACCCTCAGATTTCGCCCGGCGGTATTGACAAGAGGCCTCGATTCTGTAACGTGCAGGATCAAGCTTCTCAGCGGTTCATCAATCTGAATGTGTATCGAAAGAAGACTTGCTCCGGAACCAGCACCTCCTTGTCAACTTTCATCTGAAGATGGGTTAGCACGTCTCATGCAATTGCAGCGGTGGCTTGGGAAATGACCTGATGTATAAAGCTGCGTATGCCGCTCCAGTTATCCATCTCAAACCAGCTCATTCTCACTCTCAGCCCCGTCTTCTCCTTACTTTCTGATTTGACTTCATTCGTTATACTGCCGGCCAGTCATTTTACATTCCTTCACCATGTATACATCTGTTTCAAAGATTTTCGCCTTTGGCCTCTTGGTCTCTGCCCCATTGGCCAATGCCCTTGCCATTCCTTCCCAATCTCAGGACCTGGCCCGCTCTGCCGACTCCCTTGAGGCTCGCCATCACACAGAAGCACAAATTGCTGCAAGTTCTCTTACATCTGTACAGGTTCAGAATGGTTCTAATATCAAGCAGGCCAAGAAAGCAAAGGCTGCAAAGGGTGCCCGTGATGTTGTCATCGAGACCCGCCATCACACTGAAGCTCAAATCGCAGCCAAGAAGGCCAAGGCGGCCAAATCTGGACTTTCTGTCGAGGAGCGTGAGCCTCATCACACAGAAGCCCAGGTAAGCCCCCCTGTTCTCATGGCAGACTTTCCACTTCCTGCCATACATGTTTACTTTCTCGATAATTGTTGAGGGTGGGAGGTCACTTGAAGCCTCTCTATCAAATTAAACGGAATACTAACATGGATTCTCATCAGATTGCTGCTAAGAAAGCCAAAGCCGCTAAGGCTGGACGCAGTGCCTTGACCGAAGAAGAGATCGAGGAAGATGAGGATGACGCTCTCCTGACCAGCCTCGCTCCCGGTGGAGAGATCAGAGCTCGCGAGGCTCACCATACTGAGGCGCAAATCGTGAGTCTTTCCCTGAGACTTCACTTCATCGAGAACAGATTCTAATACACACCAGGCAGCCAAGAAGGCAAAGGCAGCAAAGGCCGGACGAAGCGTTGAGGAGCGTGAAGCTCACCACACCGAAGCCCAGATTGTACGTATTCCTCTGATGTATTTATCTACCCAGAAGAAATTCTAACCGATAACAGGCTGCAAAGAAAGCAAAGGCTGCTAAGGCCGGACGAAGCGTTGAAGAGCGCGAGGCACACCACACTGGTATGTCCCTCAACTCCCTTCCCCGCCCTATCGACTGAAATGAATACTAAATCAATAACAGAGGCGCAAATCGCAGCCAAGAAAGCCAAGGCCGCCAAGTCTGGATAGATTCTTGTTGTACTATTGGAGTCGTATCGTCGTGGAGCGGCTTTAAGGGGGTTCTTCAGAGCTTGGGGCTGAGGCAAGAATCATGAAGCGATAGTGGCTTCTCATAGCACCAATATCTTATAAAAAGGCTTTTGTTGTTGAGTCTCTCCGCCGCGACGTTCTCTCGTAGACCTTATACGTGACATGTTTGGTATCGCAGTGCTGTTCCAAGGGGATGTGGTGACGAGATCCTGCCACGGCAGTTCCAAGGCCACTCTGACGTGATTTTCCAGTCGCTATAGCCTAGTAATCAGCCCCAATGTATTCCCTTCATTTCGCGTGTTGCAATCCCTAGCGCCCGAGGTCGTTTCCGGCCTTGTATGTCGCCCCATGACGGTCCCGCAGAGCCCGGAGCATTGCCTCCCCCCTGCCCGACTTCTTTCCTATATCTGCGGCTTCTCAGCTTCAGCTTCGCGCTCCCTGTTGTCATATGTCGTTGTATCGTCGTTTGATATTCCTGCACCTCGTGCTAGGATTTCGCGATCTCAATGACCTTGTGTCGCACTTCCGCGAGATCCCAGTGATATATGGCCATAGGGGATATTCTGAGTGATCTTCAATTAGTACCTCATGAAGGGATTGTTAAGAAGTTACTTACCGAGCTGTTTTGCTTTATGCATTTATGTTGTTTCGATGAAGGTCGGGCAAAAACATGCTAGCAGGTGCCAAAACACAAGCGAGCGCCCCTGAAATTTTGCCCTGCTAAAAGTAAGCCCCTTTTCCACACCGCTAACGACCCCGCAATTCACCGAAACCCTCACTCGTAGAATCCGAAATCTTCCCATCAACTCAAATAACAAACAATATCCTGTCGGGCGTTATTCACTCTACGCAATCAATCATGGTGATATCGAAAGCGTTCAAAACGCCAGTGCTGGTAGTGAAAGGAGTGGCTTGCACAGGCGCCTCAAGATTCCGCCGAAACTGAGCCGGTGCAAGGCTTGCAAACGCGTCTCGTGAGTCTCTCCCATCATTATACCTATCATATCAGTGTGCCCCTGCCAACCCCTGCAATACCCCTGTTTTGCTCGCGTAGCATTCCTAAAATATAAATATATATCTAAAGCAGTAATTTTTAATCTCGACTCTCTTTTAGATATATAAGTACCTTTTTAGGGCAAATCCAGAGAGGGTGCTTATATATTTGAGAAATTAATTTCCTTCTAGCCCCCTTTTCCTATACTTAGCAAGCTAATTTTTGTAATTTTATTATAAAGTAATGGCTAGTTCCCTAATGTCCTCTGGGCAGTGCTCATGACCGGCATTCTGCTCGGCATCAATGTCGCACTTGGCACCTCCTACAGAGATATCCTCACCGCACCTCCCTACAATTGGTCTCAAGCCGCAGTCGGGTACGCACAATCTGGTCAAATCGCCGTCGCTTTCATCGCACTCCTCGTACTTGACTGGGGAGAGACATCATTGGATGGCTATCATCTTCCCGTACTCGGGTCAATTCTTCAACTTCGTTGGTGCAAGGATTTGTAGCATGGCCGTCCATGACGTACCTGTTTGATTCATATCCAGTTCGCCAGGGTGCCACTCTTGTCCTGGTGTGCCCCCCAAGAGGAGTCATCTCGGTTGGAATGAACTATGGTCTTGCCAGCATGAACGCGAGTATAGGCTATGCCAATGAGTGTGGTGTGTGGGCTAGCTTGACGGGATTCTTTGCCTGCATGGGGGCCCTGGTTTACATTTTTGGCAAGATTATCAGGCAGACTACTGTCAAGTGGGTTGTGGATAAGGAGGGTTCTAGACACATGAGAACTGGATTCCGAAGAGATTCCTAGTCCCTGCACATTTGTTGCTCGAGGTAATGTAGTGGATGGAGTTGGAAAGTGGCGAATGGAGAGGTGTGTCCTCGAACAGGTAATGACTTGACCTGGAGCTTTGCGGACGTTTGTAGCTTGTGCGTTAGTTTGTGGTATGCAATCACACAGCTTCGTCTATAATAACAAGTCAGTTATTGGGGGAATAGTAACGCCGTTGCGTTGCAGCCCAGATTTAAATTGAACAATGTGAGATAATACAAGACGGAGCGCAGCAGACATATAGCAAACCTCGACTTGAGTATGAGGAAAAACATTAAAAAATGTTCCTTTTAAAAATCGCTGATTGTGTGTGATACTGAGCAATATCTTGAGTGAGGGTCATCAAAGAGTACGAACCTGTCATGATCTGTCTACGAAGATTGCGGCATAAAGTAACTGGATCACAGGGCATTTGTACCGCAAGTTCACTAGGTCACTTTCTACCACAATCACCTACTAAAGCCCCCTATATTTCCAGGCTACTCCCCTTTAAGCACGCTGTAAACTATAAACAAGGGGTACTATACCTTTGGAACGCATATCCCCTGTACTTATAGGGGCAGAATTGCTAAAGAGCTATAATAGATATTTCTATAGCGATCGAGCGCTACGGTTACTCTGCCGGTAATACTATAACCCTCGAAGTTTTTCCACGACCTCGTACATGTCCCACAGACTGATTTGGGGCCTCAGGCCTAGAGTTGCCAGGCTTATACCAGGCGTAGTAACTTAAACCACACCCTCGAGTCCGCTAATTCGTAAGATGCCTACGCGAGCGTAAATGCCCAGTAATCCCATCACTTTATGCCGCAATCTTCGTCCTCGAGACAAAAGACCTGAGACTATGCTGGTATCTCGCCTTGAAGCAGCGTCCTCATCTAGCAACCCCCTCACTCGGCGCCCGACTAATCCTACTCCCCGGCAAATTGCCCAAATCCTTCAACAAAATACACAAGTTCTCCACCAACGGTGGCAATCCTTCTTCAAAAACGGGATAATTGCTCCTGAAGATATCCCTCGCCACTCCCAGAACTTTATCCGGTTCCGCCAACGCGATGAGTGACTTAACACCACTTGAATCCCGACCAGGTACACTCAGAAATGGAAAACCTTGTGAGCTAGCGAGGAACAACGTCGACGATGAAGTCTCCTGCTCGTTGAGTATGACGTTCTGGCTGCCAGTGGAGGGTAGATGATCCTCCATAATCGAAACTGCGTGGCCATAAGCCCAGAGCGTGAGAGTAGCGTAATACAGCGCGATGGCATTGAAACCTCGATTTTGCGCTTGCATTAGCCCTTTTGCTGCACGGAATACTTGGCCAGCATGCCATATTGCAATACGAGCTTCTTTGGTCCTGGCCCACGCCGCGAACTCTTCACCCGCCTTGCGCGTCTCCTCTTCGCCGAATTTTCCTGCAAAGCGGTGGAGGTCTTCAAGAGAGATATGGAGGATCATTTGTAGAAACTCGGAAACGAGAATTGCTCTTGTGGAGTTGTTGGTAAGAGATGGGATGAGTAGGGAGAAGGAGGAGAGGTCTTGGTAGAGTTCGGTGTAGGCTGTATGTAGCCAGAGCCGATGCGTGGATTTTGAGGAGGGAAAGAATTTTCGTGATTCGCTGAGAGAGTAGATTTGTCCCCAGTGGCCGTGGAGGAGGGCGACAGTAGTCAAAGGTATATCGGCTTGCGACGAGTATTGGCGCAGATTGGTTCGATGTATTGCATCTGCGAAAGCAGGAACCTCCTGTTTTGGATGGGATGATAGGGACAGATCTCGCCATTCGGGGGCAGTTTTGGCCAGCCAGAGGTTACGGGCAGCTGGCAATTGGAATCTTAATTCAGTCACGGAAATTAAAGGTGGCTTTTGAAGTCCGATTGATGCTTGGATATCATGGATGAAGAGATGAAGGACGAGTCTGTCATGTCATTAGATGATACAGTCCGCAGAAGGAGTGGATATTAACCTTTTGAATGACTCTCTTTCTGCCCACTTCCTCCACTTCGATTCTAATACGGCTTCGGAGTCTTCAGGTCGAGGGTCTGCGGACGACTGGTTTGCTGCTGGAGCAAATGCACCAGCTCGGCGTAACATCTGTCTACAGTAAATATCATTTGAACTAGGGAGATGGAGGGGCAATTTACTCACAATGATGATAGGTTGAGCAAAACTCTCAGCTATCTCCATTTTCCTTTTGAATCCAGACCAAAGTCCGATATCTAAACCAATCATGAAAGCCTGGATAGCCTGCAAGTTTCGTGTGTGAGAGTTGTCTTCCTCCCACTACTCTTTCTTCAGCAAGACCATTATTTACCCCAGGGATGGGAACTCACATAATTTGCAACGCTGTGTCGCACCACCTCTTGAAGAGCAAGACCCATTTTCCATATTGCAGGGGTAGAAATTAAACTTGACCCCGCCGCCACTATGGCAGTGTGAAGTTGTGGCAGAGCTTTGGATGGATCGAATGTCCCAACGTGGATCAACTGGTCAACTTTGAAGCTCTCTTGGACAAAGTACACTTGTATGATGCTGTTCAACAAGGTTAGTGAGGGCAGATATGGGGACTTCGTTGTTGCTGCCGGTATTGCAAATACTAGTGAAAGCATCTTGTCCCGTTCCTTGTGATGAATACAACACGATGTGAACTCATCTATTATAGCAGCTGGTGAGGCAGGTGTGAGAACTGCGGGGATAGTATCTTCATCTAAATTTAGATCCTGCTGATCAATCATGGTTTGGTCATTTTTAGTGGGCGTCCAGAGCCACGGTGATCTTTCGAAGGCAGCATATCGTTTAGAGGCCTCTTTCGGGGCTCTGGTCGATGGCTTTGGTGATTGGTTCAGATCCGTTCCACTCAAGCTGGTATTGCTATGGTTGAGACCAGCCAGTTCAACGGTATCTAGATCGAAATCCCACATGCCGAAATCAAGATCTTGACTAAAGTACGAATTTCTGGGAACAAGACCAAAGTCATTGTCGAATTGTCCGTCCCCTTGCAAGGCGATGTCTCCGTAAGCGGAAAAGGTGTTGTTGAGGTTGGCGGAAGTTTGAATTTCATTGTCGTATGTTGAGTTTGATGCATGTGTGTCGTATTGGAAGTTCTTGGTTGATATGACGTGAGCGGCCAAAGTCGGATCAAGTACTGAATCTTCTGCCATTGAGTTGCTCAGATACAGACCGGATGTATCATCCATATGGTGACGATTGTCCTCGCTCGAGAAGGTTCCATTTCCCTCGAATCTTTCGTCTCTAGTGTTATCTTCCCCAACCTGGGAGCCTGATCCGAGGTTCGATCTTGATCCCAAGTTCGATGCAGCTCGTCCCCTTTTCGACTGAGCACCATCCCCAAAGATTTGGCAAGATATTCCTCTGGCCTGACACCTGGTGCAAGGTTTCTGGTCTTGACATTTCGCCTTTGCATTTACACAGGCAACACACGCGGTAGCAGCTCTATTTCCTCTCTCGATTGTTGGCCGTTCCGCAGGAGGACGATCGTGTGCTGCTTGATGGCGATTGAGTAGGTCGGCACGGTTGAAACTTTTGCTGCATCGATTGCATTTGTGTGGTCGTGCATTCTCGTGACTCTTCAGATGGCGGTTGAGATGATCTGCTCGCTCGTAGCACCGGCCGCATATGTGACACCGTCGATTGGACGCTGTTCGGGAAGGCGTCTCCTTCGGATGAGGTTCGGATGGTCGGAGAGGAGAGAGGGAATGTTCAGGGTCTGCACCGTTCGACAATTGCGTCTCACTAAACCCAATTGCATGGCATAGAAGGTCCATGACTGCTTGTGGACCGGAACGATGGCCTGACTTGTGGAGTGAGGTGGGAGTTCCGGGAAGTTAAGGGATGTGGAGGCGGGGAAGGGAGGTTGGTAGAAACTCGGCAATGTACAAGGTTCGTTCTCCCGTTGGCGATCGGCCCCACAATCTCCCCGCCTGCCCCACCCCCACTCCGCTCCGCTCCGCTCGTCCACTTTTCTCTTACGCAGCAAGCTTCCAGGGTCGAGACGCCCACTTACCGTGGACACACCAATCTAGCTTGTGTAAATTGCGTGGGGACAAATATAAACTCTCGAACACGGAGAGTGGGGTTCAGGACAACCTCATTGCCGCCAGCTGTGATTCTGATAGTGTGAATCATACTGGAGAATCGAAGGAACTAGTTCCAATCATATTCATCCATCACCATCAAGATGGGTTCCTCTACGCCAGTCCATTTCTTCTCCCACGGCTCAACAATGATGCTGGGAGAAGAATCAGCTTCCGCCACATATTGGAAGAAGTGTGGAGATGAAGCTCTTAAAAATGACGTGAAGCATGTCATCATAATGGTAAGTGTATCTCTGTGTGCCTAAAAATCTTGATAATTTCTTAACTATCTTCAGGGCGCTCACTGGGCGGCTCTTGGGGACGAAATCGAAGTTGCCGCAAATCCAAATCCAGCCAAGAGCCCCGTGGCCTATGTCCATCCTTCAAAATACGTCGATTATAAGCTCAACCCCGACCTTCCAATGGCCGATCGATGCGTGCATTTATTGAGAGCTTCTGGGCTAAAAGCCAAAAAGAACACAACTTTCGACTGGATTCACGACACTTACCTCATACTCATTCGCATGTTCCCTGACGGGTGCCCGCCAACTACGATAATCTCAATGAATGCGAGATATGATCCTCATTACCACGTGAAGGTCGGAGATGCATTATCTTCTCTCCGGAAGGAGAGCGAGAAAGTCCTCTTGATTGGCACTGGCGGAGCGGTCCACAACCTGTACCGAAACCAGTGGAGCCAAATGCTACTCTACCGTGACAATTTCGCGATGGAACATCCTCCGGAGGCGGCTCTGATGGATTTCAGGCAGGAGTTCGAGGATGCGATGACCAAGAACAGTGGCCCGAATCTGAGGCGGGCAATCACAATGTTGATGAAGATGCCAAATTACAGAGACGCACACGCGACAGATGACCATTTCATGGCTGCTTGTTTTGTTGCGGGTGCTGCGGGAAGAAAAGAAGATGAAGGAAGTAAGGCGGTATTGGGAGCTGAGGATTGGGAACTGCAGAATATGTGTAACTCGCAATATACAATCGGAAGTTGGGGAAATGGGATCACCGTTATGTAGACACTTTGTACATTTGTTGAAACAGAAGGCCATCTGCGAATTAGTATTCCGTAAGCATAGAATTATGAGCCCTTTTCAAATCGCCATTCAATAAAAATGCTGCTTTTGGCGGTGTTGGCGAAAATATACTACCCTTCACCTGGCTCTCTTCAACTTCCCTCAACACTGGAGATGTGGAAAACACTTCTCAATAAAATGCCTTTAAGCTTGAATTCTACCTAACAGCTGTTCTACTCCTTCTCTGGGACTATAGGCAATGTGACATAATTCTCCAACCCCGGTCCAAAATGAATATTATTCATCCCCGCAAATTTGCTCCTCGGTTTATCAACCTCGCTCGTGCGTGTGTTAGAAGATTCCACTCCCTCGGGTATCCCCGGAAGATGCTTCAAACACAATTCTTCCACTTTCTCAGCAATCACATTCATAGGCCAAATTTCCACATCCATAGTATATACTTGTCCAGCTTTCACCTCCTGAACATCTGGCAAGAAGTAGTTTCTATGAGGAATGTGACTCTGATTCTTGGGGTTCTTTTTGTCGACTTTGTGCATGCTGATACGTAGCCATCCTTTTGCGAGAGGAACGGGGTCACCTGCTGTACCGGTGTAGTGGACCTCGTCACCGGAAGTGGCAATGTATCGGAGAGTCAAGAAGAGGTCGATGTCCTTTTCGCCTACAGATGATGGATCTTCCGGTGCAATAGAGACACTGAGACGTGCAATGACTTTGCCAGTGATTTCCGTATTTTGATCCATCGGAGCTGTTGAGAATTGCACAAGTTCTGGCTTTTCAAGTGATCCGAGGGCTTGGCAAGATATAGTCATTTCTTGGCTTTGGGATGGTGCCGAAGTGGAGAGGGAGCCGCCCGATACTAAATGGTACTTGATGTATTGTGTTCTCGGAATCGGCCAAGCTGACTCTTCTCTGCATTCATACAATGCTTCAGCTTTGGGATTGTTGAACCCCTCGTATCCTTTTTGAACGACCATCGAGACGGGAGAGACTTTCCCAGGGATTGACCACCCAACTGTGTCCTTTCATTTGAGGAAAGCATCAAGGAATGATCTTTGAACTTCGACTTCGTCATGATAATAGAAAGGCAAATCGTGACGATCTGTGATGAATCGCAAGTGCTTAAATTGCGAGCCAGCCCAAGTATAACCCTCCATGTTACCGCGTAGGTGGAGTAAAATCCCGCCCCAATTCGCCATACTAAGGAGAGGAACTTTGATATCCTCCAAGTTGAACTCTTTTGAGGAATAGTACTCCTCATCCCGGAAACAATTATTAACATTGTCTTCGTTCTGGTCTCTCCGGTTCGCAGCGAGAATCTCAAGAGGCAAATCTCTTTCGATCGTATCTTCTCCCCATTTTAGCAGCCGCTCGGCCGGCACCTCCATACTGGTTTATGATGGCTTGACGATCCCACCAAAGCCTAATAGATGCGTCCTAGAGGATACCCCATGGCGACAACGGTCGCGGTAGTAATCTGACATCCCTTCCCAGGGGATAATGGCTGCGAGGCCTTTAGGCTGGCGTGCTGCAACTCGCCACTGGCTGCCTGCGTAGTAACTGATGCCCAGAAGTCCGACTTTTCCAGAAGACCATGACTGTTCGGCAGCCCGTTCAACCGCGTTAAAGAGACATTCGCCTGTTCCTTTCGACATTGTATCCAGGAGGCCAGGAGATTTCCCGAGACCACGCTCGTCGCTCGCACGACCACATAGCCATTTTTGGTCCAAAATATCGAGTCAGGTGTTTCCCACGCACTATATTTCGACTTATGCTCTGCGTTAACTTCGCTGAATGGAGAATCAACGAAGCTATAAAGCATCAGCGAATGCCACAGAAGAGAGATATTTTGAAGACTTTAGCATACTTCGAGTATGGTATGTTTTTCCGTAAGGACCGTAAGTTACCAAGACTGGAAACTTCTCTCCTTCAGCAATGGGTCAGTAAACATTGCACCTGATTGGAAATGTCCCAGCTCTGGGAATTGAGATATTTTTCTCAAAGAGCAATCCGTTCTCTGCGTCGTGTGTTACAAGCAGGTCTTTAATTGCATTTGTGGTTGCCATGATTGAACGGAACGAGTGGTAGAAATGAGGTTCAAGATTGAAGTTAAGACCTTGACTCTTTTCGTGGAAAATGTAAAAATATTTGAAGATTGAGACTGAAGTTATTCGTCGGGCGAGGCTGACAATCCCGCGAGTTTGGCTCAGGGATGGCGGCATGGCGGCATGGCCGAGTAGGGGGATGGAGGTGGGGCCGAAGAGGACACCCGTAAATAGCCTGGAACGGCAAGGGTTCCAGGACACCTCAAGCCGAATGTAATTTACTGTTGACTTCCCACCCAAAAGTGATAACCAGCCTGAAGATTAGGGATCAGCAGCTTGTAAGACTCTACCTTGTCTACTCTATCAGTTGTCGTCACAAACCAAAGGCACTGGAAAAGCAATGTAAATCGCACGAAAAAACGCAGCAGTATCAGGACTTAGGGAAATAAAACAACCTGATCGTTTCATGATAATATTTCATGGCCCTCACCCTTAGTTCTCAAGATGAGGGGTCCTCGCTCCATCTCAGCTTCTTGCATTTCACTGAAACCCCGTCACCATTCCCCTCCTATGGCATATCTGAATAGCCCCGGAAAGTATGGCCTAGCCGTAGATCCCCAGACCTTTGCAGCAGTCTACATGCCATTATTAGCAGCATTCCACCTGATTTTCCTAATTGTCATCGTTACTCACAGCATTCATCACAACTCCCGTGAACATAATTGTGAGGAACGCTCTCGCGAACGCGTTCTCGCCATTCGGCCGCCCCTCAACATCTCGATTTCTGTCCACCGGCCGGTAATCTGGAACGCGTCGGTGGTCTGTAGGCCAGTCTGGAGGATTTGTGGCCGCTCTCGGTGTGGATTCTGCTTGTTCCGAGGAGGACTTGTCGCCGGTGAGATGAATCTTATAGTCCTCGAGAACACCTTGCAGTTCAGTGGCTGTAGCGATTCTGCTCATGATGAAGGTTGATGTGAATTAAAGGGGCCGAGTAGCAGGAAGAACATTTGGTACTGGCCTGCAGCATGGTTTGAGGAAGTTCTTGAGCGTGAGGTCAGCCCGTCACAAATTGCCACCCCCTCGGCTCCACACCCACTTTCCGTCGACCGCCTCAAACACCCTAGATCAGCGACTAATCAGCTTTGGGTAGGTCTCACTTTGCTGATACCGCTCTTCGATAACCGGACTTAGAGCAGCTTCACTTTCTTCCCATGTTCTTAGCTCTCATAATGTCTGCAAACCTTTGATTTCCTTCGCCTCCATCACCACTCAAGACAGGATGGCTTCAGATTTCCAAACAGCCTTTGAGGTCCTCCGAGGATCCGTCACAGAAGGGAGGGCAGAGAATATGCGCTACAGGCAGAACGAGCTCTACTCTCTTCACTTGGTGTTGCGAGAGAATGCAGAGCCCATCTGTGAAGCTATCACCAAAGACCACGCCGGTCCGACCGTGAAAGCTGAGACGGAGTTCTTCTTGGCAATGGACGCCGTGCGGATATCCTACGAGAGGTTAGACTTCGATAAATCAATGGCAGAGGAATATTTTGTCAAATTTGGGAAGGACAATAGGGAAAGAAGGGCAGCTCTAGGCTTGGTTGCTATTCGACCATCAAGGCACAATCGATTCTATTCGGTCATCACCCCTCTCGTGGCTGCTCTTCAAGCAGGGAACTGTGTCATTATTGAGGTTAGATGTATTCAGTCCATTTCAAGCAGACGTACTAATACCTCACAGCTTGGTCGCTCCTCGCCAGCAGTTGATGGCGTATTGCTAGACATCCTCCCGAAAGCTTTGGATCGAGATACTTTCCACATCATCACAGACAAAATCGGAGAACAATACAAAGACCATATCAATCTTTTGGTTGACCAAGACACCTCGGAGATCTCTTCACCTGCCAAGGGTTTACAATCACCGCCGCAAGGCCGGACGGTCTGCTTTCTCGATCGGACTGGAGACGTCGAACTTGCTGCCAAGACTATCACAAGCAGCCGAACCTTACCAGATTTCTCGTCTCCGTACTCTCCAGATCTTGTGCTAGTCAATGAGTACCTCAAGGAAAACTTCATTGCTCGCTGTTTGGATTTTGCCACTCAAGTCGAACCGTCATGTCCATCCAAAGCTGCCTCATCCGACGATCTTGAGTTTCAGAAGATTCTCAAGCAGACAGAAGCTCGTGGAGAAGTCGCCATCCACAAACGAAACAATGATTTCAGCATCATTGAACTGAAGATCAGGTACAGTGTATTCTTGGTTACTCATAACGCACGTTGGCTGACATAAATGACCACAGATCTTCAAAGTTCACAACCCTCAAAGTAAAAGGCCCCTATATTCTACTCCTCCCAACCACAGGAATAGTAGATTCAGTCACACTGCAACGCTCATTGCCGACACTCCTCTCTTCCTACATTTTCGCCAGTCCTTCTGCAAGCAAATTCATTGCCGAACAAATTCCATCACATGCCACCTATATAAATCAAGTTCCACCACAACTTCTTAGTATATTAGCCCTCCCAACTATTTTTTCCAAGCTAACAAGAGAATCAGTCGGTCCACCATCCCCTACGAATCATTCACACGCCCTCCACCCTCGGTTCACATCTGATATGTTCTCGACACCCCGACCACAATTCATCACGCCTCCAGCCACTTTACCTGCACCCTCAAAACTCATGGAAATTGCTTTGAAACAACTAAAGCCAACAAGACAGAGGCCAGGGCATGCAATTGGATTTTTCGAGCAGGGAATCTTGCTCGGTTTAACTTCAACCGCTCTCGTGGTGCTTCCTCTGCTAGGTTGGGGAGCGTTCAAAGCCGTTAAATTTGGTTTGAGATATTTATGAGATAGGCATGGCGATGATATAGAAGTACGGAGATCGCGGCATAAAGTATCAAGAATACAGGTCTGCCCATTATTTATGAATTAATGCAAAATTATAAGTGGTAGGCATAACTCAACTCCTCGGGCCCAGTTATCGCAAGTCTGCATTCATACCACGTCTTTGGCCTCTGGGATAATTGAAGCTTTTGCCGGCCTTTCAAGATTGAACCACGCAACCTCAGGTTTGTTCCTATGTTTCTCTGACACAGGAACCGTAATCCAGCCCTCCTTGTCTACAAACCCATGACTCTCATACAAATGTTTCCCAAGGCGGCTCGCCTGAACAAACGCTTTCAACCCCAGATTGTCTGCAATATCAGTTCCCCATTTCACTAGCATCGAGCCAGCACCTCGGCGTTGGTGTTCTGGATGTGTTGAGAGCATGTCAATGACTTAAGTCAGTCTGTTAGTGCCTTTTCGATTCTACTTTTGAAGTGTTACGTGATTGCTCTGAATGAACATACTGCAGCAACCATCTTTTGATCTTGCTAATTGTCCTTGAGATAGAGAGTGATAAACCTCTTCACCCCAATCATTCAAGTCTTCATTAGGGAGCCAATCAAAGTGCAACTTCTGGCTCTTCTGTACCTCGGTGGGTGGCTCTTTGCGGATATGCCATTTTGCCGCGCTAATGATTTTTCCTGTTTCGGCCCATTAGGGGATATTCACTGGCAGTGCTTGAACCAAGAACAATATATCTCTGTTGATTTCCGAAAAGTATCATGGAACTTACCAGTCTTAGAGTCAATGACTTTCATGTATGTGGCCGTTGGATCACCCAGCCACCAATCAACCATTCTCTTCACCCCCTTATCTCTCTCCTCTTCTTTTGGAAACTGTAAAAAGAAACCCTGTTCACTATGTAATGAATCAAAACCCAAAGAGTAGATGTTGCTTTGGAGACCTTCTGGAGTTTGAAATATCCACTACCCACAGAAGCACTTCACTTACTAAGGGTCGGTGAATGCAGCGATGTGCATTTCTAGAATCTCGAGAGCATCTGACGGCTCAGCCTGGAGGAGGAGGAGTGATTGTTTCGTAGTGGAGTCCATGCTTCTATGCGTCTGCGCGGAATCTGAAAAGTTGGAAGAACTTATGTGAAGGAGATTGTTGGTGGTGTGCAAGTACACATGAACCGGAAGTGGGGTTTTGGAGGTTGAAAATGAGCGAAGGAAAGGCCGATATTCGGCTGATCAGGTGCCGCGCTACGACCAGGTAGGCATGCGAGGATGGCTGGCCTCCCTATGCAGGCTGGCGCAGGTTTGCAATGCACTCGACTCAACGTCCAGAGGCGTCCAATAAGGTGTGCATAGAAAGAGCGGTGAGTCTACTCGTGTAGATGATGATTTTGGACGATTCAATTGATGCATTAAAGCTATCTTTACGCCAGACACTGAAGTCCTGACTTTCCATCTGCAACACCTAGGAATGTACATTCTTTTCAGAGGTAGCACCACCCCTCCAAGGCCAACGCTTAGGCTTCCCAGCCTCGATTCTACTGATCCCTCCTGATAGTGTCCACAACTGGCCACTTGTATGCATATCTGCCATACGTCATGTAGTACACAATGCTGAAAAGCACTGTCGCTCCGAAAAGGAGGCAACTCCAGTTCATAGTTACAGGATTAACAGTTACTGTAGATGGAAAGAAGCTAAAGAACAGTGCAATGACAATGTATCCCAAACCCACCGCGTTCACAATTGGTCCGAGAACTGGCCCCATATGCCAAGGTCCCCAGTGGAGTTTGTCCTTGTCTGGGTGATTCCGAAGCCGTTTGTGCAGAATGAGGGCGATGGGTACCATGTAAGAGGCCATAAAACCTGCTACAACCATGCTTATGATCGCGTTGAAAGCGGCGGTGCTTCCAATATTTATGAGAGCGAGAAGAAAGGCTATGATAGCGCTGACGAGAATCGAGTATAAGGGTAGGCCGGTTGTTGGGTGGACCTATTTTCAGAATGAATCTCAGTTTTCAAAGTCTCGAGAAATCCTAGAAGGAGTAGCTGAGTTTTGCAAAACTTACGCGACTAATGTAGCTACTGAAAGGAACGGCATTGTCTCTGGCGAATGACCAAAGAAGACGAGAAGCAGTGGCCATACCCCCGCTTCCTGACGCAGCCAAGAGAAAAAGGATCAGGCACGTCATAATCGTAGCAGCCGTGTTACTATTTGTAGCTTGGGCAAAGATTTCAATAAAGGGGAATCCGGTAGGGGTATTTAGTGCTGCATCGATATCCCCGAGGCAAAACAGAAGTGCAAGCAAGAGTGCCAGCCCGAGAACTCCGTTGACCATTATCGTTGCGACTATGGCCCAAGGAACAACTGTCGAGGCATTGTAGACCTCTTCAGCCACTGTGGAGGGCCTCAGAGTTAGCATTACTTCTTCAGGGTGAATATAGGAGTCCCAGGTATGGTTCAATAGAGGCTGGGAGGTTTGGGGAGGCGAATCATGTTTCGTAGCTCCTGGAATATAATCCGGCGAAGAAAAATCTTGGAGAATACATACTATGGTTTGCGCTGTCAGCTCCTTGGTCGAAGTCAGTAGAGCGTCATCTTTTGGGCGGAATTGAACGTTACCGGTGAAAGTGTAGACACTAGCAATGATACCAACAAAAAAAGACAATCCGTCGCTGCTCCAGCCTCCTCCATTAATAAAAGTTGCAAAGACATCTTTCGCAGAGCCATGAGGACCCAGATATACCAACGGAATGAGGACCGCGAAAAACCCAATCACATGAACGCAGAGAAATATACCTTCAACTTTGGGAAGCCATCTCGCCAAGAAAGTGTTTATGAAAACCATAAAGGCTAAGACGAAATAATAAAGGAGTGTGCCTTGCCACCGGGTGGGTGTGTAAGTGGGCTGGTTAAGGATGATTAGTCCTTGGATAATTGTCGCCCCGAGGAAAGCTATGGAAGCTTGGGCGGCCTCCCAGGCAATCACTGTAAGCCAACCTTTCACAAAAGTCAGTGTAATGTTTGAATTCGTTATCGCCTAGTTTTACCTGTAATATAGCTGAGGAATTTCGCTGTGCTAGGCGGCGCTAGAATGGAAACCCAGTGGTATTGCTGGCAAGCGGGTCAGCATGCATACAAAATGGAAACCTCTTCGGGTACTAAAGAACATACCCCACCTGCTAAGGGCATCCTAAGCGCTCATTAGCTTTTTAAAATGCAGTATCTCGTCCTTGACATACATTGAAGCCATCTCTGCCAATGAAGCCATCGCGGCGAGTGTGCCACTGGTGGGTCCAAGTTAGTGCCAGGCCAATAAGTCTCGGGACGGATTCATCCTAAGAACAGAGAAGAGTCGAAGATGAAGGGTCGGGAGGGCTTATACACCCAGCAGAAAATGTAACCATAGACCAGACCCGCAGGACCACCATTCTGAAATCCGTAGAGAAAGACACTAGGCAGAACAAGTCAGCTTTAGCAATAACACAAATCCAGAGTGGATCGGTCTCAGAACTTACGCAAACATTACTTCCCACGTTGCCAAAAGACTGCAAATAAATCCGACGATAGATAGAAACCCGAATCTCCGCTACTCTTCATCAGTCTCGAGATTTTCGGGAGCTGGACCATGCAGTACACGTACCTTGAGCTGTGCTTTCTTTCCATAGAATGCCATCTCTCCTTCATCTCTGGTCATATTCCCTCCAACATATAAGTTTGAAGTTGCAGCCCCAGCCTGGTCGGCAAGCTCCAGGTCTCCGACGGAGTCCAGAATCTTATCATCCATTTCGAAAGCTGCTTCCAACGACAAGAGAGAAGATGAGAAATCGCGCTCACTTGGCGAAAAGTAGTGAGCTTCCTCAGCGAATGCACTTCGAGCTTTCGATTGATAAACAAAGAAATCAAATCCGTGGAGGAGGAACATATGAACTGGGAGGAGCTTCTATCCCAGTCCATGCACCCCGCGATGCGACCAAAAATAGGGTGGGAATGTCCGATACGGAGGGCAAATGCGATCAAGAAACCTGATTGGCAGTTCCTCCACATGGGTTACTTTCTTAATTCGACTTGAGTCAGTCAATGCCGGAAAATGAGCCCAGCTGCATGGCTTGCAGGGTCCACTCTCAAATGCTACCACTGCCAGGGTGTCCGGATATGAACCATCGCGAACGGGAAAGCCCCAACTTGATCTGAGTCTATCGTAGACGCCAAACACCTCATCAAAATATTCTCGCGCCGATGGTTCAACGCCAGAAGACTCTGATACTTGGGTTTGGACGATTTCCATTTGCGGTTTGATAAAGATATTAGATCCCACCCTTTCTGCACTTCAGTCTTCATCCTCTGAAGCGGTCCAAAGGCACCCTCTTCCAGAACGGAGTCAATATGCATACACGGGCCACCATCCGGCGCACCCTTGGCTGAATCCGGTTCGGGGCCACATAGCAACTTGGCCCGCCCCCTGCCCGGGGCACATTTTACTGAATCCGGTCGGTCCGCACGCCAAATTTGACCCGCCCCCGTCCGAAACACATCTCCCGCTCCAGCTCGCCATCGCATGGCCAAAGCGCCCAAATTAAGACTAAAGGAAACCTTCCAATGAGATCCCATTCATGCACAATATCCAAGGTCGAGTACGAGTACGGTCTTTAGCATGCACTACAGAACAATCTTATCATCTACCGTAGTTGGATATATACAGTAAAATCTTGCTATAAGGATAGGGTTTTTATCACCCTTTCATAAAGATATACCAAAGTATCCTAATCAAGTACCAAATCACCGCAAAAATTCGCATGCGGACTGAAGGATTGAATCCTTATCATGGATATCATTATCCATTGGGCTGGAATTGGTCCATGCGCACCTAAATCATATCTCTAGATTCCTTGATTTAAGACCTCTGATTTTCTACAATTTTGCAGTATTTGATCACGGAAATTTCCACTGGGTGGCAGGCTGGCAGCGCAATAGATACGAGGCATCCTTACAACGAGGCTCTAATGTAACACAGAATACCCATTCTTGTGGCTTTGCGCATGAGCCTTATCCAGACTGTCGGGTCAGGAGCGGTTCCCAAACAGTCCAAACAGGAGAGTGAGACAAGTTCAATCTTATTCATGGACCTCCCTGCAGAGTCCTATTGGCGAATTGACTCGAGTCTCTCGACCTCACTGCTACGGTCTCAAAATCAAAATAATATTTTGAATTGCTTCTTTCATTTAAGTCGTTCGAAGGCACTGGAGAGCATGTTGTGTAACGCCGGAGGTGATTGCACTGCCACAAGGCTATATTAATCACAGTTTTCGATTTGCGGACCTCTCGGCGCTTGCGACTTGCCTTGGATCGGTTTGGATGTCAGCGCAGATCAGCCCAGGGTCGACTTAATTGGGCCGAAACCAATTTCTTTTTGAACAAAGAAAAAGGCAAACTAGATGCCGGTTGTGTGTTGTAACTTCTGTCAGAGGTTTTGTCGTTGTCTTGCAGCTATATCACTAATGGGAGTCCAGAATCAACATGGCAATCATAGTTTCAGAAATCAACGAAGGGCCCGTTGCGAACATCGCTGCCTGGTTTGGCACGACTGTAATGATACTCGGCGTATGTACACGTATTTGGAGTAAATACAGTGTCCTTCGGAAATGGACCATAGATGACGCCTTGATTATTGTTACGATGGTAAGTATCCTTAACGTCGACGGACTTGCAAGATGTTGGGCTAATTATTCTGATGTAAGTTCTTGGGCTCTACAATGACCGCCACTATTTCAATGACAGTCGCAAACGGTTTGGGCCAACCGCAATCATCTCTGAGTAACTATCAAATTATAGAGTTCCAAAAGGTAATTTGCTCCGCCTTGTGATTTCAGATGGCGGACTTGTATATCGCGATTCAACCCCGCCTAACAAAGACATAACTTACATTTGAGTAGTATGGCTATGCATCACAGCTACTTTACATTCCGGCTCTTTGCCTCACAAAACTGACCACACTTGTTTATCTTCGCGCTCTGTCACCAGAATCACACTTCGAAACTATGAATACGCTACTAGAAGTCTTCATTATAATTTGGGGTCTTAGTGCCGAGTTTGCGATTGCCTTCCAATGCCAGCTACCTTCACCGTGGGCCATTATTTCCGGGAAATGTTTTAATACGGTATATTTATCCTCCCATGTACTAACCTGCGATTATTAACATCTCGGCAGGCTGCCTTCTGGAAGGCCAATGGCGCTTTTGACATACTAACGGACGTCATAATCGTCTTTCTTCCATTGTATCTTGTCTGGCCCCTTCAGATGCCTTGGAAAAGAAAGGGTATAGTTGTTATGGCCTTCGGAAGTCGAGTCCTGTAAGATATGCTTTTCCGACTCTCCGAGAGTCATAAACAACCTCCTAACTAGGCCATTAGAGTTATCCCGTTCACAGCTTGGCGAATCTACTCTCTGTCTACAACCAGCTCTCGCGATCAAACTCTCTCGCTGTATCACGGCTACCTAACCACTAGCATACAACTTAACTTTGCTATTTTCATGTCCTGCGTGTCATTCCTCAGACCCTTTCTGGAAAGCATGGTCTCCGGTGGCATGGCAACTACCGTCCACTCAATGAGTGCTTCCTATGCGAAGAGCAGCAAACTCAGTTCTCTCTTTTCCACCCGCTCGGGCCGCTCCGACCCCCAAGATTCCAAAATGAAACCGTCCTATCGAATGGAGAGCTTGAGCGAAGTGTTTTTGAACAACAGCTCGGGTACTTTCGGGAAACCTGAGTCGAACACCAACAGCTCGCACAGAGATGTTCCCTCAATGAATAACGATGAGATTCAATTCGAGACCGCAAATACGCCTTAGTGAATCTTTACTAGACGCAGGCGCTCTTAGGCCTACAAGTCGGCGATGGCGTGGATAATTGAATATAACGACTGAAGTATGCCGCTTTTTGAATGTGTTAAGTTAACTGGAGAGGGTTTTCGGCCGCGAGTTCTTGGAGGACTAGTTTTTGGAATCACTTTTGAGGCGAAGTGAGGCGGTGCAGATTTGCACTTCACATTTATACATGACCGGGGAACCCTATTAATCCGGGACATGATTTGCTTTCAAGGTTTCAACGAGACTGAGAATGCTTGTTGGTTATCACTCGAACTCTGTCGCTGGCTCTCCACCCAGCCGGCCATCGGATTTAAACGTCAGGGCGAGATGTTGACCGTACACCCGGGGAGTAGCAAACCAACTCTAACTGTCCGAACTAAGCGTCAAGAAATCAGTCTGCTTGACCCCGACTTTGCAGATGTGCTGAGAAGTAAGTCTCTTGAAGCATTACAAGAAAACCCAGATATTTGTAGCTAACTGCTAGAATGACCAGGGTCTGAAATGCCAAAACGGCAGCCTTCGCGCACATTTCTTGACAGTGAAATTGAGTTCAACGCTATGTACCCAGCTCTCTACCAAGATGGACGACTCCTGCGTGGCAATGGGTAGTGTCGTTCTTGCTGCTACGCTGTAGGAGGTCGCCGACTGAGATGTGCTGCATGGGAAAAATTCTCAATAAGGGCGCTTAGAATACTTTTGCCGGCCCTGGAGGACCCGTTAGAGATGACTTAGAATCTTGAGACTCCATATACTTAGCGGATGAGGCTAAGAGAACCTACCGAAGATGAAGATGACAGAGATTCGTGAAGGCATGGTTGTTGAGCTCTTATTAAAGTGGACCGGAGTTTATATATTCGGGGCAGGCTCTTTCCTCTATAGTCGATCCGATCCAAAAGCAACAAAATAAAAAAAGTCTACCAAAATACTGATATAAATCGTATTAATCGAAATTATTATATATCTTGTAGTAATTAATTCCCTGGTCTCCGATTTTTAATACCTTTAATATTACAAGAGTTATAAAGCATGTAATTATTTTTATATAAGCTTATATAGAAATTTTTGTATTTTATAAAAGTAAAAAAATTATATCTCATATAATATATAAAGCTATATGTAATTAAAACTATATTCTTTTAATACTTTATATTTTCTTTAATAATAACTATAATATATATAGAACTATATATAATTTAAGAATATATAATAAATCTCGGATATTACAAGTATTAATTAGGGAAATCAATAGCCCTTTAATATTATAACTAACTATTATTTATATTATAAGAATTAGGCTTATAAATTACTAATTATATATATATTATTAGGGCCTCTTATTTAGAAGAGGCTTTTCTAGACCTTATAAGAAGAATAGAAATTAGTTTTATACTAAATTTAATACTATAATTTTATAATTTATTAATTTATTTTATTATCTTATTATTTACTAATAAATATCTTATAAGCTAATTTCTCTATCTTTAAAAGAAATAGTTTAATAAGTAATTATATCTCGAAATCTGTAAAATATATAACTCTTTATTAAAACTATTTCTATAAAAGAAATTAACTAGATTAATTCTAATATAAATAATAGTAAAGGTTTATCTAATACTTTTAATAGAACTCTTTAGAAGCTTCTAAAAGCTAGTAATAATAATAGAAATAATTCCGGTAATAATTGAAATACCGAAATTAATACTCGAATTATTATTATCTAAACTATAAAATAAAACTTATATATTAAAGTTAAAATACTTTAATAAAAGCAAGAATTAGTAAATATAATTAATTAATATATCCTATAATTAAAGTAATATAAGAATACTTTTAGAGATATCTTATAGTTTATTATATCTTATAAAAACTCTATTTATAAGTTTATCCTATTTTCTTTAATAGTTTCTATTAGAGAACTTTCTAGAATAGAATTAGAATTTATTTATTTTTCTAATATAATAAGCTTTAAAAATAATCTTAATACTATTTATTAGAAGCTATTATATAATATCCTAAAGATATATTTAAACTAAAAGAAGCTTTTTAAAGTCCGGATACCTGATTTATATTATAGAAAATTCCTTAAAAAATAAAGAATATTTATATTTTTCTAGAAGGCAATTTTTAGAACCTAACTTTAGACTTATAATAAATACTTTTCTAGAATTAACTCTATTATAAGTACTTTAGAAATAAATACCTTAATAAAATACTAGTTCTATTTCAGATATAGTTTATTAGATTTATAAATAAAAAGAATACTTTTCAGAAAATATAAAATATTTCAAATATACTAAATAGGCTTAGTAAAACCCTAATAAGGCCAAAATTATAAAAGAGTTAAAGTATTTATAAAAGCAGATTAATACTATTATTATAAAAAAGTATTCTAAAAGAAATTCTTTTAAGAAATAAAGAAAAGAAAAAACCAAATATTAAATATTAATAATTTTAGCTATAATAAAAAAGATATATTATTTTATATAATTATTTAAATAAAATTAATATGGCTAGAAATAGATACTTTAGAAATATATAATAGATTTAGTAATACCGAATTAGATTATAATTTCCTTAATAATAATTAGATTTAAAGCTAGAGCTTTATTACTTTAGTTAAATATAATTAAGAATTTATAATCTTTTATAAAAACAGATTTAAGGTTTATTAAGCTTATAATTTTAACATATTTATTATAGATAATTATAATAAGATATATATTTTTAAGTTCTAGTTTTATAAATATAAAAATATTAGTTCTTTATAACTTTATTTTTAATATAGAATTTTATAAAGTAATTCTTATATAATATATAGATTATATTAAGAAATAATAGACTTTATATATTTATAATAATTACTAGATTTCTATTTTATTATATAGTTCTAGTAATACTAAATAAAAGTTTTTAATATAATAAATTAATACTTTCTAAAAAGAAGCCTTAGAAATATTTATTTATTTCCGAAATAATAAATATAAAAATTTCTTAAAGGTTTTTAATTCTAATAAAGCTTTAGAATTTCCCAATTTTAATAGTATTAAATACTCTATTAATATAAATAACATAGTTCTATATAGACCTTTATATAATTTATTAGAAATCTAACTAGAAATATTATATTTATATTTATAAAATATATTTTATAAATATTAGATAAGGCCTAATAATAATCTAATAGAAATACTTATTTTTTTTATTTCCATAAAGAATAAGGAACTATATTTTTATATTAATTATTATAGACTTAATTAAGTTATAATTAAGAATTAATATTTATTTCTTTTTATTAATAAAATATTTAATTAGCTTTATAAAGCTAAGATTTTTATAAAATTAGATTTTAAGAATATATATTATTAGATAAGAATTTATAAAAAATATAAATAAAAAATAGCTTTTAGAATCTATTATAGCTATTTTATATATTTTATAATATCTTTTAAGCTAGCTAATATATTAGCTATATTTCAAATATATATTAATATTATATTTATAAAACTTTTAAATTATTTTATAATTATTTATTTAAATAATATTCTTATTTATTTTTGAAATAAAAATAAATATTATAATTATATTTACTAGATATTTATTAGATTATTATAGTATAGCAGGCTATATTCTCTAAAAATTATATTATTTTAGTATTTTTAAGGTTTTAGTTATATAGTAAAGACTATAGCCTTTTATATATAACTTATAGAAATTATATAAGAAAGCTAGTTTTTTTATAGTTTTAGAAAATAATTCCTTTTTAATATTTAATTAATTAAGCTTTTATATACTATATACTATTTATACTTTATTATTTATACTTTTAATTTATTATTTTATTATTAAGTTATATTTTATATAGATTTTTATATTATTATAATTTCTCTTTTATATATTTTATAATAAGTAATATAGAAAAGATTAAAACTTTATAATTAAGGTAATATTTTTATAAAGTTCTAAGAAATATCTATAAGGCGAATTATTAGCTTAGTAAATTTAGGGGGAAAAAAACTATTATAATACTTTAAGCTTAAGGCCAAAATATTAAAAATATATAAGTATTAATTTTAATATCTTATATTAATTTCCGATATATCTAGTAACTTAAATATAAATTAATTATAAGATATAATTACTAGTATAATATATAGAAATAATAGAAATAAAGGCTAATTATAAAAGGAAAAAAAAAGGGGGAAATAAAATAAGAAAAATTATACTAAGATAATATAAATTAGATCTTAGTTAGAAATAGACTTTAGTACTTGGAAATAAAATTATATTATTAATTTATATATTATTTTTAGTAAAAAAGCTTGCCTCTAAATCCGGAAAAACTATCTAAAAGAAGAAATATTCTTAATTTTAAATAGAATAATAAATAGAAACCGGAAATAAGAATTGAAAAGAAATCGGAAATAAGAAATTATATAAATAATTTAGGAAAGCTTCTAGAAAAAGAAAAGAATATTAAATAGTAAAAAAGAAAAGAATTCAGAAATATTAGAAAGATTAGTAAAATTATATTTATTATTTTTATTATTACTTTTAATAATAATATTAAGAAAAGATATTATAAATATTAAGCTAATAAAATAGAAAAGAAAGTATAAATAATAGAAATAAAACTAGAAAAGCTATTATCTTATTACTACTAATACTAAAACTCGAATCTTAATTATATTTATTATTATTAATTAGTTTCTCTTAAATCCCGGGTTTTAAACTAAAAGATATATTTAAATAGAAAATTAGCTTTTTAGAAATCTTATTAATAAAAGTCTCAGATATAGAAATTTTATAATTAATTATAAAAGAAATTATTAAGATTAATATAGCTAAAAATAAATATATACTAGTATTGGATTTAAATCTACTATTTATAGAAGCTTCTAAAATACTATAATTTCAGAAAAGTAATATTTTTATATTTTTAGAATAATATATAAATATATATAAGAACTATTATATTTCTAATAATATTAAAAGAAAAAGAATTATTTATTATATTTCTTTTATTTATAAGAATTAGATTAAGACTATATTAAAATATTATATTAATAATCTAGAAGATTATTAAGAAATTAAGTTTTTTAAAGCCTTACTAAAGGAATTCCGGAAGTATAACTAGAAAATACTTAAAATTAGCTATAACTTTTTTAATTAAATTATTATATAAGCCTAGAAAAAAGGAATTTCTTTTAAGTCTTATATTAATATATTTAATAAAGTATTAAAGAAATTACTAAGAATTTATAAGAGAATTATTTATTTTAATAAGAAATTATATTTTTAAAAATATAAACTTTAAATCTATAGATATTTCTATTTATAAATATAGTAAAATATATAAGAAAGTAGTAATATTGTATTAGTATAAAAAGAAAAAATACTATTTTACTATTACTAATAACTTAGATATATCTAGACTTAAATAAGAATACTTAAATATAATAGTTTATAATATAATTTCTAAATTAGAAAATAATTACTTTTTACTAGTTTCTTTTATTATATTTTCTAAAGCTATTATAAATATAAGTAAAAAGAGAATTTAATCTATAGCTAATTATATAAAACTTACTAAAAGTAGTAAATCTAAAGAAAATAATATTAACTAGCTAATAAAAAGTCTAGAAAAACTATCTATTACTATTATAACTTAAAAAAATCTATAGAAATAACTTAATATAGCTATTATTATAATTCGAAAAGATATCTATAGCTTATTTATATAATCTAGCTAATTATAGTAAATATAATAGTATTAATAGTCTAGTAAATATAATTTAGGTCTTTAGAAAAGATATACTAGAAGTTATAATAAAGAATATAAAGAATATTATAATAGCTATAATAATTAAGCTAGAATAAATAAAGAATTTAGATAATTATATTCTAGAAAAAGTTAGTTTTAAGTATAATTAGAAAATATTACTTAAATTAATATAGCCTATAATATAAATCTAAAACCGAAAAAACGAATTTATTATAGGTATTATAATAGAAATAAAAATAAAAATATTAATCCGAAATATATTTATATTTTTTAGTTCTATTACTTACTAATAAAAGAGCTTATAAATTATAGATATACTTACTAATTAAATAGAAAATAATATAAAAGACTATTTAAGCCTAAATAAGAAAGTATTTCCTTTTTCCTTATTAGTAAATACTAGTAATTTAACTAAATTATTTCCTAAATTTGAAAAGAAGAATTTAATTATAACTTAAATATTTAATCTAAAAATATCTAGAGATTAATAGGAAATATCTAGTTTATTAAGCTAAAAAGAGAAAAGAGAACTAACTAACTAAAATCTATATATAAAAGCAAGTAAATTATATTTAGGAAATCTAAATAACTGCTTTACTTTAGAGGAAATTATATTAGAATTACTAATATTTCAGGTTCTGAAATTAATAAATAGTATTAAGATTTGGCTATAAATAGTATTTCTATTAATATTATAATAAGTTCCTTATTAAGGAAAAAAAGAAAAGAAATAGAAATAGCTAAAAAGATTTTCTAAAAATAAGCTAGAATAAAAGAAAAGCTATTTTATATAAAAGACTAGAAAAATACTATTTTAAGAAATAATAAATAAAGAAATAACTTAGCTAAGAATATAGATATTAATACTTCCGGAAATAAATAAAATAAATTAGAAACCTAATATATTCTTAATTATAATAAATATAGAACTCCTAAAGTTAATAATATTTTAATAAAACTATTAAAGAAAATAACTATTTTATTTCTAAAAACTTAAAAAGAAATAAAAATATTTATTAATATCTTAAAAATATTAGATTTAGCTATTATATTTTAAAACTAATAAATTAAGAATAATACTTTTTATTTTACTATTTTATAAATAGAAAATACTATTATATTAAATATAGTTAAATATATTAGAAAATCTATATAACTAGTAGCTATAGCTTATATAATAAATAAAATATTTAAGAAATTAGAAATATTAGTTTAGGTATTTAATACTAATAAAATTATTTAATTTAAAGATAATAATATTAATATTCGAATATTACTAGGTTATAAATATATTATATAATTTCTATATTTCTAATTTATATTTTAAGAACCTTAAGGAAATATTAAATATAAAGAAATAATTAATACTAGAACTAAAATTAATATTTTTTCTGAAAAGATTTCTAGAAATATTAGTAAAGTAATATATAATACTATAGATTATTAAATATTTATTATTATTAGAACTGAATTTGGATTTATAGAAATAGTAAAGTTTAGAGCTAAGGTTATAAATAAAATAGAATATAAAGATATATTTTTTCTAGTTAAAAAAGCTCTAAAGATTTTATTTAATTAATTATTTTTAGTAAAAATAAAAATAAAAATTATATATAGAAATAATAATTTATAGAATAGAAGATTTACTAATTCTAAAAATAATTAGAATACTTATATTATTATAATTATTTTATCTTTAAAGAATACCGGAAAATAGAAAAAAATAATAGTTTAAGAATATTAAACTTCTAGAATTAAGGAATTAAGTAATATAAAATAAGAAACTAAAGATAAAAAGAAAAAATAAAGTCTAATATTATAACTAGTAGTAATATTAGAAGAAATAGAAAGATATTAGAATTTCTTATTAATTCTTTGATTTTAGGTTTAGAAGTTTAGGAAATTAATAATATTTTTAAGAAAACTAAAATAGAAAAGACTTTAATTAGAGTATTATTAAAAGTAATTCCGGATTTAATAGAAAAAAAAGTAAAAAGGATATTAAATAAAGATATTTCTAAAAGTAAAAGTAAAATAATACTTTCTAATAATAAAGAAATATATTTCCGAAGCTATAAAATATAGAATCTAAAACTAGAAAGAATTCTGAAATATATAAAAACTTAAAGAAAATATATTAGAATACTAGATAAAAAGGCATTTTTTATATCTAACTAGAAAGAAGCTAAATAAAAAGATTATAAATTCCAGAGATTAGATAAAAATAGTACTAGAGAAAATAGCTATAGCTTTTAAAAAAAGAATAATAATTGTAATTTATTTCTAGTTATAAAAATATAAAAAATAAAAAATAAGAAGATTTAACTAATAAATACTAATAATAGAACTAAAAAAGAACTAGATAAATATTTAAACTAGTTTAAAAGATCTAAAACTAGAAAATATTTATAAAAATATACTAAAAAGTATAAGAACTATTTTCTATTAAAAATATTAGCTATTTTAAAAGATTTATAACTTATTTCGAAATATCTTAAATAATTAGATATTAGTAACTAGTTCTAGGAAAGAAACTAGCTATATTTCGAGAATTAATAATTTACTAAAAAGATATAATTATATTTAATTAAAAAGAAATAGGAAAAGTCTATAAGAATATTAGTTTACTTATTCTAATTAAGACTATTAAATATAAGGTCTAATAAGAGAAGAATTTCCTATATCCTAAAATTCTAGTACTAATAATAATAAAAATATTATTAGAATATATAGATTATAGAATTCTTAAGAGATATAATAAATCTTATTAAAATATATAGTTTTTAGTTATAAAAAAGATTACTAGAAGTTATAAATTAATTAATACTATTATAAAAATAAATTTAATAATTCTATAAAATACTAATTTATTTTCGTTTATTAATAAAATCTTAGAGAAATTTACTAGATATATTTATATTTTTATAATTAATTTCTTTTTTAAATATAATTAACTTATATTAGATATTTATAATATTTCTAGAACTATTAAAAATAACTATATTATTTTAAAGAACTACTAATTCTATTATATAATTTATATAAATTATTATAACTATTCTAAAAAATTTATTTCCTAAAATTACTATACTATTTATTAATAATATTAGAATTAAAGAACCTTATATAAACTATAATAAATAATTTATTTTATCTAATATTTGGAGTTTTATATTTAAATACCTTTAAAACCTAAATATAATCTTAAATAGAATTAAATAAGCTAAAGCTAATATTAGAGAAAAATTATAGTTCTATTATAATAATATAATTATTATTAGCTTTATTTATAAAGTATTTAGAAAAAGCTTTTTAAGCTTAGAAATTACTAAAATCTTAAAATAGAAATATTATAATAATATAACTAAAAATAAAGTATTTATTAGAATTATTATTTACTATTATATTTAAATTGAGAGCTTTATAATTATTACTAAATCTATTTATTACTTAATAAGAAAAATATATAATATAGAACTAGAATAATAAATAAATATAAGCTATATAAATTCTTTAAAAAAAGCTTATTACTATTCTAATATTTTATAAATTATATTATAATTTATTAAAAAGTTAGAAAATAATTATATTAGTAATAAATACTAGTTTAAATAAATAGAATAGAACTCTTAATTAATATAATAATAAAAAGAAAAAGAGAATTATATAATATAAGTCTAGAATCTAAAATAATACTAAATAGAAATATAATACTATTAAGAGAAAATATTGAGAGCTAGTAAAATATTTATAAAAAGTATAATTATGGCTATATAGAGTTTATTTTATTCTTAAACTAGATACTAATATACTTGTTATATAGCTAAGTAAAGCGGCTATAGATTTTTCTAGAGCTTGAGTTATTTACTAGCTAATATAGATTTAATTATTTAATTTTAAAATTAAATATATTAAAGAAACCAAATATACTATTACTAATAAATTATTAAAATGCCTATAATAAGAAAGCAATACCGAAGATAATAAGAATATTAATAAATAGTTAATAATAGAGCTTAATACTATTAGAATAGTATTTATTAAATAGAAAGTTTAGTTAAAGAAAGAAGTTCCGATTTAGTTATATAATATTATTTTAAGAAATTAAACTTTTAAAATCTTTACTAGATATTTAGATAATAGTATCTAGTTACTAGAGATTAATAATTAAGGCCTTATTATATCTAGAAGCGAATTAATAGTATTAAAAAATAATAATATTCGAAAGTTATATAATAAAAGCTATAGTATTTTATATATAACCTTTAATAAAATAGTAAATAATAATACTAACTTCTATATTTTACTTAATAACCCGACTATTTTATTAGATTCTTTAAATAATAGCTATTTCGAATAATATAAGAATATTATATAATATTTTATAATATTTTCTAAACTAGAAAAAATATCTAGAACTGAGTTTCGAAAATTAAATAAAGAAGCTTTAAATTATAATATAAGAGATTAATTATTATAAAGAATTATATTTAAAATATATTTATTTTAATTTATTATTAATAATTAAGAATAAAGGAAAATTATTATTAAAAAACTATATAATAAAATTAGATATATTAGAAAAGAAAATACTTTTTATTTAGTAATTAGTTATTATTACTAGAAAGATTACTATAACTATATACGGAAATATATTAATACCTATAAGATTTATTAATATAAGAGTAAAAGAAAATAGAAAGAAGTTCTATATTTAATAAAAGCTATATTTCTTTTCTATTATCTTAAGATTAATATAGTTAAATTACTAGATTATAAAAAATATAACTTATTAGTTATTATTAGAAATAATTTCTTAAAATAAGTTAAAGTTAGACCTTTAAAGAACTTAACTAGTAAGAAGATTATAAAGTTTATTTAAAAGAAAATTATTTATAAATATAATTTATTTAGATAGCTTAAAATAAATAATAGATTAGAATTTAAAAAAGTAATAACTTAGGAATATAATAAGCTAGAAATTAATAGAATTATTATTTTAGCCTATAATTCTAAAGAAAATAGTATAATTAAAAAAGAATATTAACTAATTATTTAAGTACTTATTATATTTATAATAAATAGAAAAAAGTCTTAAATTAATTTATTATTATATATTCTATTTACTAATCGAGTTATTATATATAAACTAACTGAATTTATTTTCTTTTATATAATCTATAATAAAGAAGCTATATTATTTATAGAAATATATTTTCTAATTTAGAGAATATTTAAATAAAATAAAATAAAATTAGTAATAGAGAAATGCTTTTAGAAATATATATAAAGTAAATATAAATAAAAAATAAAAATATTAAAGAAACTAAAATAAAAAAGAATAAAAGAAACTAAAAAGAAAGAAATAATTTAATACTATTTACTAGATTTATTTAAAGCCTATTTCTAAAAAAATCTAGTTCTTATATATAATATTAAATTAATAAATTAAAACAAGTCAAGAAATATAAAGCTATTATATTACTAGCTTGGGCTATATAAAATAAGATATATGAATTAACTAAAAGAATATTATATACTAGAAAAGCTTAATAGTACTATATTTTAAAGAATATATACCGGGAATTAATTTAAATAATTTATTAAAAAAATAGATTCTGGTATTTTTCCAAAAATAAAATTAATAATAAATATATATTTATAAATAAATGTTTTAAGATAAATATAAAACTAGAAAAGAAAGTAATTATAGAATATTATAAGCAAAATAGTACTTAAGAGATTAAGAAAGCTACTAGTATTATTATATATATTCTAGAATTACCGGAATTAAAGAAAGTAAAATATATTTCTTTTATAAAGAATTAGGAAAAAGCATCTAATAATAGAAGCTCTTTTTAACTTGAAATAAAGCTTATTACTTCTAATTTTTTATATATTTTTCAATTTTTTATTCTAATTATTATTTATAGTCTTTAGAGACTATTATTATTAGATTACTATTCTGGAAATCAGATAAGCTTTACTATTACTCATTTTTTATTATTATCTAATTATTACTACTAGATAGTATTTTTAATATAAGATTCTATTATTAGATTTTAGAAATTAAATATAAAGTATTTCTTTTAATATAAAATTAAATAAAGAATTAAAAAGTTATCTTATAAATTCTTAATTCCGAACTATAATACTTTTTAAAAAGTTCTTATAATATAAATAGTTATTATATATAAAAAAAAGAAAGAAAAAAAAGGAAGCCTTTTATATATCTTTTATAAAACTAGAAGCTTTTTAGAAGCTCTATTTACTTTTTTAACTAGCTATTCTTATAGCTTATACTAGTTTAAAGCTTAACTATAATACTAGTAAATCTTAATTTTAACTTAAACTATTATTATAAATTTACTTATAATATTTAAGTAAACTTTCTAATTAGAAGTTATATATAAACGAAATAGCTAAACTAAAAGCCTTATAAGAAAAAAGGAAAATATTATTAAATCTAATAGTTATTTTGGAAAGTATTTAATAATATATAATTCTAGAAATCTTTCGAATATTAAATAAACTAGATCTATTTATTTAAAACCTATTTTATATTTAGCTTACCTTATATAAAAAACTTATTTTTCTTCTATATAATTATAGTTATATTTAAAGTATATATTAAGGCTTAATAAATATATTATATATTTCTATTTCTATATAAAGATAACTTTTTTTATATAAAATCTATTCTTTAATTAAGATATTATTTTATTACCGGAAATTAATTACTTTTTTAAAAAGCTAATATAATTTAATAATTCTTGTTATTAAATATTATCTAAATAATTAAAAAGATATCTTTAATTCTATATTCTTAATACTAATTTAGAATATTTAATTTTTCTATATTTTATATTAACTTTAATATTTATTATTTTAAACTTAATAATAGTATTATAAACTCTATTTATATTATCTTATAATTCTTTTTTTTATAATTTCTAAAGCCTTTAATATTATTTTAAAATTTTAATTAATTAAATAGTTTTATATTATATAAAGTCGATTTTAATAAATATTAAATAAATATAATTAGCTTTTAAAAGAGATATAAATTAGTTTCAGAAAAAGTAATATTTTATTCTAAACTATTTTCTAATTCTATTATTCTAACTTTTTTTCTATTAATATTTATTTTATATTTTTCTAATATCTTTAATATATTTTGTCTTTTATATATTTCTTATATAATTTTCTTTCTTTTATATTATTTTTTAAGTTAATAAAAACGTTTTTAAAGAAATAAAGAAATTAGAATACATTTATATTATAAAATCTTTATTATTTTCTTTTATATTCTAATATTTTAAATATTATTATTATATTTATATTTCTATTTTATTATCTTTTTATTTTCTTATTATTACTATTTAGTTTAATTTACCTTAACTATTTCCTAGATTATATTTCCTTAGATATATATATTTATATTCTTTTCTATAATAAAAGCCTAATTTTATATTTTACTTTTTATAATTATTCTTAATTTATAATTATATTATCTTAAATATATCTAATTATTATATTTATTTTCCCTATTATATATATTACTATTTTAGCTTTATTTTCTTATTAGAAAAAAAGAAAAACTCGAATATATATAATATCTTTCTATAATTCAAGTTTATTCTAATTTATTCTTTATTTTAGAAAGTATTTAAAAGAAATTCTTATAATCTCAAGAACTTTTAATTTTATAACCTATAACTATTATACTAATAATATTTTTATAACTTCTTTAAAAATAATAAAATAGCTAAAAAATAGATTCCTTAAACTAATAAAATATAATAGCTAGTTCTTATAAGCTATAGTATTATTAAAAGCTTATAAATTAATAGTATTAAAGTTTAGAGTATTAAAAGAGTTTAGGTAATTATAGAAGGCCTACTAATATTAGAAAAGATAGCTATAATTACTAAATTTAATATAAATATTCTAGATAAACTAAGTAGTATATATAATAAACTCTTAAAATAGAAAACCTTTATTAGAAACGAAACTAGACTAGAATTAACTAAAAAAGAACTAAAGAATTATTAAGCTAATAATAGAAAATTCGAGAATATTATTAAAGGTATTACTAAAAGTAAATAAAAGAAGCTTAATAAAATTAAAACTATAGTAAATAATCTAGAAACTAAGAATTAGAATAGAATTATATTATATAATAAAGCTTTTAGCTAAAATATTAATAATATTTATAATAACCTTAATAAAAACATTTATAAGAAGTTATATTTCTTTTTTAAAATAAAACCTTTAATATATAAAGCCATTTAGTTAATTAATAAAGCTATTTTAAATATATTAAAAATAAAAAGTATTAAAATACTAGTATATTTACTAGATTAGATATTACTAAGGTATTTAAATATACTAAAGCTATTTCGGAACCTAAAGAATTAGATTTTAAGCTATTATTAGCTAATAATCTTAAGGCTAGATAATATATCTTTAATATTTCTAGAATTTTAATTAAGGAAATTTATAATAATAAGCCTTTTTCTACTTTCTAAAATAACTTCAAAAAATAGGCCCTTATTATAATTTCAGCTTTAATTTAATTACATTTAGCTAATAAGAATAGAACTAATTTAATATAGTCTAGTAATAAATCTACTAGTAAGACTAATAAAACTAGTATAACTAAATAAAAAGAATCTAGTAAGAAAAAAAATAAGTAAAATTATTATAAATTATAATAATCTCTAATATTTTATAAAAATAAAATATTTAAAAAGCTATTAAATATATTAGATAATATATTTTATAATATATAATTTTAATATTATTTATTATAGAAATATCTTAAATCTAATAAATAAATCTAATAAAAGATCTAATTATAAAAAAGGTTTTATTAATATAATTTAGCTTTTAATCTTTTAAAATAAACTAAAGAAAGCTTTTATAATTATAATTTAGAGGTTTTTATAAATATTTAAAGAGTTCCTTTTTTAAAATAAGTATTATTTAATATTTATTATATTTATAATAATTAAAGAAAAATATTTATTATAAAATAAATAAATAGATTATTTTATAGATTTCTTAATTATAGAATTAGTTAAGAAATAAAATATAGAGAAATGCCTTAAAAGCTTTATTATTATAGTTAAGATAATAGAAATATTTATAATTATATTATTTAATAGAATTAAAAACTTTTTAATTTCTCGAGTTTTTAAATTAAATAATTATAAATATTTAATTCCTTATATATAAATATATATAGCTACTAAAAAAGCTATAGTATTAGTTTCTTTATTTAAATCTCTTTTAGATATTATCTAAATAATTTAGAGAAATAATTTTTAATATTAGAATATCTTAAAATAAAGGCTTAATAAAAGAAATACTAAAAGAAAAGAAATCTAAAAAAATAATTTAGGCCTATTTAGATACTATTTAAGAATTATTATATCTAATAATTCTGCTTTATATTAAGAAATTATAAAGTTTTATTATAATAATCTAATAGCTAAATATTATAGAATAGAGAAAACTTTTAAGCTTTTTAAAAGATTTTAGTATTAGAAAAATATAAAAAGAAATATTTATAAATATTATTAAAAATATAATATTTACTAAAGAATTAAGGCTAAAAGATATTTATTATATAGTTTATTTAATAGTTTATTATAGCCTAAAAGATTCTAGAATAAAATTTCTATAGATTTTATTATAGGTTTATTATTATATAAAAACCTAATAAAAGATCCCGATTTTAATATAATTCTTATAGTTAATAACTAGTATTTTAAAATAGTAAAATATATTATATATTATAAAATAGTTAATTTTCTGAAACTTATTAAAATTATATAAAAATATATTTTCTCGATTTTTAGCTTTTTTAATAGAATTATTTCCGATTAAAAAACAGTATTTACTAGCTAGTTCTAGTTTACTTTTATTTAATATATAAATAGTATTTAAATATGGTTTATTATTTTTAAATAAATAAATATATAAAAAAATAAAATTAGATTTTAAAATACTATTTAAAATATTATTATAATATCTAAAAAATTAACTAGTTTAAAAAGTTATTTTTTATAAGATTTATATATAATAACTTAAAATATTAAGTTTTATAAAATATATCTTTTTATATATATTATAAATACTATTTTTAACTTTTATAAAATCCTTAAAATAAAATAGAAAAAGCTTAAAAACTTAAACTAAAATTTATAAGTCTATTAGTAATTTAATATATAAATTAGAATTATTAAATATATATAATTATTTATATCTAACTTTTTATATTTCCTTTTTTAAAAAATATATAATAAAAAAAAATTAGAAGTTATATTTATATTTTTTTTTTTAGGAAACTTCTGGAATTAGTAAATAAAAATAAAAAATAAAAATAGGAAATAGAAGCTATTATTAATTATTAATAAAATAATAAAAGCAAGAAATAATAATATTTAATTAAATAGAAAGCCTGGCTTAAAAATTATAATATCTAATTATTTACTTTTTCTAACTTTAAAAATTTTAAGAAATTTCTGAAATTATATAACTAAAACTATAACTTGAAATTTGAAATTATTTTTTAATAATTTCTTAAAATTAAAAAGAATTCTAAACTATTAAGAAAAAGACTATTTAAAAGAAAGAAAGAACCTAAATAGCTAAAAAGGAGCCCGGAATAATAATAGAAATATTCTTTTTTTAGAGTTTTTTATTTATAAAAATTATATTTAAATTATTAGAAAAAGATTTAGAATTAAAAAAGATTTATTATAAGTAAACTAGCTATAAATATCTTAAATAAATAAACTCTAATTTCTAAAATAAAAATACTAAATACTAGCTTTATTTAGAACTTAGTAAAAAATCGAGTAATATTTTCTGAAATCTATTTATTTCTTAATAAGATATAATTATACTATAATAATATTAGTATTAAAAATATTAAAAAAAGTAAATAAAAAACCTATAATAGTTATATATATTTTATAAAAGACTCGAATTTCTGAAATTAAATCTCGAATAGTTATAAATATTATATTATTAGTATTTAAAGTATTACTAGTAGCTTATTTGGAAATTTTAGTAATAAGTTTAGTAATAAAATTAATATTTTTAAAAAAAAACTTATTTTTAAAATACTAATCTAAATAGTATTATTATTTATTTTATTAAAACGAAAAAAAGAATTCCGAAACTTATTAGCCTTTTTCTAGTTTTTAAAAACCTAATTAATAGTATTATTTATATTAGTATAATATTATTTAGAATATTTTTTAAGAAATTTCTTAAAAGTTATAATAGTATTTTTCTAGAACTAATAAGCTTCTAATAAATAATAAGGAATCTAAAACTATATTAGCTTTAATAAATTTTAAAGCTAAAAAACTTATTAATATATAAGATTTAGAATTCTTATTATAATAGTTATAATTCTTTTTATTAGATACTATAATATATAAGATAAAGAAATTAATAAATAAATACTTAAAATATTTCAAATATTTATTAGTAATAGAAAAAGAAACTAGAAAGTAATAATAAAAAAAGTTATTATATATATAGTTATTAGAAAAAAAGAAAATATATAATAATATAAAGAGATTCTTTTATAGAAATAAAGAACTATCTAAATTAGCTATTAGTTTTTATATTAGTTTTAATTAGAAATTAGTATAACTAATTAATATATGTTTCTAGAAGTTTCTTATTATTAGTTTACTAGAAATATATAATATTATTATATAATTATAAAATACTATTTATATAAATTAGTAAAGTTATTTATTTAGAAATAGGAATTATAATATTATAGTATTAATATACGAGTTTAGGGCCGCTTCGCTAAAATTATTACTAGTGGCCCTATATAAGCTTTGGGGCTAGTAATAATTTTGCCCTAAACTCGTCCCGAGTAGCTCTAAGTAATACTTCTTAGTAATAAACCCTTTATAAACTCTTTATAAATTATATAAAAAAGAAAATAGCTTATAAATATATAAAATTATTTATAAATAAGCTAAAACTATTCTCTTAATTTATATTTTAATAACTAAGATTTAAAATTAATATATATAAATTATTTAAAAAAAAGTAAAAGTTTATTAAGCTTTATATAATATTTTTATTTACTTTAATAAATCTTTGTTTTTAATTTTAATTTCTTTTTAAAATTCTTTTATTAATAAATATTATATAAAGAAAGGTTTTAATAAAAGTAATTTATTAATATTAAATATAAAAATATATTTTAATAAATCTTTTAATATTTTTCTTAATATAAAATATTTATATAAAATTATTTTTAAAAAAAAGTCTTTAAATATAAAATAAAAATTCTATATATATAAAAGATTTTAATTAAAAAAGCTCTTTAAAAACTTTATATTATTAAATATATTAAAAATATAAATTATTTTTAAAATCTTTCTTAAATTAAAATATTTAAAGATATATTACTTAATTTGAGAATTATTTTAATAAGAATTTTAATATTTTTATAAATTAATAAAATTCAATTTAATATAATTTACTTTTAATAAAAGGATTTAATTTCTTATATTACCTTATTAAATTATAATAAACTTTCTTTTATTAATTTAATTTATAAAACTCTTTTTATATTATATTATATTTTTAAATAAATAATTTTATAATTCTTAAATTTTAAACTTAATATAAGTTCTTTAAATTATTAAAATTATTAATTATATATTTTATTATTTATATATATAAAAACTTATATTTATAAACTTTTATTTTATATATTTAGTTTAATTAATTTTTTTATTTTTTATTTCTAATATTAATTATATAAAAACTTAATTAAAATTTATAAAAAGCCTTTTTATTATAATAAAAAATAATATTATTTTTATAAAGCTTTCTTATCTTTTTCTTTTCTCTTATATTTTTTTTATATAAAATATTTTTTTAATTTATATTTTAATTAAATATATAATATTAATATAATTCTTTTAAATATTAAATTTAATAGAATAAAAATTATAATAAATCTAAATTTAAAATATATAAAAAATATCTTATATATAAAAAATATCTTATATATTAAAATTTATAATTATTAAATCTTAATAATATAAGTCTAATAAAATAAAATTTTATAATATAAGTACTTTAAATAAAAATAATAATAAATAAGTTTAAAAAATTAATTTAAATATATATAAATTATAAAATAATAAAAGTTTTTAAGCTTTATATAATATTTTTATTTATTTTAATAAATTCTTATTTTTAATTCTAAATTCTTTTATTAATAAGTATTATATAAAGAAATTTATTAATATTAAATAATATTTTTCTTTACTTTTCTTTAAATATAAAAGTATATTTTAATAAATCTTTTAATATTTTAAGTTATTTATAAATTTTTAAAATAAATTATTATTAAAAGTTAATAATATTTATTTAATATAAGTTTTCTTTAATATAAATTTATTTTAAAAATAGTCTTTAAATATTAAATATAATTTTTATATAATAATTTTAAAAGACTTTAATTAAAAGAGCTTTTTAAAAAAATATTATTAAATATATTTCTTATATTTCTTATATTATATATTATATTTTTAAATAATTAATTTTATAATTTCTTAAATAATTTCTTTAAATTCTTAATATTATTATATAATAACTATAGGCTAATTATATATATTTTTCTTTTCTTAAAAATTAAAATATATTATAATTATATTATATTTATAAACTTTTATTTAATATATTAAATTTAGTTTATTTTTATTTTTATTTCTAATATAAATTATATAAAAAAATTAATTAAAGTTTATAAAAAATCTTTTTATTATAAAAGAAATATTATTATTTATATAAAGCTTTCTTAACTTTTTCTTTTTTTATATTCTTTTTTATATCTTATTTATATTTATAAAACTTATTACTTTTCTTTATAAATTATTATAGCTTTTATTTATTTATATAAAATTTTCTTTTTCTTTTTATAAATTCTTATAGTTTTATTTATATATATAAAGCTTTCTTTTTTTTTTCTATAAGTTCTTTTAAATTTTAATTATATTTATAAAGTTTTTTTTATAAACTATTATAGCTCTTATTTTTTTTATAAAGCTTTTTTCTTTTTATAAGTTCTTTAAGCCTTATTTGCCTATATAAGTTTCTTATTACTTATACTCTTATTTATAGCTTTCTTTTAGCTCTTATTTATATTTATAAAGCCTTCTTATAAGCCCTTTTAAGTCTTACTTATTTTTATAAAGCTTTTTCTTTCTTTTATAATTTTTCTTAAATTATCTTATAAGTTTATAAAGCTTCTTCTTTTCTTATATAAATTCTTATAGCCTTATTCTTATTTATAAAGCTCTCTCTTATATTTATAGAACTTTCCTTAAGCTCGCTAGGTATTAGGATTATGGTATATAAAAGTTTTAATATTTATTATATAACCTATATTTTTTAGAAAATCCTAAGAGCTAGCAAGAGCTTAAGAATTCCCCTTATCTTATCTCTCCCGAGTATTAAAAAATCGTAATAAAAGCCCCTCGTATTCTAGAACCACTATAATAGCTAGTATTATATAGTTAATACGGATATAGTTTTAGTTAAAGAAGTTAGTTTTAGCTAAAATTCCAAGCTATAGTTCAAACCAAGCTCGCTTTCAAAGCTCGGCGTTTTAGTAGTCTTGGCCATACTTACTTATTTACTGCCACACCTCACTCCTATCTTCCTTAGCTTTAAATTCTTAAGATATAGGAAATTATTAATCTTTAAGCCTCGTTTTATTACTCTATTCCTGCCGTTATAATCACTAAAATAGAGAGAAAGGTACTTGAGCTTCTCCTCTCTAATCCCTAGCTATATCCTAAGGATTTGGACATAATCGCATTCCAATATGTAATTTCCTAGAAGAAGGCGATTCTGGTATTCCTTACATAACCTGTATTTTTAGGGAGCCCCGAGAGCTAGCGAGAGCTAGCGAGAGCCTTAAGAATTCCCCTTATCCCACTTCTCCCGAGTATTATAAAAAATCATAATAAAAGCCCCTTATATTCCAGAACTACTAAAATATAAAGAAAGATATTTGAGCTTCTCCTCTCTTATCCTAAGCTAAGCCCTAAGGATTTAAACGTAATTATATTCCGATATGTAATTCCCTAGATAGAGAAGATTCTAGTATTTCTTATATAACCCGTATTTTTCAGGAAGCCCCGGGAGCCAATTACTTAAGGGTAGTCCAAACGTATAATAATATAAAGAAGTGAAAATATAGAATAGAGAGCCCTATAAATAATAGTAATAAAATACTATACTATTTCTATAATATTATAATTTAAAGCCTAGAAAAAAGGAAATAGATATTCCTTAATTAGTAAGATATTAAGAAATTCCGAAAGAGAAGTCTATTTTAGTAATAGAATAGTACTAGAAATATTACTATTTGAGCCTATTACTAGTATAGCTAGTTATAAATAGTATATACTATGGATTCTAGTTATATAAGTAACTGGATTTAAAATAGTATATAAGAAAAGCAAAGAGATACTATTTAAACTACTATTATAATATTAAAGGCTTAATCTATTAGTATAATATTAGTAGTATAAATAGTTCTTAAAAAAGACTTTTACTAGAGCTATTAAGACTTGGGAACTTAATATATCTGAATTATTAAGATATTAGAATATTATTTATATACTAAATAAGCCGGCTTTTAAAGAAGAATTATTATAAGCTAACTATAATAATCCTATAAATAGGTATTTTAGTATTAGTAAGATATTAGAAATCTTCTAGAAAAAGTATTTCTAATAAAATATAAAAAAGAATATAAAAGACTATATTAGAACTTGTTTTATATATTAATAGACTAAAGTAAAGAAATATCTACTATATAGTATACTTAGTTTATTCTTCCTTCTTTCCAAGCTATAATAAGAAATTACTATAAACTTTATTATAGAGCTATTCTTTTCTAGGTTTTATAGTAAGATATATAATTCTATACTTATTATTATTAATAAATATACGAAAATAATATAATATATTCCGATTAATAAAGAGATCTTAGCTTTTGAATTAGTAGAACTATTTATATATTATATTATTAAAGACTTTAATATACCTATAAATATAATTTCTAATAAAAGATCTATTTTTATAAGCAAGTTCTAATTAAGTTTATACTTCTATTTAAAAGTTTAATAATAGCTAAATATAGTATTTCATTTATAAACTAATAGATAAATAGAGAATCTAAACTAAACTCTAGAATAGTACTTGAAATATTATACTAGCTACTAGTAAAATAACTAGATAATAAAGCTTATTCTTATAGAATTTATATATAATAATTCTATATATTTAATAATAGGAATTTCTCTATTCTATATATTATATGAATTTTATTCTAGTATTAAACTATATATTAAAAATAATATTTTAGAAGAAGAAGTACTAGTAATATAGGAAAAAGTATAAAGAATTCAAATAGAATAAGAAGTAATAGAAAAGTAATAGTAAGAAGTAGTAAATATATAGAAAAAGTACTATAATAAGAAATATATTAATAAGGAATTTAATATATATAATAAAGTTATATTTTATATAAAGAATATTTAATAGCTATAACCTAGTATAAAGCTAGTAGATAGATATCTCGGCTTCTTTAAAATTCTAGAAGTTATAGGAATATATAAACAGGTATATTATTTGGAATTATTACTATTATATTAGATCTATAATATTTTCTATATTTCCTTCTTGGAACTATAGTATTTATAAGCTAGTACTATAGTAGAACCAGAACTAGTCAAGATTAAAGGCAAAAAAGAATTTAAAATAGAATCTATTATAGCCTATAGAGAAGACAGAAAAGAAAAAAAATATCTCGTTTATTAAAAAGGCTACTTACTAGCGAATAATATATAGGAACTACTAAATAATCTAGAGAATATAGTTCAAGAATTATAAGAATACTTGGAAAAAAGTAATATTATAATACTATTAGCTAAATAGAAATATAAAAAATAAATACTTTTATTAAGAAACTATTAAAAACTATATATTTATTCTTAGAAAAACTATATAAAAATTATTAAAAACTCTAAAAACTTTAATTTCTATATTTTATAAATACCCTACTCTTATAATTACTCTTTATTATTCTTATTATTATTCTTATTAGAATTCTCTCGAGAAATAGATAGTAAATTAGCCTATAAAGCTATTAGCTATTAGTAAGAAATAAGAAAGAAATAAGCTTATTTAATATTAAAGAATATTAACTATACTATTAAGAGTACTTTATATTTATACTAAGCTAGTAAGAATTACTTAACTTATTCCTTAGATTATTAGGGAAATCCGTTAGCCTTAAATAATAGCTTTAATATAAGAAGTATATACTATTTAGTATAGAAGAAAAGTAGTAATAGCCTTTTTTCTTTCGGGTAAAAAATAGAAAAGATACTTATATATATTAATAGCTTAAAAAAAGTAGTTTAACTATATTATATATACTTAAAAAACCTTAGATAGTATTAGAATAGGGAATAAATAAAGGAAATTATAACTTATAGAATTATATTTTTTATTCTTAGAATAGTAATAATTATATATTAAGTAATTATTACTTTTAATATAAGTAAGATCGGGAAACTTAGTAATATTCTTAGAATATTAAAGATAGTAAGGGCAAATTAAGGATATAGGAATATTAGCTAAATAGATAGTAATAGGCTAATAAGTACTAAAAGAAGTATTTATTTTAATAAATAAAAAAATAGAAGAAGAAATTAGAAAAGAATTTAAATAAAGCCTAAATAAAGTTTAAAGGAGCTTAAAAGAGCTTAAAAAAGGCTTGAAAAAGGAAGGCAAGAAATAAGGAGAAACTAGATATAGTATTATAGTTAAGGAAAAAGAAGGTTAATTAGTAGGAAAAAAGAGGCCTTTTATAATACTCTTTCTCTAAATAGTAATTACAAATTCGAAACCGGCTCTATATTAGGAATATCTAGAAAATTCCAAAAAAGGAATTTATAAATAAACCAGAAGATTAGATTAACTTTTCCAAGCTTTTAGGCCTATAGAATAATAATTTATTTATAAATAGAGGCTAAGTTAAAATTTATAAACTAATTAGAAGACCGGAAGAGCTTTCTATCTAATAGTATATATTATACCCGTATTACCTTTATAAAAAGAAATTACTAGAGATAATTTACAAGTTAGCTAGGCAGGGTTAGTAAACTATATTCTTAAGTCTATTACCTAGTATAATAATAGAGTAATTATAAGAAGTCTTTAGAGAGAACTAGTAGCCGGAAAAGTTTTAGGGAATTATTTATAAAGCTATTTATAGTTCTCTCAGGCCTCTTAGAAATAAGAGCCCAAAAAAGAAGTTAATATAATAGGTATATATAATAGTATATAAATAGGTATTAGATATTATAGATCTAGTTTCCTATTTTAGATAAAGCTTATAATCGGAATTATATAAGTAATTGGAATTATACGAATTATATAGGATTATATTTCCTAGTTAAGTAAAGTACTTTATAGGCTTGGCTAAGTATTAGGGAATATAAAGAGAGATATTTTTAGCTTTAGAAAAGAGGTATTAATTAGTCTTTTATTAGAATTAATTCTTGGAATTAGTTATACTTGCAAGTATTACTTTATAGCTTACTTACTTTAATTATTTATATATTACCCTATTATTATATGTTTTATAATAGGACTTATATATTAAAGTTAAAGTATTCTAATAAAAGCAAGAATTAATAGATATAATTAACTAATATATCCTATAATTAGAATAATATAAGAATACTTTTAGGAATATTTTATAGTTTATTATATTTTATAGAAACTTTATTTATAAGTCTATTTCGTTTTCCTTAATAATTTCTATTAAAGAACTTCCTAAAATAGGATTAGAATCTATTTCCTTTTCTAATATAATAAGTTTTAAAAGTAATCTTAATACTATTTATTAGAAGCTATTATATAATATCCTAAAAATATATTTAAACTAAAAAAAGCTTTTTAAGATCCAGATACCTGATTTATATTATAGAAAGTTTATTAAGAAATAAAGAATATTTATATTTTTCTAGAAAGTAGTTTTTAGAACCTAATTTTAAACTTATAATAGATACTTTTCTAGAATTAATTCTATTATAAGTACTTTTAGAAACAAATCTTATAATACTTAAGAGGCTATAATAAAGTAAAGCCTACTATTATATAAGGTTTATTAGAAGTAATTTAAGGCTTATTTAGCTAATTTATTTCAAGTACTTTAAATCCGTTAGTAAAATATCTTTAAGGAACTCCGAGATCTTTATTAAAAAAATAGTAAAATAGTTATTAAATTATATATTCGAATAATTAGTCTCAAATTAATTAGAACCTATATCTTAAAAAAAACTGGGTCCGGATTTCTAATATTACTTTATCTAACTATAAAACTTATTAGATACTTATATTTATTTTCTTAGGAAATAAGATAATATCTATTTCTAAAAACTTTAATTTAGTGAATTCTAATTTATAAGACTATTAAAAAAGAAAAGAGAAATTCCGAAAATTATATAAGAAACCATTAGATAATACTTTAGCTTCTTTAAGGCTTTAATAAAGTACTAGTTCTATTTTAGATATAGTTTATTAGACTTATAAATAAATAAAATATTTCTTAGAAAATATAAAATATTCTAAATATATTAAATAGGTTTAGTAAAACTCTAGTAAAGCCAAAACTATAGAAGAGTTAAGGCATTTATAAAAGTAGATTAATACTATTATTATAAAGAAGTATTCTAGAAAAGATTCTTTTAAGAATTAGGGAAAAAAAGGCCAAATCTTAAATATTAATAATTTTGGCTATAATAAAAAAGATATATTACTTTATATAACTATTTAAGTAAAATTAATATAACCAGAAGTAAATATCTTAGAAATATATAATAAACTTAATAATATTAAATCAGATTATAACTTCCTTAATAATAATTAAAATTAAAGCAGGGGCTTTATTATCTTAGCTAAATATAATTAAGAATTTATAACCTTTTATAAGAATAAATTTAAGGCCTATTAAGCCTATAATCTTGAGATATTTATTATAAATAATTATAGTAAGATATATTCTTTTAAGTTCCGGTTCTATAAATATAAAAATATTAGCTCTTATAGCCTTATTTTTAGTATAGAATTTTATAAAGTAATTCTTATATAATATATAAATTATATTAAGAAACAATAGATATATATACTTATATAGCCTAATAATATTAATATCCTAATATTAAAAGAGTTTAATAAGAAGCTTAGCTAGTATTCTAAGCTAGTATTTCAAGTTTTATTTTTAACTAAAAGCAAATATAACTATTTTAGATAATAGGCTTTATATATTTATAATAATTATTAGATTTCTGCTTTATTATATAGTTCTAGTAATACTAAATAGGAGTTTTTAATATAATAAATTAATACTTTCCGGAAAGAAGCCTTAGAAGTATTTATTTATTTCCAGAATAATAAATACGAAAATTTCTTAGAGGTTTTTAATTCTAATAAAGCTTTAGAATTTTCTAATCTTAGTAATATTAAATACTTTATTAATATAGATAGTATAATCCCATATAGACCTTTATATAATCTATTAGAGACCTAATTAGAAGTATTATATTTATATTTATAGAATATATTTTATAAATATTAAATAAGGCCTAGTAAAAGCTTAATAGAAATACTTATTCTTTTTATTTCTAAAAAGAATAAAGGGCTATATCTTTATATTAATTATTATAAACTTAATTAAGTTATAATTAAGAATTAGTATTTGCTTTCTTTTATTAATAAGACTCTTAACTAGCTCCGAGAAACTAAAATCTTTATAAAGTTAGATTTTAAGAATATATATTATTAGATAAGAATTCGTAAAGAATATAAATAAAAGATAACTTTTAGAATCTATTATAGCTATTTTAAATATCTTATAATACCTTTTTGGCTAGCTAATATACTAGTTATATTTTAAGTATATATTAATATTATATTTATAAGACTTCTAAATTATTTTATAATAGTTTATTTAGATAATATCTTTATTTATTCCCGAAATAAAAATAAATATTATAATTATATTTACTAGATATTTATTAGGCTATATAAAAATAACTTATTTATAAACTTAGTAAATATAAGTTTAATATTAAAGAAGTCAAATTCTTAGACTTTCTTATTAGAATAAAAGATATTTATATGAATTCTAAACGAGTTTATAATATTATTAAATAGCTAAAACTAGAATTATTCTATAATATTTAAGTATTTCTTAAATTTACTAATTTCTATTATAGGTTTATTTACTATTATTTTCAGGTAATTATAGACTTAATAGATTTCTTAAAAGAAATAAAAAAGGGCCGGAAATCCGGTTTCTTTATATAAATAGATAAAGTAGCTAAAAGCTTTAAAACTTTAAAAAAAAAACTTTTATTATAATACTTATTCTAATCTATTTTAATTCTTTTAAGAAAATTTATATTAAAACTAATATATTAAAATTCGTAATTACTAATACTATTTTATAATAAGTTAATTCTAGTAATAGCCCAAAAAAATACTAATATTTAGTAATATTCTAGTTCCGGAAACTTTCTAGAACTAAATATAATTATAGTACCTGTTACGAAACTGGATTCTGGACTTGGAAAGCAGGTAAAGTGGCTCTTAATCCGAGGATTCTAAACTAAGGAGGAAAGCTCGTAAGTACAGGAGCTTTGGTATTCTAAATACTAGCTAGCCGCATATATTATTGCATAATCACGTGACGCTAAATTTACTAGTAAAGCGGCAGAGCATAATAGTACCTATAATAGAGAATTATTTATAATTATTAAAGCTTTTAAGTATTAGTACTATTATCTTAAAGAGTTCAGGTTTATAATTAAGGTTATTATAGACTATAATAACCTCTAATACTTTATAGAAATAAAGTATCTAAAGAGCTATTAAATATATTAGATAATATATCTTATAATATATGATTTTAATATTATTTACTATAGAGGTACCTTAAATCCAGTAAATAAACCTAGTAGAAGGCCTAATTATAAAAGTCCTATTAATATAACTTGACTTCTAATTTTTTAGAATAAGCTAAAAAGAGCTTTTATAATTATAATTTAGAGGTTCTTATAAATATCTAAAGAGTTTTCTTTTTAGAATAAGTATTATTTAATATTTACTATATTTATAATAACTAAAAAGAAATATTTATTATAAAATAAGTAAATAGATTATCTTATAGATTTCTTAACTATAGAATTAGTTAAGAAGTAAAATATAGGAAAATACCTTAAAGACTTTATTACTATAGCTAAGGTAATAGAAATATCTATAATTATATTATTTAATAGAATTAAAGACTTTTTGGTTTCTCGAGTTTTTAAATTAGATAATTATAAATATTTAATTTCCTGTATATAAATATATATAGCTACTAAAAGAGCTATAGTACTAGCTCCTTTATCTAAATTCCTTCTAGATATTATCTAAATAGCTTAAAGAAATAATTCTTAATATTAGAATATCTTAAAATAAAAGCTTAATAAAAGAAATATTAAAGAAAAAAAAATCTGGACAAATAATTCGAACTTATTTAAGTATTATTCAAGAATTATTATATTTAATAATTCCGCTTTATATTAAAAAGTTATAAAGATTTATTATAATAACCTAATAACTAGATATTATAAAATAAAAAAGACTTTTAAATTTCTTAGAAAATCCTAGTATTAGGAAAATATAAAAGAAAATATTTATAAGTATTATTAAGAATATAATATTTACTAGAAAATTAAAGCTAAGAAGTATTTACTATAGCCTAAAAGATTCTGGAATAAGATCTCTATAAATTTTATTATAGGCTTATTATTATATAAGAATCTAATAAAAGATTCCGATTTTAATATAATTCTTATAATTATTAATTAATATTCTAAAATAATAAAATATATTATATATTATAAAATAATTAACTTTCCGGAGCTTACTAAAATTATATAAGAATATATTTTCTTAATCTTTAGCTTTTCTAATAAAATTATTTCAGATTAAGAAATAATATTTACTAGCTAATTCTAGTCTGCTTTTTATTTCTATTTAATATATAAATAGTATTTAAATATAGCTTATTATTCTTAGATAAATAATTAAATAAAAAGGCAAAACTAGACCCTGGAATATTACTTAAAATATTATTATAATATTTAAAAGAATAACTAATTTAAGAAATTTATCTTTTATAGAATTTATATATAATAACTTAAAATATTAGGTTTTATAAGATATATCTTTTTATATATATTATAAATATTATTCTTAACTTTTATAAAATCCTAAGAATAAAATTATAAAAAAAGTATTAGCTATATATAAGAAACTAGAAACCCTTAAAATAAAGTAGAAAAAGCTTAAGAATTTATAATATTATATATAAAATAACCGGGAAACCTATTATAATAAATACTAATTAGCTAAATACTATTCTAAAAAAGCCTAAATAATACTATTAGTATAGCTATTCCTTTGGGAGTCACGTGTGTAGTCACGGGATACGGGATACGGGATATAGGTAATGGGATATAAGTAATAGGATATAGGATACGAGATATGGTTATATGACCTCGTATTTCATTAGTAACTTGACTAGTAAACTAGACCCCTTTAGGCTTAGTAGATTTAGGAATTACATATTAATACTATAATACTATAATTCCTACTTCTGAAAAATAATAATTTTACTAACTAATATAACTAGTATTTCTATACTTATATAATAGTACTATATATTACTAGTAAACTAATACTAATTAGTTTATATATATAGATTAGAGAAAATTTTAGATTAGTCTTAAAAGCATTCGGTAGCCTAAGACAAATCTAGTCTATTCTATATTAAAGGGGGGAACTACTTATTAACTTTACGAAAGTATTTAATAGCCTATAGAGAAGATATCTAGCTCTTACTAATTAATAAGCGGTTAGCTATTTGACTATCTATTTATTTAACTTTTACTATTCTTTAAAACTAACTTCTTTTGGCCCCAAGACTATTTTCTTAGAAACTATCTTTTCTACTTATATAATACTTGTATCTATAAGACTCTCTCTCCGGAATATATACCCTATATATACCCTTAAAGCTATTTAACTACTACTTCGATTTTACTATTAAATCGAGTTCTTTAAGCTTTAGATCCTTCCGGAATCGTAATATTTCACTTTCTAAATTTCTTATTATAGACGAAATATTTAAGAGTAAAATATTTACTTTAATATCCATAATATCCCTAGATATCTGGGGTATCTGGTATCTAAACCAGGTATCTGGATATCTTTATTACTAAACCCTTTCTATAAACCTATTATAAACTACCTTACCTTTAAATCCCTCCTATTACGAACTATATATATATACTAGAGAGAATCTGAACTCGGTTTAGTATAAATACTAATAAAGGAAAGAAACTAATTAAGAAATAGGAGAATAGTATTAATCCGGTAACTATAATAAAGGCTAAACTTCAGGAATATATAATTATTAAGATATATTAGTATATCTTATATAGGAAAAGTAATAATAATCTATAGAATCTATTCCAGGATAACTTCAAAAACTTTAATACTATAGTATATAGTCTAATTAATTATATTCTTATATAAAATCTTTAAGCCTAACTTTAGTATAGTAGTATCTATATTAAATAGAACTATAGAAATCTTACTATTATGTAATTCTTTATTAACCTTACCTAAGAAAAGATAAAGAGTATATGAAATAAAGCTAATATTATTAATAATAATCTAATTAGAACGGATCTTTTTTAGGGATCTATTATATTGATTTATCTTACTCTAGATAGAACTAGATATAAGAGAACTAGATAATCTTAGTTAAGAAATTAAGCTATCTATTTACCTTTTCTAAATCAAGGCTATTTACTACTTTTACCTTTATTATTACTAGTATTACTGCCGAACCCGAACTACTATTAATTAGTACCTACTATTTCTACTAGGAAGCTTATTAGGGAAGTAGTAAAGATATATTTTAAAATACAGAAATATAATAGAACTAATAGTAATTTCAATTATAAACTTACTATCTTCCTTAATATTTACTAATATATAAAGCTCTCAGAAGAGGTACTAGTAAGAGCTTTTCTTACTATATTAAAGAGACTAGTATAAGACTACTTTTATAATAATTAGCTCTCGAGCTATATATATAAAGAGGCCTATATAAATATCTATAGCTTCTTTAAAGGCCCCGGTTTCTATTATCGAAATTTAGATAAATGAAATACTACTACCTTAGTAATTATAATAGTAAAGGACTCTAAAAAGACAATATTTAAGCTTATCTAAATACTAATTAATAACCTATATAAATTATAGTATAGCCTTACTCCTGCCTTATAAAGCACTAAATTCCTATTTAATAAGATTATTACCTCCTATTAAGGCTTACTAGTATACTAATATATAATCTCGGACCCTTCTAATAATCTCGGCTAGCTTATTAATAAGCTCTAATTATCTATTACTACCTATAAGAAAAAGTAATAAATTACTACCGAAACCTATTTTACTAATTAATAATACTATTCTCAAAACCCTCTAAACTACTATTTGTCCGGAAATTATTAATATAGACCTAGCCATAACTTTAGAACCTGTAATAACTACTTTAAGCCCCGTAATTATAACAAGTATACTCTAAAGTCGTATTTTATATATAAGAGACCCAAATACTACTTATAAAAGTATATACTAGAGAAATAAGAGGCTAAGAAAGCTTAATTCAAGAATAGAAATATTTACTAATTTAGATCCCGAAATACCCGTAACTTTAATAAATACTTTAGTAATACTTATATATAGTATATTACCAAATTCGAAAGAAAAAAGAATAACGAGAATAATAAGAATAAACTAGTAAGTAATACTTTTAAAGTCTTACTAGCGGAAATAAATAAAGGAGAAGAATATTACTCTAATTCCTACTTTACTTCCGTTAAGAGCTTCCTAGCCGCTCCTATAGCCCCTGCTTCTACTATTCCCATAACTAATACCCTTATAAATAATCTTATTTCTCTTTCTCTTATATACTAGATAATAGACAAAAACCATATCTTAGAGCTTATTAAATAAATAGAAAATGCCTAAATATTTATAATTAATAGTATATTAAGATATAATACTTACTGCTTTTATAAAGTTATAATTAATACCAGAGCCTCCAGATTTTTAACTACTAGTTCTAACTAATTCCAAGCTTTATAGCAGACTAATAGTAATATTAAACTTAATAAAACTACTAAAAATTAAGTTAATATCTAGTTTAGTATCGGATCTATATTTTCTATTAGATCTATAATAGTAAGAATACTAATTAGGCAAGTATAATTCTATATTATATTTATAAAGACTTTATTCCTACTTAGCTTAGCTAATATAAATAAGCCAAGAGTTTACTTTAATAATCTTATTAATTATCTTATTACTTCTAATAAACGCTTTATACCTATAATATAACGTTTTAGATATTCTTTCCTGCTTTGGAATACTGCTCTATAAAGCTTTATTTCCGAATTCTTTATTTATAATTCCTGTTTTCTTATAGAGATTAAATTATAATATTTATACCGCCGTTTTAGTTATTTATTTATTAGTAAGCTTTGAAATATACTAGAACAAGCAGGCCACGATATTAATATAAAAGCCCTTGAGTATCTTATAAAGTACTATAAGTAATGCCAGAAATTCGGACAATTACCGGGATAATTTAAGTTTAACCTGAGAAATAATATTAGCTTTAATTACTTTATTATTATTAATATTTTCTATATTTCCGGTAAGTCTATACTTTATATTATTAATAAAGGCACTAGATATTAAGCCAGCCAATAGCTTTAAAATATTAGTATATTATATATTTGAGATACCCTAAAGTAATATTAGATTAATACTTATTTAGGCCCTCCTAATTAGATTATAGCAGATACCGGAAAGCAGTTTACTAGTAAGAAGTTTGCTTAGCTTGCAAATACTATAGGAACCAAGGTTAAAATCGTCCCTATAGAAGCTTATAGTTCTATTAGAATTATAGAATACTACTATAGCCCGATTTAATATACTTATCTTATTATTATAGCCAAAATTAATAGAATTAATAAGGATACTATACTTTAAATAGCTTTTAAGGCTATTAATAATTCCGCTAGACCTAATAGTATTATTCTAATTCTCTTAGTTTATAGTATTTTACCCTAAATAACCAAATATAATACCCTATTACTAATTATATTATAGTAATTAGTAGTATTTAAAAAGGTAATAGTAAAAATTCAGAAGCTTTAAGCTAGATACCAGATTATAAATACCCTAAATACCCGAAATAGTTCTAGTATTACTAATATTTATAAACTTCCCTTAAATTCGGATATTCTCATATAGTATAAAGGAAATACTAGTTAATCTAGTAGTTAGGATAGGCCATATAAGCTAGTAGCTATTAACGGAGAGAACTATATACTAGCTCTATTATATAGTAATACTATCTTTTATTTAACCTCTATAAAGCCCTTTTATATAGGGGATATTGAGGTTATTACTAATAGCCCCGAACCTGAACCTATTCCCGAACTTTATAATAAGGCTAAAGGTAATACAGATATAATTCCTCCTGCCATTCCCGCTATTTTACTAAAGTATAGTAGAGGACGTCCTTATAAGAACCCGGATTTTATAGTATTCCTATAGAATAATAACTTATATAAGAATTCCCATTAAGTTAAAGTTACTAGCCTTCTGGAAAAGGGCATATTTAAGATTATTTCCAGATTTCAGGTACTAAAGAAGATATATATCTTTAACTCCTAGTTTATTAATAATATTAAGAATAAGAATATAGAGAGAGAGTTTAAGAAGTCGAAACTAGTTATTTAGGCTTATAATAATAGTAAGAAATATATAATATTAATATAATTACTTACTATTTAATATATTAGCTAGAGAATTATTTTTAGTATTACTATTATAATAATAGATACTATAGAGCTATATTTATATAATATCTCGCAAGCTTATATCTAATTAATAACCTTATTTAACCGCAATTTCTATATTAACCTATCTCGCGAGCTTACTAGAAAGCTAAATCTAAATAATAATTCGGTTCTAAAGGTTATAAAACTACTATATAACATACTAGAAGCTGGGAACTACTAGTTTAAGACTTATTATTCCTACTATATTAACGAGCTTTCTATAAAATAATTAACTTATAATTCTTGCCTCTTCTATAGTAAATAACTCTTCGGAATTATTAGCCTTTAAACTAATAATACCCTATTTATCGGAACTAATAATTTTATAAAAACAAAATAACTAAAGCTCTAAGAGGCTAAGTTTTTAGCTAAGAAGTATAAATACCTTACTATTAATTATAATCTCAAGTTTAATAGAGATATTATTTATATAAATATTACTAGAATTACTCTTATATAGAAATACTAGTATAAAAACCTCCGAACTATTTCTATAAAGAATACTACTATTATAAATAGTAAGGGTACTATTTATTAAGATCTCTCTATTAAGAACTAATATATTACCTAATATACTAGAGGAGTATATATTATATTAGTCTATTAACTAGAAGCTTTATATAACCTATTAATTACTACTTAAGCTATTAAACTCTCGGAAACTAATATAAAGGCACTTAATAAGCATATTTAATAGCAAATTAAAAATACTACTAGAGGACTAAGATTTATAAAGCTAGTAAAGAAGTTCTTATATTTAATTATTTTTACGGATACTTTATTTATAAATAATAGAGATCTCTTTTCTTTAATCGAATATATTTTAGTTCTAGTAAATAGAACTAGATATACTAATATTATTTACTAGTTCTTTACTAAATATAAGAGAGTTACTAGAAGTATTCTAGCTTTGGAACTCTATAGTATGGCTCATGGCTTTAATATAGGTGCTTTAATCAAATCTATAATTAATAAAGTACTAGAAATAGAACTATTACTAGTAATTTATACGGATTCGAAGTCATTATATAAATGCCTCGTTAAATTAGGAACTACTTGAGAAAAGCGTCTAATAATTAACATAATATATCTTTATTAGATATACGAATAATAAGAGATTATAGAAGTTAAATAAATTAAAGGAAAATCAAATCCTGCTGATTCTATAATAAAATTAAAGCTAATAAATGCCCTCAAGTACCTAATTAATATAAGTACTATATAATTAGACGTAAAGAAATAGATTAAATATAAATAGGGCAAGAAATGAATATATGAGATAGGAGGATATTATAAGAGGAGAAGTTATATATAAAAGGCTATAGCCTTTGGTATATAACTAAAACCTCGGAAGTAATATGGATATATAAAGCGTTTGGGAAATCTGATACTAGGCCGGATTAGGGAATTTATATATAATCGGAGGAAGATACTATTTTTCGCGTTTTTAGAGAGTTTCTAGTATTAGTATAGCTATTTCTTTGGGAGTCACGTATATAGTTACGGGACACGGGATACGGGATATGAGTAATAGGATATAGGTAATAGGATATGAGATACGGGATATAGTTATATGACCTCGCGTTCTATTAGTAACTCGACTAGTAGACTAGATTCCTTTAGGCTTAGCAGATTTAGGGATTGCATATTAATATTATAATACTATAATTCCTACTTCTGAAAAATAATAACTTTACTAACTAATATAACTAGTATTTCCACGCCTATATAATAGTATTATATATTACTAGTAAACTAATAAATACTATTAATAAGAAATATTAAACTTAAAACAAGAAAGCTTAAGCTAAAATTTATAAGTCTATTTAGAATTCTTAAATATATTAATAATTTAGTATATAAATTAGAATTATTAAATATATATAATTATTTATATCTAACTTTTTATATTTCTTTTCTTAAAAAATATATAATAAAAAAGAATTAGAAACTATATTTATATTTTTCTAAAGAACTTCCAGAATTAGTAAATAATAATAAAGAATAAAAATAGGAAATAGAAACTATTATTAATTACTAATAAAATAATAGAAATAAGAAGTAATAGTATTTAATTAAATAGAAAGCCTAGCCTAAAGATTATAATATCTAATTACTTATTTTTTCTAATCTTAAAAATTTTAAGAAACTTCTGAAATTATATAATTAAAATTATAGTTTAAAATTCGAAATTATTTTTTAATAATTTCTTAAAATTAAAAAGAATTCTAGACTACTAAGAAAAAGATTATTTAAAAGAAAAAAAGAATTTAAATAATTAAGAAAAGGCCTAGAATAATAATAAAAATACTTTTTCTTTAGAATTTTTTATTTATAAAAGTTTTCTAGGATTTTATTAAGGCTTATAAGAATTATATTTAAATTATTAGAAAAAAATTTAGAATTAAGAAAGATTTATTATAAATAAACTCTAATTCTTATAAATTCCTAATTTCTAAAATAAGAATACTAAATACTTGCCTTATTTAGAACTTAATAAAGAATTAAATAATACTTTTCGGAATTTACTTATTTCTTAATAGAATATAATTATATTATAATTATATTAGTATTAAGAATTATTAAGAAAAATAAATAAGGAATTTATAATTACTATATATATTTTTATAAAAAGCCCGAACTTTTAAAGTTAGATTTCAAATAGCTATAAATATTATATTATTAGTATTTAAAATACTAATAATAGATTATTTAGAAATCTTAGTAGTAATTTTAATTATAAAATTAATATTTTAAAGATAAATTTTATAGTATTTTTTTAAGGAATTAGTAAATACCTAAATATATTAGAAAAAACTTATTTTTGAGATACTAATTCAAATAATATTATTATCTATTTTATTAAAATAGGAAAAAGAATTCTAAAGCTTATTAGTTTTCTTCTAGTTTTTAAAAACCCAATTAATAGTATTATCTATATTAATATAATACTATTTAGGATATTCTTTAAGAAATTTCTTAAAGATTATAATAATATCTTTCTAGAACTAATAAATCTTTAATAAGTAATAAGAAATCTAAAATCATATTAGCTTTAATAAATATTAAAGCTAAAAAACTTACTAATATATAAGATTTAGAACTTTTATTATAATAGTTATAATTTTTTTTACTAGATATTATAGTATATAAAATAAAAGAATTAATAAGTAAATACTTGAAATATTTCAAGTATTTACTAGTAATAGAAAAAGAGATTATAAGATTATTTTTATACTTATAATTATATTAGTAAATAATAAAGCTAGAAGAAAATATTATAAAATTAATTAAAAATAATTAAAAAAGACTTAGAAAAGAATAAAAAAAGAAACTAGAAAATAATAATAAAAGAAATTATTATATATATAATTATTAGAAAGAAAAAGAATATATAGTAATATAAAGAAATTCTTTTATAGAAATAGAAAACTATTATAAGGCACGTAATAATAAAATAATATATAAATAGTTAAGGTAAGTAAGCTATAGAATAATACTTATAAATATAACTAATTCCAAGAATTAATTCTAATAAAAAACTAATTAATATCTTTTTCTAAAGCTAGAAGTATCTCTTTATATATTTCCTAGTATTTAGCTAAGCCTATAAAATACTTTACTTAACTAGGAAATATAATTTCATATAATTCGTATAATTTCAATTATAAGCTTTACCTAAAATAAGAAACTAGATCTATAATATCTAATACCTATTTATATATTATTATATATACTTATTATATTAACTTTCTTTCTAGGCTCTTATTCTTAAAAAGCTTAAGAAAACTATAAATAGCTTTATAAATAACTTTCTAAAACTTTCCCTATTACTAGTTCTCCCTAAAAACTTCCTATAATTACTCTATTATTATATTAGATAATAGAATTAAGGATATAGTTTACTAATCCTATCTAATTAACTTATAAATTACCTCTAGTAATTCCCTCTTATAAAAATAATATAGATATAATATAGATATAATATATATTATTAGATATAAAGCTTTTCCGATTTTCTAATTAGTTTATAAATCCTAACTTAGCCTTTATTTATAAATAAATTATTATTTTATAAGCCTAAGATCTTAGAAAAGTTAATTCGATTTTCTGGTTTATTTATAAATCTTTTCTTTAGAATTTTCTAGATATTTCTAATATAAAGCCGGTTCTAAATTCGTAATTATTATTTAGGGAAAAGATTTTATAAAAAGGCCTCTCTTTTCCTACTAACTAATCTTTCTTTTCCTTAACTATAATATTATATCTAGCTTTTTCTTATCTCTTGTCTTTTTTCTTTAAGCTTTCTTTAAGCTTTTTTAAGCTCTTTTAAGCTTTATTTAAGTTCTTTTCTAATTTCCTCTTTTACTTCTTTATTTATTAAAATAAATACTTCTTTTAGTATTTATTAGCCTATTATTATTTATTTGGCTAATATTCCTATATCCTTAATTTATTCTTATTACCTTTAATATTTTAAGAATATTACTAAGTTTCCTAATCTTACTTATATTAAGAGTAATAATTACTCGATATATAATTACTATTACTTTAAGAATAAGAAATATAATTTTATAAATTATAAATTTCTTTTTTTATTTCTAATTCTAATATTATCTAAAGTTCCTTAAATATATATAATATAATTAAATTATTTTCTTTAAGCTATTAATATATATAAATATTTTTCTAATTTTTGCCTAAAAGAAAAAAGGCTATTACTATTTTTTTTCTATATTAAACTATATATACTTCTTATATTAAAGCCATTATTTGAGGCTAATAAATTCCCCTAATAATCTAAGAAATAAGTTAAGTAATTCTTATTAGCTTAATATAAGTATAAAGTATTCTTAATAATATAATTAATATTTTTTAATATTAAATAAGCTTACTTCTTCCTTATTTCTTACTAATAGCTAATAGCTTTATAGGCTAATTTACTACTTATTTCTTAAAAGAATTCTAATAAGAATAATAATAAGAATAATAAAGAATAGTTATAAAAGTAAGATATTTATAAAATATAGAAATTAAAGTTTTTGAAGTTCTTAATAATTTTTATATAACTTTTCCAAAAATAAATATATAGTTTTTAATAGTTTTCTAATAAAAATATTTATCTTTTATATTTCTATTTAGCTAATAATATTATAATATTTTTTTTTTTAAGTATTCTTATAATTCTTGAATTATATTCTCTAAATTACTTAGTAATTCCTATATATTATTTACTAATAAATAGTTTTTCTAATAAACCAGATACTTTCTTTCTTTTCTATTTTCTTTATAGGCTATAATAAATTCTATCTTAAATTCCTCTTTATTCTTGATCTTAACTAGTTCTGGTTCTACTATAGTACTAGCTTATAAGTATTATAATTCCAAAAAAAAACGTGAAAAATATTATAGATCTAATATAATAGTAGTAATTCCAAGTAATATACCTATTTATATATTCCTATAACTTTTAGAACTTTAAAGAGGCCGAGATATTTATTTACTAGCTTTATACTAGGTTATAGCTATTAAATATTCTTTATATAAAGTATAACTCTATTATATATATTAAAATTCTTATTAATATACTTCTTATTATAATACTTTTTCTATATATTTACTATTTCTTATTATTATTTCTCTAGTACTTCCCGTTTTACTTAAATTCTCTATATTCTTTCCTATATTACTAGTATTTCTCTTTCTGGAATATTATCTTTAATATATAGTTTAATACTAGAATAGAATTCATATAATATATAAAATAAAGAAATTCCTATTATTAAATATATAAAGTTATTATATATAAATTCTATAAAAGCAAGCTTTATTATTTAGTTATTTTACTAGTAGCTAGTATAATACCTTAAATATTATTCTAGAGTTTAGTTCAGATTTTCCGTTTATTTATTAGTTTATAAGTAAAATATTATATTTAGCTATTATTAAACTTTTAAATAGAAGTATAAACTTAACTAGAACTTGCTTATAAAAACAGATTCTTTATTAGAGATTATATTTATAAATATATTAAAGTCTTTAATAATATAATATATAAATAGCTTTACTAACTCAGGAGCCAAGATCTTCTTAGTAATTAGAATATATTATATTATTTTTATATATTTATTAATAATAATAAGTATAGAATTATATATCTTATTATAAAACCTAGAAGGAAATAGCTTTATAATAAAGTTTATAGTAATTTCTTACTATAACTTAGAGAAAAGAGGAAATAAACTAAATATATTATATAATAAATATCTCTTTATTTTAATTTATTAATATATAAGGCAAATTCTAATATAGTTTTTTATATTCTTTTTTATATTTTATTAGAAGTACTTTCTCTAGAGAATCTCTAGTATTTTACTAGTATTAAAATGCCTATTTATAGAATTATTATAGTTAGCTTATAATAATTCTTCTTTAAGAGCCGGCTTATTTAATATATAAATAGTACCCTAATATTTTAATAATCTAGATATATTAAGTTCCCAAGTTTTAATAGCTCTAATAAAGATTTCTTTTAAGAACTATTTATATTACTAGTATTATATTAATAAATTAAGCCTTTAGTACTATAATAGTAATTTAAGTAATATCTCTCTATCTTTCTTATATATTATTTCGGACCTAGCTACTTATATAGCCAGAATCTATAATATATACTATTTATAACTAGCTATACTAGTAATAGGCTCAAGTAATAGTATTTCCGGTATTATTTTATTACTAAAATAAACTTCTTCTTTAGAATTCTTTAGTATTTTACTAATTAAAAAATACCTATTTCCTTTTTTCTAGGCCTTAAATTATAGTATTATAGAAATAGTATAGTATTTTATTATTATTACTTATAAGGCTCTCTATTCTATATTCTATAGCTTATTATAAAATATAAATAGTAAAGTATTTTTATTTATTTCTATTATAAAGTCTGGCCTTTTTAATAGCCTATTAATAGAATTATTATATTCTGGCTAGTATTTTAAGATAAAGTCGAAAATAACTAGCTTTTTTATTTATCTTATCTATTAACTATTTAGTTTTCTCTTAGTTATAAAGTATTTTAAGTTATTATAAAGTATTTTAAGTTATTATAAAGTATTTTAAGTTATTATAAAGTATTTTAAGTTATTATAAAGTATTTTAATAATAATAGTATACTAGGTATATATTAGATAATATTACTAAATATAAAATACTAGAATAATAGCCAAGAATTCAGAATTATATATCTTATATCTATTTTTAATTATAGTTATTTTCTTTAAATAAAAAATAATAAAGTACTACCTGACTTCTACTTTCTTACTAAAAAGCTAGGAAATTATATTTATAATTATAAATCTTGAAATATTTATTTTTATATGAATTTTTAAGGCTAGATTAAAATAATAAAGAATTAGTATTATTATAAATATAATTTATAGTTTCTTAAAAGCCTTATTTACCTTATTTATCTAACTAAAATAATATTATAAGTTTCTATTAGTTTTTAATAAATTAGTTAATTCTTTTACTATTTTAAAATATTTATAAATAAATCTCTAGTAAAAGTTAATAAAACCCAGAAATACTTAGACTTTTCGGATATTATTTTTTAGGGCTAGCTATTTCCTAATAATTATAATCTGGCTAGCTTCTATTTCTATATTATTTAGGCTAATTATAAACCCTAGAAACTCTATTCTTTTTATATTAAACTTATATTTTACTAAGTTTATAAAAAGCTAGTATTATTATAATTACTTAAATATATATTAAACTATTATTATATATTATTCTGGGTTCTCTAAATAAATTAAAATATTATTTAGATAAACTATATAAATAATATTTATAAGGCCTACTAATATATAATTAATATATACCTGAAATATTACTAGAGTATTAGATAGTTTAAAGAATATAATATAATATTTAAAATATTTATAATATATTTGGAATACTATTTTTTACTTATTACTTTCCTATATTTATAATTAATAGTAAATATTCTTTAAGTTTAGCTTTATATATATTTTTGCTTTATAAAGCCTATTTATTATTTTATTAATAAGTAATAATAGTATTTAGTTCTTAATAGTAATTTTATTTAGATTCTAGTAATTAATATATAGATATAAGCTACCTTTTTTCTTTAGAATAAATATAATTAGAATACTAGCTAAACTAGTAAAATAATGAATTTATTTCTTTTCTAAGCTAGTATTAAGATATTTTCGAAAAACTTTAAGCTTTCTTTCTAATAAAATATATATAAGATTATATAATAGCTAGAACCCTAGTTCCAGATTTATATAATACTTTATTATATAATAATTAGGTAATATATCTATAGCTTCTATAGAAAATACTCGGAAAAGATTCTAATATTTCTTAAGAAATATAATTATTATAATATATATAGGATTATATATAACTTAAGGGCATGTAATAAACCTCGGATATTACGGGTATTAATTAGGGAAATCAGAGGCCCTTTGATTTTATAACTAATTACTATTTATATTATAAGTATTAGGCTTATAAATTACTAATTATATATATATTATTAGGGCCTCCTATTTAGAAGAGGCTTCCCTGGATCTTATAAAAGGGATAGAAATTAGTTCTATACTAAATTTAATATTATAGTTTTATAACTTACTAATTTATTCTATTATCTTATTACCTACTAATAAATATCTTATAAGCTAATCTCTCTATTCTTAAAGGAAATAGCTTAATAAGTAATTATATCTCGAAATCTGCGAAATATATAACCCCTTACTAAAGCTATTCTTATAGAGGAAGTTAACTAGATTAATCCTAATATAAGTAATAATAAAGGCTCGTCTAATACTTTTAATAGGGCCCCTCAGGAGCCTCCGAGAGCTAGTAATAATAACGGAAATAATCCCGGTAATAATTAAGATATCGAGATTAATACCCGAGTTATTATTACCTAAGCTATAAAATAGGGCTTATATACTAAAGTCAAAGTACTTTAATAAAAGTAAGAATTAGTAAATATAATTAACTAATATATCCTATAATTAGAATAATATAAGGGTATTTTTAAGGATATCTTACGGTTTACTATATCTTATAGAAACTTTATTCGTAAGTTTACCCTATTTTCCTTAGTAATTCCTACTAGAGAATTTCCTAAAATAGGATTAGAACTCATTTCCTTTCTTAATATAATAAGCTTTAAGAGTAATCTCGATATTATTTATTAGAAGCTATTATATAATATCCTAAAGATATATTTAGACTAAAAGAAGCTTCTTAAGGTCCGGATACCTGACTTATATTATGGAAAATTCCTTAAGAAATAGAAAATATTTATATTTTCCTGGAAAGTAGTTTTTAGAACCTAACCTTAGACTTATAATAGATACTTTTCTAGAATTAACTTTATTATAAGTACCCTTAGAAACGAACCTCACGATACTTGGGAGGCTATAATAAAGTAAAGCCCACTATTATATAAGGTCTATTAGAAGTAATTTAAGGCCTACTTAACTAATATACTCTAAGTATTTCAAACCCATTAATAAAATGCCTTTAAAGAACTCCGAGATCTTTATTAGAAGAATAGCAAGATAATTACCAAGTTATATACTCGGATAATTAGTCTTAAAGTTAACTAGAACTCATACCCTAAAAAAAACCGGGTCCGAACTCTTAATACTACTTTATCTAACTATAAGACTTATTAGATACTTATATTTATTCTTTTAGGAAATAAGGCAGTATTTATTTCTAAATAACTTGAAAAAGCTCAGAAAATAGAATATACTACTTATCCTAAATTAAGAAAAGTAAAGATAGGGAAATCTAATAAAAGTAACTCTATTTCTAAAGACCCTAACTTAGTAAATTCTAATTCGTAAGGCTATTAAAAAAGAAAGAATAAGTTTCGAAAATCACATAAGAAATCCTCAAATAGTGCTTTAGCCTCTTTAAGGCCTTAATAAAATACTAGTTTCATTTTAGGTATGGTTTATTAGACTTATAAATAGAAAAAACATTTCTTAGAAAATATAAAATATTCCAAGTATACTAAATAGGCTTGGCAGAACCCTAATAAGGCTAAAACTATAGAAGAGTTAAGGTATCTATAGAAGCAGGTTAATACTATAGCTATAAAAAAGTACTCTAGAGGAGACTTTCCTAAGAAATAGAGAAAAGGGAAGGCCAAATCTTAAATATTAATAATTTTGGCTATAATAAAAAAGGCATATTACTTTATATAACTATTTAAGCAAGATTAATATAGCTAGAAATAGGTACTTTAGAGATATATAGTAGATTCGGTAATATTAGGTCAGATTATAACTTCCTTAATAATAATTAGGCTTAAAGCCAGGGCTTTATTACCTTAGCTAAATATAACTAAGAATTTATAATCTTTTATAGGAACTAATTTAAAATCTATTAAGCCTATAATCTTAAGGTATTTATTATAGATAATTATAGCAAGATATATTCTTTTAAGCTCTAGTTCTATAAGTATAAGAATATTAGCTCTTATAGCCTCGTCTTTAATATAGAATTTTATAAAGTAACTCTTATATAATATATAAACTATATTAAGAAATAATAAATATATATATCTATATAGCCTAATAATATTAAGATCCTAATACTAAAAGAATTTAGTAAGAAGCTTAACTAGTACCCTAAGCTAGTACCTTAAGTCTTATTCTTAACTAAAGGCAAATATAATTATCCTAGATAATAGGCTTTATATATTTGTAATAATTATTAGGTCTCTATTTTATTACACGATTCTAGTAATACTAAATAAGAGTTTTTAATATAGCAAATTAATACCCTCCGGAAAGGGGCCTTAGAAGTACCTATTTACTTTTGAGATAATAAATATAAAAACTTCTTAGAGGTTTTTAATTCTAATAAAGCTTTAGAACCTCCTAATCTTAGTAATATTAAATACTTTATTAATATAAATAGTACGGTCCCGTATAGGCCTTTATATAATCTATTAGAGACCTAACTAGAAGTATTATATCTGTATTTATAGAATATACTTTATAAATATTAGATAAGGCCTAGTAAAAGCCTAGTAAGGATACCTATTCTTTTTATTTCTAAGAAGAATAGAGAACTATATCTTTATATTAATTATTATAGACTTAATTAAGTTATAATTAAGAATTAGTATCTACTTTCTCTTATTAATAAAACCTTTAACTAGCTTTAAGAAGCCAAGATCTTTATAAAGCTAGATTTTAAGAATATATATTATTAGATAAGAATTCATAAAAGATACAAATAGAAAATAGCTTTTAGGACTTACTATAGCTATTTTAAATATCTTATAATACCTTTTAGGCTAGCTAATATACTAGTTATATTTCAAGTATATATTAATATTATACTTATAGGGCTCCTGAATTATTTCGTAATTATTTATTTAGATAATATTCTTATTTACTTCCAAAATAAAAATAAATACTATAATTATATTTACTAGGTACTTATTAGGCTATATAAAAATAACCTATTTTATAAACTTAGTAAATACGAGTTTAATATTAAAGAAATCGAATTTTTAGGCTTCCTTATTAGAATAGAAAATATTCATATAAATCCTAAATAGGTCTATAGTATTATTAAATAACTAGAACCAGAATTATTTCATAAAATTTAAGTATTTCTTGGATTTACTAATTTTTACTATAGGTTTATCTACTATTACTCTCAGGTAACTATAGGCTTAATAAATCTTTTAAAAGAAATAGAAAAGGGCCGGAAATCTGGTTCCTTTATATAAATAAATAAAGCGGCTAAAAGCTTTAAAACTTTAAAAAAAGCTTTTACTATAATACCTATCCTAGTTTATTTTAATTCTTCTAAGAGGATTTATATTAAAACTAATATATTAAAATTCGTAATTACTAGTATTATTTTATAATAAGTTAATTCTAGTAATAGCCCGAAAAAATACTAGTATCTAGTAATATTCTAGTTCCGGAAACTTTCCGGAGCCAAATATAACTATAGTACCTATAATAGGGAGCTACTTATAATTATTAAAGCCTTTAAGTATTAGTACTATTACCTTAAAGGATTTAGGTTTATAATTAAGGTTATTATAAATTATAATAATCTCTAATACTTTATAGAAATAAAGTATCTAGAAAGCTATTAAATATATTAAATAATATATTTTATAATATATAATTTTAATATTATTTACTATAGAGGCGCTTTAAATCTAGTAAATAGACCTAGTAAAAGACCTAATTATAAAAAAGGTCCTATTAATATAACTTGGCTTCTAACTTTTCAGAATAAACTAAAGGAAGTTTTTATAGTTATAATTTAGAAATTCTTATAAATATCTAAAGAGTTCTCTTTTTAAAATAAGTATTATTTAATATTTACTATATTTATAATAGCTAAGAAGAAATATTTACTATAAAATAAGTAAATAAATTATCTTATAGATCTCTTAACTATAGAATTAGTTAAGAAGCAAGGTATAGGGAAATGCCTTAAAGGCTTTATTACTATAGCTAAGATAATAAAAATATCTATAACTATATTATTTAATAGAACTAAAGATTCCTTAGTTTCCCGAGTTTTTGAATTAGATAATTATAAATACCTAATTTCCTATATATAGATATATACGGCTACTAAAAGAGCTATAGTACTAGCCCCTTTATCTAAATCTCTTCTAGATATTATCTAGGTAGCTTAGAGAAATAATTCTTAATATTAGAATATTATAAAATAGAGGCTTAGTAAAAAAAATACTAAAGGAAAAGAAATCTAGAAAAATAATTCAGGCCTATTTAGGTATTATTCAAGAATTATTATACCTAATAATTCCGCTTTATATTAAGAAGTTATAAAGCTTTATTATAATAACCTAATAGCCAGATATTATAAAGTAAAAAAGATTCTCGAGCTTTTTAAAAAGTCCTAATATTAGGAAAATATAAAAAAAAACATTTATAATTATTATTAAGAATATAATATTTACTAGAAAATTAAAATAAAAAAACATTTACTATATAATTTATTTAGTAGTTTATTATAGCCTAAAAGACCCTAAAGTAAGATTTCTATAGATTTTATTATAGGTCTATTATTATATAAGAACTTAGTAGGAAGTCCCAATTTTAATATAATTCTTATAATTATTAACTAGTATTCTAAAATAGTAAGATATATTATATACTATAAAACTATTAACTTTTTAAAGCTTACTAAGGTTATATAAGAATATATTTTCTCGATTTTTAGCTCTTCTAATAAAATTATTTCCGATTAAAAAATAATATTTACTAGCTAGTTCTAGTTTACTTTTTGCTTTTACTTAATATATAAATAATATTTAAGTATAGCTTATTATTCTTAGATAAATAATTAGATAAAAAAGTAAAACTAGACCCTGGAATATTACCTAAAATATTATTATAATACCTAAAAGAATAACTAGTTTAAGAAATTATTTTTTATAAAATTTATATATAATAACTTAAAATATTAGGTTTTATAAAATATATTTTTCTATATATATTATAAATACTATTTTTAACTTTTATAAAATTCTAAAAATAGAATTATAGGAAAAGTACTAGCTATATATAAGAGGCTAGAAATTCTTAAAATAAAGTAAAAAAAGCTTAAGAATTTATAGTATTATATATAAAATAATTAGGAAACCTATTATAATAGATACTAGTTAGCTAAATACTATTTTAAAGAAGCCTGGATAATATTATTAATAAGAAATATTAAACTTAAAACAAAAAAGCTTAAGCTAAAATTTATAAATCCGTTTAGGATTCTTAAATATATTAGTAATTCGGTATATAAGTTAGAATTACTAAGTATATATAATTATTTATATCTAACTTTCTATATTTCTTTTCTTAAAAAATATATAATAAAAAAAAATTAAAAGTTATATCTATATTTTTCTAAAGAATTTCTGGAATTAGTAAATAATAATAAAAAATAAGAATAGGAAATAAAAGCTATTATTAATTACTAATAAGATAATAGAAGTAAGAAGTAATAGTATTTAATTAAATAGAAAACCTGGCCTAAAAATTATAATACCTAGTTACTTACTTTTCCTAATCTTAAAAATTCCAAGAAATTTCTAAAATTATATAACTAAAACTATAACTTAGAATTCAAAACTATTTTTTAATAATCTCTTAAAATTAAAAAGAATTCTGGATTATTAAGAAAAAGGCTATTTAAAAAAAAGAGAAAATCTAGATAGCTAAGAAAAGGCCTGGAATAATAATAAAGATATTCTTTTCTTAGGTTTTTTATTTATAAAAGTTTTTTAGGGTTTTATTAAGGCTTATAAAAATTATATTTAAATTATTAGAAAAAGATTTAGAATTAAGAAAGATTTATTATAAGTAAACTAGTTACGGGTATCTTAAATAAATAAATTCTAATTTCTATAAATTCCTAATTCCTAAAATAAGAATACTAAATACTAGCCTTATTTAAGACTTAGTAAAAAATTAGCTAATACTTTCCGAAATTCGCTTATTTCTTAATAAGATATAATTATATTATAATAATATTAGTATTAAGAATATTAAGAGAAGTAAGTAAGGAACTTATAATAGCTATATATATTTTATAAAAGGCCCGAATTTCTAAAGTCAGATCCCAAATAGCTATAAGTATTATATTATTAGTACTTAAAGTACTAGTAATAAACTACTTAGTAATCTTAATAATAAGCTTAGTAATAAGATTAATATCTTAAAAATAAATATTATAGTATTTCTTTAAGGAATTAGTAAATACCTAAATATATTAGAAAAAACTTATCTTTAGGATACTAACTTAAATAGTATTATTATTTGCCTTATTAAAATAAGAAGAAGAATTCTAAAGCTTATTAGTATTCTTCTAGTTTTTAAAAACCTAATTAATAATATTATTCTTATTAGTATAATATTATTTAGGATATATTTTAAGAAATTTCTTAAAGGCTATAATAGTATTTTCCTAAAACTAGTAAGCCTCTAATAAATAATAAGAAATCTGAAATCGTATTAGCTTTAATAAATATTAAAGCTAAAGAACTTACTAATATATAAGACTCAGAACTCTTATTATAATAGTTATAATTCTTCTTACTAGATACTATAGTATATAAGATAAAGAAATTAATAAGTAAATACTTAAAATATTTTAAGTATTTACTAGTAATAAGAAAGGAGACTATAAGATTACTTTTATACTTATTATTATATAAGTAAATAATAAAGCCAGAAAAAGATATTATAGAATTAATTAAAAATAATTAAAGAAGGCTTAGAGAAAAACAAAAAAAGAGGCTAGAAAATAATAATAGAAAAAGTTATTATATATATAGTTATTAGAAAAAAAAAGAGTATATAGTAATATAAAGAAATCCTTTTATAGAAATAAAGAATTACCTAAATTAATTACTAGTTTTTATACTAGTCCTAATTAGAAACTAGTATAACTAATTAATATATATTCCTAGAAGCTTGTAAATAATTTCTAGGACCTTAGAAATATTTATATAAGTTTCTTATATAAATATTTATTAAATTCTTTTTATATAGCTATTTAGATTATTCTAATACAAGATTTAATAAGTAGTATTAATTTTATAGAATAGTACCTTAGTACTTTAAATTAAGCTAATTAGAATACTCAGATCCTAAACGAAATCGCGATTACTAGCTAGTTCCTATATCTGGGATATAATTACTCTTTTTTCTTACTTACTTAGCTCTAATCTAATTAGATAATTTTTATATCTATTATCTAGATTATATTAGTAAAACTATCTCCCAAGATACTAGAAATTTACCTTAATTAAATAAATAATTAATTAAATATTTACTAGAATAAATTAATAAATCTTGGGAATAAGATCCTAGAAAGGAAATATAGTTATAATATATATAGGGTTATATATAACTTAAGGGCATATAATAAACCTCGGATATTACGGGTATTAATTAGGGAGATTAGAGGCCCTTTAACTTTATAACTAATTACTATTTATATTATAAGTATTAGGCTTATAAATTACTAATTATATATATATTATTAGGGCCTCCTATTTAGAAGGGGCTTCCCTGGACCTTATAGGAGAGACAGAGATTAGTTCTATACTAAATTTAATACTATGGTTTTATAACTTACTAATTTATTCTATTATCTTATTACCTACTAATAAATACCTTATAATTATTTTATTTATAATAATAATAATAACTTTTTAGCTATTTATTATAAAATAGGTAATTAATAAAAAAATATATATCTTATATTTTACTATTTTAGTAAACTTCCTAGTATTTAGAACTTTAATTTTTTATAATTAAATCTAGTATTTCTATATTATTTCCTTAAAAGAAATTAGGGAATTAATCTAATAAAGCTATAGAAATCTAAGTATTATATTAATATAATTCAGATTAAAATTATATAATATAAAATATATATTAGCTTCTTTTTAGTTCCCTAATATATTCTTAGTAATAATCCCAAAAATATAATCTTTATATAAATAAATTCTTTTTTCCTCTAGTAAAAATAAGGGAATTACTTTTAATATTAATAAAATATATAATAACTAGTATAAGAATATAATTTACTAAGAATAGGATATTAGAAATAGACATAAAACAAAGCTAAGCCGGAATTACTTAGATAGAATAATACTAAAGATTAAGGTATTTTTCTTATTTTATTTTATAGCTTAGTATTTTCTAATATATGAGATTCTTTAAACTTTAAGTCTTTAACTATTATATTAATCCCGTTATTATATAATACTAAGCTTACTTGACTCGGCCTATAAAGGTAATATAATATTACTAGTAAAGAACCCGTATTTATTCTTGGAAAGCAAAAATAGAATATTACTTTTAATATTTAATAACTTTCTTAAACTATAAAGAATTAGAGAGCTTAACTAGAAGTATAATATCCTTTATAACCTAGTTAATCTCGGAATCTGACTCTTAACTAGAGTAAATAATATTTCTCTCCTAGTAATTAGTTCTCTACTAATATAAAAGAAGAAAGATATTATTCTCTATAACCCAGTTAATCTTAGAGTCTAACCCTTAACTAGAGTAGATAATATTCCCTTAATACTAATAAGAGTAAAAGAACCGGCTTCCTTTCCTAATATAGGAAGAATTAGTAATAGTTTACTAATTTAAAATAAGAAAAGATAATAGTTAGTTTTAGTCTACTAACTTAAAACTAGATAAGATAATAATTAGTTATTAAATAAGAAGAACTTATTTAATACTTATCTCTATAGCTAATACTTTTTCTAAAGCTATTATAGACGGCCCGGAGCCAAGTATTATTACTATAAATATATTAGATAAGAGGCCCTAGTATAATGAAATAGAGAAGCCGGACTTTAATATTATAAATCCATATTACCGGGAAAGCTATTATAATACTATCCCGGAAAAAAATATTAAGGAATAGCTAGCTAACTTAGAACTCAAAATTAATATAAATACTCCGAAAATAGATAAGGCCTAGTAGAGATTACTTATATAAGATAACCTTATTAATAAATACTACCTTATAACTAATAAATAAGCGGAATATTACTAGAAATTTTACTTATATATTAACTAACTTACTAAGAAAGTTAATAAGCTAGAGGTAATTACCGGTTAACTTTATATAAGGGAAAGACTAGTATAAAAAGAAGTAATAAAGTAGAGATCTAAGTAAGTAAATATTTAGGAATACTATAGATTCCTATTAAGAGAACTATTTAGGGACTAATACTAAGGCTCCCTTCTACTTTTAGTCTATAGTAATTAACTATAGCTTATTAGAATTAAGAATCCCGCCCTATTTATAAGTAAGGATAATTACTAGATTAATAATTAGATATTTAATATAAGAAATAAACTAATATAGAACTTCTCTAAATTTAATAGTAAATTACTAAAAATTACTTATATAATATAACTAGTTACCGGAAATATCCGTAACTTTATTTATAATTAACTAGAACCTGGATTAGTTGGGCAGATCTTAATTACTAAATAGATCTTTAAGATTCTCTAGTAAGCTTATAATAAAAGTAAAGAGATAAAGTACTAGGAAGTAAAAGAGATATACTAGTACCTGAGATAAAGAAATAAGCTATTTCCGGTATTCTAGATAAAGTTTACTTACTTAATAATAAAACTAGAGAAATTACTAGATAACTAATATAATAACTTAATAGATAAAATAAATCTCGAGCTACTTAAGAGCTTGAGTAATAAGAAGTTTAATATTTCTAGAGACCTTACTAAGTAATATATAAAATAAGAAAATAGGCTTCTCTTAATTAAAAATTAGTAATTTCAGGAAAAATAAGTAGAAACTACTTACTATTAAATACTACCTCGGGCTAGAAAGCCTACCGGGATCTAAGGAGCTATAGTAACCCTATATCTAATAAATTAATCTTAGTAGCCGGTATTCTCATAACTAAAGAAGGTAATTTACCGAGAATTTGAGAAGAGACTAGATTAGCCAGAGAGCCTTTATTATTATAGCTATAAAAAGCCTAGATATATAAAAAGTATTTGTTCTAACTTTAATAAGATTATACCTATTAAAGAGAATTACTTAGAAAGAGCTAATAATTTAGGGATAAATAATAAGGATATTAATTCCTATCTATTATTTAATAAGAAATATAATATTAATAAGTCGGGAAAAGTCTAGCTCTAGGTATAGAAATAGCCCTCCTAGAATAAGAACTTTACTAAGAACTTATAGATCTCACTTAGCTAATTAGCAGGAACTAGTTCCTTATTAATTATTAAGTATACTAGAAAGGCAAAACTATAACTTTCTAATACTTAGTAAATACCGGAGTAAATATATATATTCTAATTAACTAAAAGTATATTTGCCCTTTAATAAAAGTATTATAAATGCCCTTATATAAACTCAAAACCCCTATTTCCTTACGAGGTTTTAATAGATAATCTAGTAAAGCTATTTAATATCTAGCTATTATAGATCTAGCTATTAATTAGTATTCCCAAACTTAATAATACCTATTTACTACTAATCTCAGCTCTTATAATATAATCCTGGAAAGGAAATAGCTAGTAAAATATAATATCCTACTAGACTATTAATAGAATTAACTTTATTAGCTAGAGAATCGCAAGATAAATTAGCTAGACCTTACTTAGAAAATCTAATATTTTAATAAGAAATATTAAAAAGATAACCGCTCTAAAAATACTCTAACTAGGATCCTAAAAAAAACTAGTAAAACTAGACCCGAGAAGTAAAAGAATATATTTCTTATTCTTTTATAAGATCTTCTTATAAGGAAAACCAAATACTAGGCAAGAAAGGAAGAGCTAGACCTTAATATTCTCGGAATAGTTAAGCTATTAGACTATTCCCGCTATTTTATTAGAGTAACTACCTTCTAATTAAGTACTAAAGACCCTAGTAACTTGATTAGATTAGTTACTATTAATGAGATTAATTATATATTTGAGAAATAGGATTATAAATTAAAGAAATATCTATTATTACCTATAATAATTAGATAACTAATACTATAGCCTGCCAGGTACTATACTTAAACTAGTAACCTAATATATTCCCTAAATACGAATAAATCTAATACTCTTAGTAATATATTATCTTTTAATCCTAAAGAACTTTAAGAGCTCCGGATATTCTTCCCTATATAGCTATATAATATAGCTAGGGCATTCTCTAAGAAAGTAGTAAATAAGCTTCCCTAGTCTTAACCCTTTAATTATAAGCTCCGTTTTAATAGACTAGATCCCTTAATAAGAACGGCCTATTTCTATAAAATAAGCTCTAGTAAACTCGAAAAAATAAGAGAATATCTTATTAAGAACCTAAAAAAGGTTTTTATTAAGTTATCCGAATTCCTTTTCTTATTACTAGTTTTATTTATTAAAAAGAAAGATAATAGCTTATAATTTTTTATTAATTATTAATAGCTAAATACTATAATAAAAAAGAATTATTATTTCCTGCTACTTATTACTGAGACTCTTAACTAATTAGCCGAATTATTAGTATTTACTAAATTAGATATTTAATATACTTTTAACTAAATTCGTATAGAACTAGCTTCTATAATATAAGTAGCTTTTAGGATAAGATATAGATTATTTAAACTAGTAGTTCTGCTATTTAAATTCTATAATAGTCTAGTAACTTTCTAGTAATATATTAATACTATCCTAATAAACTATTTAGACGATTTTTGCTTAGCCTATATTAATAATATACTAATCTTCTCTAAGAATAAGAAGAAGTATTAATAATATATTAGAATAGTCTTATAGAAGCTCTAGAATACCGGATTATAAATTAATATTCGTAAATACGAATTTAAAGTCTCTAAGATAATATTCTTAGGATTTATTATCTCGGATTAAGATATATAAATAGATCTTACTAAAACCTCTATTATCCAAAACTAGTACTAACCTATAATAAAAAGGGAAATATAGTTATTTTTGGGCTTTTATAATTTCTACTATAGGTTTATCTAAGCTTATAGATATATTTCCTGCTTCCTAAACTATCTGACTAAAAAGAATACTTTACCAAAGTTTATATTTAATAAAACCTAGCTAAATGCCTTTAATTAGCTTAAAGATCTATTTTTCTTTCTCCCTATACTTCTCTATTTTAAATATAATAGGGAAACCCGCCTGGAAACCGATTATTCGGATCTAGCTACTATAGGTATACTCTCTCAAAAAAGCCTAGAGAACGAATAATAGTACCCGGTCTCATTTTATTCTAAAGCTCTTTAAGAAGCCAAAAGCTATTATAAAGTTTATAATAAAGAACTTCTTGCTATTATCTAAGGATTCTGGGAATAGTAGATAGAACTAATTAGCTTACCTAATTTTCTAATTATTACTAATTATAAAGCTCTCGAGTATTTCGGTACTAAGAGGCTTTTAAATAAATAATAAATCTAATAGATAGGTTTCCTATTATAATTCTATTACTAGATTACTTATTAGCTAGGTAAAAATAATATTATTACTAATATCTTATCCCGAAAAGACAAGCTTATACTAACCCAGAAGCAGGCTAAAGAAGCCAAGAGAACTAGATAAGTTATCCTATTAAATCTAATCCTCGCTTCTGCCAAGATAATAGATATAGCTCATACTCTTACTAAAATAGAAGAAATAGACGAGTTATTTATTATAATTAAAGTTCTATAAGCTAATTAGACGGATCTAGCCCTAGAAAATAAATATAGGAAAGCCCGGGAAAATACGGATCTATAGGAAATATTAAATAGCTATATACTTTATAATAAAAGACTTATTATACTAGACAGATATAATAATCTATAAACTAGGCTCCTATAATAAATTCATAATATAATAACTATTATATATCCCGGTTAAAATAAAACAAAAATCCTAGTTCGGAGACTTTACTAGTAGCCTATTTTTTCTTTAGATATTAATTACTTTATAGTAAACTACTATAAATATTAAAGGTTTTATAAGCCAAGAAATAAAATACCAGGCCTATTATACCTATTACCGGTTCCCCTAAGAATATAGGATAATTTGTCTATAGATTTCCATATTCCTGGCTTTATAAGTAAGAAATATAATAATATATTTATTATAGTTAATTAATTATCTAAATAATATATAAGCCTACTAATAACCAAGAATACTATAGCCAGGATTATTACTAGCCTATTTTATTACTATATCTGGCGATTTCGAGAATCTCTCCTTACTATTATAAGTAACTAAGGACCCTAATTTATTTCAGACTTTATAAATAAACTATTAAGATTAACTAGAACTAAGCTAAAGCTCTTAACTATGGAATATGCCTAAACCGACGAATAAATAGAAATTATTAACCAGATTATTAATACCTGACTTTGTTTTTTTATTAATTATTTCTAGGATAATTAGGCAGATTTACTTCCGATACTTAATACTATAGGTACTGCCTACTTATATAAATTAACTAGCTTATTTCCCTTAATAATTAACTACGGATATAAACCCAGGCTAAACTTTAACTAGATACTACTAATAATAGAGTTTAAAATACTAAAAAAGAAACTTAATCGGGAAAAAGTATAATAGTAGGCTAAGAGAATTAATATTACTATTAATTATACCCGAGAATATATAGTAATAGCTCAGGAGTATTAAGCCAAGTAAGCTAATAAGAAATAGCGAGAACCGGACTTTAATTCAGGAAATATAGTCTATATAATTAAAAAGATATAGAAAACGAACTATTTATCTAATAAATTAGATTACTTTTTTACTAGATTATTTAAGATTAATAAAATAGTCGGCTATTTATATTAATTAGATCTTTCCTTATTATATAGGATTTAGCTAATTTTCTATATAAATAAACTTTATAAGAATCCTACTAACTCATTATCTGGCTAGACTAATAAAGAGTCTAATTCTACTAAAGTTAATAGTAAACTCAAATAGGAAGTCAAAAAGATTCTTTCTTCTAAAGTATTTTATAGTAAGCTTTATTATAAGATTAAATAAAAGAAATAGAATATAAATAATAAATAGTACCTTATATTAAATTTTAAGAACTTAGTATTTAAATTATATAAATTTCACGAGTAGAACCCTAATAAAGCAGGACCTCTTATCTAGCTAAATAAATAGATTTAGTATACTAAAGAAGACAAGTTTAATAAAGATTACCCAGATAATAATAAACCTTAATAATAAGGCCTCTATAACTAGAAAAAAAAAAGAAAAAGCTAAATATTTCCCGGGTTTTATCTAAATTCTAGTATATTTCCTTTATTCTATTATATTAGTATCTATTTTCTTTTCCAGAAATCTGGGTAAAATACCTTTCTTTATTATACTAGATTATGCTTTACTATCTAGGCGAATTATAAAAAAAAAGTAAATTCTTAAAGCTAAATTAAAGATAAATACTCGCCTATATTAGTTCGAAATATTATTAAAAATTAAGGGAAATCTTCCTAATTACTTTAACTTTTATAATCTTAACTATTTATATTACTACTATTGCCTTAATAGAACTATTAATAAAAACGAAATAGATAAGAAATCCCGGTAATATATTATCTATAGCCAGACTAAGTAAGGCTACTTATTAGATCCTAGATAACTTAAGTAGTAATAGTAATATCTCAAGTTTAGTAGCTACTACTATTATTAATATAATTACTAGCTAAACTACTTTTATAGACGAAAATAGTAATTCTCTTATCTAAGAATAGGTTAATATATAGAATATGGCCCGTATTACTCTTGAAAATATACCTGAAATTACTATAGAGGATATCTTAGTAAAATATTCTAAGAATAATAAAATAAAGGTTTTAGTTACTAGTAATAATAAGTCTAATAATTAAATAGGCGAAATAGACGGTATTAATAAGGGCTACCTAATTAATCTTATAGAGCTAAATACTAAGAAAGCAAAAAAGAATAAGGCTAGCTTATTTAAGAAATATAAGATATCGAATAATAGTAAGAATTCTAATAATAAAAAGACTAAGAACGGAAAGACTTCTAGTAATAAAGGAGACTCTGACTATAATAAAAGTAGCTAAACTAGTATTAAGATACCTATTATAACTAGAAGATATATAGTACTAAGTAGTAATTATTATATAAAGTACTAGTCTAAAACCAAGAGCTAGTAAATAATCCTAAAGACCGAATTAAAGAAGTAATATACTATAGATATTAATGAATTAGTAGATAATACTATTTAGGAAGTCGGAAAACCTTTTAGAAGCTCTTATAAAACCAAAATTATATAGCTCAAGGCCCGGGGATTTGGTAATAAAGTAGCTCAAATAGCCGCCCTTAATATATAAGTCTTTATTATAGAGGAATAACTTGAGAATATATATATTAAGCTTGAGAAGACCTAGAAGTTAATTAAGTAGCTTAGAAATGGCATAATTAAGCTAAATACTACTACCCTAACCAAGAAGAAAGGCAAGTAAGCTATTATATTAAAGCCTATATTAATAGATGAACTTGATCTACTACTCCTATTTAAAGACTGCCCGATAATAATAGTCCTAATATTAGCTATGGCCTATATGGTATTCCTAGACTATATTATTAATATGGGTATAGGTATAATGCGAATAATAAATACTAAGGACTGGCCGGAATATGCTAGGAACTGGGTTATTCTGGCGGAGTTAAGACTATACTTCGATTATAAGTAAGCTATAGGGATTAGACAGAATGGGGTTAATGGCCGTTATTTCCTCTTTTTTCTTTTCTATACTACGGCTAAATAATTCCCTAAATAAGGGTATTTAGACTTCTCTTTAGGGGGGGGGGTAATATAATAGCTAGTATAAGGGTATAATCTACTAAGGATAGGATATCGGAAATAGGCATAAAACGAAGCTAAGCCGGAATTACTTGGACGGAATAATACTAAAGGTCGAGGTATTCTCTCTATTTTATTCTATAGCTTAGTATTTTCTAATATATGAGATTCTTTAAACTTTAAGCCTTTAACTATTATATTAATCCCGCTATTATAGAATACCTATATCTAAAGCTAATTTCTTCTTTATATAATTAGCCTTTATATCCGAGTTAACTAATATTCTAATTCTTTATTTACTTTTCCTTATCTTAATAGTAACCTTAATTACTATTCTCGTTTTAGGGGCTTTGCCTTCCGTAATATAAATAAGTATAATTATTATAAGATATATCTATTTCCCGGCTTCTTTGGTTTTAGGTATTTATATAACTTATAGCTAGACTTATTATAGTTATAATAAGTCGGTTTCCCTTAATTTAGGTAAATAGTAATATAGTAATCCTCTTTCTAGTAAATAAAGCAGATTATATCTAGTTTTATAGATTCTAATACGGATACTATATTAGATCCTATTACTATATCTTTACTATTCCGGTTTTATGAATCTTATAATAGAAATATATTTCTCTTCTATTTTCCTTTATTATTTCTCTTTTCTTTTCTCTTATTCTTTTTCTTTTACTATCCTATTAGCTTATTATTATATTTCCGTTAAGTAAATAGATTCAAATTATTCTTAATTCTTATAGCTATAGAGATAAGCTTCTTTCTTTCTTATAAAGTATTTTCTTAATAATTAATCTTATTTCAAATCTCTTATCTTAAGCTACTAAATAAGTTATTTTACTCTTATAATAAACCCGTATATCCTAAGTTATCTAATAGGCTATTTAAGTAAGATATAAAGCTTTAAATACTCTAGCCTAGCTATTATTTAGTATTCTTAAACTTAGTAAGAATATTATTATTATAGTTCTCTAGATCCAAAATAGAATTCTTTATAAACTTAATAAAGGTCTCCTAATTTATAATATTAATACTTACTAATTACTTCCTATATTTCCAGATATCTCTGGCTATATTCTCAAAATAGGAAGTATAATATATAACCTTTATTATATTAGTAGCCTAGGTAATTTTATTATTTTTATATTACTTTTACTTTATCTAATAAAAGAAGTCCTAGGCTTCTTTAATATTCTTTCCCTAGTAAGTAAATAGTTCTCGGGTTTTTAGAGCCTTTTAAACTAAAGATATTACCGGAAATATAATTAGTTCTATACCAGGTATTCAAATATCTTTAAAATAACGGATTTGAGTTTCTAGCTTCTCTAGATTCTCTTTCTATTATATCTCTACTTCTAACTTAGTAATATAATAGCGAGCCGCTACTAATTTCTTTATTATTATTATTATTCTACTAGCTAGTTCTAGGAATATCTGAGTTCTATTTCCTTCTTCTAATTAAGTAGTATAAAGAGTACTTAACTAGGTACTTCCCTAGATACCTGGCTAGATTATTCTAGTAATAGTAAAGATACTTCTTCTAGTTAATACTCTAGCTATTAATAGTTTTATTTATTAATGGCTTGATTATCTTATAATAAACTACTTCCCGAAAGTTAGATTAATTAGAATATAAGGCATATAATAGTAGGGTAATATATAAATAGTTAAGGTAAGTAAGCTATAAAGTAATACTTATAAGTATAACTAATTCTAAGAATTAATTTTAATAAAAAACTAATTAATGCCCCTTTCTAAAGCTAGAAGCATTTCTTTATATATTCTCTAGTACTTAGCCAAGCCTATAAAGCACTTTACTTAACTAGGAAATATAATCCCATATAATTCATATAATTCCGATTATAAGCTTTATCCAAAATAGGAAACTAGATCCATAATATCTAATACCTATTCATATATTATTACGTGTACTTATTATAACTACCTAGATTAACTACTAGTTTTTATACTAGTTCTAATTAGAAATTAGTATAATTAATTAATATATATTTCCAGAAGCTCGTAAATAATTTCTAGAACCTTAGAAATATTTATATAAGTTTCTTATATAAATATTTTATTAAATTCTTTTTATATAATTATTTAGATTATTCTAATATAAGATCTAATAAGTAGTATTAATTTTATAAAATAGTACCTTAGTACTTTGGATTAAGCTAATTAGAATACTCAAATCCTAAACAAAATTGCAATTATTAGCTAGCTTCTATATCTGAGATATAATTATTATTCTTTCTTACTTACTTAGCCCTAATCTAATTAGATAATTTTTACGTCTATTACCTAGATTATATTAGTGAAACCACCTCTTAAAATACTAGAAGTTTATCTTAATTAAATAATTAATTAATTAAATATTTATTAGAATAAATTAATAGATCTTGAAAACAAGATTCTAAGAGAGAAATATAGTTATAATATATATAGGGTTATATATAACTTAAGGGCATATAATAAATCTCGGATATTACAAGTATTAATTAGGGAAATTAATAGCCCTTTAATATTATAACTAATTACTATTTATATTATAAGTATTAGGCTTATAAATTACTAATTATATATGTATTATTAGGGCCTCTTATTTAAAAGAGGCTTCCCTGGACCTTATAGAAGAAATAGAAATTAGTTCTATATTAAATTTAATACTATAATTTCATAACTCACTAATTTATTCTATTATCTTATTACTTACTAATAAATACCTCATAGTATTAACTAGTACTATTATACTTTAAATTAAAGGCTATAATTTAATATTATATTATAATAAGTTCAAATTAAAGACTATAATATTATAAATATAAAGAGTTTTATTATATATATATATATTTAATAATATAAAGAATACTAGAATTAGGAATTTTTTTAATATCTTTAATTCTTTTCTAGTCTTAATATGAAATAGCTAAAAATATTTATTTCAGTAAAGGGAATTCTAATATATAAGGACTTATACGTTAGACGTAGTTTAGTTGAGATATAAGAGAATAAATTTAGTAAAAGAGGTGCAAAAGACGATTTTACCGACAAACACGCTGATTCTTCATGTTACTTCAGCACCAAGTCGCGTGAAATATCCGTCTCAGCACACCCTCATAAAATTTGGTGCACGACCCCATGTTCCGCCTTCGATCAATCAACACCACAGTCCCCTCTTACATTCTAAGGTTAGCCGATAGCCGTGGTGCTTCTCGATCCCATCGTGCCACGCACGTTCGCACGCCTGCCAACCTGCAATCCATTTTCGGCGGCAGAGGTCGCCAGCCTTTCGGGTCGCAGTCGTCCCCGCTGCCCGAATCGCTGCCGCTCGGTGCTCCCGTCGATGAAGAGAATGTCCCCGGTTACAGGCCGGAATATTTCTATCCTGCGAATCCTGGGGACATGCTGGCCGGTAGGTACGAGCTGGAGGCCAAGATCGGCTGGGGATCATCGTCCACGGTCTGGCTTGCGCGCGACACCCGCAGGTAATTTGAGATTCCAGCTCCCCAACTGGGTGTTGTTTCTCCCTTTTGTCGGCTTTCTTATGCCCGCACGTCCTCATTTCTACTTTCTACCCCATCGCTTCCGGCTCTATTTATATCTAGAGTGATTCTCCTTATAGCTCTCTAACACGCTTTTCCAGTGGAGGTTGGTTGAAACCGAACAAGTATGTCGCCATCAAAATCTGCACTTGCAACTCAGCGAAGGAAGAGGATATCAGACATGAGTTGGATATGACCATCCATCTTTCCTCTGCTAACTCCGAACACCGTGGACATGCCATCATTGCGACAGCAATCGAGAGCTTTGGCCTTGACTCACCTACGGGATCTACACATCTCTCTCTAGTTTAAGAACCGATGCGAGAACCGCTATGGTTATTTAGGAGGCGAGTCGCGGGTGAAGACAGGGTCATTCGTCCATTGATGCCTTTGATCAAGACCTACCTCCAAATTCTCCTGGAAGGCCTGGATTACTTGCATTCAGAATGCCACATCATCCACACAGGTACTTCGTCATCGGCACTCAAGTCCTTCCTTCTGTGAATCTCGTACTAAGTTGTTTCGTTTAGACTTGAAACTGGATAATATCCTTGTAACTTTCGAGGATCAGTCCACCATTGAAGCCTTTGTCCAGGGGCATGTCATGAATCCGATGGCCCGGAAACATGTTGGTGATCGGACAATGTACCGATGCCACAACGACTTTGGGCGCATCGACGGCGACGACGCTTTGAAGAAAATGTATCCAAAGATCACGGACTTTGGTCTTGCACAGCGGGGTGATCACCCTGGACCGCTTGTCCACCCGATACAACCCAACGATTGCCATGTCCCAGAAGTCCTCCTCGGTTGTGGATGGTCGTATAGCGCTGATATATGGAATTTTGGTATTATGGTGAGCACTCCTAGGGTTCTGATCTAGCTTTGCTTGTTCCATATCTCTTGCAGGTTTGGGATCTCTTCGGGGGGCAGGGCTTATTCCTGCAGGGCAACCCGCACTCTTACTCTGCAGTACAACACCTAGCAGAAATGATAGCATTGCTCGGCCCTGTAGCGCCCGTGCTTATCTAGCGCGAGAGAGATATGCGGCAGTGGCGATGGAGTCCTGAGGCACTGAACCCTGAAGGTAGATTGTGTAGCAATGCTGCCGAATTTTATGGCGGCCCATTTTTCACTGACAATGGTGCGTCGGTTTGAAATATTGCCTCCTCTCTTGACTGTTACTGATCAACATTTAGGCACATTTGTAGGCAAATATTTGATACCTTGCACACGGAGTTGAAGGAGCGAGATGCCCACGTGTATCCCGGAGGAGGATGCGGATCCATTCTTCAAGTTCATGAGAAGGATGCTTTGCTGGCTCCCAGAGGAGCGAGCGACGGCCAGGGAGCTGAAAAACGATCCGTGGTTTGACCGTATTATATAGATATCATGGGACATTCACGTTTTAGGCGTCTTCCAGCGTCTTAACTCCGGGTGCTACTCTCAAAAACTTGGTGTCCACGGCCCACGCATTAGCTACTGAAGAGGGGATCCGAGTGACTATATCTCGTCTGGAATTCGCAATTGATATTGGCGAGGATTTCGGTGCGATTTCAAGGGGAATATGTAAACCGACACCCCCCGGGTGTCTATTGGGGTGTCGATTGGGGCACTGACCCAAAGGAGAGGCGCTCGGACAAGAACACGAGGAATCTAGCTTTCTCTTTAAATTTAGTTCCTTATATAAAAGATTAATAGAATTTAATTTTTTTTGCTTATAACGCTAATTAAGCGTTATTTAAATATAAAGCTTTTATAAAATTTGAATTAGTAATAGCTTTTTAAATTAAAGAAGTTAAAAATTTTCATATTTTATAGCCTAAAGATAAGCTTAAGAAAGCGTAGAAATTTAGTAAATACGCTCCTAAAACCAAATATAAGAACCTTATAAGCCCCTAATTTATAGGGCCTTATAGGGTTCAAGAACTAGAACTTAATTAATTAGTATATAAACTTCCTTAAATTAAAATTCTATTTTAAGAAATCTTCTTATTATAAGTTAGGAAGCACGTGATTATAATACTAGGGTTATAATATGCTAGCTTATACTTGTATTAAAAAATATAACTTAAGATTTTTGAAGAGCGTAGGTAGCCAATTACAAGTTTATCGACACTCCGGGGGGGGGGGGGTCGTTTTACATTTTCCCTGTTGGAAGCATGCATTCTGTGTTTAATATGGACACGACGTTTGCAATGGCAGCCAGTCTTCGCACATGGCACTACTCTGGTGAAATGGTATGTGGAATATCTCTTGACGTGCCACTCTCTAGTGACGACGATCCGTCTCGAGATTCTCTCCTTCCTGCGGCTGTACCGTCCCCACCTCAACCCCTGCGATCAGCGGCACTCTACTTGAATGAAAGATATGAAATCTGATGAATGCCAGGTCCTTTTTCCGATTCCGTGCTCTCGCATCATAAGACTCTCTATTGGCCTATCTAGAACCTGCTCACCACGGGTTAGAGAATCATCGGATGATCACGGCGTGCAAGGCAACCCTTACAGTCTACTTAGTTTGAGGAAACGCCATGCCGACCAGAATGGCAGGCTCCTCCACATTGTGATGCGCATAGCTCATGATGCCGATGGCGCCTGGCTCCATCATCATCGTGAAGGGGAAACTCATTGGGTAGAGAAGCCATCTCTTCGTGAATGCGCGCAGGATATGGCCGTGCGCAACCTAATCGGAACAGCTTTAGAGACGTGACATTAAGGGGAAGGGGAGAGAGATGAATTCTTACGATCAGGACATCGGCGGGCTGGCCGCTCTTGCCGTCCATGTGTGGGGTCTGCAGCTTGTAGATCTCCCCAATGAGTCGGTCGAGACGCTCTTGCACTGCTTCGGCGGACCTAGTTTAATCAGAGCATGTTAGCAAAGCAATCTCTGCTCGAACATAGAAATCCTGCAAGCTTGCTTCGTCGCTTGCGGGGGGGAAGGAGGGGTAGGATCGACTCACTCTCCCCCCTCGCAGCCCATCGTCCAGATATCCCACTTCGGCAGTCCTCGATTAGCTCTACTCTCCTTGATCTCATGCGGCTTCAAGCCCTCGTAGACTCCATAATCCCATTCCGTGATATCCTCCGTGACGGTGACCCGGTCCTCCCTCTCCAGGCGCTCTTTGTGTGTTGGTCCGAGCAGCATGTCCAAGGTGACAACCGCGCGCTGCCGCGGCGAGGTGAAGACGTGTGCCAGTTTAGCGGGATCAATGAGCTTCCCTGGCCCGACGAGAACCTCACCCGTGCCTCTGACTTGCGAGATGCCGTTCTCAGTGAGAGGGATCTCGGCGTTGCCGGTGCAGCGGCCGTTGATGGTCCATTCGGTCTCGCCTGGTGTACGCCGCAGAGATTAGAAAAGAGATGATGGCTGGGAGGGCAATGGAGGAACATCATTCATGAAGCAAAGGGGGTGCGGAATGGGGATGGGATTTACCGTGTCGAGCGATGAAGACTCGGGGTGTGGTTGCGTTTGCGTCGGACATTGTTGTGAGATCGATCTGAGGCTCTGGGACGGGACTGGGCAGATGGGAGCGTTACAGCTGTGTCGTGGGAATTGATTTGTGGATGAACGGCAGGCACATCAAGGGTTGATGTATTTTGGTCAGAGATCAGAGATGCAAATAACATCGATCTTGCGTGTGCGTATGGGATGGGCCGGTTGTGTTGGGAAAATGTAAAACGAGAACCCCCCACCTCCCCGGGTGTTGATTAGGGGTGTTGATTGGGATCTAGGGCGTTAACGACTTGTAATTGGCTACTTAAGCTCTTTAAAGACCTTAAGTTAGATTTTTTTAATATAAGTATAAGCTAGTATATTATAAGGCTTATAATATAACTATGTGCTTTTTAACTTATAAGAAAAAGACTTCTTAAAATAAAATTTTAATTTAAAGAAATTTATATACTAATTAATTAAGTTCAAGTTTTTAAGCCTTATATTTTTAAAGCCTTAGAAATTAGAGGCTTATATCGCTCTCATATCTAGTTTCAGGGACTTGTTTGCTAAATTTCTAGGCTTTCTTAAGCTTACCTTTAAATTATAAAATTTTAACTTTTTAACTTTATTAATTTAAAGAACTATTACTAATTTATATTTTATAAAAAGTTTATATTTAAATAGCCCTTGATTAGGCTATAAGAAAATAAAGAAAGTATTAAATTCTATTAATTCCTTATAAAGTAAACTAAATTTGAAGAGAAAGCTAGATTTTTGGTGTTCCCGTCCGAGCGCCTCTACGAAAGCGCACAGTTTTGAAAATCGTTCATTTTTAGTGGGGTGAGGAAACCAAAATCTCACACCTTTAAAAATTGCGCATCGTAATGCGACCACGTCCAAATACTTTAAACTAAGCTTTAGGCGAAAGGGAAGAAGCTCAAGTATCTTTTCTTTGTGTTTTAGTGATTCTAAAATCCTAGGATATTTTATTACGATTTTTCAAAGACGAGGGACGATTTTCAAGGACCTCGCTTAGCTAGATGGACGATTTTCAAAAACTGTGCGCCTTCGTACTTTGGGTTAGTGGCTAGTCTAGCCCCAATCGACACCCAGGGTGTCGTTTTACATTTTCCCGTTGTGTTGGGCCGATTGCGTTCGTTGGGCTGTGAGCTTGTCCTGTAAGGTTATGTATGCATGCAGCGGCTGCCTTGCCAGCTCCGTCCCCCCGAGGTGGCCTGATGAATGACTCTCCTCGTCGTCCACCCCCACCATCTCGAATCCCGGTCCCGTTCCTTTTGCCATGCAGGAGGGTGAATTAGGTAGGTCACCGGCACATCTGGGCGACGCGCAAGACATGGATGGATGGAATGAGAATCCCAGGGATCGGCTAACCTGGCTTGGAAAAGTAGGTTGGGTGGAAAGGTTGGTAGGATTGTAGTCTGTCAGAGAGTGCCTATATACATATTGATGCCTAAGGCCATTACGAGCTTCGTTCGAGGCGAGTCTAATCTATGCCAAGCCTTCCATGCCATTACGAGACAGGTCATGTGCTAGCTAGCTCAAAGTGGAAGTGGAGAACAGCTTTATATTCTATGTACGAAAACTTTGCACGTAATTTCACGTACATTGACTTCATCTGACGAACGATGTACTGCTGTAAAACGATGCCAGCCGAACCTGTCCATTGCGTTGGGAGTAGCGCCATCCCCGATATGGAAATGACACGAATAAGAAATCTTTTTTTTTTCCTCGTTCAAGTTTTGGCTTGTGTTGAAATAAGCTCATGGGCAGCACCCTAACAGGTACGTGCGTGGGGTTGCAACATATCAAGTCTCTTGGGAGACGCAGTTCGAAGTCATGATCAGTAACCCTTTGGGGTTGCCCTGTTTCTCAGCTTCTGTGGGCTGCGAGTTGTCATCGCTGAAAGATCAGTCGGTACTACTCTCATATCGGTCTCTCTTTCAATTCCAGGCCTATAGTTGTGGGTGGCATGACGCGGTGGACGGGCTGTTCTCCTTTCTCCCTTGCCCATTCTTCATAGCCTCCTGGAAACTTCGCAATTAAAGTCTTCATTGTCTCTTTGGCCCTGGTGCATGGTTATTTACCTCCCACGCAAATCAAGAATGAGTGTCTCTGCTTACATGTTTCGGTACCTCAGATTACCAGAGAACAAGGCCGAGCTTTTGAGGTCCCACCGACTTGCCCATTGTCATTGGATGCGTCTAATAACAGGATCGAGGATCTTACAGGTAGTAAAGCATATTGCGATCATCTTGGTCTTCCTCAGGGGCAGAGACCGGGAAGTAGTGGAAGTACGCTTTCATGTATTGTCTCCCAATCAGATGGCGTATCGGTCGCCACGCAGCCATCTCCACTGTGTCTGATCAGCATCTACGAGTCGGTATCATCTCATATCGGGAATGTTGGACTTACATTCATTGTGAGCATACAGAGCAGCTGCATCGTAGATGACTGGCATGTTAGTGTCAATATTCCAGGATGTATTGCCGGCCCAAATGTCGCCGTGAATGAGGCGAGGCTGTATCCGGCGGCCGCCGGTCTCGAGTGGTCGAAGCAATCGTGGGATGACCTTGTCAAGAATGCCCTGACACAGCTCTTGCATTTCCTCATCAACGCCTTGGGATTTCTCTTCAGCTTGCATGAACCACTTCATGGAATGGTAATATGATTCTTCCCAGGTGTCATGCCAGGCAGTGTACTGAGGGATAGTACCCTTGTAAGTGGGCACATGGAATCCGTACCTGTTATCTGGGTTAAGTCCTTTCGTGTGTAGCTCTGCTAGTGTCGAGGTAAAAGCTTGGATTTCAGGAATTTCATCCGTCATGTTGATGAGCTCGCAGCAAAAGAAGTGGATGTCTGGAGCAGATGCATACGTGCCAGTCCCAATGGGCTCGGGTACAAACTTGGGTAAAGTTTTATGCAGAGCTGTCATGGAGGCGAACTCTCCGGTAACCATGCCTTTCCCATTGTTGCCTTGAGATACCTAGCATCGCTGTCAATGGTATTCTATGTCCACTTGGCAGAGACCACTTTACTTTAAGAAAATAGGAGCGCGGGGTACCATCAGCCATGTGAGTCGAGATCTCAGCAGTCCTCGTCCAATAGCTAGCTCCATGAGGACGGATGTCCTCAACGACCGTGTCTCGCGGGAGTTCTGATTGCGTTCAGGACGACCACTCGTTAGGCTTGCTCAGTTGGACTTACTCGCTTTGACATTCTCGTCCACGAAATGAATCCACTTTTCATCGACGTCAATTGGCTTACCCCATTCTGCGGGCGTCATCACGTGCAAAACCTCCATGGGATTCGCCATGCCTGGAGAAGCAGCAGTAAGTCGATCTCAAATCGCTGAAAGATGCGGTGGCGCCAGTCTAGAGAATGAGAGTAAAGATTCAGGCAGAGAGCAGTGTGAACGGAATCGGGGTGAAATGGAGAGCTTAGCGCTTCCGGCTACTATGGGAATATGTAAAACGATAACCCCCCGGGTGTCGATTGGAGGTGTCGATTACTAGGATTAGGGGTGTCGATTGGGGTCTAGATTAGCCACTAACCCAAAGTAGGGGCGCTCGGATAGAAATACTGAAACTCTAGCCTTTTCTTTAATTTAATTTAATTTTATATAGAATTAATAGAATTTAATAGTTATTTTATTTCCTTATAGCGCTAATTAAGGGCTATTTAAATATAAACTCTTTATAAAATTTGAATTAGTAATAGCTCTTTAAATTAAAGAAATTAAAAATTTCATAATTTATAGCCTAAAAGTAAGCTTAAGAAAGCCTGAAAATTTAGTGAATAAGTCCCTAAAACCAGATATAAGAGCCTTATAAGCCTATAATTTATAGGGCCTTATAGGATTCAAAAACTAGAACTTAATTAATTAATCTATATACTTTCTTAAATCAAAATACTATTTTAAAGAATCTTTTTATTATAGATTAGAAAGCACGCGATTATAATACAAGAGTTATAATATAGTAACTTATACTTATATTAAAAATCTAACTGAAGATTTTTATAGAGCTTGGATAGCTAATTACAAGTTATTAATACCCCTACCCCGATCGATACCCCCAATTAATACCTGGAGGGGGGGGGGGGGGGGTGTCGTTTTACATATTCCCGCTACTATGAGCGGGATTAAGAGAAGCGAAGGGCCGCCTTTATTTTGGTAGGCTGGGGAAGCACCTCTGGCCCAGGACTATTCAGGTTAGTAGTATTGGAGGCACAGTTCGGTATTGGGCCGAATGGTATATTAACTCCTATACTGGATTACTTCAAGGGACCGAGTATATCTTTTAGAGCCTATAGGGCTTCACTGATTAATAAGCGAATTTGGACGATATACTTTCTATCTACTACTAAAAAATTGTTCTATTTTATTATAATTAATATAAAAATTCAAGATTTTTAATATTTGAGGTCTATTTAAAATATAATTATTTATATATTAATTCGACTAATTTTAATACTAATTTTAATAATATTATAATTAGTAAAGTAATCTAATATACTACTTCTACTAGCCTCAATAAAAATAATTTCTTTAAAAATAAAAAGCTATTAAAACAAGAAAGATATAAGAGATTAATAAACCTTTAATAGCTTAATATATAAGTAATTAAGATAAATATATTATAAAGTAATATTTATAAGTATAATTAATTTTCAAGAATTAATTAATATCTCTTTTTAAAGCTATAAGTATTTCCCTATATATTTTTTAATATTTAGCCAAATATATAAAGTTCTTTATTTAATTAAGAAATATAATTTTATATAATTAATATAATTTTAATATAAGTATTATTTAAAATAAGAAATCAGATTTATAATATTTAATATTTATTTATTTATTATTATATATATTTATTATATTAATTTCTTTTTTAGGCTCTTATTTTTAAGAAGCTTTAGAAAACTATAAATAGCTTTATATATATTTGTTGAAACTTTTCTAATTATTTACTTTCTTTTAATAACCTTTTATATATATTTTATTATTATATTAAATAATAAATCTAGAAATATAATTTATTAAATTTATTTATTTAATTTATAAATTACAAAAATAATATAAATATAATATATATTATTAGTTATAAAGTTTATTCGATTTTCTAATTAATTTATAAATTAATTATTATTTTATTTATTAAAAAGCTTAAAGAAATTAAATTAATTTTCTAATTTATTTATAAATTTATTCTTTTTACTTTTTCGGGCTTTTCTAATATAAAGCTAAGTTCGAATTTATAATTATTATTTAAAGAAAAAATATTATAAAAAGGCCTTTTCTTTCTTATTAATTAAATTTCTTTCCCTTAATTATAATATTATATTTAGCTTTTTTTAAGCCTTATTTTTCTTTTTTAAGCCTTATTTTTCTTTTTAGCCTTATTTTTCTTTTTTAAATATTATTTAAAAAAATTTAAAGCTTTTTTTAAGCTTTTTTAAGTTTTCTTTATATCTTTTTTAATATTTTCTTTTATTTCTTTATTTATTAAAATAAATATATTTATTAGTTCTTATAAGATTATTATTTCTTATTTAGTTAATATTTTTATAATATTAATTTGCTTTTATTATTTTTAATATTTCAAGAATATTATTAATTATTTTATATAATAATTATTATTTTAAAAATAGAAAATATAATTTTATAAATTATAATTTCTTTTTTTATTTCTTATTTTAATATTATTTAAGGTTTTTTAAATATATATAATATATTTAAATTTCTTTTTTTAAGCTATATTTATAATTAAGTATTTTTTTAATAATTTATTTAATTAGAAAAAGCTATTTTCTTTTTATATATATATTAAGCTTTATATATTTCTTATATTAATATTATTATTTAAAATATATAAATTTCTTTAATAATTTAAAATATAAATTAAGTAATTCTTACTAGCTTATTATAAATATAAAGTACTTTTAAAAATATAATAAATATTTTTAGTATTAAATAAACTTATTTCTTTTTTATTTATTACTAATTACTAATAGTTTTCTAAACTAATTTATTATTATTTCTCGAAATAGTTCTAATAATACTAATAAAAATAAGAATAATAAAAATAAGAATAAAAAAAGACTAATATAAAAATAAAATATTTATAAAATATAGAGATTAGAATTTTTAATACTTTTTATATAGTTTTTTTAAGAATAAATATATAGCTTTTTTAATAGTTTTCTAATAAAAAAATAATTTTTTTATATTTTTATTTTATTAATAATATTATAATATTACTATTAGTTTACTAGTAATATATAATACTATTATATAGGTATAGAAATACTAGTTATATTAAGTTAGTAAAGATATTATTATTTAGAAATAGAAATTATAGATTATAATATTAATATATAATTCCTAAATTTACTAAACCTAATAGAATCTAGTTTACTAGTCGAGTTACTTATAAAATATAAGGTTATATAACTATATCCCGTATCCCATATCTTATTACCTATATCTCGTATCTCGTATCTCGTAACTATATATATAACTCCTAAAAAAACAGCTATACTAATACTAGAACTTTTCTAAAAAAATATAAAAAATAATATTCTTTTCTAATTATATACAAATTCCCTAATCTGGCCTAGTATTAGATTTCCTAAATATTTTATATATCTATATTACTCTTGAGGTTTTAGTTATATATTAAAGGCTATAGCCTTTTATATATAACTTCTTTTCCTATAATATTCTTCTATTTTATATATCTATTTCCCGCCCTATTTATATTTAATTTATTTCTTTATATTTAATTATATTATATTTATATTAATTAGATAATTAAGAATATTTATTAGCTTTAATTTTATTATAGAATTAGCAGAATTCAATTCTTCTTTAATCTATTTGATTTTTGTAATCTCTTATTATTTATATATCTAATAAAGATATATTATATTAATTATTAGGTATTTCTCTCGAATAGTACCTAATTTAATAAATCCTTTATATAATAACTTTAAATTCATATAAATAACTAGTAATAGTTCTATTTCTAGTATTTTATTAATTATAAATTTAATTAAAGTACTTATATTAAAGCTATAAGCTATACTATAGAATTTTAAAGCTAGAATACTTCTAGTAACTCTCTTATATTTAGTAGAGAACTAATAAATAATATTAGTATATCTAGTTTTATTTATTAGAACTAGAATATATCCGATTTAGGAAAAGAGATCTCTATTATTTATAAACGAAATATTTATAAAAATAATTAAATATAAGAATTTCTTTACCAGTTTTATAAATCTCAGTTCTTTAATAGTATTTTTAATTTACTATTAAATATATTTATTAAATGCCTTTATATTAGTTTCCGAGAGTTTAATAGCTTAAATAGTAATTAATAAATTATATAAAGCTTCTGGTTAATAAACTAATATAATATATATTTCTCTAGTATATTAGATAATATATTAGTCCTTAATAAAGAGATTTTAATAAATAGTACCTCTATTACTTATAATAGTAATATTCTTTATAGAAATAATTTAGAGGTTTTTATACTAGTATTTTTATATAAAAGTAATTCTAGTAGTATTTATATAGATAATACCTCTATTAAATTTGAGATTATAATTAAAAGTAAGGCATTTATATTATTTAGCTAAAAACTTAATTTTTTAAAGTTTTAATTATTTTATTTTTATAAAATTATTAGTTCTAATAAATAAGGTATTATTAGTTTAAAAACTAATAATTTTAAAGAGTTATTTATTATAAAGGAAGCAAGAGTTATAAGTTAACTATTTTACAGAAAGCTTATTAATATAATAAGAATAGTAAGTCTTAAACTAGTAATTCCCAGCTTCTAGTATATTATATAATAGTTTTATAACTTTTAAAATAGAATTATTCTTTAGATTTAGCTTTTTAATAAATTTGCAAAATGAATTAATATAAAAATTATAATTAAATAAGATTATTAATTAGATATAAGCTTATAAGATATTATATAAATATAATTTTATAATATTTATTATTATAATAATAATATTAAGAATAATTTTCTGGCTAATATATTAATATTATATATTTCTTATTATTATTATAAGCTTAAATAACTAGTCTCGATTTCTTAAACTTTCTTTTTATATTCTTATTCTTAATCTTATTAATAAACCGGGAATTAAAAATATATATTTTCTTTAGTATTTAAGATCTAAGAATAACCTCAAATATATTCTTTTCTAAAAGGCTAGTAATTTTAATTTAATAGGAGTCCTTATACAAATTATTATTCTATAGGAATACTATAATATCTGGAGTCTTATAAGGGTATTCTCTATTATATTTTAGTAGAATAACAGAAATAGTAAAAGGAATTATACTTGTATTACTTTTGGTTTTATTATAGAATTCGGAAACAGATTCAGGTTCGAGACTATTAGTAATAACCTCGATATCTCCTATATAAAAGGACTTTATAGAGGTTAAACGGAAAGTAGTATTACTATATAGTAGAGCTAGTATATAATTCTCTCTATTAATAGCTATTAGCTTATATAGTCTATTTTAATTACTAGATTAACTAGTATTTCTTTTATATTATATAAGAATATTCGAATTTAAAAGAAGTTTATAGATATTAGTAATACTAGAACTATTTCGGGTATTTAGGATATTTATAATCTAATATCTAGCTTAAAGCTTCTAAATTTCTACTATTACTTTCTTAAGTATTATTAATTATTATAATATAATTAATAATAAGATATTATATTTAATTATTCGAGATAAAATACTATAAATTAAAAGAGTTAAAATAATATTATTAGGTTTTATAAAATTATTAATAGCCTTAAAAGCTATTTGAAATATAATATTCTTATTAATTCTATTAATTTTAGCTATAATAATAAGATAAGTATATTAAATCGGGCTATAGTAGTATTTTATAATTCTAATAGAATTATAAGCTTTTATAAAAACGATTTTAATCTTAGTTCCTATAATATTTGTAAATTAAGTAAACTTTTTACTAGTAAACTACTTTCTGGTATTAACTATAATCTAATTAGAAGGGCCTAAATAAATATTAATTTAATACTATTTTAGGATATTTCAAATATATAATATACTAATATTTTAAAGCTATTAGCCGGCTTAATATTAAGTACTTTTATTAATAATATAGAAAATATTAATAATAATAGAATAATTAAAACTAATATTATTTTTTAGGTTAAACTTGAATTATTTTAGTAATTATTCGAATTTCTAGTATTATTTATAATACTTTATAAAATACTTAAGGGCTTTTATATTAATATTATAGCCTGCTTATTCTAGTATATTTCGGAGCTTACTAATAAATAAATAACTAAAATAATAATATAGATATTATAATTCGATTTTTATAAGAAAATAGAAATTATAAATAAAGAATTCAGAAATAAAGCTTTATAGTATAATATTCTAAAATAGAAAAAAGTATTTAAAATAGATTTCTAGTTTATCTATATTAGCTAAGCTAAATAGAAATAAAGTTTTTATAAATATAATATAGAATTATACTTGCCTAATTAGTATTCTTATTATTATAGATCTAATAGAGGATATAGATCCGATATTAAACTAGATATTAATTTGATCTTTAATAGTTCTATTAAGTTTAATACTATTATTAGTTTACTATAAAGCTTAGAATTAATTAGAACTAGTAATTAAGAATCTGGAAGCTCTGGTATTAATTATAATTCCGTAAAAGTAATAAGTATTATATTTTAATATATTATTAATTATAAATATCTTCTATTTATTTAATAGATTTCAAGATATAGTTTTCGTCTATTATCTAATATATAAGAGAAAAGGAAATAAAGTTATCTATAAGAGTATTAGTTATAGAAATAATAAGAATAGAAATAATAGAAGTAGCTAGGAAATTCTTAATAGAAATAAAATAGAAATCTAAATAATATTTCTTTCCTTTATCTATTTCTATTAGTAAAGCTTTAAAAGCATTATTCTCTAGTTTGTTTTTATTACTTTTATTACTCTCTTTCTTTTTAATTTCGGTAATATACTATATATAGGTACTATTAAAGCATTTATTAAAGTTATAAGCATTTCGAGATCTAAATTAATAAATATTTTTATTTTTAAATCGAGTTTTTTTAATCTTTTATTTTTTTAGTATATATTTCTATAAGCAGTATTCGGGTTTCTTATATATAAAATACGACTTTAAAATATAATTATTATAATTATAGGACTTGGAATAGTTATTATAGGTTCCAAAATTATAGCTAGATTTATATTAATAATTTCTAGACAAATAATAATTTAAAGAATTTTAAAAATAGTATTATTAATTTATTATTTCTTTTTATAAGTAATAATAGATAATTAGAGCTTATTAATAAGCTAGTCGAGTTTATTAAAAGAGTTCGAAATTATATATTAATATACTAATAAGCCTTAATAAAAGATAATAATTTTATTATATATAGAAATTCAATATTTTATAAGGCAGAAATAAGGCTATATTATAATTTATATAAGTTATTAATTAGTATTTAGGCAAGCTCGAATATTATCTTTTTAGGGTCTTTTATTATTATAATTACTAAGGTAATAGTATTTTATTTATTTAAATTTCAATAATAGAAACCGAGTCCTTTAAAGAAACTATAAATATTTATATAAGCTTTTTTATATATATAACTTGAGAGCTAGTTATTATAAAAGTAGTTTTATACTAGTTCCTTTAATATAATAAGAAAAGCTTTTACTAGTACCTTTTCTAGAAGCTTTATATATTAGTAAATATTAAGGAAAATAGTAAATTTATAATTAAAACTACTATTAATTCTATTATATTTCTATATTTCGAAATATATTTTTATTACTTTTTTAATAAGCTTTCTAATAATAATAATAAATATTAATTAATAGAAGTTCGGGTTCGGTAATAATATTAGTAATAATAAAAATAAAAGTAATAAATAGTCTTAATTTAAAAGAAATAAATAAATAGTTTAATTTCTCGATTAAGAATATTTAGTTCTTTTATATTTAGTTTTATCTAAAATAAAATAAACTAATATAATAGATCCCTAAAGAAAATCGGTTTTAATTAGATTATTATTAATAATATTAGCTTTATTTTATATGCTTTTTGTTTTTTTTAGATAATATTAATAAAGAATTATATAATAGTAAAGTTCTTATAGTTTTATTTAATATAGATACTATTATACCGAAATTAGATTTAAAGATTTTATAAGAATATATAATTAATTAGACTATATATTATAGTATTAAAGTTCTTAAAATTATTCTGGAATAAATCCTATAGATTATTATTACTTTTTTTATATAAAATATACTAATATATTTTAGTAGTTAGATATTCCTAAAAATTATTCTTTATTATAGTTATTAAATTAATACTATTTTCTTATTTCTTAATTAGTTTCTTTCCTTTATTAATATTTATATTAAACCGAATTTAGGTTCTTTTTAATATATATATATAATTTGTAATAGAAGGGGTTTAAAGATAAGATAGTTTATAATAGGTTTATAAAAAGAGTTTAATAGTAAAGATATTTAGATATTTAGATATCTAGTTTAAATATCTAATTTAGATACTAGATATCTAATTCAAATACTAGATATTTAGATATCTAATAAGAGTATTAAAATAAATATTTTGCCCTTAAATATTTCGTTTATAATAAGAAATTTAGAAAATGAAATATTATAATTCCGGAAATATTTAAAGCTTAAAAGGCTCGATTTAATAATAAAATCGAAGTTATAATTAAAGAGCTTTAAGAATATATATAGGATATATATTCCAAAGAGAGAGTTTTATAAATACGGGTATTATATAAATAGAAAAGATAGTTTCCAAAAAAGTAGTTTTAGGGCTAAAAGAAATTAGTTTTAAAAGATAATAGAAATTAAATAAATAGATAGTTAATATTACGGGTACGGTATTTAGGGCTTAGAAAGCAAGGTAAAAGGTCCCTTATAAAGACGATTCAAAGCTAAGGAAGGGAAAACTAGAATATAGGAGGCTGCGAAGAAGTATATGTACCCTATAGTATACTAGTCCTAAAGGGGCTAGCCTTCTAAATATCTCTAGTATATTCCAAGTATATTTCCCTAGTAAGGCGGCCGCATTATATATGCCTAGGAGACATCTAGTATCTAGCGAGGTATCTCAGATACCGGGTATCTGGGAATCGTGATATTATTCCCCCCTTTTATAATAAGCTCGTCCCCGAGCTTCGTACAAGCTATTAATTTATCTAATTTCATACTATATTCCTTCCTAAAGTGAAACTAGTATCTCGGATATAGATATTACATATGAAAGGCCGGTGCCTTTATTATATGACCTAGGAGGATTTATTATTATTTCTGTATAATTCTGGACTAGTATTGTTTTTTATATAGTCTAGCTAGTATTATAGGTTTTATAAAGGTTCTAGTACATTAATATTATTATTATGGAAACTCTATAAAACCAGAGGGCTATTACTTAGTACTAAAGCTAGATATTATACTAGATCTTTATCCTAACTAACCTACTAAATTTTATACTTTAGCCTATTTCTTACTAGCTTAACTATAATAACCCGTTTAATGCCATACTCTTATTTGCTATCCTCTAGTATTAATAGGGGCAGTTCCGGATTTACTTAACCTAATAGAGAATTCTGGGGGTCTTTTTATAGCTTCTTTATATAGAAAACTGGATATATCTTTATGATTTCTGGTAGTTTTAGGAGAAATAAGTAATTATACTATTCTAGAATCTCAAATGGGCCCTTTATTTAGTTCTCTAGCTTTTGGTTCAGATAATCGGATTTCTAGTACTTTATAGTAACCTATACTTTATCTCCTATTTTGAAATTAATTAGACGGTAGTATTTATTAGCTTATATTATATATTATTCCTATATTTACTTTATATAGCCTTAGGCAAGTTACTATAATTCATATAATTAATTTACTAATACTTTAGCTTTATTCCTATTTAGCTTCTCTTTAGGTAAGTTAGCTTTAATAGGAGAGTTCTAGTTCAGAGAGATATAAGGCTTATAGCCCTTTTTAGTTATAAATAGGAACTAGCTAATAGTTTTATACTAAAGAGAGGCTTATTAATAATTAATTATAGTAATTTATTTATTCTAGTTATCCTAGTAATAGTTAATATACGAGTATAATCTCTAATTAAAGTACTAATTAATAATCTCTATTTATCTGTCCGTTTAGGGATAATTAGTTATAAAGAGCTTGAGCTTTATACTAATTCTTATATAGAATTCGCTCTAAAAATCAGATATAAATTAGGGTTTCTAATCTAATATAATTATTTCTGGAATACCTACTTAGTATATTATATAAAGTAAAAATAGAAATACTAGCTACTTGGCTATTATTATGGTTATTATAATATATGGTACTAGTAGGGATTAGACTAGAGCTAGAGAGGTATCTAGTATCTAAATAAGGTATCTATAGTTACCTGATTATTATATGTGACCCCGAGCTTAAGCTAGTATATAGGCCTATATATAGCTTGTAATTATTTAGATCCGAGGCTTTTTCGGGATTCTTTTCTCTCTTTAGCTTTGAATTATTGAAATAGAGATAGTCTAACTATACCTTCCAGGCTCTAGATCTTATATTTATAATATAATTTAAAGCTTACCTATTTCTTAATCCTATAGAGGATTTAAATAATACTTACCTAATTAGTTTTTAATAAGTATAGATATAATATACTATAACTATTCCCGAACCGGTTAACTAATATTAGAATAAAAGAAAGCCCTAGAATAACTAGGCAAGAAAGCCCTAGACTGGCCAGGTAAGCAGATAGGCTAGTAACCTTATTACTAAATAAAGATCTATAAGAAAGCAAGTTCCGGAATAACTAGGCAAGTTAGAAAGAGCTATAGTACGAGATACTACTAGTATATTACTAGAAGATAGACCAGAGCCTCTTATTAAGTCTCCTGAGAAATCCGAGTATCCCGTTAATATTTATAGTAGAAGAGATATTTTCTTCTAGAAAGTAGAGGAAGAAAAGGAACCTGCCTTATTAAAAGTAAAGTTCTAAGAGTTATTTCGGAATTCAGAGGCTTTATATAAAGAGATTATTAAGCTAATTCTAAAGACATATAATATCCTTGCCTATAGCAAGAATTATTATAATTAGCTAAGAGAAACTAAGCAAGCCCTATAAAAGAATAAAGCTATTATTAAAAAGCTTATTATATAGCCTGCCGGAATAACTAGTTTTCTTATTCTAGAAAATAGATACTTAGTTAAATTTCCTAACTTTCTCATTTTTAAAGATATAACCAAGAATAGTATTACCTTTAATAATTAGTTAGTTCAGATTAAGAATAAGCTCTGTAATAACTCTAATACCTATTAGATAAAGAACCTCAAGATTATTTATATATCTGGCTATATAAATAGCTATACTTTTATACTAATCTCTTCTTACCTAAACTAGGATAATTAATATATATACGAGATTATTAGGGAACTATATACCTATCTAGAGAAGCTATATAGTAACCCGAATAAGGAGTATAATATTCGGTAAGTGTTTTATTAAATCCGAATAAACCTAGAATTAGAAAAACTTATAATATTCTATATAAGATATAGGGCCTATAAGTATAAGGTCCTTTAAGAAGGCCTAACTAATAGCCCTGCTATATATTAGAGATATATAAATAATATCTTCTTTAATTATCTTAATATCTTTTATATAGCTTACTTAAATAATATCCTAATTTACTTAAATAATTCCCTAAAATATAAAAACCATATATAAAAGGTCCTTTAGTAATTGCGAGATACTAGCCTCTAGGCAAATATTAAGAAATTAGAGTTTAAGATTACTTATATAAAGTATTTAGGCTTTATTATCTTTACTAGAGATATTAAAATAGACCCAGATAAGATAGTAGTTATTAAGAACTAGTAATTACTAAAAATAATTAAAGGAATATAAGGCTTTCTGGGTTTTTATAACTTTTATTAGTATTTTATTACGGAATATAGCCATATAGTAAAGTTCCTAATAGCTCTAATATATAAAAGAGTTCTATTTAAGTAAACAAATTAGTATTAAGAAAATTTCACTAAGCTAAAGCAAGCTATATTCTTAGTACTAATTCTATATTACTATAACCCGAATTTCCCTATTATAATTAAAACAAATATATTAAATAAAGTTATAGCCGGTATTTTCTTATAATAAGACCCCTAGATAGGACTCTGGTACCCGGTAGTATTTTTCTCTAAGACTATATAGTTAGTAGAGCTAAACTATAATATTTATAATAAAGAAATACTTACTATTATTCTTTCTTTAACTAAATAGCAAGCAAAGCTAGAAGGCTTATAAGAGGTACCTTTTATAATTTACTTAGACTACTAAGCCCTTAAGTATTTTATAACTATAAAGAAGCTCTTAGTAAGACAAGCTTACTAGATAAAGTATTTTTCCTACTACTATTTCAAGCTTATATATTAGGCAAGTAAGTTAAATAAATAAGTAAATGCCCTAAATAGGAAATACGAGAATATAATTACCTAAGATAAGATAATAATAGCCTACCGAACCCAAATTCTCCTCTTATAATAAAAGATTAATAATAATATTATACGGGATCTCTAGTTAGCTCTAATTAAGGCCTTTATAAGCCTGGCTTAGGAAGAAACCTAGTATAATAGTATCTAGCTAGTAAATAAGCTATTAAGTAAGAACCGAGAGTTACCGGAGCTAGAAGAACTACGGGATAAGGCAAGAAATAAGAAGAAAGGTACTTAGATACTATAAGACGGCCTTCTCTTATAATATAGCAAATTATTTATATCTAATAATATAATAATACCCGAGATATCCTTATATATTGCCCTTATTTAGGAGGTATATATATAGCCTCTAATAAGATATCTAGGACGAGCTAAGCTTTAATAGCTTCTTTAGGCCCGCTATTACTAGCTAGGCTAAAATATAGATATTAATTAGTATAGAAATAACTACTATATCTACTAATAATCCTATATTCTTAGAAATAAGAAGCTAGGGCTCTTATATCCGTTACTAGTCCCTAACTGCCTCTAGTAATATATATTAGTGGATTTTAAGAAGTATTCAGAAAGTAGAAATAAGTATAATATAGTAATAATCTTTATTAATTACCTAGGCAAGTATCCTATTATAATTCCTGTCCGAGATATAATAATAGCTAAAGAATTAGTACCCCTATTTCTTACTTATATAGTTTACTAAGTTAGTATCCTAGAGACTATAGTATCTAATTAAGGCCCCTAGTTTATATCGGATTTCTAGAGCGAGTTCTATAAGTATATTAGTATAAAGCTTAAGTTATTAACTACTAACTATCCCTAAACTAATAGCTAGATAGAGATTATTAACTAGTACTTTAATTAATAGCTGTATTCCTATATAAATTACTACTAGGATAATTAGAACAAATAGGTAGTAATAATTAATTACTAGTAAGTAGCTCTGGTTTATAAGACTATAGGCTAATTCCCGTTCCTTATAGAAAAGAGCTATAAACTATAAATATTATTTAACTAGGAAACCTAAGTATAATCGGGTACCCTAAAGGAAAAGCTAAATAGATAGGAAATAAAGGCCCTAGTAATATGGCTTTATAAATTATAATAAAAGATATAGAAGAATATAATATAAGTATAAGAATATTATATTACTTAAGCTAATAAATACTACTAACTAGTAGACTTTGGAATAGGAGACAAGGTATAAATTACTACTAAGTATTAAAAGAATAATTATTTGAGCTACAAGCTAGCTTACTAAATAAAAGAACTATATAAAATCCTGGAATAAGTAGGATATTTCTTTAGGCTTAAGCTTCCGGAATTAATAAGAATATATCCGGTATTTTATATAGAGAAGCTATATAAAGATCCAGGTAACCTCTTTCCCGAATAAGCAAATCCGGAGCCTCTATTATTAGAACTATAAGACAGGGAAACAGAATATAAAGTTTAAGAAATATAAGTAATAAAACTACTTTATAGGAAGCTAAAGTACTAAGTCTAGTAAAAAGAATAGGACCTAAATCCGGAATAGTATTTTGTTTCCTTATTAAGTAATAGTACCCTAGCTTTTTAGAGCTTCTATAATAAGAACCCCGAATAGCTAGGACTATCCCAGAATCTCTTCTATTAGTTAGACTATACCAAGAATAATATACTACCGGAACTATATAATACGAACGGAAATCCTTTAAAGTTATATATAAAAGGCCCTGGCCTTTAATATATAACCTATAACTTGGAAATTTAATAGGGACTTTCGAAGCTCGGGAATAAGCTTATTTTAAGGGAAGAAGTAATATTATAGTTATTATAATATATAGTACTAGTAGGAGTTAGACTAGAGCTAGAAAAATATCTGGTATCTAAGTAAGGTATTTATAATTACTTAATTATTATATATAACCCCGAGCTTAAACTAGTATATGGGCCCGTATATAGCTTATAATTATTTAGATCCGAGGCTTCTTTGGGATTCTCTTCTTTCTTTAGCTTTGAATTATTGAAATAGAGATAGTCTAATTATACTTTCTAGGCCCTAGATCTTATACTCGTAATAGCTATAATTATATCTTATATAGGAATTATAATTAGGTACTTAGATAAGTAATTTACGAATATAGTAATTATATTATAGCCTAATTTATTTTCTAAATAGCTCTTAAAATCTATAATAATATATTACTAGAAGTAATTAGGAACTAGAAGGAAATAAAATAAACTAGGCTTCTTATTTCTAGATATATATAATCTCTTATAAGTATAGTAATTATTATAGTATTAATTAATATTCTTGCCTATAAATAGCTAGTAATATTACTTCTTTAATAGCTATTAGAGCTTTATATATCTAGGATATCCAGAAAGGGATTTATTATATACTTTATAGATTAGGGTAATTTATAAAAATAGTCCGGAGGTTATTTTATTCTCTATAATATAAAGTTTTTTATAATATAAAAGGAGGCTATTTTATAGTATCCAGATATTATTTTTGGCTTAGGCTATTATATATAGTTTTTCTAGATTCGGTAATATATAATTATCCTATAGGATCTTATTTATAAGTTATAAACTACTATACTTGGCAGAAGCCTCTAATAGTATTTCTATAAAAGCCATTATAGTAAAGTCTATTAGTAAAGCTTCTAAGAGAATATTTTTTTCTAGAAAGATTATATCTCTAATAAGAATATTTTCCTTCGGAAAATCTTTAGTATATACTTAGTTTTTAGGGCCAAATTCCGGATTAAGTAAGCTAATTTTATAAAGTATTATTATAAGCTATAAGTTATAAATAATTTCCGGATTAATCTTATTTTTAGGGAGAAGTATTTGAGTTTATAGCTTTTCCTTAATCTGGCCCTAAATATTTATTTTATCTTATTTTTATAATAAAGTATTTACTTACTTATTTAATTTTCTAAAATAATATATAAGCTTAAAGTAATAGCGGAATAAAAGCTTAGCCTATCTAGCTTATTAAGAAGAGAGCTTCTTAGTAATTATAAAGTACTTTAAGGTATAATAATTAGAATAGACCTTAAAGGAAATATTCTAAAGGCCCTCTAGCTTAGCTCTCTATTTTTCTAATACTCGAATTATAATAAGTATTTTCTTATTATATATATTATAATTAAGTTTTATTAGGAGTATAGTTTTGGAAAAATAAGCTACTAGATACTAAAGGCCTGTTTCTGGGTCTTATTAAGAAAGTAGGCTAGTAACTACTTCTTTAAATATTTTTATTTTTATTATTATAGGCAGATCTGAATTATAGTATTATAAAACTAGAATAGAAATTATAGCTTTCTTTAAATAAGTAAAAGCCTTTTAGTATTACTTGGACTACTTAAAAGAAATATTCTTTTTTATAAATAAGGTAAGAGGTCTAGTAATCTATTTGTACTTTTTAATAAAGTATTTATAAAAGTTATAGAAGCCGAGGAAGAATTATATATCCTTAATTATTTTTAGGAATTACTAGTTATATATTATTTTAATTTTATTAGAATCTATTTTAATATTAGATATAAAGATAATAAAGCCTAAGTACTTTATATATATAACTTTAAATTCCAATTTCTTAATATTTACTTAAAGGCTAGTAAGGTATAAGTAGTCTAGTACTTTTCATATATACTATTTATATTTTACTAGGTTTTCTAAATAAATAAGAATATTATTAAGGTATATTATATAAAAGTTATCTAGATACTTAAAGAATATATTATTTATATAGTATTAATATATAGCCGGGCCATTTATAAGGCTTTCCTAGAGGATATTATATTTATATACTCTATAGCAGGTATAAAATATTATTAGCTCCTAAAAGTTCGGGTCTATAGCTATATAATAGAAAGCTTAGTAAATATCTAATTTAATATAGATTTTAGCCTTAGATAATTAATTTAAAGTCTTATTAATAAGAGAAAGGAAATATTAATTCTTCCGGGTAATATTATTTAGGTAGCGGAAATTAATATAGAAGTATAAACCTTTATTTGCTTTCTTTATAAAAAGAACTAGTAAAGTAAAGGGAACCTAACTAGCTTTAATAAAGCCCTTAGCTAGATTATCTTATAAGAAATACTTGATTTTTAGAAGCTCTTAAGTAAATTATTATTAGAGGAATTAATATCTAATATTCTTGGCTTTTTTTAGGCCTTTAATCTAAATCTTATAATTATATAATTTATAAAGAGGAAAGGTATTAGATTTCTTCTTAGAGAAAATAGAAGTATATTTCTTAAATTCCGGGAGTAATATTTTTTATAGCTACTAAAGCTCTATTTTTCCTAGTTATTAATTCTCTAGGCCAGGGATAGCTTCTTTTTTCCGAGCTTTAAGCTCCTTATTAATCTTATAGATAGAGATTTAACTAATAATATTATTTTTTCTCTTAGCTATATAGTTAAATATTATAGAAATAAGAATAGCTAGATCTAATATTTACTCTTTATTAAGAACCTTTTCCTATTTCTTTAGCTTTTATTTAGGTATTATATCTTAATTAGGCTATAGAAACTTCTTTTCTATAGTCTTATATAATTCTCTCTAATTAGTTCAAAAAGAGAAAGACTATTCCAGAATAGAAGGTTCTAGAAATAGCTTATAATAGAATCTTATTAATTAGTATTTTTTTAATATTTCTTATTAGGTTACTTCTCTAGCTATTATTATAAAATACTAATAATATAACCGAATTATATAGATTTAGGCTTATTTTTTTTTAGCTATATAAGCCTATATTTTCTATAGTTAACTAGAATATTAATATATATTACCTATTTCTTACTAAGAATAATATTATAATTTCTAAGGTTTAGGATAATTATAAATATATTAATACTTTATCTATTAATTAGAAATAAGACTTCTATATATTTTTTAATACACTTAGCTAGCTTTTTATTAAAACCGCATATAGTATAGGGTAAAAGAAGAAGTTATAATTCTATTCCTAAGAATTACTCTATAAGCTAAGTAAGCTTTATATTAATAAAAGTATAACTATTAGCTCTAGTATTAATAAGGAAGAAAGACTTAATTCCTAATTTATTTATACTAATAGTATAGGGTATTATAAGAGTATTTCCTTTTATTAGACGAATTAAGTTAATCTCTACTAAATCTATATTATAAGCCCCTAAAATAGAGACTTTCTTTAGGGGTATTTATTTCCCGGTTTTATATTAGAATTAGAGCTCAAATTCTCTAAATACTTTATTTAAATAATATATTCTAGTAAAATAAGAACTAAGCCTAGCTTAATTCTAGAGAGAGCTACCTTGGTTTCCTTACTATATAGAAGCAGATAATATCTGGTATAGTAGCCGAACTCGTTATAGTTATAGTATTTAATAGTTAAGAGATCCTCGGTTTTTATAGGATATTACTTATACTTATAAGGGAATATATACTTAATAAGAGTAATTAATATAGGCTTCTTAGGCTTCTTTTTAGGAATATATTTCTTAGAAATATACGGGAATATAATACTAGAAATAAACTTAGCTAGAATAGCTCTTGCTTTCTTATACTTCTTAGTCTTTTTATATATAGCCTTAATCTACTAATTATTAGTAATATAGTATTAAGTAAAGCAAATAGTATTAATAGATAAATTATTATAATATATATATATACTAATTCCTAAAGCTTTAGTAAGAGCTTCTTATTTAGTTTATACTTAATATCTTAAAGACTAATATTACCTTTTATAAATAATTATAAAAAGAGAATATAAAACTCCTGAAATACTTAACTAAAATATATTTAAAGTTTACTAAAGTTATAGCAAGTATTCTATATCTTATTAGAATTAGAATATAGCTTCTTTAAATAAGAGTAGAACTCTAAAAGCTAATAGTATTAATTTGGACTATCTTTATTTATATAAGAATTAGTTAGGGCAAGAGTATTACTAGTAAGTTTACTAGAAATATAAATAATCTTAAGATTCTCTAAGAAATATAAATTAGTATTTCCTTATAACTTATTCTTAATCTAAACTAGCCAGTTATTAAAGATAATATAATCTCTAGTAAAGAGAATTAAATCTAGAAGCTTAGTAATTCTAGTATCTCTAAAGAAAATATAAGATATAGGGAATCCTAAATAGGAATAAGTAAGAGATAGTTCGGAATTCTTTTAAGAGAAATTTGAAATAATTAGAATAAGTAAAACAGAAGTAATTAGAGCTATTATAAGCCGATTTACTATAGCCATATAGTATTTGACTTTATTCTTGAGCTTAGTATTATAGAGCTTAGTATTCTTGAGAATAGCTTTATTATAACTATAGGTATTTTTATATAAAATAGCTCTTTAGATATTTTCCCGGTAGCTTTTTATAATAATATTAATATTTGAAAATAAGATATTAGGTTCCTTGGCCTATTCATATAACTCTCTAGTAGTAATATAGTTATTAGTCTCTAGAAGCTTTATAATAAAAGCAGAGGATTCTATTTTTATAGACTTATCTATAAATTCTCCAGGAATACTAACGGGATATTCGGTTCGGGAAAGGCTACTAACGGGATAATCTGAACTAGTAGGAGCTTTACCAGAAGCCTTAGCAGAAGTTAATATAGTTCCTGATTACGTAATATCCTGGGAAATTAACCTATTATACTTTTCCTCTACTATATTCTCCCTAGTAATCTTATTACCGGTATATATATAGGGCCTATAAGATTATAGGATAGGGCTTGGGGATAATAGTCAGGTTACTGGCCTATAGATGCCTATTACTCTAGGACTTAATTAAAGAGTAGCCTTTATTCGAGGTTCTTTGATTTTTCGGGTTTTCGGGAGGGTTTCTAATATACTACTAGTATATATTTATAAAAATATAAATACCTAATTTCTCTAAGAATTCTAAAGCTTTTCGCTTTTATTATTCTAGAGTCTATTACTCGAGTTTCTAAGATTCCGTTATCTTGGTAGTACCTATATTTCTAATAATTCTGAATTAGTTTATTTAAAATCCTCTATAGGATTAAAGGAAGTGAGCTTTAAATACTATTACGGGTATGGTATTCAGGGCTTGAAAAGCAAGGTAGAAGGTCCCTTATAAAGATGATTTAAAGCTAAGGAAGGGAAAACTAGAATACAGGAGGCTGCGAGGGAGTATATATACCCTATAATATACTAGTTCTAAAGGGGCTAGCCTTCTAAATATCTCTAGTATATTCCAAACATATTTCCCTAGTAAGGCGGCCGCATTATATATGCCTAGGAGGCATCTGATATCTGGCGAGGTATCTCAGATACCGGGTATCTAGGAATTATAATAGTTAAATAGCTAACTGCTTATTAATTAGTAAAAGCTAAATATCTTTTCTATAGGCTATTAAATACTTTTATAAAGTTAATAAATAATTTCTCTTTTTAATATAAAATAAACTAGATTTATTTTAGGCTATTAAATACTTTTAGGACTAATCTAAAATCTTTTCTAATTTATATATATAAACTAATTAGTATTAGTTTACTAGTAATATATAATACTATTATATAAATATAAAAATACTAATTATATTAAATTAGTAAAGTTATTATTATTTAAAAATAGAAATTATAGATTATAATATTAATATATAATTCCTAAATCTACTAAGCCTAATAGAATCTAATTTACTAGTCGAGTTATTTATAGAATATAAGATTATATAACTATATCTCGTATCTTATATTCTATTACTTATATCCCGTATTTCATATCTTATAACTATATATATAATTCTTAAAAAAAATAGCTATATTAATAATTACTTTTATTTAAGTATTTTTATAATTTTTAAATTATATTTTTTAGATTATTTACTAGTAAATAGCTTTTTGAGAAATAAGATCTTTTTTTTTATAAATTATAATATTAAAAGAAAAATATAAAAAATATTATAAATTTAATATAATAATAATAATTTTAAATAATATATTTATTTATATTTTTTAATAATTTTTAAATTTTTAAAGAAATTGAAATATTTATTTATTAGCTATTATAAATATAAGATTTAGGACTTAAAAGATATAATTAGATTATTTCTATTTTAATAATTTAAAGCTAAAAAAAAGAAAAAAATCTCAAAGAAGCCTTGGATCTAAATAATTACAAGCTATATATAGGCCTATATATTAGCTTAAATAAAGTCGTAATATATAATCTCGACTTATATTTCCCGATTTTAATTTTATATATTTAGCTAGTTCTAGTCTAATTTCTACTAGTACTATATATTATAATAACTATAATATTAGCTTTATATTAAAATAAAACTATTAAATATTATTTATATAAAATATAACTTTATTACTTATATTATAGTTATTATAGTATATATTACTTGTTATAGTTATTATAATATATATTACTAATAGAGGTTAGACTAGAACTAGCTAGGTATTCGAAGTCGGGAAGTATAAGTCGAGGTCACGTATTATAACCCTGCTTAGCTAGTATGTGAGCTCGTATATAGCTTGTAATTATTTAGATCCGAGACTCTTTTAAAATCCTTTTTTCTTTTTTAGCTTTAAATTATCGGAATAGAAATAGTCTAACTATATCTTTTAGGCCCTAGATCTTATACTCGTAATAACTTATTTCAAATTTTATATTAATATATTTTTTATTATAATACTTTTTTTATATATTTATTATTTTAAATTATTACTTTTTTAATATCTTTTATTTTATTTAAATTCTTTAAATTTTTTCTTATATTATTAATATTTCTTTTTCTAAAATATTATTTTTAATATATAATATATAAAATAAAAATATTTTTATTATTAAATATATTAAATTATTTTTATAAACTTTATAAAAGCTAGTTTTATTATCTCATTAATTTATTAATAATTAATATAATATTTTAAATATTATTTTAAAATTTAATTTAGGTTTTTTATTTATTTATTTATTAATTAATTAATAAAATATTATATTTAGCTATTATTAGATTTTTAAACAAAAATAAATTCTTTATTAAAAATTATATTTATAAATATATTAAAATCTTTAATAATATAATATATAAATAACTTTATTAGTTTAAAAGCCAAGATTTTCTTAATAATTAAAATATATTATATTATTTTTATATATTATTTTAATTTTAGCTATTTATATAACTAGAATTTATAATATATATTATTTATAACTAGCTATATTAGTAATAAGTTCAAATAATAATAACTTTAATATTATTTTATTATAAAAATAATATAGTATTTTATTATTATTATTTATAAGGCTCTTTATTTTATATTTTATAACTTATTATAAAATATAAATAATAAAATGTTTTTATTTATATTTATTATAAAATTTGGTTTTCTTAATAATATATTAATAGAATTCTTATATCTTATATAATATTTTAAAATAAAATTAAAAGCAACTAGCTTTTTTATTTATCTTATTTATTAATTATTTAATTTTCTTTTAATAATAAAATATTTCAAGTTATTATAATTTATTTTAATAATAATAATATATTAAATAATATTATTTAATATAAAATAACTAAAAGCTTAAAATTATATACTTTATATTTACTTTTAATTATAATTATTTTCTTTAAATAAAAGATAATAAGATATTATTAGACTTTTATATTCTTATTAATAATCTAAAAAATTATATTTATAATTATAAATTTAAAGATATTTATTTTTAATATTATTATAAATACAACTTTTAGCTTTTTAAAAGCTTTAGTTACTTTTATTATTTAGCTAAAATAATATTATAATATCTTATTAGTTTTTAATAAATTCATTAATTTCTTTATTATTTTAAAGTAATTATAAATAAATCTTTAATAAAAGTTAATAAAGCCTAGATATTATAGTTATTATAATATATAATACTAGTAAGAATTAGATTAGAACTAGCTAGATATATAAAATTAAAGTCGGGAAGTATAAATCGAGGTTATATATTACGACTTTATTTAAGCTAGTATATGAGCCCGTATATAGCTTGTAATTATTTAGATCCGAGATTTCTTTAAGATTCTCTTCTTTTCTTTAGCTTTAAATTATTAAAATAGAAATAGTCTAATTATATTTTTCAGGCCCTAGATCTTATACTTATAATACTAGAAATACTTGAATCTCTTTAATATTTTTTAAGGCTAATTATTTTTAATAGCTATAATTCGGCTAGCTTTTATTTTTATATTATTTAAACTAATTATAAATTTTAAGAACTTTATTTTCTTTATATTAAACTTATATTTTATTAAGTTTATAAAAAGCTAATATTATTATAATTACTCGAATATATATTAAATTATTATTATATATTATTTAAATAAATTATATAAATAATATTTATAAAGCTTATTAATATATAATTAATAAGTAATAATAATATTCGATTTTTAATAATAATTTTATTTGAATTCTAGTAATTAATATATAAATATAAGCTATTTTCTTTTTTTAAAATAAATATAATTAGAGTTTTAGCTAAGCTAATAAAATAATAAAATGTTTTATTTTTTTAATCTAATATTAAAATATTTTTAAAGAATTTCAAGTTTCTTTTTTAATAAAATATATATAAAATTATATAATAATTAAACAATATATTTATAACTTATATAAAAAATACTTGAAAAAAGTTCTAATATTCTTTTTTAAAAAAAATCTTATTTATTATAAGATAAGTAATTAATAAAAAAACATATATCTTATATTTTATTACTTTAATAAACTTTCTAATATTTAGAACTTTAATTTTTTTTTAATTAAATCTAGTATTTTTATATTACTTTTTTAAAGGAAATTAAGAAATTAATTTAATAAAATTATAGAAATTAAAATATTATATTAATATAATTAAAATTAAAATTATATAATATAAAATATATATTAATTTCTTTTTAGTTTTCTAGTATATTTTTAATAATAATCTCAAGAATATAATCTTTATATAAATAGATTTTTTTTAATAAAGCTAAGTAAATTAATTTTAATATTAATAAAACATTTATATTTAAAGCTAGTTTTCTTTTTATATAATTGGCTTTTATACTCGAATTAATTAAAATTTTAACTTTATATTTCTTTTTTCTTATTTTAATAATAACTTTGATTATTATTTATATTTTCAGGCTTTGCTTTTTATAATATAAATAAATATATTTATTTCCCGGTTTTTTTAGTTTTAAGTATTTATATATTTTATAACTAGATTTATTATAATTATAATAAGTTAATTTCTTTTAATTTAATTAAATAAAGTAAATTCTATTTAATTTTCTAAATCTTAATATAAATATTATATTAAATCTTATAATAAAAATATATTTCTTTTTTATTTTCTTTTATTATTATTATTATTATTATTATTATTATTATTATTATTATTATTATTATTATTATTATTATTTAATATTCTTAAATTTAGTAAGTATTATTATTATAATTTTTTAAATTTAAAATAAAAGATTTTTAATTTATAATATTAATATTTAATATTTATTTCTTATATTTTTAAATATTATAATAATAATAAAAAGCTTAAATTGAGCTAAAGGCTATATATTTGGCTAAAAGTACTAATTACAAGCTAAGTCACGTGCAGTAATACCACGTGACTGGTATTACATAATATTAAAACAAGAAGTATAATATATAACCTTTATTATATTTATAATTTAAATTATCTTATTATTTTTATATTATTTTAGCTTTATTTAATAAAAAAAGTTTTAAGTTTTCTTAATATTTTTTTTTATAAATATAATATATATAGAATTATATATAATTATATTATATATAATAAACCTCGAGTATTAATTAGAGAAATTAGTAATTCTTTTATATTATTATTTTATTACTAATTATATTATAGGCTTTAGGTCTATAGTTCTCTAATTATATATATATTATTAGAGCTCTCTATATAATAAAGGCTTTTTTAGATCTTATAAAAGAAATAGAGATTAGTTTTATACTAAATTTAATACTATAGTTTTATAATTCACTAATTTATTCTATTATTTTATTACTTACTAATAAATACCTTATAATAAATTAGTAATTCTCGGGTTTTTAAAGCCTTATAAATTAAAGATATTATTAAGAATATAATAAAATATATATTAAATATTCGAATATTTTTAAAATAATAAATTTAAGCTTTTAGTTTTTATAATATATATAAGGTCGCACGTGACTTAAGGGCATGTAATAAATCTCGGATATTACAAGTATTAATTAGAGAGATTAATAGCCCTTTAATATTATAACTAATTACTATTTATATTATAAGTATTAAGCTTATAAATTACTAATTATATATATATTATTAGGGCCTCCTATTTAGAGAAGGCTTCTCTAGACTTTATAAGAGAAACAGAAATTAGTTTTATACTAAATTTAATATTATAGTTTTATAACTTACTAATTTATTCTATTATCTTATTACCTACTAATAAATATCTTATAATTTCTTTAAATCTTTTCTTTATTATATTTTTATTTTTAATTTAATAATTTAATAATAAATTTTTATTAGCTTCTTTATTTAAGTTATTTTTCTAGCTAGTTTTAATAATATTTAAGTTTTTCTTTCTTTTCTTAATTAAGTAATACTAAAAGTACTTAGTTAGATACTTTTCTAGATATTTAATTAAATAATTTTAATAATAATAAAAGTATTTCTTCTAGTTAATATTACGAGTATAAGATCTAGGGCCTAGAAGACATAGTTAGACTATCTCTATTTCGATAATTCAAAGCTAAAGAGAGAAGAGGATCTTAAAGAAGCCTCGGATCTAAATAATTATAAGCTATATACGGGCCTATATACTAGTTTAAGCTCGGGGTTATATATAACTATTAGGTAACTATAGATATTATATTTAGATACCAGATGCTTTATTAGCTCTAGTCTAACTTCTACTAGTATTATATATTATAATAATTATAATATTACTTCTTTTCTTAAAGTAAGCTTATTTCCGAACTTTGAAAGTTCTTATTAAATTTTCAAGTTATAGGTTATATATTAAAGGCCAGGGCCTTTTATATATAATTTGCAAGAATTTCCGTTTATATTATATAATTCTAATAATATATTATTCTTGGTATAGTCTAATTAATAGAGAAGGTTCTAGAGTAGTCCTAGCTATTCGGGATTCGTATTATAAAAGCTCTAAAGAGTTATAGTACTATTATTTAATAAGAATACAGGATATTATTCCGGATCTGGATCCTATTCTTTTTATTAGACTTAGTACTTGAGCTTCTTCTAAAGTAGCTTTATTACTAGTATTTCTTAAACTTTATATTCCGTTTTCCTGTTTTATAGTTCTAATAGTAAAAGCTCCGGATTTGCTTATCCGGGAAGGGAGTTACCTGGATCTTTATATAGTTTCTCTATATAGAATACCGGATATATTCTTATTAATTCCGGAAGCTTAAGCCTAAAGAAATATCCTACTTATTTTAGGATCTCATATAGTTCTTCTATTTAGTAGGCTAGCTTGTAGCTCGAATAATTATATTTCTAGTACTTAGTAGTAATTTATATCTTATTTCTTACTCTAAAGTTTACTAGTTAGTAGTACTTATTAGCTTAAGTAATATAATATTCTTATACTCGTATTATATTCTCTTATATCTTTTACTATAATTTATAAAGCTATATTACTAGGGCCTTTACTTCTTACCTATTTAGTTCTTTCTTTAGAATATCTAATTATACTTGGGTTTCCTAATTAAATAATATCTACGGTTTATAGTCTTTTTCTATAAGAAATAGAAATTAGCCTATAGTTTTATAAACTAGAGCTATTTACTAGTAGTTAATTATTATTATTTATTTGTCTTAATTATTCTAGTAGTAGTTTATATAGGAATATAGCTATTAGTTAAAGTACTAGTTAATAATCTCTATCTGGCTATTAGTTTAGAGATAATTAGTAATTAATAGCTTAAGCTTTATATTAATATACTTATAGAACTCGCTCTAGAAATCTAATATAAACTAGGGGCCTTAATTAGATATTATAGTCTCTAGGATACTAACTTGGCGAATTATATAAGTAAGAAATAGGAGTACTAATTCTTTAGCTATTACTATATCTCGGACAGGAATTATAATAGAGTACTTGTCTAGGTAATTAATAAAGATTACTATTATATTATACTTATTCCTACTTTTAGGGCACTTCTTGAAATTTACTAATATATACTACTAGAAGTAGTTAGGGACTAGTAATAAGTATAAGAGCCCTGGCTTCTTATTTCTGGAAATATAAGATTATTAGTAAGTATAGTAATTATTCCTATACTAATTAATATCTATATCTTGGCCTGGCTAGTAATAATAGGCCTAAAGAAGCTATTAAAGCTTGGCTTATTCTGGGTATTCTATTAGGGGTTATATATATATCTCCTAAATAAGAGTAATATATAAGGATATCTCGGGTATTATTATATTATTAGATATAAATAGTTTATTATATTATAAAAAGAGGCTATTTTATAATATCTAAGTATCTTTCTTTTTATTTCTTGCCTTATCCCGTAGCTTTTCTAGCTTCGGTAATTTTTAGTTCTTACTTAATAGCTTATTTACTAGCTAGATATTATTATACTAGGTTTCTTTCTAAGCCGGGCTTATATAGGCCTTAATTAGGGCTAACTAAAGATCCCGTATAATATTATTATTAATCTTCTATTATTAAAAGAAGAATTTGGGTTTAGTAAGCTATTATTATTTTATTCTAGGTAGTTATATTCTCGTATTTCTTATTTAGGATATCTGCTTATTTATTTAATTTACTTATCTAATATATAAGCTTAAAATAGTAATAGGAAAAATATTTTACCTAGTAAGCTTATTTTACTAAGAGCTTCTTTATAATTATAAAATACTTGAAAGCTTAATAGTCTAAATAAATTATAAAGGGTATTTCCTATAGGCCTTCTAGCTCTACTTACTATTTAGTTAAGGAAAGAATAATAATAAGTATTTCTTTATTATAAATATTATAGTTTAGCTCTACTAGCTATATAGTCTTGGAAAAGAATATTACTGGATACTAGAGTTCTATCTAGGGGTCTTATTATAAGAAAATACTAGCTATAACTCTATTTAATATATTTGTTTTAATTATAATAGGGAAGTTCGAGTTATAGTAATATAAAATTAGTACTAAGAATATAGCTTACTTTAGCTTAGTAAAACCTTTTTAATATTAATCTATTTACTTAAACGGAACTTCCTTATATATTAGAGTTATTAGAGGCTTTATTATATAGTTATATTTTATAATAAAATACTAATAAAAGTCATAAAAACTCAGGAAGCCTTATATTTCCTTAACTATTTTTAGCAGTTATTAGTCTTTAATAACTACTATCTTATCTAGATCTATTTTAATATTTCTAGTAAAAATAATAAAGCCTAGATATTTTATATAAGTAATTTTAAACTCTAATTTCTTAATATTTATTTAGAAGTTAATATCCTATAGCTACTAAAAAATCTTTTATATATGCTTTTTATATTTTAGGGAATTATCTAAATAAATTAGGATATTATTTAAGTAAGCTATATAAAAAATATTAAGGTAATTAAAAAGAATATTATTTATATATCTCTAATATATAATAGGACTATTAGTTAGGCCTTCTAAAAGAACTTTATATTTATAGGCCCTATATCTTATATAAAATATTATAAGTTTTTCTAATTCTAGATCTATTTGAATTTAATAAAATATTTACTAGATATTTAATTTTATATAAATCTTGGCTTAAGCTAGTTATATAAGAGGCTTATAAATAAGGGAAAGAAAATAATAATTCTTTAGTATTAAGTTATTTAGCTTATAATAATTAATATAGAATTAGAGAGCTTTATTAGTCTTTTTTATAAAAAGAATTAGGAATATAAAAGGAAACTAGCTTGGCTTAATAAAGCCTTATTAGAGATTCTTTTTAAGGAAATACTTAATTTTCTATAGCTTATAAATTAATTATTAATAAAATAGGAAATATCCTAAGCTTTCCGGGTCTTTAGAATTATTAATCTAAATCTTATAATTATATAATTAATATAGGAATAAAATATTTAAGGCTTTTTTTAAGAAAATATTTATAAAATCCTTAAACTTTTTTAGTAAGACTTTTATTAGCTATTATAGCTCTATTTCTTCTGGCTATTACTTGCCTAAAATAAACTTGTTTTCTTATTATAATTCTAGCTTTTTATTAATTTTAAAAAATAATATTATAAAGAAAAGGTTTTCTTTCTTTTATAGATTTATCTAGAAAGCGGCTAGTAAGATACCTATAATATTAATTATAGGCCTTAACTAGATCTTATAGCTTTTCTTTAAATAATATAATTTTAATATTTCTATTTCTGGCTTAAGAAAAACTTTTATATTTCCTAAAACTACTTGTATTTCTTTATAATATTAAGCTTAATTCTTTTATTATATATGGCTTTCTGGGCCCGGCTTAAAAAAAGAATAAGGAAGTTTCCTTTTTATAAGCTAAGGTTTCTAGAACTTATCTATAATTATAGCTTTATTCTTTTTATTTATGTTTTCTTAGTACTAGTTACTTTTTTCAGGTTCTAAGTTTTTATATATAATAGTTAGGACCTTATTCTAATTCTTTTTTCTAGGCTAATTATCTAGCTAAATTAATTTTCTATTCTTATAATTAATTAAGATATTAGTATTTATAAACTATTATTATTCTAAAATTATATTATATTTACCTAGCCTTATAACTAATATAGGTACTAGAATCTTTTATTTATTAATTAAGAATATAAGCTTAATATAGTAAGTAATAGATATAGCTTATTTATTATTAAATTCTCTTATATTATAGGGTAATATTAATTAAATAGGCTTAATATCTAGAAATTATTTAATTATTCTTATATAAGTTTATAAGTGAAATTAATAAAAGTATATTTATTTATTCCGGTATTAATAAAAGAAAAAGTCTTAATACCTAATCTATTATTACTAATTATATAAGGAAATATAAATGCTTTATTTCCTAGTAACTAGCTTAAATTAACTTTTATTATATTTATATAATATAGCCCTAAAAAGAAAACTTCTTTTAGAAATTCTTATTTCCCTATTTTATATTTTTAAATAGCTTACTTATAGTAAGTACTACTAGCTTAGTTATTAAGACTTGCTTTATATATTTTATCTTAGGCTCTAGATAGTTTCTAGATATATAATTAAATCTATTATAATTATAATACTTGAGATCTAAAAATTCGGGCTTTAAAGTAATAGGCTTATCTATTACTAGCGTTTTAGGAACAAGCTTTATATAAGAGGCGCCTCTTGAGCTTAGCTTATTTATATTTTTATTAGCTTTTTTAAATATCTAGTTTTTCTTTTTATAATAAGTTTAGATTTACTAGTTATTTATAATATAATATTATATAAACTCTATAATATAAATAGCCGGGTTATTATAGTATATAGCTATAGTCTTTTAAAGCTTCTAAATAAGCTTATTATTTAAGTTATTCTTAAGGTCTTATAAGTTAATATTTTTATTTATTATATATCTTAGAAATAAGATATAGAATTCCTAAAAAGTTTAGTTCTTTTTTATAAATAGCTTCTTAAAAACTTATTAAATATTATATTTCTTATTCGGGTTATTATATAGCTTCTTTAAATAAATATATAGTTCTCTAATAGTCTTATATATATATTAATTATCCTAGTTTAGGTAAGAAGAGATTAGTATAAGAATATAATTACTTATATAGCTAGAGATATAAATAATCTTAAAGTTCTTTATCTAATAAGTATTAGAGTTATTATAGAGCTTATTCTTAATCTAAACTAACTAATTATTAAAGGTAATACTATTCTTAGTTATATCTTTAAAAATAAGAGAATTAAGAAGTTTAATTAAGTATTTATTTTCTAAAATAAAGGAACTAGTTATTTCTATAAGCTATATAATAAGCTTCTTAATAATAGCTTAATTTTTTTATAGAACTTATTTAGTTTCTCTTAGCTAATTATAATAATTCTTATTATAGGTAAGAATATTATATATCTTTAGAATTAGTTTAATAATCTCCTTATATAAAGCTTCTGGATTCCGGAATAATTCTTAAAAGTTTGCCTTTAATAGGGCAGGTTCTTTTTCTTTTTTGGCTTTTTAAAAAAAAGTATTTTTCTTATTATAAATATTAATAGGATATTTAGATCTTTTAGAAGACTTAATAAGAGGCTCTGGTCTATTTTCTAGTAATATACTAGTAGTATCTTATACTATAGCTTCTTTTAACTTATCTAGTTATTCCGGGACTTGCTTTTTTATAGATCTTTATTTAGTAATAAGGTTACTAGCCTATTTACTTATCTGGCTAGTCTAGGGCTTTCTTGCCTAGTTATTCTAGGGCTTTCTTTTATTCTAATATTAGTTAACTAGTATAGAAATAGCTATAATATATTATATTTATACTTATTAAAAACTAATTAGATAGGTATTATTTAAATCCTTTATAGAATTAAGAAATGAGAAAGCTTTAAATTATATTATAAATATAAGATCTAGGGCCTAGAAGATATAATTAAACTATTTCTATTTTAATAATTTAAAGCTAAAAAGAAAAGAGGATCTCGAAAAAGCCTCGGATTTAAATAATTATAAGCTATATACGGGCCTATATACTAGTTTAAGCTCGGGGTTATATATAATTATTAAATAACTATAGATATTATACTCAGATACCAGATATCTTACTAGCTCTAGTTTAATTCCTACTAGTACTATATATTATAATAATCGTAATAGTTAATATTTTAATTATTAGTAATTTTATTTATTAATAGCTTAATTATCTCGTAATAAATTGCTTTTTAAAGATTAAATTAATTAGAATATAAGATATATAATAGTAAGATAATATATAAATAATTAAGGCAAGTATATTATAAAATAATATTTATAAATATAATTAATTTATAAAAATTAATTTTAATAAAAAACTAATTAATACTTTTAATTAAAGCTATAAGTATCTTCTTATATATTTTCTAGTACTTGCCCAAGCATATAAAGCCCTTTATTTAATTAAAAAATATAATTCCGTATAATTCATATAATTTTAATATAAGTATTACCTAAAATAGGAAATCAGATTTATAATATCTAATATTTACTTATATATTATTACATATACTTATTATACTTAATTCCGGTAATAATATTAATCTTTTAAGTATTATATATATTATATAAAAGTCTGTTTTTGGGAGGGGTTTATAGCTTTGTTTTTTGGTTGCAATTCGATTTTATATTAGCTATCCTAAAAAGAGCCTAGTTTGCGTGATTTGATGCCTGAGGATTGGCGCCGCATCTATTTTTGGCGCTAGAGCAGTCGCTTCCGGTAGAATCGCGCAATTACGCTCGGTCCCCTGGAGTAACCTAGTCTAGGAGTTAAGGTCGGCCCCAACAGGGCTGGCTTTCGCTTGCGTAACAAGAAACCTCAGTACGCCCGACTGTAGTGAGGTTCGGTAACGTTTGCCACGTCATACATCGGTAGGTAGGGCTACATGACTGTCTTGGCCGATGATGAGCATCCAAGGGGTTGGTGCCCCCGTAAGGTTACACCACTTTCGTGCCAGTGTCTGCTTGCCACGCACATCGCACACCCAGCCACTCGCGGCCTTGCTTCTTCTCCCCGAGTTTCATCTGGGACCGCTGGGAGCGAATCAACGACTGGAAAGACGGGTCGTGGTGCTGCCAAGGAGCTCTCTCTCTTCACCTCACCGGAATGAATGGCGCGCAGAGATGGAAGATGGTCGCCAGACACACCATGCGGAGGCGGCTGTAGCCGCAGACGGATGTGTCTTGCCGGTCCCACGACTTATATAGGACCCGCACTAGCAGTGCTCTGTACTCGGTGGTTTGCACTACCAAACATCCGCATGCTGGGAATGTACCTGAAGTGGGGCTTCCGGTATCGCATGGAGTATTCACGCCAGCCCCTGCTTCAGAATATGGACGATGGATCTCAAGTCCCGTCCGTCCTCTAATGGTCGTTCTTTTCTGTCTTCCACGCGGAGTTGGCTCCCTGGTGGAGGCGAAAGCCCCTCCCCGGAGGACAAGCTCGGTCCGTTGGGACTGAATACCTTGTCCGCCCCAGCAGACGGCTTCGCAAACGCCGATCTGATTTTCGTCCACGGTCTTGGGGGAGGATCACGAAAGACATGGACCAAATCAGGTGACCCGTCACTCTACTGGCCGAAGGAGTGGCTGCCGGACGACGAAGCTTTGCAAGATGTCAGAATCCATAGTTTCGGCTACGACTCGGATTGGGGCAAAAAGAGCATTCTGAGCATTCACGACTTCGCAAATGGCCTGCTCAATTCGATTCTCGATTGCCCATTCATCCCTCGTGACACAAAGGCACGTTCTTTTTCCTTTCGTATGATCAATTCCAGTATCGCATTTTCCTACAGTAACTTCCGCTTCCAGGTGCTCGAGCCCAAGAAGATCCCGATTTTCAAGAACTGATGTCCTAGACTCAGTGCGAGAGTCATGGCATTTCTGTCGTTTACAGTGGCTTATATCTTAGAGATCAACTACTCATTCTTAATTAGGCTCCTCTTGTGTTGGTCGGTCACAGTATGGGCGGTCTTGTTATAAAACGAGCATATCTCTTGGCGGCAGCAAAGCAGGGCTATGCGTCGCTAGCATCCCGAATTCAGGGCATACTCTTCCTGGCTACACCCCATCGAGGATCCGATTGTGCTCAGGTTCTTTCAAAACTTCTCAGCTTGACGGGCGGACAGCGGCCTTTTGTCACCGATCTCAATCGCAATTCCGAAGCTCTCCAGTCCATTAACGAAGAGTTTCCTGACTGTTGCCACAAGCTTCTGCTGTATTCGTTCTATGAGACAATTCCTACAAATTTCGCTATCAGAAAGAGCTTTGTTGTGGAGAGAGATCTGGCAACAATGGGATACGCAAACGAACGCAGAGCATACCTGAATGCGGACCATCGCGGCATTTGCAAGTACATTTCTCGAAGCGACCCCAACTACCTCATATTCAAGAACGCACTTGTTTCAGTCTTGGCTATCTTGCGAGACCGCTTTACATCATCTAGACGAGAGGTTAGCAAAGACCGACGGCGGCAGCTCGCTATTTTGTTAGGAGTATCCGAAGCACCTGAGGATGATTTCATGAGTGCGGATAGTCACCGTATGGATGGGTCTCTCGAGTGGTTGATCCGCAAGGAAAATTTTCAAGAATGGGTTCACTATGCCAACTCGCCGATTTATTCTATCACGGCAAAACCGGCAACAGGCAAAACTATCTTGAGTGGAAAAGTTATCGCACACCTCAGAAAACTCGAAAAACGATGCAGTTTCTACTTCTTCCGGTATGACACAAAAGAGAAGGCGACCGTCACCTCGTTTCTACTGTCTATAGCGTGGCAGATGGCTGACTCTAACGAGAGGATTCTGAACACTTGTCTCCAAATTCTTGAGAGAGACGGCCATTTAAAGAACGACTACCGTACTATCTGGCGCAAATTATTTCTTGACGGTATTTTCAAGACCCCCTGCGAACACGTTCACTATTGGGTGATTGATGCTTTGGACGAATGCAAGAACGAGGTAGAAGTCATTGCTTTGCTTATGAAGGCGGCCGAGGTATCTTCCGTACACATCTTTGTAACTTCTCGGAATCAATTCGAATCTCGTCAAAAATTAGGCGAGTCCAAAGTCAGAGTGCTCTCTGAAGGCATTCTTGAGCAAGATAGCAAGTCCGACATCACGATGTATCTCCATGCAAATATGGATGCTCTCCCTTCCGTTGATGGAGATGGCCGGCAATCTATTGTCCGCCAGATCCTCGAGAAGTCGAGGGGATGCTTCCTGTGGGTGAGCATAGTTGTTCAGGAGCTCCGGAATGTACACACGTCTACGGACAAACAAAGAATTCTGGACGAGGTTCCTACAGACATGAATGAGTTGTATGCTCGGATTTTGGACATCATGTCAAAAGCCTCTTACGGGAAAGAGCTTGCGAAAGCCATTCTTACATGGACAGTGTGCTCTACCCGCCCATTAAAAGTTCAGGAGCTTCACGAGGCTCTTCAACTGGACCTCAAGGTATCAATCGACGGCCTCGAAAATTCAATACGGTCCTGTTGTGGGCAACTAGTCGACATAGATGCAAACGGCCAGGTACAAATGACTCATCTGTCTGCTCGACAATTTCTTCTCAATGCCGGCACAAATTCGGAGTTTTCAATCAACGAGAGAGACGGCCATCGTCGCCTATTGTTGACTGGTTTACGATACCTCAATAGTAACCCAATGAAAGGCCCAAAGCGCAGGAGATCCAGTGCTAATAGCATATCTGGAGAAGAGTCTGCTTTCGTCAGTTACGCCTCCAATTCCTTGTGTGAACATATATCACATGCAACGTCGACTGATCGAGACGTTTTACTCAGTTTGGCGGGATTTTTCAGATCTCCCAGCGTCCTGCACTGGATTGAGTACATTGCGAAGCATTCTGACCAACAACGCTTGGTTGAAGCTGGCAAAGCTCTTGGCACATTTCTTCAAGACAGTCCCGACCAGACATCATCAACATCTGCAGACGTAGCATTGCTAAGCTCCTGGGCGACTGATTTGGTACGACTAGTGATGCAGTTCGGTAAAAATCTCGAAGCATATCCAGGATCCATATACCATCTCATCCCGCCATTTTGCCCATCAGCGACTGCTCTGCGTAAGCAATTCGGCTCATTAGCTCGTAGTATTACCGTTCGCGGACTACGGGCCGAGACATGGGATGATTGCCTGGCTACAGTCGTTGACATGCTTGAACAATACTCGAGCCTCGCATGTTCCAAGACGCAATTCTCAGTTGGATGTTTTAGTGGTAAAATATTCCTCTTTAAACAAACGACTTGTCAAAATATTGCTACTCTTGAACATGGTGAGCCTGTAAGAATCTTGGTATTTGGCGAGGTAAAGAACATACTCGTTTCGGCAGGCTCAAAATCTATTTGCGTATGGGACCTTGAGTCCAAATCCCGACTGCATGTGTTCGAAGCACCTCAGCAATGTATGGAGCTGTCGCTTGACGATGAAGACAGACTTCTCCTGGGAGCTTTGAAGGACCATCGCTTGAAATTTTGGGATCTCAACACTGGAGGCCCTCCAGAGGCGGTTGATTGGACCCGAGGCCTAGAAGCCATGACAATTCGACTTTATCGACGCCCAACTGCCGCCGCGTTTGGCATCGACTGCGGGCTCTTGGCGGTCATATATAAAGGTCAGGACATCTTGTTATGGCGCATTGCTTCTGATGAGCTTTTAGCTCTCTATAGTCGGGAGTCTGGCATAATAGCTGAAAGCTTGGGAAGACCGTATGGCTCATCTGGAGTACGGTGCCTGATTTTTGGTAACGCGTCCAATGCACACCTCCTTGCATGTGCGTACACAGATGGAGAACTAGTGCTCTTTGATACCTCCACTGGTGAGGTCAAAAAACGGATTGTGGCATTTGCTCACGTTCTCGCCTGTTCGGCCGATGGCTGTATGTTAGCTACGGCTGACCCAGCTGGAACGATTCAACTTTTCAACTTGGAGACTTTGCAACTAATTTATCGAATTAGTTCTGTTGAACCTGGAATCCAGAATCTTGCCTTCAGCCAAGACGGCCTGCGTCTGCTTGACATCAGAGGGTCGCGGTGCCGGGTTTGGGACTTGACTGATCTGGTCACGGAGGATTCGCAGCAAGAATTTAGAGGTGTTGCGGGTGATGCCAAAAGCCCACAAGGAACCTCTTCAACACTTTCTGAAAACGCGATCTTGATCACATCAATCGCATGTGACGACACTGGCGAAGCGTTCTTTGTCGGCAAAGAAGACGGCTCTGTTCACGTCTACGCTATTGATTCGGGCCTGCCTATTGGAGAGCTTTTCTGCCATGCCCACGGGGTTTCAATTGATTTCCTTCACTTTGAATACCAAAGCCAGACAATCATCAGCGTTGATGCATCAAGTAGGACCATGATCCATAGATTGATACGTCAAAGTCATTCTATGTCAGCGAATCAGGTCCTGTTTGACTATCGAACGCATGTGGCGGTGGGTCAAGTCGTCTGCCAACCTGGACTACAACGCATTCTTATCTGTTCGGCCAAGTCTGATATGCTTTGGTCTATATCATCGGATGACAATACCCTCCTGGCAACCACTTATTACGAAGACCGTGAGCCATACCGGTGGACAAACCATCCACATAACCGTGATCAGCTTATTGTCATAACGCATCACAAGGCCCATATCCATGACTGGCAGACATTACAGAGAATTACAGGAGAGAGTGGAATTGAATTAGAAGGGAAAATCATACCCGAACTTTCAATTCAATCAATCACGCCTTGCTTTGACGGCACAGTTCTCGCCACCATGTTCAGGGAGTCCAATCAACCAAATTCAAAATCGAAGCTCGTGCTCTGGAGCACATCTGATTTCACTGCCTTGTCGACTTCCGCAGTTCCGGTTCCAAGTTACCATGCTTTATCCGATGACGCTGAAGTCCTCATCGGAAATACTTGCGCTATATCTGGACAGTCGCAGCGCTTAGTCTTCCTGCATGGTAGCCAATGGGTCTGCGCTGCCGACAAGGAGACCGCCAAAACGAACCGTTTCGTGCGGTACTTTTTCTTCCCCGCAGATTGGCTGAGCACGAGGAATGACCTGGATTTGAGCATGAAAGTAACCAGGAATGGAGACCTGTTGCTCGTCAAGGATGACGAGGTCGCGGTCGTGAGGAGAGGACTACTTACGCCGGAGTTCGTGGAAGGTGGCGGAGGTAGTCTAGCGCCATCGACAAGGGTACTGGGGCTTGCGCGTAGAGCACCCACGAGTTGATTCTGATATCGCTAGCGATACCATGTTTTACGGTCTGATTCAAGCAAGCTTTGGTTCTCATGGGAGGGGCTCAAAAAATAGAAACAACAAGATCGGGGTTGGGGATTCTTATTGGATTTCGGGAGCATAGCCTTGTTTTTTGGTCTCACGATTCTGGATACTGATGTTTATTTTCTCTCACATATGGCATTCTTGCCTGTATTTTTATTCTCTCATTGCTCGGAGTTACTAGACAGAGCACCTCTTGCCGAGGTCCTAAAAGATCAAATTAGCAATGTATTAATCCGCGGGACTTGTTCAACTGCAAATGGCTACTGCTTTGTTTTTGTTTCACTGTACCACTATTCCAGTCTTGTAGAGGAGATTTGAGTGAGTGTGTCCTCGTCTGAAAAGTTAATAGTCATCCACGGACTGTACCCTCCGAGTTGTGCAAGGTACCTCGTCCCTAGATCAGGACATTCTCAACCATTATCCCACTCTCAGTATCTTAAGTGAATTATTTTACGAAGACTTAAAACAGTTTAAAGCATATTAAGAAATCTATCTAATCAATTGCGCCTTATAGCTAGTTCTACTCTTAGTGCTTCGCTTTTAACCTAGCTACTTTGGTGGATGCTACTATTATTAAAAGAATAAGCGGTGTGTTTAGGACGCCCGCGCGCACGGTTTACCTGAGCTACAGAGTTAGAAGCATTATACGCTTTTTAGTCCTCTTGTTTGCAATTTTGATTCTTTAATCTATAGCAGTGCCTACTTAATAATGTGCTCGGTAGCACGTGCAAAATATATCTACCTAAATATAGCACAGTGACTCTCTATATAGTGCTATGAAACTAGTTGTTGAATGCCTTAAAGCAAGAGTCCTGAACATCAGACTCCTCCCAGCCGACACAGCGCCAGCAACGAAGCAGGCGATCAGGGTCGTAGCGGTTCTTGATCGCGAGGAGCGAGGCATAGTTTTCCTTGCCCCACCACGCCTCCTGCCAGCCGGGTGTGAAAGGGTTGGCTTCGTTCATGTAGGCGCCGCCGCCAGGAGTGATTGCCTCAAGTTGAGCAGTCTTGTTGTTGAGCCCCTCAACAGCTACCAGACGCTGTTCGAGTGTACTGTTCCAGGCCCAAGTAGAGCCTATACCCAGCTCCCAGAGCGAGGAGTAGAAAGCAGGTGTAGTGGAAGTGGTGTTGTCGCCGTCTGGTTTATATACTGTTGGCATGGTGACGGGCACATACGGGCTGTTGCCAGCCGCAATAATGCCCTCCAGGAAGCCCATTAGAGCTTTGCGACCGTCTTCACTGTCAAGGACAGAGCGAGGAATCAGTCGGCTACCGGGGAGGCGGGTGTTCCCAACGGTTGCGGCGTTGGTGACGACATATTCCTCGTAGAAGCCGTAGAACGAGTCGAAGTGCTTGAAGACAACACTGCCGCCATGGCTGGTAGCGTAATCAGAAGCCTTCTTCATAGACTTTTTAGCCGCGTCCATCGATAGAATTGGGTTGACATAGATGAGGGAGCTTCCGGTGATGTGACCACCCCAGCCAGCGTCAGCCCACGGTGCTGCCTCCTCGAGCATTATGGCCATCCACTCAAGCAGGGTCGTTGAGTTGGAGGTGAAGGCGATGTTGGCCGTGACCATCGGGATGCGAGGCTCAACAAGATGGGTCGACTTCATGACGACGCCGAACGTGCCGCCGCCGCCGCCACGGAGAGCCCAGAAGAGGTCCTGGTTCTGGCAGGCGTTGGCGATGAGGTCTTGGCCGTTGGGAGTTACGACGTGGAACTCGAGGACACGGTCGACTCCGAGACCATACACGGGCGATAAGACGGAGTGACCGGCAGTCTGGACCCAGCCTCCAGAAATTCCGACAGTCTCGGAGTAGGCACAAAGGATCGTCACGTTGTTCTCGTCAGCAAAGCCGTATGCCTGGTCGCAGTTGACACCAGCTCCGGTGGTGATGGCCAAGTACTTGTCACCCTCACCTGCGGAACAGCCCTCGGGGACGAAGGCATGGTGGTATTCGAGCTTCTGCAGGTGGCGAGTCCGCAGTGCCAGCGCGCCCTTCTGGCTGCTGTGGGACAGATAGTCATGGCCGCTGTTCTTGACGACGACGGGAGTCCCAGAGGACCGAGAGAAGCTGAAAGCGGCTTGGATGTCGCATACATCCATGACCTCGAGGTAGTGCGAAGGGATGTCGCCCTGTCTGCAGTCCTTGCCAACGTATGCCAAGGGATCCGCAGGGTTGGTATTGTCGAGGACGCACTGGTTGGTGGGGTCAGAAGAACACATCGAATCCTGATAGTTCATATAGGCGCCAGGGTACTCCGTGAGGAACGTCGGCGACGCATAGTTATCCTGGACGGCCTGGCAAGCAGCCGCGTCAGGCTCGACAGCCCGTCCTTCATAGCTGGAGAAGCACGGTAGTGAGAACGGCGCGTTGACATGAATGCGACCGTTAACGCTGTTGTTGAGGGCATCGAGCGACTTGATACTGTTGGCGTCGCCACAATCTGCCGCGTGGCTGGCGATCGGAGAAAGCGCAGCCAATAGGAGAAGCGCCATGCAATTGCGGCCAGCCATCCGGAACATTACAGCTGAAGAAGCCATATGCTCTCGTGTCTGAGATGGTGTGGGGGGAATGAACGTGCGAAAATCAGTCCCAGGAGCAAGAGGCATCGCTCGGTTTTTGTTTGCATTGATTCCCCCCTCCCGGGGTGCCGGGATTTGCTATTGACGGCGTCTGCGCGCCCCTGGGAAAATGTCCAGTTTACGAATAGCGACTCCTGGTGCGCTCGCGAATTCTGTGGGAATGTCTCCGACCCGTTGGCGAGGTAATTATTGCGATGGGAGCAATTTTGGAGGTGCAAACCGATATTATTAATGATTGGCAAGGCCTAAATAACTAAGATATAGGCAGAGTGAAGTGAAAAACGAGAGAGAGGAGAGTGTAAAGCCTCGTTCTTATGCCCATTAGATCTAGCAGTGTAGGTGTTCAAAATCACTATTCTCCGTATATTACAAATCAGGTAAGGTGTGCATTACGAATCAGCTAATTAATCAAATGACGAACTATATTAGTGGGCATTAATAAGCTCCGCAAGTAACGCACAACAAATAAGAATAAAAATAACTAAAACCTAGTACTTAAAGGAATAATAGGCTACTCATGCTAGTATACTACTAACTCAATAGTATAAACATCAAAATTATAATTATTTATATTATATAATAGTAATGTCAGGCGTAATTATAATATTCAAGTTATTAATTACGTATTGGATAACATGTTACAAAAAATTATATATGCTTTAAGCATAAATCAAGTAAATAACGACCTTGTTGCGATAGATCCACGGCCGGTTACATAACAAGTTAGTTCTTCGACAGCCTTCTCCATCGTCTCCTCTCTCAAATATGCAGCACATTCAAGTCTTACCCCTATTTTGTTTAACTGGCGGCCTTCTTGTGCCCGCCGTTGCTGCAGCACGTGGATCAAAAGCGAAAGAGGGAGCGATTGCAGGTGATCCAAACTACGCGTTTCGATCCGGGGTAAGCTACTTGTAGCTTATGTGGTGTTAAAGGTCAGGCTGAATATCTCTCCGGATTGTTACGTTGACTCGGAAGGAGGGTTGAGGATCGGTCGTGGTGAGGCTATGATTAATAGCATAGAACATTCCTTTTCTGTTGCAATGTTTTGGAGGTTGACGACTTGATTTCTCAGCTCACGCGGGGTAAGCACTCTATATATACATCCAGTATATAAACTACCGTGTACCAGCGTACACCTAGTTCCAACATTTTCGAAGCCATGCGGGGATCAGGTGAGTCAATTCCCCTTCGGCAGGCTTGTGGTGTTTGGGGCTCGTCCTGTATCTAGTTTTCGGGGACATTCATAAAGCGAACACGTTGTATTGTACATGGAGCTTTGTTCATTCGCAGGTTGCATGTAATGACACACGCGACAACCCTAACTTACGTATAACAGAGAATATGCCTTACACGGATTATATTAAAGGGGGTTAAGCTTTACGAGAATCTTGAGTCAATAGCAAAAGCTATTTTGAACTTTGTCTAGGCCCCTCTTCCTCCACTAGTGAATGTCATTTTATGTCATGCTACGTCTCTCTGCCTTGTTTTCCTTTAAACCGCCGCTTATTTACATAATGGCAGGATCAGTTGTAGAATGTTCGATTTCGAAAGCTCAACGGCTGGGTTATATAGACAGTGGTAAGATTCTTGAATATATTCAATTCATTTCCGTACAGGTGTCTTGATTTACCCAAGGCGTTAGACAAATTGACCGGAGACAGGCCTGACCTGAGAGTTATTATCATATTCGATAGCGCAGGACAGGAGGCATGGCCCTTCTTTAGCCTCACCCAGTGTGTTAAAAAAATAATTAAGGTAATTAATTATATTTAATTAAATCAAGTAAATAATTAATTACAATTTGTTTATTAACTTTCTAAAAAAAAAAAAATTATTAGAAAAATTATAATTACATATAGTTAATTATTTCTAATTATCACGTGAAATCCATATAAAAGTTATATAAGTAATAAATTCTCTTCTTTTTCTTTAAATAATATATGACTAAAGCATAAAGAGAGTAAATATTAATTGATTTCCAAAGAAGAAAGAAGGAGAACAAGGTAATATATATGTGAATTATTTGCTCTGGATATTATATAACCGTACTCACGTAACTAGAGAAGTCAAAACCCCTATTATAGTACTTATTTACAAAGATAAGTAAAGCGAGTAAAGGCGGGATACTAGCTATTAAGCCTATAATAATAATAAGGCTATTATGGTTATTATAATATATGGTACTAGTAGGGGTTAGACTAGAGCTAGAAAGGCATCTGGTATCTGAGCGAGGCATCTATAGTTACCTAATTATTACATGTAACCCCGAGCTTAAGCTAGTATGTGGGCCCGTATATAGCTTGTAATTATTTAGATCCGAGGCTTCTTTGAGATCCTCTTCTCTCTTTAGCTTTAAATTATTAAAATAGAGATAGTCTAACCATACCTTCCAGGCCCTAGATCTTATACTCGTAATATAATTCAAAGCTCTTCTATTTCTTAATTCTATAGAGGATTTAAATAATACCTACCCGATCGGTTTTTAATAAGTATAGATATAATATACCATAGCTACTCCTATACTAGTTAACTAATATTAGAATAAAAGAAAGCCCTAGAATAACTAGATAAGAAAGCCCTGGACTAGCCAGGTAAGCGGATAGGCTAGTAATCTTATTACTAAATAAAGACCTATAAGAAAGCAAGTTCCAGAATAACTAGGCAAGTTAGAAGAAGCTATAATATAAGATACTACTAGTATATTACTAGAAAATAGACCAGAGCCTCTTATTAAGTCTCTTAAAAAGTCTAAATATTTTATTAATACTAATAGTAAGAGAGATACTTTCTTTTAGAGAGCTAAGAAAGAAGAAGAACCTGCTCTATTAAAAGCGGACTTCCAAGAGTTATTCTAAAGCCCAGAGGCTTTATATAAGGAAATTATTAAGCTAATTCTAAAGATATATAATATTCTTGCCTATAGCAAGAATTATTATAATTAGCTAAGAGAAACCAAATAAGTCCTATAAAAGAATAAAGCTATTATTAAAAAGCTTATTATATAGCCTATAGAAATAACCGGTTTTCCTGCTCTAGAAAGTAAATATTTAATTAAATTCCCTAATTCTCTTATCTTTAAAGATATAACTAAGAATAGTATTACTTTTAATAATTAGTTAGTTTAGATTAAGAATAAGCTTTATAGTAACTCTAATACTTACTAGATAAAGAACCTTAAGATTATTTATATTTCCGGCTATATAAATAGCTATATCCTTATATTAATTTTCTTTTACCTAAACTAAAATAATTAATATATATATATAAGATTATTAGAGAACTATATACTTACTTAGAAAAGCTATATAGTAACCTAAATAAGGAATATAATACTTAGTAAGCTTTTAAAAAGCTATTTATAAAAAAGAATTAGATCTTTTAGGAATTCTATATTTTATTTCTAAAATATATAATAAACAGAAATATTAACTCATAAAACCTTAAGAATAACCTAAATAATAAGCTTACCTAGAAGCTCTAAAAGGCTATAGCTATATACTATAATAACCCGGCTATTTATATTATAGAGTTTATATAATATTATATTATAAATAACTAGTAGATCCGAGCTTATTATAAAAAGAAAGACTAGGTATTTAAGAAAGCTAATAAAGATATAAATAAGCCAAGTTTAGGAAGTACTTCTTATATAAAGCCCGCTTCCAAAACTCTAGTAATAAATAAGCCTATTACCCTAAAGCCCGAATTCTTAGATCTCAAATACTATAATTATAATAGATTTAGTTATATATCTAGAAGCTATCTAGAGCCTAAGACTAAATATATAAAATAAGTCTTAGTAACTAAGCTAGTAGTACTTACTATAAATAAGCTATCTAAAGATATAAAATAGGGAAATAAGAACTTCTAAAAAAAGTTTTCTTTTTAGGGCTATATTATATAAATATAATAAAAGTTAATTTAAGCTAGCTATTAGGAAATAAAGTATTTATACTTTCTTATATAATTAATAATAATAAATTAGATATTAAGACTTCTTTTTTTATTAATACCGGAGTAAATAGATATATTTTTATTAATTTCAAATTTATAAGAATAATTAAATAATTTCTAGATATTAAGCCTATTTAATTAGTATTATCCTATAATATAAAAAAGTTTAATAATAAATAGGCCGTGCCTATTACTTACTATATTAAGCTTATATTCTTAATTAATAGATAGAAAGTCCTAGTACCTATACTAGTTATAGGACTAGGAAAATATAATATGATTTTGGAATAATAGTAATTTATAAGTACTAGTATCCTAATTAATTATAAGAATAAAAGATTAATCTGGCTAGATAATTAGCCTAGAAAGAAGAATTAGAATAAGGTCCTAACTATTATATATAAGAACTTGGAATCTGGGAAAAGTAACTAGTATTAAGAAAATATAAATAAAAGAAATAAAGCTATAATTATAGATAAGTTCTAGAGACCTTAGTTTATAAAGAGAAAATCCTCTTATTCTCTTTCTAATCCTGGCTTAGAAAGCCATATATAGTAAAAGAATTAAGCTTAATACTATAGAGAAATATAGATAGCCTTAAGAAATATAAAAGTTTCTCCTAAGCTAGAAATAGGGATATTAAAATCATACTATTTAAAGAAAAGCTATAAGAGCTAGTTAAGGCCTATAATTAATATTATAGGTATCTCGCCGGCCGCTTTCTAGATAAACCTATAAAAAAAGGAAAACCTTTTCTTTATAATATTATTTTTCGAGATTAATAAAAAGCTAGAATTATAGTAAGAGAATAAGTTTATTCCGGGCAAATAATAGCTAGGAGAAATAGAGCTATAATAGCTAGTAAGAGTTTTATTAGAGAAGTTTAAGGAATTTATAAATATTTTCTTAAAAGAAGTATTAAATATCTTATTTCTATATTAATTATATAACTATAAGATTTAGATAAATAATCCCAAAGGCCCAGAAAGCCTAGGGTATTTCCTGCTTTATTAATAATTAACTTACAAGCTATAAGAAATCAAGTATTTCTTTAAAAAGAACCTTTAATAGGGCTTTATTAAGCCAAGCTAGTTTCTTTTCATATTCCTGATTTTTTTTATAAAGAAGGCTAATAGAGCTCTCTAATTCTATATTAATTATTATAAGCTAAATAACTTAATATAAAAGAATTATTATTCTCTTTTCCTTATTTATAAGATCCTTATATAACTAGCTTAAGCCAAGGTCTATATAAAGCTAGATATTTAATAAGTATTTTATTAGATCCAAATAAACCCAGAATTAGAAGAACTTATAATATTCCGTATGAAATATAGGGCCTATAAATATAAAGTCTTTTAGGAAGGCCTAACTAATAGCCCTATTATATATTAGAAATATATAAATAATATCCTCTTTAATTACCTTAATATCTTTTATATAGCTTATTTAGATAATATCTTAATTTATTTAAATAATTCCCTAAAATATAAAGACTATATATAAAAGATTCTTTAGTAATTACAAGATACTAGCCTCTAAATAAATATTAAGAAATTAGAGTTTAAGATTACTTATATGAAATATCTAGGCTTTATTATTTTTACTAGAGGTATTAAAATAGACCTAAATAAGATAGTAGTTATTAAGAACTAGTAATTACTAAAGATAATTAAAGAAATATAAGGCTTTCTGGGTTTTTATAACTTTTATTAGTACTTTATTATAAAATATAGCCATATAATAAAGCCCCTAATAGCTCTAATATATAAGAGAGTTCTATTTAAGTAAATAAACTAGTATTAAAAAGGTTTTACTAAGCTAAAGCAAGCTATATTCTCGGTACTAATTCTATATTACTATAATCCGAACCTTCCTATTATAATTAAAACAAATATATTAAATAAAGTTATAGCTAGTATTTTCTTATAGTAAGACCCCTGGATAGAACTCTAATACCCGGTAATATTCTTTTCTAAGACTATATAATTAATAGAACTAAACTATAATATTTATAATAAAAAAATACTTATTATTATTTTTTCCTTAACTAAATAGTAAGCGGAACTAGAAGGCCTATAGAAAGTACTCTTTATAATTTACTTAGATTACTAAGCTCTCGAGTACTTTATAACTATAAAGAAGCTCTTAGTAAAATAAGCTTATTAGGTAAAATATCTTTCCCGCTATTATTTTAAGCTTATATATTAGGCAGGTAAGTTAAATAAATAAGCAAATACCCTAAATAGGAAATATAAGAATATAGCTATTTAGAATAAGGTAATAGTAGCCTATTAGACCCAAATCCTCCTCTTATAATAAAAGATTAATAATAATATTATACGGGATCTCTAGTTAGCCCTAATTAAGGCCTTAGTAAGCCTAGCTCAGGAAGAAACCTAGTATAATAATATCTAGCTAGTAAATAAGCTATTAAGTAAGAACCGAGAATTACTAAAGCTAGAAGAGCTATAAGATAAGGCAAGAAATAAGAAAAAAAACACTTAAATACTATAAGATAGCCTTCTTTTATAATATAGCAAACTATTTATATCTAATAATATAATAATATTCGAGATATCCTTATATATTACTCTTATTTAGGAGATATATATATAGCCTCTAATAGGATATCTAGAATAAGCCAAGCTTTAATAGCTTCTTTAAGCCTATTATTACTAGCTAGGCCAAGATATAAATATTAATTAGTATAGAAATAACTATTATATTTACTAATAATCTTATATTTCTAGAAATAAAAAGCCAGGGCTCTTATATTTATTACTAGTTCCTAACTACTTCTAGTAATATATATTAGTAGATTTTAAGAAATACCTAAAAAGTAGAAATAAGTATAATATAGTAGTAATTTTTATTAATTACCTAGACAAGCGCCCTATTATAATTCCTATCCGAGATATAGTAATAGCTAAAGAATTAGTACTTCTATTTCTTACTTATATAGTTTACTAAGTTAGTATTCCGGAAACTATAGTATCTAATTAAGGCCCCTAGTTTATATTAGATTTCTAAAGCAAGTTCTATAAATATATTAGTATAAAGCTCAAGTTATTAACTACTAATTATTCCTAAACTAATAGCTAGATAGAGATTATTAACTAGTACTTTAACTAATAATTATATCCCTATATAAATTATTACTAGGATAATTAGGACAAATAAGTAATAATAATTAACTACTAGTAAGTAGCTCTAGTTTATAAGACTATAGGCCAATTCCTGTTTCTTATAGAAAAAGGCTATAAACCGCAAATATTATTTAATTAAGAAACTCAAGTATAATTAGATACCCTAAAAAAAGAGTTAAATAAATAGGAAGCAAAGGCTCTAGTAATATGGCTTTATGAATTATAGTAAAAGATATAAAAGAATATAATACAAATATAAGAATATTATACTATTTAAGCTAATAAGTACTACTAACTAGTAAACTTTAGAATAAGAGATAAGATATGAATTATTACTAAGTACTAGAAGAATAATTATCTGAGCTATAAGCTAGCTTACTAAATAAAAGAACTATATAAAATTCTAGAATAAATAAAATATTTCTTTAGGCTCAAGCTTCCGAAATTAATAAGAATATATCTGGTATTTTATATAAAGAAGCTATATAAAAATCTAGGTAATTCTTTTCCTGGATAAGTAAATCCGGAGCCTCTACTATTAGAACTATAAAACAGGGAAACGAAATACGAAGTTCAAGAGATATAAGTAATAAAACTACTTTATAAGAAGCTAAAGTACTAAGTTTAGTAAAAAGAATAGGACCCAGATCCGGAGTAATATCCTGCTTTCTTATTAAGTAATAGCGTCCTAGCTCTTTAGAGTTTCTATAATAAGAACCCCGAATAGCCAGGACCGCCCCAGAATCTCTCCTATTAGTTAGACTATACTAAGAATAATATACTACCGGAACTGCATAATACGGACAGAAATCCTTTAAAGTCACGTGCAAAAGGCCCTGGCCTTTAACATGTGACCTGCGACTTAGAAATTTAATAGGGACTCTTTCGAAGCTCGGGGATAAGCTTATTTCGAGGGAGGGAGTAATATTACGGTTATTATAATATACGGTACTAATAGGGGTTAGACTAGAGCTAGAGAGGCATCTGGCATCTGAGCGAGGCATCTGTAATTACCTGATCATTACACGTGATCCCGGGCTTAAGCTAGCACGTGGGCCCGTGTATAGCTCGCGATTATTTAGATCCGAGGCTCCTTCGAGATCCTCTTCTCTCTTTAGCTTTGAATTATCGAAATAGAGACAGTCTAACCACGCCTTCCAGGCCCTAGATCTTGTGCTCGTAATAAAGGCAATATCTAAATTAGGGTAAATACGCTTTACTTTTGCGCTATAATGCTTATATTATCTTTATAGTCACGTGTAATAACACGTGACCCAGTAAGTAATTATAATTTGATTACTACGATTCTGACCTAATTTAATTTCATTACCGGCTAATAATTATAATTAATTAAATTATTTGACTCACTGGCCTCACCTAAGGCGGCCTACGATAAATACTCCAGCCCACTGGCTCCAGTGAAGGAGGTCCTCATAACTTATCTGTGCGGCCGATGTGGTTAGAAGGTCAAGTCGTGAAGCCGGTGCCGTTCAAATCCGGTATCCGCACAACAGCTAGCAAGTTGCGGACGGCTTGCCAAAACAAATCCAGTCTCTCTTTGGACATTGTTGCTGAGAGGCCCCTAGGTTTGGAACAGCATGCAGGAAAGGCGTAAGAATCGCATACGTGAGGCGGGGAAACGAATAAAGGTGGTCGGTGAACGATATATCTAAATGATCTCCCAAGTCGCGCCAACGGAGGAAAAGCTGGCAGAGTGTAAAGAGCAAGGATACCGCTCTCTGGGGAGAACATACAGCGTGTCATGGGTGTAATCCAGGCAGAGCGTTCGGAATATCGCACAGAAGTCCCCAAGTTCACTCCTGAAGAGCATTTGGTTAGTCCGAATGGCAACCACAGCGTGGCGTTATTCTCAGACTTGATCATATTTGCCCTGATCTTCACAAGCGGGGTCATCGGCTTAACGCTTACGGAGACACAATCATGAACCATCGGATTCTGCCACCATTGCTAGAGATGGAGAGGCAAAGTGCGACGGACCAGGAGATGATTGCGATAAAGGCAGTTGGATGTCGGGTTTTGATAAAGGTTGAGAAGGCAACGAGGGTTGTGAAGTGTTACGAATATGGACGAGATTCTAGCTGCACTTGCTCAAAACTACAACTTTAATCTGGCGGGATGAGCAAATCTTCGTCCGTAAACCTCCTCCGCCCTTGAGCGTGATTTGCAGGCTGTTTCAATGCCTTCCGGCTCTGCGTCCGAAACGGGCCGGACGACTGACCTGGGCATGGTTTGTAGTCAAACCCCGTCTGCGACCTCGATCACTGGTTGTGGTGCCAATACATCAACCAGTAAATTGACTGTGGAATAATAATCCATTCATCTAGACTTCTATAAGTTCCGTACCACCTCAAAGTTCTCTTTATCGCGTAACTAGGCCTGAGCACCTTCCGCAGTTCCAAGCGGCTTCCTCCCATACACGACATGGCTGCTGAGCGTTAGCACGAGAATGCCTCCGAAGCAACAAACCTACATCTTCCAATACGCATGAATCGAGGTGTCATGCAAACTCGCTCTCGCCTTTGCTTGCGACACTTGTACCTCTTCTAAACTCCATCCAAGGAACTGTGTAAAGGGGACAATCGACCAAGCCTCGAGACAATCCAGCATATTTTCCCGAGACCAAAGGCCAATCTCCTTCATCTTTCGGTCTTTAGGCCAAGTGTTTAGGGGCCATTTAAACACTTCATGATGAATTTCCTCGAATCCCGCAGCCTTCAACATCTCCGCATGATGCTCTGCCGTCTGAACACCTCTCCCGATGGCATCAAATGCCTTAGCGACCGTACGGTACCACTGATCAATCCCTGTCTGGGTAATATCTTGGTCGTCACTTGCAAGTATGCCAATGTCTTGAAGCTCGATCCACCCACCGGGACTGATTCCCCTGCCAGTTTTGTCACTAAAAAGAAACTTTTCAAAAATAGCGGAATCACATACTCGTATGCAGTCTCTACAAACTTGGGCCAGCTGGCAAATGACCCTACCATTTGACGGGCATGGACGAAGTCAAATTTCTCAGGAAATGCCCATGGTTCTTCTGCGTCATCAATGAGAAATTCGACGTTAGGAGGGACCCTGCAAAATATGTGAGTTGTTTACTTGGACACTCAGGCTGATCATAGTACCATGTGGCCTGAATGGGACTCAGATCTGTTCCCGTGACCTACGCATAATAAACAAAGGCACAATCCAGCATTGAGCAAAGAGAATACCTTTACATTTGGATGTGCATCAGCTACACTCTGTTAACAAAGCACGCTAACACCAGAGCTGAATCGATTCACCAAAATCCGTAGCCCATATACCAGTTCCAGTTCCAATATCCAGACAATTGTGGATATTTTCGCTGATTGGGGCAAGGTGTAATTTTCCACCCAATGTCAGCATGAACAGATGGTTCTGCAAATCTGGAATTCTTGTCAGAGAAAGAGGTACAAAATGAAAAGAAGCCTACCAAGTCGATTTTGTTCTTGCTGTATTTTCACATCAATCCTAGGGGGCAAAATTTCCGGGGTAAACGCACCTCATCGTTTGGCACATTATATTCTAGACGGGGCTCAGAATCGTCTAAAAGGTGGCACAGAGTACTCACTTCCTTCTTTGAACGAGTGGTATGTCCTCCCATATGCCTTTCTGTAATGCCGAATGCTCGATGCAAGTGAATCGGTCCAATTTTCACTATGGTGGCAATGATCAACCAACGCATCACGTGGTTTTAGAACTAGAAATAATCGCCATACCCTGTTTCACTTGCAAAGCCAGAATCTCCGTCATCCTACATATTTTCAGCTCAACTCAGAACACACAGCACAACTAACTTACAAGCACATCGGGACCATCTAAATCAGAATCTAGAATATCATCCGCATTGTCGGCCTCATGTGCGGCAGGCGCCCCCTCTGGATTGGGACCGACACCTGTGTCCCCAGGAATATTGTCTTGGTTGGCAGCCTCAGACATTTTCTCTTCCGTTTCTGGTACCCAATTCGCGATCTGCCCGAGTCGTTCGATTGTTGTGGATATTTTTGATGAGTGAGCGTAATGACACTGGGCGGATCAATTACTTTATCACTTTCCGCCTCTCCCACCCCCTAGCGTTCGCGGGCAAAGGCTCCCCAAGAGGTCAATCGCAGGCCCTGTCTCAAAATTCCATATTTCCGAGCTTTCGTGGTGCCCATTGGATCGGCTCCCGGCCGCTTCGCGGTGCCAAGCCATGTGTCTCACTGTCTGCCAAATCCACGTTCTGCGGGTTGCCCCGCCGGGGCCAGACTTCAACTTTCGGCATGGTGCGACTAGGGTATTGCATGAATTATCCCCCGCTTTGATTATATTACGTAATGGGACTTGTTTATGGATAGAAGCAGAGGAGATATATATGCCACGTGTAGTTTAAGAGACACACTGAATTGCTCTGGGGGAGTTGTATAGCCTGAATTCGGGGGCCTACAAGCCGTCCCTTCCTTTCTGGAGGGCCACAGTGGCTAAATCGATGGATAATTCCTGGTCTTTTTGCTCTGTATACATCTCACTCTCAAAGCCAGAGCGATTTCAAACTTTTCCCGCACTCGCTGAATTCGGCTAGACGCGGTCACATGATTTTGATAAAATCAGATTACATACATTCTCTGGGTGCGACATATAGCATTCCGCGCATTCGGTTCTGCAGCAGGGGCCATTCTGTATCACTTCAGGTGCTTATCTTCGGGTAACTTTTATTGGATCTTGGATAACGCGGGGATCCACCCCCACCATAGCCAGACACTCGGTGACCACTCATTCTTTTTACCCAAGAAACCGTACCGAACTGGCCAGCGGGAGGGCCCTGGGCCCTGGCCCTGGTGGTCCCAGGTGGAGCTTTCCATATTACCTGGGTTCCAGGTCGAACCCCTCAATCCTCTTTCCTTCTCTTTCAACACACCTCTAATCAAAATGTCTACCTCTACGTCCATCGTCGCGATACTGTACCAGGCGAGATGGTACATTGCTAGCGCTCTATTTGCTTCATACCTTGCCCAAAGCTTTCGAGTCTACCGTCGCCTGGCACATGTCAAAGGACCATGGCTTGCGCAATTCTCTGAAGCTTGGCTTCTCGGAGCCATATACCGACAGCGAGCCCATCACGAGTTCTATGCCGTCAATAAGAAATATGGCAAGTAGCGATAGACGGTGAACTCCAGAACTATTGGCTGATGCCATCAATTTAGGGAATCTCGCCAGAATCGGACCTAATACCCTGCTTACCTGCGATGTAGACCACGTCGGTCGCATGAGCGCCCCCCGTTCCCCTTATGTGAGATCAGATTGGTACCTTGGATTTCGATTAGCACCCGGAATTGATAATGTCTTTTCAATGCGGGATGAAAAAGCCCATACAAAGCGTCGAGCGCAAATGAATCTCGGAGTGAGCCCTCGAATATACACACTCTTCACTGAAACTGACTGAGAGCTTGTAGTATACCGGTAAAGAGAACATAAACTTCGAGCCTCAAATTGATATACACGTCTTGAATTTCATTAATTTGATTCGAAGGAAGTATATCTCGACTTATCCGGAGATGAAAGTCATGGACCTTGCTCAAAAAGCCCAATATTTCACAATCGATGTGATTACAGATCTTGCGACTGGGGCTCCATTTGGAGACTTGGCTACCGATTCGGATCAGCATGACTATCTCAGGACAACAATGGAGGCGCAACCTGCATTTGTTATGATTGGAAGCGTTCCTTCAGTGAACAAATTTATTCAGATTCCATTTATTGGCAAGAGGCTATTTCCAACTGCCGAGGATGAGATTGGAATGGGAAAGATGATCGGGTTTGCCAATGCTCTGCGCTTGAGAATTATTTCTTTCTAACTCTGAGCAGGATTGCCCAGGAAAAGGTTGCAGAGCGTTTCGACCCCGTGAGCAAGCTCAAAATCGAGAAACCAGATATTTTGCAGTCGTTCATAAATCACGATTTGACCAAGGAAGAAGCAGTTTCAGAAAGCCTGCTCTTAATGTAATGAAGCCCGTTTATATGGTCGCCCTAACTAATTGCATATAGCCTCGGCGGGTCTGATACAACTGCCTCCGCGATCCGGGCAACGATGTTATGTATCTTGACATCACCCCAGGCATATCACAGTCTTCAGGCGGAGATTGATGGAGCTGTTCTTAGTAGCCCAGTTGTCCGTGATGACGAAGCACGAAAACTTGTATATCTCCAAGCAGTGATTCTTGAAGGCCTTCGGATGCACCCACCAACTGGGGGTCTCCTGTCCAAGGTGACTCCTCCAGAAGGGGATACAATTGATGGCATTTTTGTTCCTGGGGGGGTTAATATCGCCACTAACACCTGGGCTCTTATGCGGAGTCAAAATGTGTTCGGGCCAGATGTTGACTGCTTCCGCCCAGAGCGATGGCTCAATGTGAGTGAAGCAAAATATGCGGAAATGGCTAGGGTTGTAGACATGACCTTCGGGAGTGGGAGATTTAAATGTCTCGGGAGGACCATTGCATGGATGGAGTTGAACAAGATCTTTGTAGAGGTAAGATGGGTTTTATTCTATCTATCTTTCGAATTGTTAACTGGTATAGTTTCTACGAAACTTTGATTGGGCTGTGGTTGATCCAACAAATCCTTGGAAGAGTGCAAATCTGGGGATTATTGTGCACAGAGAATTTTATGTTCAGGTAACAAAACGAGGAGCGGGGAAATGAGTCAATAAATATTAGACGAATAGCACACTATAATCGGAATCTGGTCCACACTATGTATTGGCTAGTATAAATAAATAAACTATATTTGAACACTATTTATTAAGGTCTACCCAGCATCTTTCCTTTTAGGAGTAAACGAAGTGAGGATTTAACCAAACGCGGGTAACACAACCGCCCAACTCGTCGAGCGTCATCGTACAACAAACAGCACCCCCTACCTGTATTACTACATAGATACAACTTGAAAACTATCGCCTCCTCCCCAAAGTTCTCCACCCCGTCAACCAGACATCAACCCACAAAACCGCGTAGACTCGTATTATCGTATAAACTGGCGTTCGAGGATAAGTCGTTTGAATCGGATAACTCTGATCGCCGACCTGTTGGAAGCGGTATGTCAAACCGTCTTTGCTTATCTACTTGCCGCCAAGCATACGGCCAGAATAGAATTTTCCATGAACTGATGAATATCATAGTGAAAATAACACTACTTCTGCATCAGCATTGCTGCCACCAAGGTAGAGGCTCTAAGCTTTACAAGCTGATTGTAGCCAAAATTAGGTGAGGCACCAGTTTCGACAACCAGAATCGTAGTTGTGCGCTGTTGAAAATAGCAACGTGAGCAATACATGCAAAAGCCTTGCTCAAGTTCCACTCGATATAACCTGGAACGGAGATAGCCGGAACCCAGAACGCGTAGCAAAAGGTGTCCATAAGCGCTACTGCTCCATAACTCCAGCCATAATTGCGCGGTACAAGCAGATAGTGATCCTGGACGAAGTCTCGAATCTCGATCTATCATTGAAATCCTTTATTTCTTGAACCAAAAGTTCCAAAACCAACCATTTTGGAGGAGCCTTCGACGGCGCCATCCCCAAGCTTCTCTTATCTGGGAGACACTCTGGAAGACATATACCAAATTGACTTAGGCCGACCATGCCAGCAAATTATACATATTAAATCAGTGTGCCCCTGCCAACCCCTGCAAACGCCCCTGTTCTTCTCGCGTAGCATCCCCAAACCAGGATTGTCCGCCCAAAGGGGTAAAACCGGAGGCCAACTCTAATTAGGATACATATAAGCACCCTTTCAGGGTAGCCCTAGAAGGGTGGTTATGCAATTGAGATTTTTATTCCCTTCTAGCCCACTTCCCCCACGCTTAGAAGGCTAAATTTTATTATTTTATTATAAGTAGGGCTTTGTTTTTCGGCTATTCTTTAGCCCCCGGTACGCGCACAAAAGGCGGGCAAGAAGCACGTCCTTCCCTCGCCCCTTATAATCGCTTAAGAAGTATATCCTCAAGGCACGTACGACTTAGCTTACTCGGCACGTGAATGCAGCTCCGCTCGCAGTCATGCCCCTTCCGCCTTCGGCGCGTGACTGCGTGCCCCTAGCCTATTAAGGTCCCAGTATTAGTAGAGATAAGCTTTAGAACTCCCAGAATTAGTATGATGGCTAGTTGGCAACTAAAGAATGAGAATCACTCCGAGCTCCAGCGTTAACAATGTCTGTAAGTCTGTCAATTCTCGCAGTCAAGGAAACGGGCCGCTCGCAAACCGCAGCAAACTCCACACTTCCTGGCGCAATTCCTAAGATGTCCCGAGGGGCCTGGATGCCGATTTGGGTGACAGTTGTGACGACCACCACAACTCGAGCGAAGTAATGAGCTATCGCATTATCCACCATGGCGTGCTTCTTTGTAGGGTTGTTGTGCTCAACTTCTGTCATTGTATGATTACTAAATTATGTGAGGCTCTGGGTGGATCTTTTCGGAATTATAAAGGGTTGAAGCTGTGACAGATTGATGCTGTGCTAATGAATTTCTTTTGTTACTATTGCTGCCCAACGCCACAATGCACTGCTCCCTCTTTTTCCCCAGACATAATCAACCTCACCGAAACATCTTGACTCTTCTCTTCAAAATAAAGCTACATTCTCTCAGCAAACTCAAGAAGCCACAATCTTGAAAGTCGAACCGTCCTGAATCTGCCAGGGCGGCTTCTCACTCCTTGCTCGGATCGCGCCCTCTTTATACAGATCTTTGCATTTGCGAAAAGAAATCCGACTACTCAAACTAGATCCCTCGCAGTCTCCGTCTTCCCCAATTATTGCCTCTCTTTCTGTGGCTTCACTTTTTTCCTACGACCTATATTACGAGGCTCTCTCGTACGTGTAGGGGCTGCGCGACATCCAGGAGCCCACCATTTACTTATTTGGCCATGACACAACCGTCAGGAGAAATCTCTCTGCTGCTCTGTATGCACTGAGAGACAAGAAAGAAGCCAGAATTCTATGGATTGACGCCCCATGTATCAACCAGAATGACGACGAGGAGAAGGTTTCTCAAGTTATGCTTATGGAAAAGATATACGATAGCTATGTGTCATGCTGTATCTCGCACAATGATACCGCAAATGAATATTTGGAAGACGTTAACAAGTTTTTCCGTGCAGTTTCGACAATTGAAAGAAACAAGAAAATAGACTCACAGAAATCAGAGATTCTTACGTGTCTTCATTTTTATCGCAACTGCTAGGCGTCGCAAGCACACGATAAAATATTCGGTCTGCACAGCTTAGTGAACCTAAATGGTCGAAGTCTCATTAAGCCCGATTACAAAAGGAGTGTAGAAGATGCATATACCAATCTATGTATGGAACACATCAACCAGATTGGATCTTTTGAAGCTCTAAAGTACGTTCTATGGTCGGCCAAGAATTCGCAATTTGAGGCCACACTACCCTCATGGGTTCCTGACTGGACACTGGACACGCCTGAGCCGAGATGACAGAAAGGGCGTCTGGATCGGTGCTGCTTGTATAACGCCTGTTGGAACCAATCCAGTCAGCCCGAATTCGTCAAAATGTCTGGGAGCTATGTCCTGAGAGTGTGTGGAGTATGCTGTGGTGTTGTGACAAATGTTGGAAGCGAGAGACACGCAGAAGTGGGCCGCGGAAGCAAGGGAAATAAGGGAAGCAAGGGAAGTAAGGAAAAGCCCAGAGCATCCCAAAGGATTGGGCTGGCCTCGCAAAAGCTAGCTGCTTCGTAGAAAGAGAGAAAACAAGAGCTGCCTTCTGGAGCACCATTCTCATGGATACAATAGGAGAAAGTGCAGACCGCAAAGTGACCTCCCTTCGGAGAGCCTCCGAAGCCGATTTCAAGGAATACGAAGGTTTATTAACGCATATTACCAATGGCACTGGTTGGCCGGTGGATACTGATAAGATTTACGTAGCTCTGAAAACTGCCACGCTTCTGCGAAGGTTCTTCATTACTAAAGATGGCCGTTCTGGAATTGGACCTGCTAGAATGGAGGTGGGAGATGAGGTATACGCCTTAAAATGGAGCTGTTGTCCACCTGTTTTAAGATCAGTGGGCCAAATTAGCAGATACAAGCTAATTGGGGATTGCTTCTTGTTAGGATTTATGGACGGTGAGGCTATGGTAGAATTTGATTCTCGGCCTAAAGTGGTCTATATCGAGTAGGCAATTAGGTATTTAGGACGGACATCTTCGTTCTTGAAATATGAGCAGAGATGTGAGCTTCTGGCGCTTTGAAGGGGAGACTTGTGCGAACGTCAGGAATGCCTGTGCGCACCCGCGGCCATACGAGTAGGGCCCACTTCTAATTTTCGCATCTTATGCGAATGCTGAGGCGCTGAACGAAGCATTTATTGAGATGGACGTCGGGTTGGGAAACGCAAAGTTTGAGAGGTTGAAGATCATTGTTAGCGGTGCATGGTCCTCAGGACTCGCAGGGAAGTACGACATTAAATCTAGTGGCCAATCAAAGCCAGCGGGGGATGATCCAAGAGCTCAACAAAATGCAAAATGTGATAAAAGACATGTCGGATCATAAATTCGTTGAATATTGCTATTTCCCTGCCCCAAACTAGTAATATGAATATGCGAAATACTCCTTTTTATAACAAATAAAAGCTGGTGTTCGAATACTAACAAATACTAGTATTCAAGGGTTGCGAAACGGGCTTTAGCTGCGATCGCCCCCTTTTCTTCTTCCAGTCTAGCTTGATTCGCTTCTTTGCTGACAACTTCTCACCGAGCCGTGGCCCCTCCTCGGCAATGTTAACTTTACGCACCGATGGACAATTGGTTAGATGGAGCTCTTTTGGGGTGTTGTTCCGCAACGCATTGGATCACTGGCTTCCTTCATAAGGGGCCGTTTTCAGATAGCATATATTCTGCAGAAATTGAGGTGATGATTTATGCCCAATGTGCTGTCACACGTGACCTGTTCTATCAGCTCGCCATTACGCTCTCCATCCACGGGTACACGGATGCATTGGCCATGGGATATCCCATATGCAGGGCTTTATCGAAGAACCTGTTCCAGTCAACATCGGTATGTTCCCGTGAATAAAACGTCTCTCACCTTGCTTCCTTGGGTGTTCCATGATCAAACAGCAGTATCGAGTCTTCAATTGGCATCAAGCCGTCGTGGGTCCCCTGCACCTCGTGAGTCCAGCTGACGTTGTCCAGAGCGGTAATACTCACGTTGATCAACAGAAGTCTTGTCGACGGCTTCTCGAGGATTCCTAATTTTAGCAACGAGAACTTCTTCTGCACTCCGTTCTTATAGGCCTCGACATTCGTATATCCATGCTTCAAAGCCATCGCCGGACTCAATCTAAAAATCCACACTTAACTTGAATCCGGAGAAAAACTGAAGGGCAACTCACAAGAAAGGATATTCGTGACCGTCCGCCTTTTCAATCCACTCCTTGTCAAAAAACTCGTGCACCCCCGCACCCTGCGCAATCACTCCCTTTAATCGCTCTTTATGCGTATGCGCGATCCTCACAGCATGATACCCACCGGAACTCAGCCCCCATACCAAAACCTTCCCCATATCAAACCTCCTATCTTTCTCCATCCAGCCCAAAACGCTATCCCACAACCTCTCGCTGCTTTCCGGATCCTTAGGATCTGCAGGGCAATCTGCTGTACCAGGAATCTCAACGATGACTGCCGCCCATCCACGATTAATGAACTCTTCGCTCCGTTGCGTGTTATCCGGTCGATATCCATCAAGACCTGTCATTAGCAGCACGGCAGGGACCTTCCCTTTCCTTTCTTGCTTCGGGAATCTCGCATACGCCGGGATCTCGGAACGGTCTTCACCCGATTTATGCGTATGGGGAATCATAACCTCAGTTACAGGCTGCTCCCAAGTCTTGGCGGCCTTGAGATACACGGCTTTTTGGAGAGTCCATGCTTCCCATTTCGTGTCATCGTTCACGGTTGGGAATGCGGAAATGTACGGGAATCGAGCAATGCGGTAGAGGCAAGCGGCGCGGAGGTAGAGGTCACTAGCTTGTTTTGGGTTGGAGGTGAGGATTTCGTCGCCCTTGGACGTGAGAGATGCAGCGATGGGGAAGAATGCTTTGGTGTATTCTGCGCTGGTCCCGTCGTTGATATTCCTCTGCCTTTCGTGTCAGTTGCTTTTTCTCACGCATGCGAGAGAGTCACTCACCTTGATCAGATCCTGGAACACAGGCTCAAAATCCTCGAATTTTCCATCGTGGAATGGATATACCGAGATCGAGCACTATCGCAACACCGTCAGATTCTCCATTCTCAGTGCTCTTCCACTTTTAGTAACTGACCGGAAATTTCCACTTCGACTCCCAAAGCTGCTTAATGCCCTGATGATGCACCATCTTCTTCTCATACGCTTCCTTTCCTATCCTCCAGCTTCTCACTTCTTTTTTCTGCTCCGCCTCACCACCACCGTCCTCTACAAACTTCGTCTTCCCCAATCCCAGTCCCAAACCTCTCCATAGTCCTTGCATCTTTTAATATTTTCAATTGATTCTTCACTGTACCACACGAAAAATATTCAAAACCACAACTTTGGAGCTCACAAATTTAGGCGGCTTCAGCGACCACCAGTGCGGGGTCTACTCTCTTTATGAGAGCCCCATCTTGAGACGTCATCCTAGCTCCAGCTTAACGAACACCGACGGGCCAGGTGCTCGTATCATGGCAAGGACTTGGAGGTCTCCGGATTGTATGTGCGTGTTTGCACTCGGTCTTGCGATGCGAAGGGATGTCTCGGACTTCCCCAACTTGGACGGAACCAGTTAGCTCCTGCTTCTTTGGCTCCGGGCTCCGATGCGCAGATCCGCCAAGGGTTTGAAGGGCTTCATTCATCTTTCATCTTTGATGAGTAAAGATCTTGTGCAACAGAGAGCCCAAGGGAAGCGCGTGGGTTTGCTCAAGTGAGGCCGGGATGCCAATTAGCTCCGAGATGCGTCCGACCTCGGGAACAATGTGCAACGACCTCTTGCATAATTTTGAAACTGTTACTGGCATTCAGCTTCACTTAACGTTCTAAAATGGATAACGAAATACAGTCGCTAGAGTCATCAACTTCAGCATTGAATACTTCGCGAATTTCTAGCTGCATTTCTCCTTGCACAAACGCTTGCTGTCAGCGGGATGGTCCGAGTAGAGCACCCTCTTGCTCGTTTTGATCACTTGCAACTCCAGTTTTTCGGGTACTATATTCAAACTCTCTGCAGCACTGGATCGTGTCCAATATCGGTCTCAGGCTACTTGCATAGCGGTAAGAATTTTTCCAGATTGCTATCAAGCAATATGCACTACAGTCGGTCCGATCCAAAAGCAACAAAACTGTCGCTCTTTTACGCCCATAATAACTTTTTAACTATAACCCCAATTAATTTATACTAAGTATTGTGATTATAGAATAGAGCCAGGCGAAAAATACCTATTAATCAGATTTTAATACGATTTGTGGTTTATTAATAATTGAGGCTTAAAGTATACGAACCCTTTTTACTTTTTGATTTTTTCTTATATAAAACGCGAATATATTTGCTTGCTAAGATTATATAAGCCCGTACTTTAAGGGAATATTATAGTATCTTACTAGCCTTATTATTAATATAATATTAATATTTAAGCCTTATAAGCTTGAAAACCTCTTTCTAAATATTAAATATAGCTTTTCCTAATACTATATATTATATATATAATAGAGCTCTAATATATAAAATTCAAGCTAATTTTAGCGAAACTAATTTTATAAACTTTACTTATTATTTAGCTACTTTTTCTTTTTTGCTTTTATATATTATTTTATTTATTTATTACCTTTTTAAATATTATTCTATAGCATTTTTACTTTTTTTTATATTTATTTAGTAAAATATATAATTATAAAACTTTTATATCATTTTAATTAAATAAGCTTTAAATGCCTTTATTACCTTAGCTTTAATATTTGAAAAACTAGTTTTCTTTATTTAATAATATCGAGTTTTACTATATTTCTAATATATTTTAATTAAATTAGTTTTATAATAAAATTTTAATAAAAATATAGCCTTATATTTTCGCTTTATAATAAACTCTTTAATTTGAGACTTTTTATTATATTAAATATAATTATATTTTAATATATTTAGATAAAAAAAAAAGAGAAATATAATATAAATAGCCAGAGTTAAAAATAGTATATATAGTTACGTAAGCCATATATACGTAACTAGCCTATAGTTATTATATAATACTTTTCTTTAAAGAAGTTTTAATAATTTAATAATATATAATAATTATATAATTATAATCTAGCTATTTAATTATAATTAGATATATTTATTTATAATAAATACTATATAGTCTTTTAGTTTAGCTAGCTATAATATAAGCCTAATTCTTATATATTATAAAAGTATTTATTATTTTAATCTATTAAATAATTAGAATATATATATATTTCTACTAATAAAATTAGTTTAGAGCCTTTTTTTAATTTTTTCTAGTTTTAAAAATAGCTTTAGAAATATTAAAAACCTTTTATAGAACTAAAAAGAATCTTTTAATTAATTATATATAATTGAAATTTGTAAAATTATAATTTTTAGAAAAAAGTTTAGAACTTAAAATATAAATAGTTTATTTTATTTAAAGTATTTCTCTAGTATTCCGGAATATTATTTAATAAAAAAGAAATAATTATTATATATAATAATTATATAACTATAATTAGATATATTTATTTATAATAAATATTATGGTTTTTTAATTTAGCTAATTATAATATAAGTCTAATTTTTATATATTATAATAAACTAAATAATATATTTATTTAATAATAAATATTAGTTTACTAGAAATATATAATACTATTATATAAATATAAAAATACTAGTTATATTAAATTAGTAAAGTAATTAATATTTAGAAATAAGAATTATAATATTATAATATTAATATATAATTTCTAAATCTATTAAGCCTAATAGAAATTAGTTATTAGTTAAATTATTTATAGAATATAAAGTTATATAATTATATCTTGTATTTTATATTCTATTATTTATATCTTATTATTTATATTTCGTTTTTCGAATCTTGTAATTATATATATAACTTTTAAAGAAATAGCTATATTAATATTAGAATCTTTTAAAAAAAATATAAAAAATAGTATTTCTTTCTAATTATATATTAATTACCTAATCCGGTCAAATATTAGATACTCAGATATCTAGATATTTAGATATTTAATTTCCTAATTCGGCCTAGTATTAGATATTTAAATATTTAGATATCTAGATACTTTTATTAAAGAAATCTTTATATATATTCTCTTATTTTATATATTTATTTTATATTTTATTTATATTGAATTTATTTCTTTATATTTAATTATATAATATTTATATTAATAAAGTATTTAAGAATATTTAATAGTTTTAATTTTATTATAGAATTAATAAAATTCGATTTTTTTTTAAATTTATTTAACTTTTATAATTTCTTTTTATTTATATATTTAGTAAAAATATATTATATTAATTATTAGATATTCCTTTTAAATAATATCTAATTTAATAAAATATTTATATAATAATTTCGAATTTATATAAATAACTAATAATAGTTCTATTTCTAGTATTTTATTAATTATAAATTTAACTAAAATACTTATATTAAAATTATAAGCTATATTATAAAGTTCTAAAACCAAAATAGTTTTAGTAATTCTTTTATATTTAATAGAAAACTAGTAAATAATATTAGTATATCTAGTTCTATTTACTAAAACTAAAATATATCTAATTTAGAAAAAGAAATTTCTATTATTTATAAATATAGTATTTGTAAAAATAATTAAATATAAGAACTTTTTTACTAGTTTTATAAATCTTAATCTTCTAATAATATTCTTAATTTACTATTAAATATATTTATTAAATACTTTTATATTAGTTTCCGAGAATTTAATAATTTAAATAGTAATTAATAGATTATATAAAGCTTCTAGTTAATAAACTAATATAATATATATATTAATTCTTAAAAAAAAGATTTTAATAAATAATATCTTTATTATTTATAATAATAATAATATTTATAGAAATAGTTTAAAGATTTTTATATTAATATTCTTATATAAAAGTAATTCTAGTAATATTTATATAAATAATATCTCTATTAAACTTAAAATTATAATTAAAAATAAAGTATTTATATTTTTTTAGCTAAAAACTTAGCTTTTTAATACTTTATTTATTTTGTTTTCATAAAATTATTAGTTTAAAGGCTAATAATTCTAAAAAGTTATTTATTATAAAAAAAGTAAAAGTTATAAATTAATTATTTTATAGAAAACTTATTAATATAATAAAAATAATAAGTTTTAAACTAATAATTCCTGGTTTCTAATATATTATATAATAGTTTTATAATTTTTAAAACCGAATTATTATTTAGATTTAGCTATTTAATAAGTTTATAAAATATTATATAAATATAATTTTATAGTATTTATTATTATAATAATAATAATATTAAAAATAGTTCTCTAGCTAATATATTAAATAATAAATAATTATATTAATATTATATATTTCTTATTATTATTATAAGTTTAGATAACTAGTTTCGATTTTTTAAATTCTTTTTTTATTTTTTAAATTCTTTTTTTATTTTTTAAATTCTTTTTTTATTTTTTAAATTCTTTTTTTATTTTTTTTTATTCTTAATTTTATTAATAAACCGGGAATTAAAAAAAATTAGTATTTGAAATTTAGAAATAATTTTAAATATATTCTTTTTTAAAAGACTAATAATTTTAATTTAATAGGAATTCTTATATAGATTATTATTCTATAAAAATACTATAATATCCGGAATCTTATAAGAGTATTCTTTATTATATTTTAGTAAAATAGCAGGAATAATAAAAGAAATTATATCTGTATTATTTTAAGTTTTATTATAAAATTCGGAAATAAATTCAGGTTTAAAGCTATTAATAATAATCTTAATATTTCTTATATAAAAGGGCTTTATAAAAGTTAAATAAAAGATAATATTATTATTATTATTAGTTTACTAGTAATATATAACACTATTATATAAGTTATAGAATACTATTTATATATAGTTAGTAAAGTTATTATTATCTAGAAATAGTAATTATAGTATTATAGTATTAATATATAATCCCTAAATCTGCTAAGCCTAAAGGAATCTAGTTTACTAGTCGAGTTACTAATGGGATACAAGGTTATATAACTATATCCCGTATCCTATATCCCATTACCTATATCCTATTACCTATATCCCGTATCTCGTATCTCGTAACTATATACGTAATTCCTAAAGAAATAGCTATACTAATACTAGAAACTCTCTAAAAATACAAAAAATAGTATTTCTCTCTAATTATATATAAATTCCCTAATCCGGCCTAGTACTAGATTTCCCAAATACTCTATATATCTATATTACTTCCGAGGTTTTAGTTATATACTAAAGGCTATAGCCTTTTATATATAACTTCCCTTTCTATAATATCCTCCTATCCTATATATCTATTTCTTGCCCTATCCATACTCGACCTATTCCTCTATATCTAATTATATAGTATTTATATTAATTAGATACTTGAGGGCATTTATTGGCTTCGATTTCATTATAGAATCGGCAGGATTTAATTCTCCCTTAATCCATTTAACTTCTATAATCTCTTATTATTTATATACCTAGCAGAGGCATATTATATTAATTATTAGACACTTTTCTCAAATAGTTCCCAATTTAATAAGGCATTCGTATAACGACTTCGAATCCGTATAGATTACTAGTAATAGTTCTATTTCTAGTACTTTATTAATTATAGATTTAACTAAAGCGCCTATATTAAAGCTATAAGCCATACTATAGAGTTCCAAAACTAGAATACTTCTAGTAATTCTCTTATATTTAGTAAAGAACTAGTAAATAATATTAGTATATCCAGTTCCGTTTACTAGAACTAGAATGTATCTGATTTGGGAGAAGAGATCTCTATTATTTGCGAATAAAGCATCCGTAAAAATAATTAAATATAAGGACTTCTTTGCTAGCTTTATAAATCTTAGTTCTCTAGTAGTATTCTCAATTTACTATTAAATATACTTATTAAATGCCTTTATATTAGTTTCCGAGGGTTTAATAGCTTAAGCAGTAATTAATAGGTTATATAAAGCTTCTGGTTAATAGACTAATATAATATATACTTCTCTAGTATATTAGGTAATATATTAGTCCTTAATAGAGAGATCTTAATAAATAGTGCCCCTACTACTTATAGTAATAGTATTTTTTATAGAAACGATTCGGAGGTTTTTATACTAGTATTCCTATATAAGAGTAATTCTAGTAATATTCATATAAATAATACCTTTATTAAACTTGAGATTATAATTAATAGTAAGGTATTTATACTTCTTGGCCAAAAACTTAGTCTCTTAAAGCTTTAGTTACTTTATCTTTATAAAATTATTATTTCTAATAAACAGGGTATTATTAGTTTAAAGGCTAATAATTCCGAAGAATTACTTACTATAGAGGAGGCAAGAGTTATAAGTTAACTATTCCATAGAAAGCTCGTTAATATAGTAGGAATAGTAAGTCTTAAACTAGTAGTTTCTAGCTTCCGGTATATTATATAATAGTTTTATAACCTTTAGAACCGAATTATTATTTAGATTTAGCTCTCTAGTAAGCTTATAAAGTAAGTTAATATAAAAATTACGGTTAAGTAAGGTTATTAATTAGATATAAGCTTATAAGATATTATATAAATATAGCTCTATAGTATCTATTATTATAGTAGTAATACTAAGAATAATTCTCTGGCTAATATATTAAATAGTAGGCAATTATATTAATACTATATATTTTTTACTATTATTATAAGCCTGGATAACTAGTCTTAACTTCTTAAACTCTCTCTCTATATTCTTATTCTTAATCTTATTAATAAACCGGGAGTTAAAGATATATATTTTCTTTAGTACCTGAGATCTGGAAATAATCTCAAATATATCCTTTTCTAGGAGGCTAGTAACTTTAACTTAATAGGAGTTCTTATATAGGTTATTATCTTATAGAAATACTATAATATCCGGGTTCTTATAAGAATATCCTCTATTATACTTTAATAAAATAGCGGGAATAGTAAGAGAAATTATACCTATATTACCTTTAGCCTTACTATAGAGTTCGGAAACAGGTTTAGGTTTGGGGCCATTAGTAATAATCTTAATATCCCCTATATAAAAGGGCTTTACGGAAATTGAGTAAAAGGTAGTATTACCGTATAGTAGAGCTAGTATATAGTTCTCTCTATTAACGGCTACTAGCTTATATGGCCTATCCTAACTATTAGATTAACCGGTATTTCCTTTATATTATATGAGAATATCCGAATTTAAGGGAAGTTTATAAATATTAGTAGTACTAGAACCATTTCGGGTATTTAGGATATTTGTAATCTGGTATCTAGCTTAAAGCTTCTGAATTTCTATTATTACCTTCTTAAATACCGCTAATTACTATAATATAGTTAGTAATAGGGTATTATATTTGGTTATTCGGGGTAAAGTACTATAAACCAAGAGGATTAGGATAATACTATTAGGTCTAGTGAAATTATTAATGGCCTTAAAAGCCATTTAAAGTATAATATCCTTATTAATTCTATTAATTTCGGCTATAATAATAAGATAAGTATATTAAATCGGGCTATAATAGTATTCTATAATTCCGACGGAACTATAAGCTTCTATAGGAACGATTTTGACCTTAGTTCCTATAGTATTCGCAAGCTAAGTAAACTTCTTACTAGTAAACTGCTTTCCGGTATCTGCTATAATCTAATCGGGAAGGCCTAAATAGGTATTAATTTAATATTATTTTAGGATATCCCAAGTATATAATATACTAATATTTTAAAGCTATTAGCCGGCTTAATATCTAGTACCTTTATTAATAATATAGAATATAGACTTACCGGAAATATAGAAAATATTAATAATAATAGAGTAATTAAAGCTAATATTATTTCTTAGGTTAAACTTAAATTATTCTGGTAATTATCCGAATTTCTGGTATTATTTATAGTATTTTATAAGGTACTTAAGGGCTTCTATATTAATATTATAGCCTACTTATTCTAGTATATTTCGAAGCTTACTAATAGATAGATAACTAAAACGGTAATATAGATATTATAATTCGACCTTTATAAGAAAGCAGGGATTATAAGTAAAGAATTCGGAAATAAAGCTTTATAGAATAGTATTCTAAAGTAGGAAAGAGTATCTAAAACATTATATTATAGGTATAAAGCGTCTATTAGAAGTAATAAGATAATTAGTAAGATTATTAAAGTAAACTTCTAGCTTGTCTATATTAGCTAAGCTAAATAGAAATAAAGTCTTTATAGGTATAATATGGAATTATACTTGCCTAATTAGTATTCTTACTATTACAAATCTAATAAAAGATATAGATCCAATATTAAACTAGATATTAACTTGACCTTTAGTAATTTCGTTAAGTTAGATACTACTATTAGTCTGCTATAAAGCTTGGAATTAGTTAGAACTAGTAATTGAGAATCTAGAGGCTCTAGTATTAATTATAACTCCGTAAAAGTAATAAATATTATATCTTAATATATTATTAATTATAAATATCTAGGTGTCTTTTATCTATTTAATAGGCTCTAAGGTATGGTTTTCGCCTATTATCTAATATATAAGGAAGAGAGAAGTAAGGTTATTTATAAGGGTATTAGTTATAGAAATAGTAGAAGTAGGGGCTATAGGAGCGGCTAGGAAGCTCTTAATAGAAGTAAAATAAGAATTAGAGTAATATTTCTTTCCTTTATCCGTTTTTACTAGTAAGGCTTTAAAAGTATTACCTACTAGTTCGTCTTTACTATTCTTATTATCCTCTTCTTCTTTGAATTTAGTAATATATTATATATAAGTACTACTAAAGCATTTATTAAAGTTATAGGTATTTCGGGATCTAAATTAGTAAATGTTTCTATTCTTGAATCAAGCTTTCTTAGCCTCTTATTTCTCTGGTATATACTTCTATAAGCGGTATTCGGGTCTCTTATATATAAAATATAACTTCGGAGTATAATTATTATAGTTACGGGGCTTAAAGTAATTATTACGGGTTCCGAAGTTATAGCTAGGTCCGTATTAATAATTTCCAGATAAGTAATAATTTAGAGAATTTTAAGAATAGTATTATTAATTAGTAAAGAGGATCTCGGTATTAATCTATTATTTCTTCTTATAAGTAGTAATAAATAATTAGAGCTTATTAATAAGTTAGCCGAGATTAGGAAAAGAATCCGAGACTATATATTAGTATACTAATATATCTTAATAGGAGGTAATAATCTTATTATATAGGAATTCGGTATTTTATAGGGCAGGTACTAGTCTATATTATAATTTATATAGGTCGTTAATTAGTAACTAGACGAGCTCAAATATTATCTTTTTAGGATATTAAGCCATTATAGTTACTATTATAGTAGTATTTTACTTGTCTAAGTTTTAATATTAGAAACCAGGGCCTTTAAAGAAGCTATAAATATTTATATAGACCTCTTTATATATATATTAAGAGAGCTAGTTATTATAAAAGTAATCTTATACTAGTTCTTTTAATATAGTAGGAAAAGCTCTTACTAATGCCTCTTATAGAAGCTCTATATATTAGTAGATATTAAGGAAGATAGTAAGTTTTTAGTTAAAACTACTATTAGTTCTATTATACTTCTATACTTTAGTATATATCTTTACTACTTCTCTAATTAGCTTTATAATAAGAGAGCTAGCTAAAGGGCTATTTAAAGATAGTAGAGGTAGTAAAAGTAGTAGAAATCCGTTACTACTAGCTCTCTATAGTCCGGTACTAGTAGGAGCGATTATAGGTAGTAAAGGGATATAAGTAATAATCGGTTTAGTTTATTAATTTCTTATAATACTATTATTAAAGGATATATATAATAAGGTAATAGGGCCCGTATTAAGGTCTAGTCTAGTAGTAATAATATTAGCTATAGTCCAGGTATATTACTCTTCTTCCTAAATAGTATTAACTAAGGACTATATAATAGCAAGTCCCTTATTATTTTATTTAATATAAATACCGCCATATTATAAAGTAGCTTGTAATTTATATAGTATATATTAATCTAGATAATTAAGTACTTTGAGATCAAAATTACTAAAATCCTCCTTAAATAATTCCCAGAGATTATTATTAGTTAACTTCTCTATCTTATACTAGAATAGTCTAGTATTGAGATAATCTAGGACTTCCTTATTACTATAAGTAATCAGGTTAATACCGCCTTTCTACTTTTTTACCTATATATATCTATCCTATAGTTCCGCTATACCGAACCCCTAGGGTCAAGCCCTTCTTAATATATGTGTGATTCGTAGTAAGAGAGATTAGAAGATAAGGTAGTTCATAGTAAGTTCGTAGAAAGGGTTCGGTAATAAAGGTATCTAGATACCTGGTTCAGATACCAGATGCCTAGTTCAGATACCAGATGCCCCAGATACCTAGGGGTATTATGGGTATTAAAGTAAATATTTCGCCCTTAAATATTTTATCTATAATAAGAAATTTAGGAAGTAAAATATTACGATTCCGGGAGGGTCTGAAGCTCAAAGAACTCGATTTAATAGTAAAATTAAAGTAGTAGTTAAAGAGCTTTAAGGGCGTATATAGAATATATATTCCGGAAAGAGTATTCCGTAAATATAGGTATTATATAAGTAGAAAAGATAGATTCCAAGAAAGTGGTCTTGGGACCAAAAGAAGTTAGTTTTAAAGGATAGTAGATAGTTAAGTAGATAGATAGCCAAATGGCTAATTACTTATTAATTAGCAAGAACTAGAGTCTTCTTCCTTAGGCTACCGGATACTTTATAGAATTAACGAGTAATTCCCCCCTTTAATAGAGTAGTTATTAGTCCTTAGCAAGAGCTAGCTATTTTCTTCCTTAGGCTACCGGATACTTTATAGAGTTAATAGGTAATTCCCCCTTTCGATATAGACTAGTTCAATTTTACTATAGGCTACCGGATATTTCTTTAGCTCAAAAGATTCTATTCTCTAATCTATATATATAAACTAATTAGTATCGGTTTACTAGTAATATATAGTACTATTATATAAGTTATAGAATACTATTTGTATATAGTTAGTAAAGTTATTATTATCTAGAAGTAGGGATTATAGTATTATAGTATTAATATATAATCCCTAAATCTGCTAAGCCTAAAGGGGTCTAGTCTACTGGTCGAGTCACTAATAGGATGCGAGGTCACATGACTATATCCCGTATCCCATATCTCATTGCCCATATCCCATTACCCATATCCCATTGCCTATATCCCGTATCCCGTATCCCGTAACTATATACGTAACTCCTAAAGGAATAGCTATACTAATAATTATATAATAAAGCTAGTATATAGTTCTTTCTATTAATAGTTACTAGCTTATATAATATATTTTAATTATTAGATTAACTAGTATTTTCTTTATATTAAATAAAAATATTCGAATTTAAAAATAATTTAATAAATATTAGTAATATTAGAACTATTTCGGATATTTAAAGTATTTATAACTTAATATCTAGCTTAAAGCTTCTAAATTTCTATTATTATCTTTTTAAATACTATTAATTATTATAATATAATTAGTAATAAAATATTATATTTAGTTATTTAAAATGAAATACTATAAATTAAAATAATTAAAATAATACTATTAAATTCTATAAAGTTATTAATAGCCTTAAAAGCTATTTAAAATATAATATTTTTATTAATTCTATTAATTTTAGCTATAATAATAAAATAGATATATTAAATTAGGCTATAATAATATTTTATAATTTTAATAAAGTTATAAGCTTTTATAAAAATAATCTTAATTTTGGTTTCTATAATATTTATAAATTAAATAAACTTTTTATTAGTAAATTATTTTCTAATATCTATTATAATCTAATTAGAAAAACCTAAATAGTTATTAATTTAATATTATTTAAATATATTTCAGGTATATATTATATTAATATTCTAGAACTATTAGCCGATTTAATATTAAATGCCTTTATTAATAATATAAAATATAAGCTTATTAAAAATATAGAAACTAATTAGTATTAATAAAATAATTAAAACCAATATTATTTCTTAAATTAAATTTAAATTATCTAAATAATTAACTATATTTCTAGTATTATTTCTAGTATTTTATAAGATATTTAGAGGCTTTTATATTAATATTATAGCTTGTTTATTCTAATATATTCCGGAGTTTTTTAATAAATAAATAACTAAATTAATAATATAGATATTATAATTTGATTTTTATAAAAAAGCAGGAATTATAAATAAAGAATTTAGAAATAAAGTCTTATAATATAATATTTTAAAACAGAAAAGAATATTTGAAATATTATATTATAGATATATAATTTCTAATAAAAATAATAAAATAATTAATAAGATTATTAAAGTAAATTTCTAGCTTGTTTATATTAATTAAGCTAAATAAAAATAGAATTTTTAAAAATATAATATAGAATTATATTTATCTAATTAATATATTTACTATTATAAATTTAATAGAAAATATAAATCTAATACTAAATTAGATTTTAATTTAATTTTTAATAGTTTTATTAAGTTTAATACTATTATTAGTCTATTATAGAGCTTGAAATTAATTAGAACTAATAGTTAAATATCTAGAGATTTTAGTATTAATTATAATTTTATAAAAATAATAAATATTATTAATTATAAAAGTTTAGATATTTTCTATTAAAGATTTAATAGGCTTTAAAATATAGTTTTTACCTATTATTTAATATAAAAAAAAGAGAAATAAGATTATTTATAAAAATATTAGCTATAGTTATTAATAAAATAAAAGTAGTAAAAATAGCTAAAAAGTTTTTAATTAAAATAAAATAAAAATTTGAGTAATATTTTTTTCTTTATTTTTTTCTATTAATAAAGCCTTAAAAGTATTATTTATTATTTTATTTTTATTACTTTTATTATTTTCTTTATTTTTAGCTTTAATAATATATTATATATAAATATTACTAAAATATTTATTAAAGTTATAAGTATTTCGAAATCTAAATTAATAAATATTTCTATTTTTAAATTAAATCTTTTTAATCTTTATTTTTTAATATATGTTTTTATAAATAGTATTCGGGTTTCTTATATATAAAACACTACTTCGAAATATAATTATTATAATTACCGGATTTAGAATAATTATTACGGGTTCCGAAATTATAATTGAATTTATATTAATAATTTCTAAAAAAAACAAAAAATTTAGAAGATTCTAGAAATAGTATTATTAATTAATAAAAAATATTTTAGAATTAGCTTACTATTTATTCTTATATATAGTAATAAATAACTAAAGCTTATTAATAAACTAGTCGAGATTTATAAGAAAATCTGAAATTATATATTTATATATCTAGAAACTTTAATAAGAAATAATAATTTTATTATAAAGAAATTTAATATTTTATAAATTAGATATAAAACTATATTATAGTTAATATAGTTTATTAATTAGTAATTAAATAGTTTCAAATATTATTTTCCCCGGGAATTTAGCTTTTATAAAAACTAATATAATAGTATTTTATTTATCTAAATTTTAATATTTGAATTTAAAGCCTTTAAAAAAGCTATAAATATTAATATAAGCCCTTTTATATATATATATTAAAAGAACTAGTTATTATAAAAGTAGTTTTAAAATAGATTTTTTAGTATAATAGAAAAAGCTTATATTAGTATCTTTTATAAAAGCTTTATATATTAGTAAATATTAATAAAAAATAAGTTTATAATTAAAATTATTATTAGATTTATTAGATTTTTACTTTTTAATATAGATTTTAGTAATTTCTTTAATAAGTTTTATAATTAAAAATAAAGAAAATAATTGGAAAATATTCGAATATAGTTATAATAATAATAATAAAACTAATAAAAATATATTATTTATTTCTAGAGCTTTTATATTAATATATAAATCTAATAAAAATATAGAATATAATAATAAAAAAGGAAATAATAATAGTAATATAGGAATATTAAAGATAATAGATTCTAAATACTTGTTTTTTTATAAGAATAATAAAGCCTAATAAAATTAATCTTTTTATAAAATTTAATTTAATTTTTAATAAATTCTTATTTATTTAGATATATTATATATTTTTTTAATAATAGAAAATAGAATAGTTATAATAATAAAAATACTAGTATTTTATTATATATATTACTATATTAAAAGATATTATATAAATATAATATTTCCGAGAATTTAAGTTTATTAAAGTTCTTAAAATTATATCTAAATAATTTCTAAATATTATTATTAATTATTTTGTAAAAAATATATTAAAATAATTTAATATTTAAAATAATTTCATATTTAAAATAATTTCATATTTCTATTTTATTACTATTTTCTTGAAATCTTTTTTTATAAATATAAAATAATTAAATTAGATAAATTTAATAAAGAAATTATTTATTATAATAGGTTCTATTATTATATATTTTATAAGTTTATATTTAGTTCGAGATATAATAATTTATAAAAAAAAGTAAATTCATAAAAAGAAAAATAATTTATAAAATAAATAGTTTATAAAAGTTATTATATTTAAGATAAAAATCTCGTTTATAATAAGAAATTTAAGAAATAAAATATCGAGATTCCGGGAAAATTTAATAGTTCTAAAGCTTAAAAGTCTTAGATATTTAAATAATTTTTTATAAAAAAAGTAATTTTATAAAATAACTAAATAATTAAATAGCTAGCTATTTAATAGTTAGTAAAAAATATTATCTTTTTTTTTTATAGAACTAAATTATAAATAAAAGCAACTATTATTTCTCTCTTTTAATATAGTTTAATTAGGCCTTAATAAAATTAATTTTTTCTTTCTTTTTATAGAATTAAATTATAAATAAAAGTAATTAATAATTATTTTCTTTTTAATATAAAATAATAACTTTATTTTTAAAAAACCGAATCTTAAATAAATATAGCTTAATTTTTCTTTTTATCTAATTTATATATATATAATATTATTATAGAAATATAGAAATACTAATTATATTAAATTAGTAAAATAGTTAATATTTGAAAATAAGAATTATAATATTATAATATTAATATATAATTCCTAAATCTATTAAACCTAATAGAAACTAGCTACTAGTCGAGTTATTTATAAAATATAAGATTATATAATTATATCTCGTATTTTATATTTTATTATTTATATTCTATAACAGTTCTCGTCACGTGCTCTGCACCTAATTGGGACTAGCCCAGCTCGCTAAGCTATACGCATGCACTTTGTACTTAAGCTCGGTTCTCTCCTTGAGAAACCTTCTTCTTTCCTTATCTTAGAATTCTCAATAAACGATTTCCCTTACAAGTACTCTATTCGTAAGCTTCCTTTACAGGTTCGTAATATATTCCGTTTTTCGAATTTTATAATTATATATATAACTCTCAAAAAAATAATTATATTAATAAAAAAAAAGTATTTAAGAAATATAATATATTTAGAATTCTTTAAATATTTAAATCTTAAATTAAATATATTATAACCTTATTTAATAAGAATTTATTTTATATTTTTAAGTTTTTTTTATTTATTTAAATTAAATTATTAAAAAACTTAAATAATATTTTATAATTCCGGAATTATATATTTTAATAAAAAGTATATATTTCTTTTATAAGCCTTAATATTATTCTTTTCAATTTCCTTTAATATTTTATTATTAGTATAGCTATTTCTTTAGAAGTTATATATATAGTTACAGGATATGGGATATAGGATATAAGTAATAAAATATAGGTAATAAAATATAGAATACAGGATATAGTTATATAACCTCGTATCCTATTAGTAACTTAACTAGTAAACTAGATTCCTTTAGGCTTAATAGATTTAGGAATTATATATTAATACTATAATATTATAATTCTTATTTCTAAATAATAATGACTTTACTAACTTATATAAATAGTATTCTATAACTATATAATAATACTATATATTCCTAGTAAACTAATATTTATTTATATTAAAAACATTTAATATATTTTTATTATATAAAACATATATAGAAAACTAATTAAATATTAGAATAATTATATAATTTAAATACTTTTATATAAATATATTATATATTCTAGTAATTTATACTAATAATTGTTTTATATTTTATTAAGAGTTCTTATTTAAACCTAAATATATTATTTAATAAATATTTAAATTAAAATTATTCGAAATAAAAATACTTTTATTATTTAATATTTTAATATACTTTTTAGAGCCTATATATTCAGAATTATAAATTAGCTTCTTTTTATTTTTTCCAGGCATTTTTTACTAATTATCTACTAGTTAAAGACTCTTTTTATAATTAAATTTATAAAAATATATTATATATATTTGAATTTTAATTAGAAATAAAAATTAAATTATATATTATATATTAGTTTTATTTTTCTTATATTAAACTATATATAATAAAAGCTTTTTTATTAATAATAAAAATATTTATTAATAATATTAACTTATATTAGATTATTTATATTTATTTATATAAAGCCCTTTTTTAGTTTTATAATAATAAAAGTCGAATCTAAAAAGATATAAATAAATTATATTATAAGTAATTAGCTTTTTTATTATTATTAATAATAATTGAAATAAAATCTCTTAATTAATAATATTATTTTAAGCTTTTAATTAATTAATTGAGTTTAATAGACTAAAAAACATTTTTATTATTTAAATAAAAGATATTATTTCTTTTTATTACTTTTAGTCTTTTATGAAATATTATATTACTATTAATAATAATTAAATAATTCTCTAATTTATTAAGCTAGTATTTTTCTATTATAAAAATAATAATTATTAGAAATTATTAAAAGTAATATATTAATTCTTTTTAGCTAATATTATTTTAATTTTAAAAGTTATTAAATATATTACTAAAATAAATATAAATTAATAATTATATAAAAAGTATATAAATCTTTTATTTATTCTAGCTTCATATTTATATTATTAAGAATTTCCTAATAAGTTATTTATATATTTAAAGCTTTATTATTTTTATTTTTAAGCTTTTACTTTTTCTTAATTATAAATTTCTAGAAACATTAATTAGTTCTTTAATAAAATTGAATTTTAGTCTTTTTTATTTAAAAAATAATATAATTATAAATATTTAAAGTTATATAAATATTTAAAGTTATATAAATATTTAAAGTTATATAAATATTTAAAGTTATATAAATATTTAAAGTTATACAAATATTTAAAGTTATACAAATATTTAAAATTATATAAATATTTAAAGTTATATAAATATTTAAAGTTATATAAATATTTAAAGTTATATAAATATTTAAAGTTATATAAATATTTAAAGTTATATAAATATTTAAAAACTAGAAATAGTTTTAATATACTTATATTATAATATGAAAATAAGATAAGAAACTTACTAGTTTATTTTATAAGTTTTTAATCTCATTATATAATTATAGGCTTTTTTAAAATAATAATTTTATTATTACTAATAAAAAGCTTTTATTAAATTTAAAAGAATATTAAATCTTTAAGCTTTACTTTATTACTTGATTTAATACTTGAATTATTAGAATTATTCTTTATATTAAAGAATTCTTTATACCGTTTATTAATAATTACTTGAATTATAACTTCTTTAGTTATAGTAAAAATTATAATTAAATTAAGAATTAAATTAGCTTACTTATATTTCTAAAAGCTTATAAAAGTAATTATTAAAAGTTTTTAAAAAGGGCACTTAATTGGGTTTATAAGTATTGAGATATTAATATAATTATAGAAGAGTAATTAATTTAGAGAAGTAGTTATATAATAACTAAAATAAAAAAATAATTATATAAAATATAAATATATTTACTTACTTAATTACGTGTATTATAACTTCCTTAATAATAAAGGTATTATAATTTTGAGAACATAGAATTAATTTCTAGAGTATATAGTATAGTTTTAATTAATACAATTTATATTAATTAGTATTATAGTAGGGGTTTTTTTTGTTGCTTTTGAATCGGACCGACTCTACCGTTAATTGAGGCACTGCCATAAACCTGCTTGCCGCGGTATTGGTACAAAATTTAGCCGCTCGCCAACCCCGTCTGGCCTCCTTCTGATTGCCAGGGCCCAGATAACATCTTCTAATAAACTATGGGGTTCAGGCTCTTTATCCAAGATGGATCGAGAAATATATCTTAGAAGTATTCACGGGCTAACCGCTCATATCCCCCCAACCACCCACCCCAGAAAATTCGATTTTTAATTATACCTTTATTATGATTACAAATCCTATTACGTATTAATACTTTATAATATTCTCGATATCTTGACAACTATAGATTCATTTTAACCTTATAGTGCGGCTAGAATTGCCTGTAAGGTAAAAAAATTCTAACTGGTTACTCCTTTTTACTACAATAACGGCATAAATAAGAAATTTTGAGTAGATGTTTGTAACCAGCGACCTTGGTATAGTAATTCAGGAAGTTTTTAGTACTTTCCTAGTACTTTAAAAAAATCACAAAATTTTGGTGTTTTACCTCTAGCGACGCTCTAGCGAGGGATTTAATAACAGGGCAAAAATAATAAAATTACTACCTTATGAGTGATTCTAGCTGTATTACTAGTTTGAAATAAATATATAGCTGTCAGGATATCGAAAATACTATAAGGTATTAATATATAATAGGATTTGTAATTATAATAAAGGTATAATTAAAAAATCGAATTTTTTGGGGTGGGCGGTTGGCCCGTGGATACTTCTAAGCGGATTCTGGCGGGTTTGGAGATCAGTGTTGAAGTGAAATAAACTCAAGCTCTGCATCGTCCTTAATCAATCCAGCTGAGGAAGTAGAGTGCAAGTGAAGTGAAATATTTACCGCAATTATAATAATAATAATCATCATCATAAAAATGAGTTACTTTAGAAATTTCTTGGCCACTTTGATTAAGAAGCAGCCACCTGTGTCCTTTCAGGTTTCGGACCACGAGGTTGCATGATCCGAGAAATCCGGAATCTGGCTACTGTGGTGGTAAGTCCCAGAATTGCGTTGTTCGTACCAGGCGCTATACAATCGAAAACGACGAGCGCAGAAGACCAAAGCATCGCCGCGTCGTCAAGCACCTTGTCGTGGGAATTCCTGTTGATCAGAGAAAAATGCATTCTTGCTCTGCAAGTGGATGCCGAGGTTCTTGTAGCCAATCCCGATATTCTATGGGTCCTCCCCGTTGGCGCACCTCTATATCTCCCCAGTAGCTGCTGGCGTGATGAGACCACAGAAGCGCATTGCATATATTATGGACCGGCAATGTGGCGACAAAGCTCGTACTCAAATTCTGAGCCGCCCTTCGAATAACTCCTGATATTTCGGAGTACGCATCAGAAGGAAAAGTCAACGACCTGTGGGAATAAGATAATGCCATGCGCGTATAGTTCTCGAAACTCCAGTATTGCATATCTATATCAACCCCAGGTCCCCAACGCTAGATAGTGCATTTTGCCAGTATCAAAGCAGCTCTCCGTGCTGTTGTCGGATTCGTCAAGCTCAAGGATATCATGGAAGATCTCTTCCTTGCAAACGAGAAAGATCCCCTCCTCCGAGAAGCATAAGATGGAATTATTTGAGCGAAGTGTGGAGAAAGGAAGTAACGTTGTGAGTGGGTACTGAAGAAGTGGGGAGGATTCTTTGTCATCAGGAAGCCACCATTTAGTGGTTTGGCAGCCTCACCACAAGGCTTTGAAACAAAACAACAAACTTGGCCCGGCTATCGAACCTCACCATCCCCACTCTGGATCAGGGCTACTATATATCAAGCTTAGCTACGAATCTTGTGGACCTGTTGGAGCTCGAGATACAGCGTCAATTGATGACGGCAACCTCTCCATGACTTGAACAGCGCGACCCCATCTTTATCTGGCCCAGAGTGACCACTACGCGTCTCTTGAAGCCATGCATCACTCCAGTCTGCGATCATGGCCTCTCTGGCTGGGCACCATAGCTGGCATGTTCTCACCGGCGGAAGGGCAGCAAGCCCTTGAAGAGAAGTACAAGGCAGCGTGCCCAGACTACAAAAGATACTCCATGTTTATGCAGCACGTGTCCCATTCCCACTGCCAGCGCCATATCTAATCTTTTCCCAGTCGACCGTTCTCGGAAGGGGAAATGCAGCTGCCATTCCAGCGGCCCGAGATCCGCTGTCGAACGTTCACATCGCCGCTCGTGGAGGAGGTTATCGACGATATCACAAGCAAGATGGTAGACAAGGACCTGGCACGCCTCTTCGAGAACGCCTTCCCAAACACGCTCGATACAACCGTCCGATGGCACATCGACGGGAAGGAAAAGTCAAAGCACACAGAGCTGAAGCGTGGCACACGGGATGAAGGGAAATGGGAGGGTCCCCAATCGTTCGTGGTAACCGGGGACATCAACGCCGAATGGCTCCGCGACTCCACAAACCAGCTGCTTCAATACCAACCACTAGCAAAGAAGGACGAGGCGATCTTCAACCTGATTCTCGGGGCGATCAACACACAAGCAGAATACGTGATCGAGTCACCGTACTGCAATGCCTTCCAGCCCCCTCGAGCGTCAAAGCTGCCAGCTACCCAGAATGGACAAGAGGACTCTGTCCATCCAGCCTACGAACCATCCTTCGTCTTCGAATGTAAGTATGAGCTCGACTCCCTAGCACACTTCCTCGCACTGGCAAATACGTTTTACAACCACACCGGTTCGTTCGACTTCCTTACCCCGCGGTGGTACAAAGCGCTCGACACAGTCCTCGGAGTCTTGGATCAACAGTCACAATCCACATTTGATCCCGAGACCGGGAGATTTGAACGAAATGCATACACCTTTTCTCGACAGACGACACAGGGAACGGAAACGCTGCCTTTAGGCGGGGTAGGGAATCCATTGAATTGGGGCACAGGCTTGATAAGATCTGCGTTCCGTCCCAGCGACGACGCAACGATACTAGGATTTTACATCCCAGCAAACGCGCAAATGGCCGTCGAGCTGAAGAAAACGGCCGACATGTTAGCAGCAGCGAAAGAAGTGTCACGAGCGCAGCTTCTCGATAAACGGGCACAGACGATCACGGATGGGATCTGGGAGCATGGCGTGGTGTTGCATAAGAAATATGGGAGGGTATTTGCGTACGAGGTTGACGGGTATGGAGGGCAGATATTAATGGATGATGCGAATGTGCCTAGTTTACTAGCCCTCCCGATTATGGGCTTTGTGGAGAGGGATAATGTGGTGTATCAGAATACTAGGAAGATGTTGTTGAGTAAGGAGGGCAATCCGTATTTTCTTGAGGGGTCGGCGTTTACTGGGATTGGTGGTATGATTTCCCCTTCCATTTTACTTTGAGAGAGAGAGAGGAGTTAATGGAGATAGGTCCTCACATCGGCTTCGAATACGCCTGGCCAATGTCTCTCCTCCTACAAGCCATGACCTCAGACAATGATACGGAAATCAGCCACTGCATTAAATTGGTGCTCTCCGCTTCGCCGTTAGGACTTGTCCATGAATCGATCAATGTGAATCGAATTCATGATTATACTCGCAGCTGGTTTGCATGGGCAAACTCCGTCTTCGCGCAGACGATCCTTGATATAGCGAAGAGGAAACCCCATTTGATTTTTGGTGAGGGGGCGGATGCTTATGTTGTTGAATAGGTAGATAAGATGAGGAATGAATAGATGAATGAAGACAATGAACAAGGCCATTGTTCTAGACAATATTGGAACAAAAATGGGGTTTAGTGCCGAAATTCACCTGAAGACTAGACACTGACTGGAATCTCAATGTACCGGATCAACCTTGTACATAGAGTTGATGTGCAACAAAGTATCTCACGCTCCATATTCACTGTCACCCCATATTATCGGATAAAACCCCCTACTTACAATTTAATTTCCTCTCATATCTTCAGATGAAACCAACTTTCGTCTGAATTTCTAGGAAAAGCTCGCGATATGTAGCATAAACTAGTTTTCTTCTCAACTCAACGGATGAAAGGTCGCCTTTTTGTTTGTTTTGTGAGGTGAAATATGTGCAACGAGCTCGAGCAAGTTTAAAATTCACTTGAATGTTGGGACTCCACATTCCCACTGTATCAGGAACTTTCGAAACATTGACGATTTAAGTTGATTTCAACATTCATAAACAACCTCAATGTACCAGGAAGTCTTGGAAGATTGATGAGATCTGCAACAAAAGAACCAACACAAGCTGAGATTCACTCGAGGTTCCAGCCCTCGAACATTCCTCCTAATGTACTAGAACTCTTGGAACATTGACACGACGTGCAACGAAAGACATGGGATAGGATCCACTCTTTTCCTCTAGACTAAAAACCATTCTTCACTTCGCTATCCGTGCTAGTCTTGTGCTCATTATCGCTCATAATCATACATCACACCCATGCATCATTCCTCGTACACGGCCCCTCCCTTAAATTTCACGTTTCATCGCTCTCCGCTCCAGTTCAGCGCAAGTGGAGAAGAAAAGCATCACTTCTTCCCAAAGAAAGACATGATGTTCCCTTGTCCCGCTTTGGCAGTTGATTTCTTCGCTTTAGAAGTTGAAGAGGCTGAGACTTTGGGTTTGGGTGGTGGAGGAGCTTCGTCTTCGGAGAAGGATTCCCAGACTGGCTCTTCTTTCGTCACTGTTGGTTGTCAGTACCCCAAACTTTTGTAAAATGAAAACGGAAACCTACCCAAATATCCCTCTGCATCTTTAACAGTCTTCTTTTTCATGATTCTCCTGCGTCCCCTCCTCCGCCCACCAGTAACAACACTCTTCTCCTCCTTCTCTAGCTCGACAGACTTCTCCTTCTCAACGTCTATCTCTTTTACCTTCGGCTCCTCCCTAACCTCCACCTCGTCATCGTCATCCTCCTCCATCATCCGTCTCAACTTCTCCTCTCTCTCTTTCCTTGCCTTCCGATCACTATCCACAATTTCCTTACTCGGCTGCGGCGGCGGGACGTAAGTCTCCTCTTCGTCTTCATCATCTACATCTCTCATGGGACTATCTTCGACTACAGAGCTGTCCGTCCCTTCTCTCTTCAACTTCGGTTTCGCCTTAGCGAATGATTTGAAGATGCTAGAGGATTCTTTCTTAAGTGTAGCGGGGCCCGGAGCAGGTGTTGACTCTTTGCTTGAGGGATTACCAGTCGCTGTGGTAGTGGTAGTGGTAGTGGTCTTGGTCTTCTCTTTTCCTTTGCCGAAGAATTCTTTTGCGGTTGAGGGTTGTGCTTTAGACTCGGGTTTGGGCTTTGCTGCTGGTGTGGGTACAGGAACTTTGGATGCTGATGCTGCGGGGACGGGAGCTGCGGCTGCAGTTGGTAGTTGACGGACAGCGCGGCGCTTGACGTTTTTGTTGCTTATGATGCCGTATTTTGAGGCTATTTCGAGGGGGTCTTCGTTTGCGATTAGGAGTTGGAGCTCGCGGGTTGCGTCTGAGAGGACTTGGAGGTCCTGGGACCGTTAGCTTAGCTGATGCACTATAATGGGAGATTTACCTTCAACGGATGTGGCTCGAGACTGTAGATATGTATCGAAGAGATGTGCTCATATTGAGCACGTACATCTGTAGAGCCCTTTAGTATAACGCTTAGTTGAGGAGAATGTTCTCACCTTCCAAATCCTCTTCTCTAACCAATGTGATGCTCAGCACCGAATTTTCTCCTGTACCTTCTAGCTGTGGCATCGAACTATTCATAAATGGACTGCTCTGCATATAATCGTCCTCGCCATCCTTCTTTGCATCGCCATTCAGAGGTATTGTGTCTTCTGGTCGCTTGGTTCCACTGAGAAGGTATGTCGCATGAATTGTTCCCGGTTTCTTCGCATTCTGTTTCTGATGGAAGTCGTAGAGCATCCTTGCCTGAATTAGCAGGAATCTACACAAAGGCAGAGCTGGAACTTACTCCTTTGCAGCATTGACATGCACCTTCAATGCGCGACTGAGAAGGCGATAGGTGATCTAGCAGCTCTGTTAGAACTTCAAAGAGTCCATTTCTAGGTAGAAACACACCACTTTATCCTCCGTTAGGATACATGACGCTAAATACGTCTTGTAGTCTGCCATTGTGCTGGCTTCACAAAAGTTGTCTTTCGGACGAACATTCGGGTGACGCGAGGCCGACTTTCTCGAACGCGAAATCCACTTTACGCGACTTTCCGCCTTTCCACCTTTCAATCATAACATCATCAACTCTATGCGACCGTGGCTCGCACCACCACCACGACAACTACACTCACGATGAACAAACCTACTAAAGATGAGGCATTTGACATCTCAGACTCCACAGACTGGCTAAAAACCCCACTTCCTCTCCTCTCCTCCGTCGACTCAGCCTTGCGATGTCAAGTCTGCAAGGATTTCTATACCACACCTATGATCACCTCTTGCGCGCACACCTTCTGTTCACTTTGCATACGACGGTGTCTTAACAACGATGGGCGGTGCCCGGCATGCAGGGCACAGGATCAAGAGCTAAAGTTGAGATTTAATGGCGCGATGGAAAATTTGGTGGAGGCGTTCAAGAGGGCAAGACCTGAGGTTTGGGAGTTTGCGAATAAACCTGTGGAGGTAGTGAGAGCACCATCGCCGAAGAGAAGCCGAGAGATGGAGGAAGGCGAGGATGAGAGTCCACGGAAGTTAAGAAGGACGAGATCGAGTGGGAGGAATAAGCCTAAAGAGAGAACAATGGTTGTAGACTCGGCAGAGGATGATGATGACTATGTGCCTGGTAAGAAATTCCAGTTTATGGAGTTCTCCGTCTGACTTGCTCGCAGAAGATGGCTTCGTTCAATGCCCTGTCTGCCAGAAGTTTGTGAAAGAGGACAAGATCAACACTCATCTGGACCGCAACTGTGAAGACGAATCTCCAACCAAACCTCGGAGTAAAGCGACAAGTTTTGATGCTCCAGACAAGCCAATTCCAAGACCCGAAAGACTACCTCAGTTACATTATTCGATGGTGAAAGACAACATTCTCCGAAAGAAGCTAGCAGATCTCGGCCTATCGACTGGAGGACCGAGACAGCAACTAGAGAAGAGATACACGGAGTGGGTGACGCTATGGAACGCCAACTGTGACGCCACAAAACCGAAGGGTAAGGGTGAGCTAAAGAGAGAATTGGATATATGGGAGCGTACTCAAGGGAGTAGAGTAGGAATTTCAAAACAAGATTCCGGAGCTCAAATACGAGAGAAGGACTTTGACGGGCAGGCTTGGTCTGCTATGCATGGAGATACGTTTCGACAGCTTATTGCAAATGCTCGCAAAAAGGCCGCCGTCAAGCCGACTACGCCTACAGAATCCGGGTCAGATATGGTGGATCTGACTGGTAGCCCGTGTCCTATGAAGCCGGCACCTACCGAAGCACTGGTCGAAGGTCCTGAAGAGCCATTCGAAACCCCTGGAGACACAGACATGACAATTGACGCAGATCCACCACCACAGCAAAGTAGGGTTGAAGAATCTCCCACTAAACAGAGCTTGCAGCGGAAATTCTTTGAGGAAAGCGCCGAGGATTGCTCAGAACTACCACCATCCTCACAATATTCGGGAATTGCTTCAGATATGACGACAATTAGACCCATATAACCATAGCCTACTAGAGGCAATGCGATAATTACCTGAACTCCGGAGCCATGCGTATATCCGTAGTCTCGGTGACTTCCAAAATGAACAAAAAGGAGAACCTATGCCATCTCAGCATCGGGAGGGTCCAACGACATCCGCTTCATCCCCATTGTGCTGTCCTCAATCTCCTTGTCCGTGCTCACCTCCGCCTGTTTCCTAGCATTCTCCTTTTCCCTCGCCTCACTCTCCACTGCCTCTAAAGCATCCAACCTCCTCCTCGTCTCCTCCGCTACCCTCTTCTCCATTGCCTCTCTCTCCTTCCTCTCCAATTCCTCCCTTCGTTCCCTCTCCTCCCTCTCCATAACTTCCAACTCATTATCTACCTCACCCTCATCCACCCCCTCCTTCCCAAATTCTCCAATAACCTGCCCCACCTCATCCGTCCTCTCCATCTCCTCCCTCAGTCTATCTACAACACCCTCCACCCTCTCCACGCCCCCAACCTCTTTATTTAGGCTCCCTAGTGCCCTCGAACTCGCCTCCATAACCCTTACAAGCTCAACCTGATCAGCCGCTTGCTCAATATTCATAAACACCTCCTCAAGCTGCGCTAAGGTTGCCTGTCTCTTCCCAAGAGTACTCTCTGCAAGTTTCTTACTCCTCAACGCACTCAGTGCCCCCAATCTATTCTTTCTCCCAACCGCCTCTTTCGCAGTGTCCCCCAGCTGCTCGACCTTCGCCTCCAATCCTTTCACTTGAGCCTCAAGATCCTGGATCAGAGATTTTAAGGAGGCGATCGTTTCATCCTCCTGACTGATCCCCTGTGTCTCATTCTGTACCAAGAACTTCACCGTACTCGAGTTGTAAACCAAAACGCCTTTATCCCTACCCAGAAACCTCAACAGAATTTCCACATCGCTGTTCGCCATTTCTCCCCCCCCTAATACCGTCCCAAATGCCGCTTTCCATGCAGATCGTGAGTATATCCGCTCAACTCTCCCTTTGGATCGCGCTTCGTATCCCTTCATAACCTCCTTCGCCGCCGTCTCTAAATTCTCTAACACAACGACACGACCGGACATCATCCCCCCTGAACCGAAGTTAAGACCCAGCTGCCGTAACCCCCACTGCAAGACCTCCCCTACACCCGGGATCCTGACCCAGCGCTTGTAATATATGCTCTCATTACTCTCCAGAAAGTCTTTACAGGGTATCCACTCCCTCTTCCCCAACGCATCGTTGACCACAGACCCCAAGCCAAGCGGTCTCCCCCATTCCTTGCTCTCTAACTCCTTTGCTAAGTTGGTGTCTATTGAGAAGGAGAGTCGACTCGGTATATGGGAGGAGTTTTGGGTGGAGGTGGAAGAGGAGGGAATAACGCCCGCAAGCGCAGCGTGGGATAAGGCGGTGCGCCAGGCGTGCAGGTTCGCGGTGTAGCCGTCGGGATTCGTGGATGAGAGGGCGGAGAAGTCAGAGTAGAGGGATGCTAGGCGGTTTCTATTTCCTTTCTATCAGTACTCTACTCAAAAATGCAGAAGTAAAGTAAGTGCCAGGAAGCAGGAGCGGGGCAGGAAAGTTCAAGGGAAGAGGGGAAAGAATGGAAGGAGGGGAACGAACTTCCGGAATTGAGGCTCATTGCTTTGTAGGTAAGTGAGAAGCTCGCTCATTTTGAGGGGAATATTCACGGCATAAGTTGAGTGGGATGGGAGAGGGTGGTTGTGATGTTGTTGTTTTGTTTTAGATTCAGGTGACGATGATGTTTTCTTATCGCGGTTATCAGGACGCGTTCTAAATCTTCACAACACAAAGTTATGCAAAAGAAATCAGGTGGTGAATTCAGGGGGGGTTATGAATTCTGATTTGCATTTCGCATCTCTATTGCATTCAGATGAAAGACCCTGGTCACAGGATGCACGCCTATGTATACATGGGTCCCAGCCATCTAAACACCCAACGCCACCCAATGCTTCCCTCCTGTAGCTGTCCGCTCAAACCCAAATTCAAAAAATGGTATTATATTCATAGAAGTCCACCTCACTCACTCAAACTGATCCATCCTCGGCGCCTCATCTTCGCCTTCCAATAACGTCCCATGGAGTGGTGCTGACTCGAGATTTGCAAGCGGTGCAACCTGACCCATTAGACTCCTTCGATGGGGGCGGGACACAAAGGCCTCGCTCTCTTCTCCTATCGACGTATCGATTAAATCTTCAACTTGTCCTGGCCCTTCGATGCCTGATTCTGGATACAGGGCAAGCTGGACTTCCCTTTGCAGTGCTTCAAGAAAGTCGTTCGCATGCGCAAAATGCGAGAGGCTGTCCTGATGCGTCAGTATCGAGTATTTCCCATTCGCTTCCTCAACACGCTGTTTCGATTGCTGGATCTTCCCGAGAGTCAGCCACGCATCAGCAGCTAGGATACTCCATAATGCGGATTTCCTTGTTCTTGACCCCCAGAGCTCGGTCCCTGCGCCTTTCTTGGAGGCATAGCACGCGGAGACTCGTTCTTTGAAGAGAGGGTCGCCGACTACGCCGACGACTTTGTATTCTAACAGCCTTGTCCCCCATCTTGCGGCGTCTTCTGTTGCTGATCCGCCGCGGAGTCTGAGGAGCTCCATTCCTAGTGCCAGAGAACGCAACGCTCCGTAGGTGGCCCCGCAGCGAGTGATATATGAGTACGAGGCAGTCTCTAACATCTGATCAATCGTCTCCGACCGTACTCTTGAACTGATTGCTTGTGGCATCATCAGCTGGCTCACTGCGGCCATCTCATTTGCGGCAGCATGATATTTCCAGGCCTTGTCGTTGTTGAAATCCGTTCGAAGGAGATCGTAAGTCGAATATGCCAGTTTCCAATCCCGTAGCATGAAAGCGTAGTCTGCTAACTTTCGCATCACCGCCTCAGGGGCATCCGGTCGATAGAATGCTTGTAATGCATCATAATTGCTGTTCGAAGACGTCGGCCCATTGGATGATGACCGCGAACTGGATCCGAACGCCCATTTCTTTGACATACTTATGAGTCGTCCACTTATGCCTCGCCGCCGCGATGCTACCTGGTCGTTCCAAGTTGCAACACATCTTTCCATCGAAGGGACGATGGACTGGGTAACCATTTCGCGGATGAAGGTTTTGATGGCCGTAGTATCGGATTCGTAGATGCAGGGATATGAATCCTCTATATCTTCCAGCAGTTCTCGGGTCTGGATCTCGGCGAGCTCTTCTGGAGCAGCCAGCCATTCACAACGTGGTAATCGAATGCTATCATCATCTGTTGCAACACACTCGCTGCTTCGTAGCCTTAGCAGATGGCAGTGAAGTCCAAAATGTCGCTTCATTTGCTCAAACAGAGTCATGGATTTGGTGATATCGTCTCGCTCTTCGTCGTGAACAAGAACATAGTACCGGAGATACTCATTGTTCACCCATAAAGGTAGCCGTTTTGCCCCATGGCTGGATTCGTCGTACAGGTTCCGTAACGTTTCGATTGGGTTGGCATTCCGCGAGCTGATGGCAATCACACATGCCACAGGGTGAGAAAAGGTTTCATGCGGAGCCAAAGGTAATCCAGACAGTAGCCTTCGCATGTATAGAGTGTAGAACGGGGAAGGTATATCAGGGCTCCTGAGCTGTGTGTCTTTGAAGTTCAAGAACTCCTCCGAGCTCATGCTTGGAAATTGCTCTGCGTGGCTTAAATGTCGATCCACGAGGGTCTCAATGGGGCCAATGTCTCCGCCAGTCCTCATCCGCTGTGCCAGGACAGAATCTGCTGGTGGTTTGGTGCCATTTGCTGCCAATATTCGTCCTTCCGCACTCTTCCGCGAGCTAGACACGGCTTCTGGGATCTCGAGACCGTCCCCAAGCTCCACAAATCGCACAGCGAAATCCTCCCATGTCTTTCCGGCACCTATACTATCCCGCACGGTAACTTTTCCTTGTATTCGTTCCCCAAACGGCCGCAGTAGCTCCCACAGTCCCCCATTAAACCCCTTATTCTTCACAAGCTCTTTCGTATCGGCCGAGGTATGGACAGCGATGTGTGGAACGAACGCCTGCATTATCAAGCTTCGGGGATCGTCCGGCTTGTCAGCTGGAGAAAGCTGATGCCTATCTCCAGAGAATCCCCCAAATACCGAGCCCGAGATCATTTTTGAAGGGGTGCCGGTTCCGCTTGGTGAAACGGACCTAGAGCCCGTGGGCGTAGAGGTCGATGCGAACAGGGACGAGACAGAGGCATTGGAATTTCGATACGGAAGCGTAGATATTGAGGATGCCATCGATTGTGTGTCGAGGGAACCTCGGAGCTTTGGCAGCCTCAATGAAGAGGAGCCCGGGGGGTCGGCAGGCTCGAAGGCGGACGCATGGCTGAGAGGTGTCATGAAGATCAACGATTGATCTTCCGCGGGGATAGAGAGGTGTTGTGTAGCTCAGTGGCCGGAAACCTGCGCGGCAACATGCGAGTTGTTGCAATCAGGTCTGCTTGGGAGAATGCAGGTCGGTGGGTGGAGTCAAGATCTGGCCTGGTAGAGCCCACTGGATCTGGGACACTGGACGCTTTTCGGATCGGCGATTCTCAGCATGTGCTTTAAGCCAACATGTGTTATTAAGCAATGTTTCTAGAGCCGTTCCCTTTAGTGTTCATGGCCGGGGGTGCGTGGCGCAAAGAATATATTTCGAGACAACCTGGGCGGGAGCTTGCTCGCCGATTATCACCACGTGACCCGAAATTTAAATGCCATCTTTTTGTTTACTCTCCTTTGTTCTTGACCTTCCACAACATTCAAGGCTTCTGGATCCACTACAAATGAAACTGGAATTTAGCCAGCCGTTGAATCGCGTGCTCCCCAGGATCCTCCTGAGCTCATGACGCTACTCGCCAACACAGCCTTCGCCCTGTCCCTATTCAGAATCCGTCGAGTCATTGCGGGAGTCACCACCCTTCGAGCATTTACTTCATGTCACCCCATGAAACGAATGCGCTCTGTATCTGAGGAGCCAGTGCAGTTGAAGAGATCAAGAAAGATGGCTACCACTCCCATCTGGCTCACGCCACGTGAGAGCCAGCTGCGGCGGCTGTTGCTGGACGTTGCACGCTACATAGACGAGTCAAAGGAGATCAAAGAGAAGCTCGAGCTACGATTCGCCGGAGGGTGGGTTCGAGACAAGCTCCTGAATATCGAGAGCCATGATATTGACACCGCAATCAACGCCATGACTGGCTACGCTTTCAGCACCAAGATGCAAGAATATCTCAAGGATGACGATAATCTGAAGAAGCATTCTTTGCAAGCTACCGATATCCACAATCTTCACAAGATTCTTGCAAATCCGGAAAAATCAAAGCATCTGGAGACAGCCACTACCAGGATCTTCGGCTTCGACGTTGACTTTGTCAACCTGAGGAAGGAGACGTATTCAGAGGATAGCCGGAACCCGCAAATGGAGTTTGGCACTGCGGAGGAAGATGCATTGAGGCGGGATGCTACTATCAATGCTCTATTCTACAATCTTCACCGTGACCAGGTTGAAGATTTCACTGGCGGTTTAAAAGATCTGAAGGCCAAGCATATCAAAACTCCTCTCGACCCAAAGACGACCTTCATGGACGACCCTTTGCGCGTGCTGAGGTTGATCAGGTTTGCGAGCCGGCTTAGCTTCACGATTGATACCAAGTCTGAAACTTGTATGAGTGACCCGGCAGTTATGAAAGCTCTTAAGTTGAAGATCAGCAGAGAAAGAGTGGGAGTTGAATTGGAAAAGATGTTGAAAGGTTGGTGAACCCCGAATTTAATGTGACCATAGGCTGATTGATTTAGGCAAAAATCCTCGAAGGTCTCTCCAGTTCATTGATAGACTTGGCCTCTACTCAACCATCTTCACGGATCCTACCATTCAAGAATGTCCTTCGCCCGAAACCGCAAATTGGAACCTTGCTTATGACTGCCTCGAAAACCTGAGGTCCAACGCAACGCCTGGATGTATTTATCAATCTTTGGTACGATCAGAAGACGCAAAGTATTTGGCATGGATACTAGTCGCTCTGGTCCCCTTTTCGTCCGTTCCCCAAACGCTTCCCATCAAGCAGAAGGGCAAACCGCACTTACCTCTCGGCGCTATGGTGGCTAGGGAAGGAATCAAGGCGGATAACAAGATCTGCAACGTTGTCAGCGGCGCTTTCAAACATTTTCAAGAGATCACTGATTTAAAATATGCCATTAAAGCAAATAAACCACACATCAGCGAACGAGATACGGTGGGTATGACAATCCGGAGATGGGACTCTCAGGGTGGACATTGGAGACTTCAAGTGCTGTTTGCTCTTCTCGTCGAAGCCATGAATTCAAAATGTCCCTCCAAGTTTCTTCGAGAATATTACAAGGAGCTCTTCAGCGAGTGGCAAGGCTTCATAGATCATTTGGAGGCCATGGATTTGATGGATGCGCCAGCTCTGAAACTCATCCTTTCTGGGACTGAGTTGTCACAAGCTCTTGGTGGAGTGAAGCCTGGTCCGTGGATGAAGCCTGCGTTAGATGTTTGCATGGAGTGGCAGCTTCGGAATCCTGGTGTGGAGGATGCAGCGGGTGCTATCGAGCAAGTGAAGAAACGAAGTGAAGAGTTGAAGATACCTAATAAGAATTAGCCATAGGCTTCATGGCACGAATGGAACGAATAGATGACATCCACCCTCAGCCTTTTTAATTTGTGTATGGCAATAAATCATGAAACTTCCATTACTATCCTGCCATGACATCTCTTCCCCAATTGGTGATCTCAAGTCGAAGCCAGAAATGGTGACCATCGGGCTGCGCGTGTTTGTGAATAGGGGGGCTGGGGGGGTGCAGCCCACAAACAAGGCGAATGTCGATAAATTTGCCGAGCCTCAAAAAATCATCTCTTTTTCATCCATCCATCCATCCATCCATCCATCCATCGGTGCATCGCAAGAATGTTTGCAGCAGCGCGAAAAGCGGCCAAGGATCTCATATCGAGTCTTCCTATCAATGCTGAAGACAACTTGAACCTCCCATCGCAATGTAAACTCATTCTCCGTCTGACAGGGAACTGCTCACGTGCCTAGGCTTGCCTGAAAAATATTCCCTCTTGCAGTTGTACGAAAGGTTAGCCTTTGACAATGAAAAGTGGAGTAAAGAGGCGAGCTCTAATTTTTTTTGAGAATATACTGTCAAACAAACAAATGCTGACATTCCGGTCTAGGACAAGCTGGCAAACGTCCTCATCCTCACATCCAGCCTAAGCTCGTTGAGCCGACTCACCAGGTCATCGTCAGACGCAGCATCCATTAGCAACCTCTCCTTTTGGATCTCAAAAGCCATCCTCCCAGATGGAACGTTTGTCCTCAATAAAGATGGAGACCTGAGTTCGCCCTTTCTCATGCGCCTTCTCACTCAAGCCAAGCAAAGCTAAGACAGCCCAGCCCTCTCCTCGGAGCAAAGAATACACTCCGGCTTCCTCGCCAAACAAATCGGCACTCTGGGCCTGCGCTCTCTCAACCTCTTGTACACAGTCAACCCCTCGCCCGACTCCCAAACCCCGTCCTCAACAATAGACAATGGCATCCTCCTCTCAGTCCTCGCCTTCACAAGCAGCTCAGACCCTTGGACCACCACCCTCGCACGAACTCAAGCACACAGCTTCCTCTCCCAGCACACCTCACAAACGCGCTCCGCCTCCTTCCTCGTCACCTACCTCCTGCAATCCGTCATCCGTCCCTTATTCTCGAAATCCCGTCCCAGCACCGTGACTTCAAGTGGCAGGAAAGCGATGCCCAGCTCCCTACCACCGAAACACCACGATTTCACCACTGAACAGACAAGCAAGCCATGGAAATATGAGGCTCCGTATTCTCTTGCTCTTCTCGAATTTTGCGTCGAGAATGCTTCCGTATGTCCCCCACCCTTCCCATCCTTCCTAGTGCCCTACCAAACGTCTTACTGAAGCTGCAATGAATGACAGGAGGAGATCATAAAACAACACTGGTCCCTCCTGGTACCACCCTTACTCACCCTCCTTGACGACAATTCGACCCACATCCGCTCTCGGGGCCTCGCCATTACCTCCTTATTCCTCCCCAAACTTCCTCACAAAATCCTCATCCAGTCTGGCCTGGACTCTGTATTTGAAGAAGCGATCATGCCGTCTTTAAGTTGGCTCCCAAGTCTCACGCCTCTGGGCGAGAGTCTCGAAATATTGCCTGCTGCTTATGGAGCTTTGTATGCTTTGTGTGATGCGCGGTATCCAGCCCCACAGACTCCCCCACACTCTCCTTCTCCGCTTCATGTCTCTTCGGCCTTCATTCCTATCTCAAACTCGAACGAGAAAGAGAAAGAGCAAGATGAGAAAGAGAGGACGAAGAAAGAGCGCCTGAAATTCTTTGACAAACTTATGAGACAGGGCATCTTCGCTGGCTGTTCCTATGCCTCATCATACCCTGATATCGTCTCCTACCTCATCGAAGAAATGGGTAATATAGTTGCCAGAATGGGTATTCGCTCCGTCAAGCATCTCAAAGACATCCTCCCCATCCTTTGCACCGCTCTCTGCGATCCATTCGGTGTGTCTCTTCCTCTTCACCCATGCCATCCTTTCCCCGAGAAGGATAAAATCCACCCTGAAGCCACTCTTCAGTTCCAACTTTACCCATCAAACATGGAACGCTGATTGAGATTTCTAGCCACCTCACACGAGCATCTCCTTTCACAAACTGTCAACACGCTCCAAGTTGTTATCTTGAACTGCTGGCCGAGGATGCAAGAAGAGGGCCATAGGAATGAGATCGTTCGATCTCTCGTCGTGTGCTGGAAGGGTGTTTCTCAGGCAATACAGGAAGAGGGCGATAAGGCGGAGGAAGGAAAGCAGTGTGAAGACTGTGGAGAGGTAGACGGGAATACTCTGGGCAATGTGAGGAAACAGATTGCGGTGGCAGGACGATTACTGGTAAAGGCTGTTGAAGGGGAGGTCGATATGCAGACCACACTTGCTCCTCTGCTTGCCGTTGATCAAGAGTTAGTGGAAGACGTTTTCGGCATCACTGGTGCCACGCGCAGTAAACAATAGATCTCATGTCGTAAACCTCTTTCATAATTCGTGGTATCATGCCATCTAAACTCCATCCAATGGAGAGAGAAGAGTTCAGTCAATAGGCTGCTGCTTAAACAGACTCTTGCCCAACAACCACTTCCTATACGCTTTATACCGCTTCTTCACACCATCCTCTTCCATAACCGTCAATGGATTCTCGGCCACGGTGAGGAAATCCCTGTACTCGGCTAGATCCTCTTCCTTGATTCCTATCCCCCCTCCTACCCCCACCCCACCCTTCGCATCCCCTCCCAAGCCTGCATCTAAATCCATACCAGTGACGATCCCAATATCTTTCCAACTCCCATTAACATACTCCAGATATTCGTTATTGATTTCCGTTGGTAGTTCAGTTGATACAACCAAAGGCAAAGTGAGTGGGTGGCTCACATAACGCGAATAATCATCCTGCTCCTGAACACTCACAGACGGATTCAAGCTTTCATTAACAACCTGCGTAAACGTCCACTGCGCAGCCTTACTCTTATCCAATGGCGTCAACTTCTCCTTCTGCTTCTTCTCCTCGCCTCCCACTCCACTTCCTTTCATAATGCCATGCACCTGCCCCTGCTCTGCTTTCTCCTTCTCCTGAATAGGCTGCAACCATCTTTGAATACTTATACGTTTCGTGGTGACCGCGGTACCAGACTTGATGGAAAGCGAGTCGTCTTCGCCTGCTTCGGCAAGTTGCTGTTCTTCAGAGGGATCCACAATCGTTACGCCTTTCTTGGCTTTCTTCTTATCGGGCACGTCCTGGTCGGCTTCGGTGCGGACTTTGAAGGGGGAGAGGTCGTAGCGGCCTTCTTGCGTGGAGCGGAAGGGGATGTATCTCAGCGTTGAGTTCATTTTGCCCATGTATGAGAAGATCTTGAGAAGGGAGGAGACAGCGAGAGGTTTGTAGTATTCAAGCCAGTAATCGTCGAAGTACCCGAGTGGTTTGTTGGCTGTTACGCCGAGGGGGTCGACGTATTTGGGCAGCACACGTTTCTCGAGGAAGGAAGGAGTGTACCAATTTATATAGCTGCGTCGGACTTTGTTGGACCAGGCGCGCGGGTCGGCGTGGTGGAGGTAGTAGTCTGTTGCCAGGTCCCAGAGCATGGGCTGGCCTTGCGTGAAGATGTAGTTTCCGAGGAAGAGATTGTAGGCTTCTTGGCGTTGGCCGTCGAGGAAGGAGTTGTTGTAGTAGCGCTTGAAGGACTCGACCATGTCGCGGGAGTGGGAGGTCCATTGGTTGATCTTGCGGTATGTTTCCATTGTGTTGACGAGTTGAGAACCGCCGTATTGGACGGCAATCGTGTCGCCGTGATCATGGTACATGTGTGTGAAGAGATTGACGGCGTCGGTATCGTAGGCGATTGAAGTGTCGCCAATTATTCCCAGTGCATGAAGTTGGTGGCCAAGTGCTCGTTTGCCGATAACAAATTGAGCGGCATTTGTTCTGTCGAGGCAATCGATACAATTTGTTCTTGCAATTCCATTTTGGACTCTCGGCATGGTCGTTCTTCCATCTCCGTTTTGAAAAAAGCCAGTGGTGGTGACAACCTCCTCAGCGATGTTTTCAAGAGTGCCAATGACATCCTGATCTCGACTTTTCGAAGCACGACTCATATCCCATGCTTTGTGGATGATTTTTTTCTCTTTTGGAAGAAATTGATTGAGATAGTTGATCGCATTTGTAAACTCATGTAACAGTTTTGATTCTCTTGGTGTTCGTTCTCGTGATTTCACCAAGTTGAGGACATACACTGGAGCTCCATACCTCTCAAATAAGTTATCGAAGTGCAGAGCAGCAGCTCCATAAAATGGGTCGACCAGATTCAACTCGATCGGTGGCTTAGGGGTAACGCCAGTGTTATCCTGGGTCCAATACAGAGGAATACTGCCTCGGTGCTGGACGTATGATGTATAATTCGGGTTTGCGAACAGTTTCGGGCCTGGGGCATGGAAAGAGGTTGTGAGTACTTCTGAGACAATCTGCTCAGTTTCGACATCATTTGCAACGTAACCTAGATCATTCGCACCACGCTTCAAGAAACGAGCACCTGCGAAGTATCTGGACCGTCTGGCAATGATCGTCAGGTATACGGTGCGTCCATAAATTGAGAGAGCCGCTTGATCAATATATCCGTGGATGACCGGCAAGCACCAGTCAAATGTATTCTTCAGGGCAGACTTAGCAGGTTGCAAAAGGTAGCTGTTCCATACGAACATCGAATTGTAATTCTGGTCATGTGGATATGGGCAACCTTGGGCGAGAGCAGCCCTCTCGGTCATGATATTATGTTGCAAAGTCCGTGTAATATCGTAAGAGTAGCTGAAGTAGAAAGACCGGGTCAAGTCCAGATTGTTGAGGATCCCTAGGAACCTAGCTTCCTCTGCATTTTTTGCATCTGATGTCTTGAACCGCGAGCTGGGTCCTGTGGTCAACGGAACGAGCTCTGTGCCATCCACCGAGTAAATAAAGTGTCCTCCAATCATAGCGACCTGACTCCTCTTCGTGATGACTAGCATATAATACGATCCAGTGAATCGAATAAAACCAAGCAGACCCCAAGTACTGCATCTCAACTTCATGCCACCCGTACTCTTGTTGCCATCGTCAATAGCATTCAGCAACTGGCTCATCTCCTTCTTGGTATAAACGATTTCGTCCTCCGAAATGGTCAAGTTCCCAGCATCTGCCTCTCGATCAATCTTCAGGATCCGAAATTTCTTGTCCATGACATCTGCTCCAACGATATAATATCTGACTGCCGTCTCGTACAATGAAAACTTGTGCATCTTGCACACGCCCTGATCACCAACTTTCTCATATTCCGCACCCTTGTTCCTCTTCATATCCGAATTAGGACTCCTCGTCCTTTGGAACGGCCGCGCCGTACACTCATCGTCGTCCATATCGTTTCCAGTGGAAGGAGGACGTCTCGATCCCTCTGAACTCGGAGGATTGTGGTGGAGAGGTGGGAATTTCGGCAGGCTTTGGTCTTCTGTTTCCACATTCTTGCAGTCCATACTCAAAGGCGAGGTCATGGCAGATGTCGTCGTCGAGTCGTTCCCAATGGATGACCTGCCAGTTATGCTTGGGCTCTCGAAATGGATGTGCTGGCCGCCGGACGTGTCAATCGGGGCCGGTGACCGCCCACGGCGCGGGCTGCCATCTTGTTGTTCTGCCATGATGGCAAAGCACTGGAGGTTATCGCACTTTCATGCTCGGTGTCGTGAGATAGCTCCGAAGTGGTGAGCTTGGTCTTCGATGTGTTGACTTTCTCGATATCAACAAGGATCTCTAAATGTGATGTCAGTTCGGATCAAGGTCTCCTAGGCTGACTAATAGCGTGGGGGACCCCTGTTTTCACGTGTCAAGGCCGCATTTCCTGGGAATTGGTCGCATGTGAAAACACCAGCGGCGCATTTTCGCCCCTTCACCTCCCACCGAGGGTCCTCCCACGCTCCTTATATTTGTATTATACCCTCACTATGTTCCTTTCTTCTCCTAGCACTTGCCCTTTCTAATGCCTCTATCGTATCGCCATGTCCGATGACGTGAATCAGACAGAGGGCTCCTTCATCGAACAGAAAGATGACATAATCCAAGGTGCGTGGGTTTCGTCTGACATGTGACATCAGATGAGAAGTACTGACAACACCACAGACGTTCTGGAAGAAGAAGATGTACGAACAATCCCAATCCTCCGTATGCGCAATCACAAGCTAATTTCGAATAGCTGTATAAAATTTTAGGCGCTGCGAGGAATGCTTCCGCAGCGGAATTGCGACGATGTTATCTCGAAAGATCAAAAATATGCCACCCAGATAAACCTCCTTTTCATCCATTGTCCACCAGGTCAGCCTCTATCGCCCACGCCTCCTCGATTCTCGCGACTAATTACCTCCCAGTGCCTTCCAGAGACTCGGCTTCGCGTTCGATATCCTCAAATCCCCCAGCACCCGACGAACCTATGACCGAGCTTCTAAACCCACCTCTTCCCAATTACCAGACAAAACCACCTTCCTCGGCGGCGAACATACCTTCCGCAGCGCCGTCGAAGCCATCCTCCACGAGTTCATGACCGGAGATTTCGTGATCGTGCGACGATGGCTAGAATCACTACACGCACAGTACCCCCACCTTGTCAGCGAAGAAGTAGTCATCAATGTCGAACGCTCGTTCATCCGAATACGCGAATTGGTACTAACGACGAGGACATATGCGCTTTTGGTATACATTGAATTGGGGCGGATACATCGGGTGCAGAAACGGTTGATGGGCTTAGGATATTTTGATGTTGTGGGGAGGGCGAGACTTACAATTCATCTTGTGAGGGTTACCTTGGCGGTGCCGATGAGGGTTGATCGTGCCCTCAAGCAGAGAGAGGAGAAAGCCTGGAGAGCAAAATGCGCCGGTTTACAAGCTAGAGGCATCACGCCAACTGAAACCATGGGAAGAGCAGGGATTCTTAATGAGCGGATGAGCAAGGTTTTGGAGTTTATTGTTGGGGCTGCTGGGAAGGATGAAGGCGCCGATGAGGCGTGGAGTACAAAAATGGGTTCTGGAGTTTCGTGATTTAATGTCTTGGATTTCTTGCGTCGATTTAGCGGCATTGCCCCCTGGCGTTTTGGTTCAATGACGATCTTTGGTCATGATATACCACGTCCTTTTTCCCCCGTTTATTGGAAAGTTTTGAAGAGATAAGTCAGAGCCAAGATCTTTTGCTGGCTTCTGTCAACAACTATTAGAGAACCCATCTGAATTTGAACTCGCACTAAAGTGCCAAGGAGTATATCTTCAGCGTTACAATTTTACTCCCTGCTTTCACAGCGAGCGGTATACTACGCGCCAAGCCCAAAGACCGTCCACCATGTCGTTAGACGACTTGCGCTTGCGCATTCTCACATCATGTCAGAGCAGCTATGCAGACCTGATACAATATCATGAGGCAGTAAGTAGGCTCGAGAACTTTCTACATTTGAACCTTGTTCAATCTTCATCATCTATCATGATTCGGCTTGCTTAACATACTTAGATGAGACCAAGCTGAAAGTCGAATAGTATTCATACATACAACTCGCTGTCCATCAACCGTACCTCGCAAGCCATTCCTTCGAGTTCTCTGTCCCTTCAGATCCATCATCAACACTCCTCTCCGATTTTGCCTCTCCCTCGTTTCTTTCCTTACCTGGCCCTGCAGCAGGAGGCGGTTCCAACCCAGTCTCATTAAACGCAAAATTAATCTGATCCCACCTCCAATGATTCGGCGGCGGCCTAACCACCATCTCCGCCAACCTCCTCCTCTCCCCCTCTGTCAAACTCTTCCCAAAAGCCGAGAAGTTCCCCCATCTTACCGTCTCCCTCTCCTCCACTTCCGTTCCCAACCTCTCAGCCTCTTTATCCAGCCGTTCATAGTGCGCATTTATGACATCCCAATTACCCAAATAATCAAGTTTATGACCGCATCGATGGCTCATCAGTTGATTCATATCAGCACCCGGCGCGCAGCACCCGCCAAAACAGTGGCCCAAATAGTTAATAATGCTGCTGAAGTCTTTTCTTCTTCTCGTCTGATCAATAATCCGCATAATCGACGGAATGACCAGTTCATGAAACGCATTTTGTGCGCCATAAAACGCAGCCAGATACACATAATCCGCAAAGTACTCTCTCGGGATATAATAAATATCGGACCAGCCAATACACCACTCATCTTTATTGAAGATGTAGCTCGTGTTTGCGGACGCGAGATCTACTTGTGCGGAAAGGAGGGGGTAGTGCCAGTTCCGGTCGGCATTGAGTCCGACCCAGCCGCCGAATTGGGCGCGTGAGGTGCCGCAGATGTATTGTGGTCCCCCGTAAGCTTGCGTGTATGCTATCCAGATTTTGGAGAAATCTTCGGTGGCGAAGGAGAGGGGATCGATCCAAGCATCGCTATTATTATCATTTGTCAGCATCCTCCTCCCATATCAAATCATTTTCAATATCGGCGGAACTTACAAATGGAGAAACAACAACCCGGTAATCTCATTAGCAGAAGAGTTTGCCGGCTGATCCAATATAAACTGCATGGTTCTGGCTATCTGCACATAGTTCACCAGCGGATTCTGCCACGCGTCATGGGTCAGATTGTGCAGTTCCGAGTCTTTCTCATCGGGGAGAGGCATGCTGTAGTGTATGGTGTGGAAGAAAGGTTCGTATTTCTGTATCAACGGGATGCGGTCGGGCAGGTGGTGGTTCCATTTCATGAAGCCCAGTGTAGTGTTGAAGGGGGAATGGATGATGGATGTGTTTGGCGAGGTAGGTTTGGAAATGTGGTCTGAAAAAGATACGGTCTCAAGGAGGGTGATGATTAGGATTGTGGTTATTGTTGCGAAGGGGAGGATAATGAATTTTATTAACTGGTACTGCGGTTAGCAAGTGCTGTGGTAGAAGAAGTTTGAGGCGACTTGCTGGTATGCACGGGAAGTATTTTGAGATTCCTGCTCCAAAAGTCGACTTTGGAACCTCCTCATCTGGGCTCACCACCGCAGGAGAAGTGACGTATAGCCACGATGAGATGAAAACTATCAACCCTCCTGGAACCGCGAGCGGAGTCATTGAAGTCCCAGAGATTGCGGGGGAAAGGAAGAGAAGTATTCCTGTTGCAACCGCTGTAGCCAGACATTTGATCACGGCATCCGCATCTAGTGCGGTCAGAAATCGAAACGGTGTACCAATAATGGCACAAAGAGAAAACTTACATTTATAAACAGCAGTAATTGCGAGTCCAATAAAGACGTTACTGAGTATGACAAGGTATGAAGGAAGGTTAGTATATCCAGCAAACAGACTTGGTTCTTCAGGCTTGACGATTCGGATGGTAGTATGGATCATGGCGTTGATGACAACGCCGAAAGCATACAGCATCGTATTTTGCGCATGCAATGATGCAGAGTCACCCTTTAACAGAGACTGGTTGTATACTCCAGCAACTGAGCTGACGAAAACTTGGGCCAGTAACACAATGTATGTGGAGTATGGGTATGAGCTACCCACTTCTGGACGGTATTGCGTGGTAATGAGGCCACACAGCTAAAACAGATTTATTAGCAAAGGTGTATCGAAAGATTTTTATCAACACCTACCTGTATCACGATTGCTACCCACTGGACTGTGGTGATTTTGCTTCGGAGTGCCGTAACCATGACGAATGCTGTGATGAAGATGACGCCAGATCTCGTCAGAGCAATGGTCCCAGGATCCGCAAGTTTGTACGAAACGAAGATCTATATAACCACATTAATTAGCTCGGCCTGTTGAAATGGAGGTTGGCATTCATACAGTGTTGTTGATCAGGCAATACAGCAACGCCAAGTTGGCAAATCCGTATCTCGTCTCTACAGACACTTCACCGAGAGCCGCCACCCACGATACGAAAAGGTTCGTTTTAAGAACTGGAATATCGTGGCCGAGTTCGACATCCTCTCGCAATGTTTCTTGCGAAGCTTTCTCCTCCTCTTCTTCGATGCTTTTCAATCCAATCAACTCATCGGGCGAACTTGACCTCGGTGACGGGGCGACAGGAATCAAAAGCGCGTATCCAGGACCTGACTCTTCTGCACGATTTCGAGACTGTTTCATACAATGTCGGAGTAGGAGTGATGCAGAGAGAATCATTTTCAGGAATTCGGATATGATGACCAAACCGGATGATGAGAATGTGTATTTCCCCCCTGTTTGAGAGGATTTCATGATAATCCCGATACCGACTTGCTACAATTCCTCTCAGTCAGCTCTGGTATTCAAAGTTCATTATAGCAAACCGTGATCAACTTACAATGGCGACTAAACATAGTGCCGACAAGTACGCTGCACTCTGCAAGCCAATCTGCCATGATTCTGGGAATTGTGGAACCTGCATCTTTGTTGGGGAACCACACGCTGGACTATGAACAATTGAAGGTGGGAATACGTTCTCAAGAATAGAATGAAGAAAAACTGAGTCTTCCAACATGAGTGGGCTCGGTGGCGCATTAATAGGAATGTGTTTGTCTCGAGAGGATCAGCATCTAGAATTTGATTGGAGCCCTGGCAACGGCATACTTGCCGAATGGCTTGCAAGTATCACGCCTCGTTAGTGTCGATACTGTAATTGGTTCAATGTTGTGATACTGAAGTAACCCCTTCTTCTACTTCCCCCTTTCGCCAGAGCTTAAGCGCCGCCAGGGACTGATTCCGCATACCCCTTACTTCTGCCATTTCCAGCACAAGAAAGGGCACTTGTAGACGATATCCCTCCCTTCCAGACAATTCTCTGTGCTTCAGCTCTACTAAGAAATACTTTATGATATCGCCTTCCAATCCAAATCTCTACTGTAATTACTCACGCATTTTCCACAATCTAACATGGAACCGCATACATCACCTCGTCGACGAAGGACAGTCTCGATCACCCGTCGAGCGCATCACCGAAGGGGTAGCGTAGCAAATGAGCAGACAAATGCTCATGTTCCTACTTTAAAAGGTCTTGGGAAATCAGACTGTGAAGTCAAGATAGTTAGTGTTTTGGAATGCGAAACTCTAGTCCCAGTCGATGCTTTGTTCGACCGTTCTTCCTGTATGCCAACTCTCCTGAACCCACTTGCAAAACTGGCTTTCCTACTCATACTTTGTAGCACTGGATGTCAATGATATGCAACAAGTACTCGATGATGCACGATCATCTTCACCGAATCCCATGAGTGATAGTTTGCACTCTTTGTCTGGATCGCGGACCGCTCAAGTCCAAAAAGCTCTCCGAAGACCTGTACTTGCATATAAGCCGATTACAGACCTTCGCCGCCCTTCACAACAATTCTTGCAGTCTAACTCACCTCGGGAATATGTCAATGATGCAACTCTCAGAAGATTGACCTCGAACAAATGGGCAGTCCGCAAGCAAGCATTCGCCGGCGGGAAGCAGGACGGATCGCGCCTTCTGAAGCAGATCAGAAAACAAATCATCTTTTCAGCGACATGTCGAAAGAATCTCATGAATACTACAATCAGTACACCAGAAATCTACGGCATCAAGACACCCAAAGCAGGAGGGGTCGTGGGCAATATTGTGGTGGATATGGAATATATACCTTTTCACGACGTCTGCCATATCGTGTTAGAGCACGACAAGTCAATTCATGAATGGTTGATAGAGAGTGCGATCTCGATTGTGGATTACGAGTTAACGCAGTGCACGACAACACCCTTGAAGGACGTCCTACCAGGCTTTTACTCCAAGGTAAAGAGCATCCAGGAGGCTCTTCCAAAGTCAGCACTTTTGAGTGAGGAAGAGATCAAGCTCATAATGGAGCAATTTAATCAGATTCTTGAGCATTTTGCTGCTCAGCCTGAAATTCCAGTGCCTGTTGGAACTTGTCACGGTGATCTGACTTTCCAAAACATGCTCGTGGATCCCGTCAATCGCGAACTATGTGTGTTTGATTTCTTGGATTTGTTCTTGGTAAGAACCAGCCGTTGTCTTGAAATCAATAGCTAACAAACTACCAGGAATCGCCCCTACAAGACATAGCGAAACTGCTCCAGGATTGCCGTCACCACTGGTTTTTGACTCAAATTCACGTCCCAGACAAGGGACTTGCTCGCTCTGTCACAACTCTCGGTGTCTTCTATGATCGAATATACAGCGCGTATTACAGATACGCATTCTGGGATGTTGTGCCTCTGTTTGAGTTCTTCTGTCTTGCCAGAATTCTGCCGTATATGACTACTTTGGTTGAGAAACAGTGTATCATGGCGGGGTTGCAGAGGATATCTGAGGATATAGCCTTGCTTTCTGAGAAGATCGAGGAAGACGAGCTGACCTTAATTGGAAGTTTATCCTCAAATGAAGGAGCAAACATCTTTGAGGAGAAAGACAGGAAGACCACGGTTATTATACCAGCTTTAGGCCCTGATATGGGAGAGCTCTATGCAGATGGACAAATTAAACTGCTCGCTCTCAATGTATGAGCATCATATTCCCCGCCAGTTTTCTCTCGACTTACCTGCTAACAACCCTCAGCCATCTGGTCGTCCCCTCATAGTTGACAGCATCTCCTCCCTCGACTTCCGAAACGTGAGTACAATCGTAATCGCAGTCCTCGAATCGCTAATACTTCAACACTGCGGCACCAAATCATATTTTGAATCCCTCTTCTCTTCCCTTCCCGTCTCAACACTCTCACTCATCCACTTCCACTACGCTAAGACTCCCACGGTCGACGCAGTCGACACTGTAACATCAACCATCATCAGCCTCTCCACCACGGGACCGATCTTCATCAAAGACGCCGACAACGATTTCACACACTGCATTGACATCGGTAACTACCTCACCTACCGCTCAATCGTCAAAGTCCCCTCTCATACTCTGTCACCGCTTGCTCAATGCGAAACGCCGAAATGGGACGGAAGACCCGACCTCATCGACGCAACGCGCAAATCCTACGTAAGTTTCAGTTACGACAACATAATCAGCAATATTGCCTACGGCTCCTTCGTGTCATCTCAATTCTGCTGCGGAGGATGGTCCTTCACTTCAGCGCAAGACTTCCTCGCTGCGGCGACGAAGTTGAAAGCTAGTGTTCAAGGCACTGATATTGGGGCAGACGGAAAAGAAGGCGGAATAAGGGGAAGTTTGAAGGTGTTGGATGTCCTGTGGCAGTTGGTTTGTGATGGGCAGTTGTTTTTCGGGGTTAGTGTTGGGGAGTATGAGGATTGGGGGTCAAAGATGGCCTGGGAGGCTCATGCGAAGAGGGGGAGGGAGAAGCGGGAGAGGGATGAAAGGGGAGTATCTGGTTGGGGAGGATGGTTTGCCGGGTTGGTGGGTCTGTCTATTGCATCTTGAAGTGAGAATGTTCGGTTGGTTTGAAGGAATTGTGCGAGAAAATGGTTCGAAGAGTTGAGGGTTTTTAAGCAATCACATTCCAGATGTAGTTTTGACACTGTGAAGCTCTTTGGTGTAAGCAAAATGCAGTTTAACATTGCACTTGATGAATATTCAGAGAGAACTCTTCATCCCAGACGCTGTCAGTTGCATCAAATATGACATTAGAAATCATGAATCGGTCATTGAGTTGAGTCTTTATCAGTTTCCAACAGAGAAGTAAAATACAAACATTGAGTGGTGAAAAGCGCGCGAAGCACAATAGCCCCTATTTAGTATTCCAAATGTTCCCTCAAATCATCAGCGTTCCTCTTTAAGTTCACCGCCACCGCGCTTGGAAATGGATTTGTCTTCGCATAATCATTAATCACAACCCTCTGCCCATGCCAAAGTCCCAACACCAACTTATCATACGGTATTCCAGCCTCCTTCAATTGCTTCTCCGTCAACTCTCTAAAAGTTTCGGGTCTCGTAGTGGTCAAGATGATCTGGATCCTCCCTCCCTTATGTAACTTCTTCAAATGAGCGACGTTGTCCTCCAAGGGCGGCTGCGTACCCCATCTCGGCACAAAGTACTGCCCCGAGTTCTTGATCAACGTCCCATCAACATCACAGAACAGCGTTTTGAAAGTTCGTGTGTAGTCAAGCCAGGCGGAGAGCGTACCCCAATCTTTATATCCGCTGACCGGCATCGAAACGAAGGGTTCGGACGTCGTGAGCATTTGAAGCCAGATAATGTCTGAGACTGCTAATTCGGTATTCGTTGAACAGGTGAGTTCTCGGTACTCGCGGCACTTCTGAGTGTGTGTTTTGAAGGTCTCGACTGAGGCGAAGGAGTATCCACCGACACAGAACGTGTTGCCGACGATGACTTTCTCAACGATGTTGGTGATGACTCCCGAGGGCGTGAGCGAGACGTAGGATTTCCCTGCTGGAATAGAGATGGAGAGAACGTCTTTCGTGATCTCGAGAGTAGCAACGCCGTTCGTTGCTTGGACGGGACAGGCAAACTGGTTATCGCAATCCTTGAGAAAGATTGGTCCAGTGACAGACGCCGCCTCCAGGATTCTTTCAATGGTTTGGACTTGGTCAATTGTCTCTTTCTCGATGACTACGAGGACGATTTCGATATTTCGCAGGTGTGGCGGTCCGTCTGCGAAGGCGGCGAGAATAGCTTCTGGTTCTCCTCCGCAGTGTAGGCTGACATGCTCTTGAAGAACTCCAACGATAACACGTGTGACGTTTTCGAGATCCAGGCCTCCAACAGCGTCGACAAGCATGAGCCGTCCGTTCGGCTGGGTGAGGAGCCATTTGGGCTTGTGGCCTGGAAATCGCGATGACCGACCCGCGCATGGCATGACAAGAGTAACTGGCTCCTTCGGTTTTGTTATATCGCTTGTGGTCAATAGCGGCCTGGTATGAACCGTCGAGCTGATGTTAGAAGCAATATCAATCTTACTGGTCCCATGCGATATGAGGTCTGACACCACCTGTGTCCGGCTGCGGCTGGTGAGAATATCGGACTGGTGCTTCTGTGCGATCGGAACCCATTTTGCCGTCAACTTGTCTTCTGCAAGTTTATTGTAGATCAGGTCAAGGGCAATTAGTGTTGTATTTCGGCAGCGAATCCGACTTTGTTTTGCGACTTCAACATCGTTATCCCATGAAGCGGAGCCGAGAAGGCAGGTAATAAATGCACCGAAAGCATCTAAGACGAAGTGGCTACCTGAACCTACCTCCGGGAAAGGAATCGTACGTTCATCCCGATTGATGATGAACTTCTTGGGCGTGAATGCTGATGCATCGACATTGCTTTCTCTAAGACTGATAAAATATTCCGTACTGGCATTTGCAAACCATTGAAGGTCCCGAATGCTGCAAGTTCGAAAAAACTCTGAGACGTCGCTGTGGGCCGTCGACATCTTGAAATTGCTGGTTGAGGAGGATTGGTGGCGGAGTTTGGTACAGAGTATTCCGTGGACCTTTGATCTTTCCCTTTCGACGGGGAATAATGGAGTCTTGGGGACAGTCCGAGGGCGATGTAAGAGACGCTGCCAATTTCAAATATTCCTGATGACGCAAGGGGCTCCCCCTTTTTCGACAAGTGACAGAAATTGAGAGTTCGCTTAAGCGAGACGACTTCGTTGCCTGATTAGAAACATATTTGGTTGCACCTCCCTATTTCTGTACATTACTATGCGCGGAACAAAAAGGAGGGCCTTTCTTTGGGACTAATGAGGAGGGAGGGGCTTCATGAGAAAAAGTGTGCGCCTCTGGAGATTGGTACGCCTTTTGCCTCACGGGGAATTGCAGACAGCAGCGACTCCTCAGAATCAACATGCTACCTTCTGAGAGAGGATATTGACAAGTTATGTTTTTGTATCTCTCTAAACATTCAATACTTGGTATACCGCCAACTGAATCCAAATGCAATAACATGTTCTACCACCAGATCGGACCTTGGAAAATGGACAAGCGCGGATCAAACTCTTCCTTGGCCATATTAGGATTTGGAAATACCTTCTCAGACCGAGATGCAACAATTTCCAAGATACATCTCCCATGCACGAGTTCTCTTCTAGTCCATTGTGTAACAATCAGCGATTTGGCACTAGGACATGCCCAATCTGTTCGAGGTGTTTCCTCTAGCTGCGGACCGCCTACGGTTCCAGTCTCGACACCTTGTTACTAGAGGCAAATTCTGCATGGCCGAGCCCGAGATTCTCTAAGGCCGGAAGTTCATTGGCGGTTGGCTTGTAAGGATCGAGATCCAGCAGATCAGGGGAGTTAGGTGCTACACTCAGTCAAAGTATCTTCAGGTGGGTCATTGGATAAAAAATATTGAAAGCTTCTCGTGACTCTTTCGGCTGTATATTTGGACTTTCGTAATTCTCATACCAGCCCCGGATTATATCACCACCAGTCAATGCCAACTCAGTCAAGTTCCTCCGTCGGCAGCTGCGGTTTGCTATTGATACAGTGTCTAAAAGCATGAAGCCGGTGACTTCGAGGGGAGATTTGATATTCGGAAGGCTCAGTTCTGATTTATCTAGACCTCCCAGAAAGATAATTGGAGATCATGTAATGCTTGCACAGCGGCCGATGCTGGAAGAGGTACCTTCTGCACCAAATACTGCGCAGCCTGAATCGGAGACCGTGGTTGAGACCTTGGAGATTAAGCGAGGAGATGTGTTTGAACAGCGAGCCTTAATATTTTTCTTCTACCAAATGCATCCCAAACGGTGTGGACTAAGGAAGGGTTTTGAAGTTAAATAGCGGAACTCATTACCCAAGTAGCACTCCGCTCTTCCGTCAGCCCTCCCCTTAATGCACTTTTAAGCGAGACAAATTAGCACTCCCCAACATCTTTACAAGGCAAACACGATTTGTTTCAAACGGTCATCCGTTGTAAAATTATTGAGTATTTGATCAATTAATAGGATTGTATTTTGACTGTATTAGGTGAGCTTGGTGTTTCAGCTGTGTAACGTATTGAATGGGAGAAACCCCCCTCATAGTGAAAACAATGGAATTTTTGCCCTATTTGAACACTGCAGATTTTGGAAATGTTTTTTTACCTCACCCGCGAGGATATCGTCTGCCAAAAATGGACAACCATGCAATAGCCAATCCTTCGCACGATAACATTCACCGATCAAACGAAGCAACTATGCCTGCTGATCTGGCAAGTCCTTCGGGGTGAGGTCTTGGGCTGCACGTTTTCGTGTGTACTGGTTCTATTGAACGGAACTTGGATTCTTTCCGTTTGAACTGAATGTAAATAGCCTTGACCCTAACAACTGCTCCGCGGGTAACACCATTTCTGCTGCGGCCCAAATCATTCATGTTTGGCAATACAAAAATTGAGAATTCCCATCCAAATAACCGATGCGGCGAGTATCATCTGCGATACTCGTTCATTTCCATATGCAAGTTTCCAACATAAACTATTAATAACCTCGCCTGCATGCTCTGGCCGGGTATGCAGACTTACGGTGGGGACGAGACAGAGGAATTATAAGACGGGAAGTCCTCTGTGAGGCTTTTCGTGCTCATTTGGTATCCCTCGCAAATCTCCTCATCACTGTCCCTTTTCACCACTGTCGTCACTGTCTTCACGATGCCTGCCCCTTTATTCTCATCTCCAGGGGCACCACCCCTTCCTCCAGATATATTCGTCTCCAATTTGTAGGGGTTGGTGCTTTGATTGACATTCGTGCGATGGGACGTGTGGTGGCCACTAGAATATCCGTTGTCAACCCTCTCAGAACTACTGCCGCGCACGACTTTGGAGATGAGGACCGCCATAGTGAGCTCGATATGTAACTTGACAATGTAGGCAACGGGAGCAAATTGGACGTAGCTGAAGTTATCAAGTCAGTCGTCCGGCCACAAATTCGGGAGGAATATTGGAGGAAGTCTAGGTGAATACTTACTCATATGGGTTCGGTAGGCTCAGCATCCCAAGAAGCAGAGTATCCATGGATAGGGAAACGAGAAGAATTGCCGCATTGAAATAGAAGAGACGCCAGTACTTCACGAGCCCATCTGCAATAAGCCGGTACCGCACCAGGTACAGAAAGTACAAGTTAAGTCCACTATCAATGACAAGAAAAAAGCTCTTCTCAAGCCGTTCCCAGATGTTGTTGAAGGCGATCATCCTTGGGCTAGCTGATGGCATGTGGGCCATAATCCAAATGCAAAAGACGGAGATGTTGACCATACCAATGAGGATAAAGAGGCCCCATTTGAGTAACCGGGATTTGCGCTTGTTGACCATGATCAATGAAACACGATTGGCGATAATTTGCGAAAGAAGTTGGGTCTGAATGGACCATAACAGCACTGGGGGTTGTCAGTTCCGAATAGCAGTTCAGTGTGCCTCTTCCAAAGGCGTGAGTATTATGACTCACCAGTAGCAATCAAATACACAAGACTAAAAGATCTGATCAACGCCCAATTCAATGAGACATAGATCAAACTCACCTCAAGTGGATGACTCCACATAGGTATAAATATGTCGTAATAGAGAATATCAGATTCACTATCGTTTCTGTCCAGATCATATAAAGGTAAATGTTTGTCAAACTTTGTGTTCGTTTCCATATGCTCCGAGTCTGCCCCACAACCTTTGTCAATGTGAGCACAAATAGTCCCCCAAAGAAACCAAAGAAGATAGAAAAAAGTTCCATGTCTGAGGATAGGCGACAAAGAGGAAAGTAATGGAGAAATCGGACTGGGGGAAAACAATCCAAGCCAGCAAGGCATGATAGATATATATATATATTTAACAATCAACAAGAATGTTGCTCTCGTGGCAGCTTCCACTAGACAATGAGACAATTTCATAGGGGCTACAACTAGTATGATCCTCTCTTTGATCCCCGCTGTTTCAGATGGCTTTTTGCTTTTTTTCTTGCCTGCATCTAGAGATGATCTAGTGGTTGGACTTGAGTGAGAGACAATGAAATTTTGATGTGCAGAGGCGGGAGCACGTGCTTCCTAGGAGGAATTGATAGTTTAGGGGGGCATTTAGGGGGCATCACACTTGCAGAGCAATCGCCAAGAAGCTAAGTTCCGCCTATCAAGTACTAATTCTCCCGCGATCGCCGCCCAGATAAGCTCCCCAGAAAATCATGATGACGAGGTATCGGCGCTTCTCTGTGGAAATTGAGTCAGTTTCGCCGTTGCGTGGCGGGGAACATGTCTCAATTACCCTGCTTGCAGGGTTAGTGATGTCTTAATTAAATACGAGGTGTGGGCCTCCCCGCTATTAAGATACATTGATTTTGCTGCGAGTCCCTATCAAATTCATGTACTTTGTTCGGCCTGGTAGTAATTCTGGACTCACTGGCAGTGGCGTGTTCTAGCAGTGGGTATGCTCTAGCAGCAAAGTTGCTCGGGCTGGAAGTAAATTTTCTTCAGAAGTAACTGCTTAACTATCTAGGAAGTCAGCAATTGCTCTAATCGAGAGGCCTAGGAGATGAGTTGCTTGCAAATAGTAGAGCCTCGAGTATTGAGTACTGGACGGATCAAGTACGCTTTAGCACGGGCTTGAAGTGCTGTGAGATAGGCTATCGAACGCTGTAATGATAGGCTTCCTTTACTTTACGTGCGTACCGCAGTAAACTATCCCCTTGAAGTAGAGACGTAAGAAGCGCAGGCTTTTCATTGGGTGTGTAAGGCTTGGTGGGGTAAAAATAAGCCACTAGAGGGTTCCGGAAATTGGATTCGGGTGATCACCAGAGTAGTTGCACACGACAACGATCGCTTCGCGAGAAATCGCAGCGATTAATAGGACAGATCCCCTCTTCGCGAGAATAAGCGAGACCTGTTGGTTTCGACTTGAAGGGTGAGCTGCTACGGTATACACAGTAATTCAGACATTAGAATCCCTGTGAACAGGGTAATCGAGACTTTGTACTCGGCGGGGCGTGGCGCTTGGGTTCCCCAAGCCGCGAGCCTGCCGTCAGAGCGAGCGGCTCAGAGGCCGGGATCATCAGTCTTTGCATCTCACTAATGATCCATAGCCTACGGATCCTGACAGCTTCTAGGCAAGTTATGGTCTCCCGGCATCTGCATAGTTGGGACCGTGCCACACACATACTTTGGATAATCTTGACATCCGCTGCCTCTAGGGTGGGCTAATTGCCACATACGCGTACTATTGAAAGCCACTCTGATTGTCAATTTGTAGTGCCATTCAAGGAAGCTCTGGCGATACAGCACGTCCCCTCTTTTGGGGGGGGAGAACTTAAGTTTCAGCGGTCAACCGAACCTCTAACTCCCTAATTTCAAGTGCACCTGTGCCTTGAAGGCTTTGTGACTTCGAGCATTATAAGTTGTCGTTAACTTAAATCGCTAGTATATACGATATTTGCAATCGATTCCGATTTCACCTTAAAGTCCCTTGGAAACACTTTCTTTCGGTTAGCACCTCCAAGCAATGCGACACGGCACGGCTCGCTTCATGAGTCAAATATAGACGATCTTCGCTTCTCTTAACTTCTTGGCCCTCCCAAAACCAGTCAAGCAACAATTCAGCTGCCAAGCTGAGCTTGGGGTTAATTGAAGCTGGAAACATGGTCCGTAATTTGGTCTGAATAATATCCAAACTTTCATGTTTTCTCCTTTCAGAAGAAAATTGCAGTAAATCTATTACTGAATCGAGACTCAAGAGTCTCAGTACAGGATGAAGTAATTTGAAAGAGCTATGCAAGTGGCTCTGTTGTGTTTCCTGACCTGCTAACATCTTCCATGAGCTCGTATTTGGAGAATGAAACCTCGTTGGGACCACTGGACCAGCTTCATAGGACCAGATGGCACGAGCTCGCTGCGGGTCCTGCTGCTCAATGATTGTATGGTCAATTCCATCATCGGCTCCCGACTCCGCAATGACTAGATGGTTACTTATCATTGGCACCTTGTTTCTTTCATAGCATCACCGCAAGGTTCTTGATATCTTTAGTGAGTCTGTTTAATACCAGCAAAGGCTTTATTCTAGCCCTGAATTCCGCTCTCCATCGTCGTACATGATCCAAAGGCTAAAGTTTTGTCAAGGCTCGTCGATTGCTTATGTCCTGATAGCGACAAGCAAAAGGTTGTCCACTGGGTCCTCCGTAAGGAGACGAAAGCATTTGTATATCGGGGGTGGATATTGAACTTTCCAAAAAGCGTTTGTTTATGGGTGGATGGAGTACACCTGACCTGCGACTCCCTGACACGATTTTACTGCAGAGAGGTCGGCGAGCAACCCGTTCGAGGTGGACGATATCTTGAAGGTCTGCATCTTCCATATTTCCTTTGTCTAGAAACTTTGAATTCGGAGTTTTAAGGAGAGCTCGAAATGAGAGTGGTTGTATAGCAAGAGGGCTTCTCCAGGAATCGCTCACTTCCCCGCCAGCTACCACAGACTCCTCTGACAGTACTCTGGCTTACTTTGCCTCAGACAACCGCATCGAGTAACGTGCAGCACATTTTACAACAGAATCAAAGATGGCGCTCAATGTCAAACCCACATTTCTCCCTCCAATCCTCCAAGATCTTCCTCTCCACGCATGCTCCTTCCACGCTGCAGCCCTGCTCTGTCTCCACTGACTAATCCATCCACCAGGGAGCTCCGGTGCGGCAGGAGATCTGGCCATCAGGCCGGCTCACGATGTTCTCATGCCCGTTAGTGGTAACGCAGAACTGAAAACATCACCTTGCCCGGTATTTATCGCTGCGACCGAGTTACTTGACGACGAGGATCGAAGCATAGCGATCCAGCTTTGGCATGCTATGTATGCAGTGAGGGACAGTGACTAGTCTCCGAACGAAGGAGTTTACCTTTCAAAGAGTTTGGAAAGCCAGTGATGCCGGGAGGGGACTGGACTGGATGGTGTTGGTGCAGCAGTGTCCAAGGGAAGGCATGCCGATCTGCGCTCCTGTACTTGTCGTGAGATCGAGCAGGCTTGGCAACGATACCTGAGGTATCGATCCAAGGCTCGATCCTAGGCTCGATCCTGGATCGTATTAATTCGTATTAGTTAGTATCAACAGGTATCGATCGTATCAATCCATTATCGATCCCGAGCGAGGTCTGGGCTAAGTATCTTATATAGTTAATTTATATGAGAGGTAAGAGCTAGCGCCATTACTCATAGCATCCCTTATATATACTTCTTAATTTCTCAATAACTACGTATTTAATTGATTTGCAGCTACTTATATAATTAATTAAGTATATACAGAGTCTCTTTAGTGTATAGTTGCCATTCCTTTGCTCTTAATTACGTCTTTAAGCTTGCACGTGAGCCGCTCTGTCAAATATCGCTAATCTTCAGGGTTTACCTCTAACTATTGCTCTCTCAAGACCACCTTTATATCTTCCTTGTTCTTGGGACAAAGTCGAGCTTTGTAATCTCGTTCTTTATCCATCGCCAGATCTTCTTAATAAGGTTTAGATCAGGGGAAGAAGGAAGCCAGTCAAACCCCTTGATCCCGTGATTTAGTCGCTACAGCCTCGCAGCCCCCTAGTGAACCTTTACTCCGTTCTCCATAAAGATAAACTTCTCTTGCTTCTCAGGGCTTAAAGAGGCATATTGAGGCCCAATAACTGCTTCCAGAACCTAATTAGTATAGGTAGTACTACAGATTTCCTTCTTGCCCTCTAGCCTCTCAAGGAGGACTAATTCTGACTTCCAATCCCACCCCATCGCGGCCCAAACCATTCCGCTCACCCTCCCACTCCTATATACAGATTATATATAATCTGGACAGTTCTTTTCGTTAGGCCTACCCGTAACCCAGACTCGTCCTCTCTTGCCAGTCTCAAATGCAGCCTCGTCACTCCAAGCCACGTGCTTCTAGTCACGCGTTCCCCACTAACGATACTTTATTACAAAGGCCAGTCTCCTCTTAGCTTGCTTCTCTGAAATAAAGGGTCGACAACACGCAACTCAGCGGCGGTATTCGTGTCTTTTATACTCTTGCGAATAGTAGTAATGGAGGCTTTGAGACTGAGTTTTGCCTTAACGCGTCCCCATGGCTTGCATCGATTTGTCCACGATTCGGATACGAAGCGGTAGATGCGCTGGATATCGGCTGGCTTGAGGAGTTTAGGCTTAATGACATTGCCCTTGCGCGTGGTTCTGGAGGACTCTGACTTGCTGATACGTCTTACTATTGACTTGGGGACGCCGGTTTTCTTGAAGATTGCTTTATAGCCTTTGCCGTCTCGTTTCATCGATCTCACAGTTGATCCGACAGGGGCTGGCCACATCTCTCCGGGCCTATGCTCCCGCAGAACAGGGGAGGAGAGTATCGAGTCCTCTATCTTAATTCTAGAGGGTTTTTGACGTGATGTGGTAAGAATCGCGTTGGTGGTAAGAATCGCGTTGGTGGTAAGAATCGCGTTGGTGGTAGGGGACGCGAAAAGGGGTCCTCGCTTAAGGGTGCCACGAGTGCTGCCGCTAGCTCTTGTAAGGAATTAAGCGAGCCTCACAAAAAACTCTCTTGCCCTTCTTACTTTAAAACGCTACATTGAGACAAATATAAGTCTAAATCTCTCGCGGGCTATATTATTAGAAAGGCAAAATTAAGTAGAGTAATTACGCAGTAGAATTTTTTTTTTAATATTTAAGAGATAATCATAAACTTATTCGCGATTAAAGTTTAAGATAAACTAGAAGCTGTGACGGCAGGAACAGAGCAATGGAACAAGGCTCAAAGATCAATGATTTCCTATGTCTTGAGAATTTAAAGCTAAGGAGGAATAGGAGTGAGGTGTGGCAGTGGATAAGTAGGTATGGCCAAGACCACTGAAACGCCGAGCTTTGGAAGCGAGCTTGGTTTGAACCATAGCTTGGAACCTTAGCTGAAACCAACCCCTTTGGCTGAAACCACGTCCGTATTAACCATGTGACACCAGCCGTCACAGAAGCCCTAGAATTCCTTATCCCTTTGTCCGGTAAGACATTGCTATATTAGTGGCCGCACATGAATATCCCTAATTCGGACTATATTCTGGCCGAATTAGAGATATTCATGTGCGGCCGCTAATATGGCGATATCTCACCGGACGAAGGGATACTTGTAGGCGATATAAGGGGAAAGCTCGCTTCGGATTGAGACCTGTTAATACTAGGACTGATCCAAATCGATATGCGATATTATAGATTTTGCCAGGCCTGAACTCAAGACAGGCTTATGTGCCTTGCTACCGAGTGTTTTGTCAGCACTTGAAATGCTCAATTAGCAGGAGTTCAACTAATGAGGTGCTTGTCAGTTCGAGCAAAAGCGGGGTAATAAGGTTCCGCTACTTTTGCAATATAGTTTGTACTGCAATACTTACTATGCAAAGCAAGCCACCACATAACTTGACAAAGTCCTTAGGGCACCAAGTCAAAGCTTGCATATTGCATTAAAAGAGGATTTGCCGTCCAAGATTTAATAGGCGGACTTGAGCTACTTTTCATTCTCACTCCCGAAGCCAGCTATAAAACCAGTGTATTAAACAAGTAGAGTAGGATAGAGTAGTGGGTTCTACTCATACTCTACTCAGCCAAAATATGTCCTACTTATACTCTACTCAATACTCATCGAGTATATACTTAAGTAACTTAAGTAGTGAGTCAAGTGTAAACACGTATTATAGTAGGGGAGTTTCCTGATTTAATTATTAGCTTTAAACTTACTTTAAAAGGCTATATTATATCTAAGAATAAATAAAAGTCAAAATAAGCCCTATATATTTCTTTTCTCTTTGAATTATTATTTAGAAGTTATATATATATAATAATATATAATTATTATATTAATTTTACTAGTATTGTAACGGCGGGATCGAGGCAATGGCCAGGGCTCAAAGATCCAAGAATCTCATGTATTGAAAATCCTAAGCTAAAGAGAAGAAGGAGAGAGAGAGAAGGAAAGGGGATAAAAGAAGGGAAATACTAGCTAAAATTACTGAAACGCCGGCTAGCTAGGTGAAACCAGTCATGTGACGGCCACCCCCATATGGCCCCCAGCCGGCGCCGTCACAAGTATAATAAGTAGTATTAGGGGTTTTTTAAGTAATAAAAAAGGTAATAAAGGTAAAGAAAGATAATAAAGAGAAGAATTAAATAGTATTTATAATATTAAGAGAGATATTTAATAGAATAAATCATGTAATAAGTAGTCAAACTACTTAAGTAGTTTCTTCTATTCTACTCAAGCTTAGTTATAAAGGGGCTACTTATACTCTATTCAATATTCAATGGGTATATACTTAAGTAACTTAAGTAGTTTGAGTATTCCTTTGACACGCTGTATGAGACGCGCCTGTATATTGAGTGGCTGAAATATGCTCGTCTTTATATGTAGATGTTGGGGGGTAATACACAGTAGGGGAAGAGCCAGAACCAATGGTGTTTCATTCTCAAACCGGCCGGCACTTCCGCAGACATTTGGTAGCTTTCTAGCAAGCCACAGTCATGCAAGTTTTACCGCGGTTTGCTTCAACACTCGAACTCACGTTTATGGGAACGACGCAGCCAAGAATTTTCCGCCCATCCACAGCCAAATTCCGATTAACCCCAACGTGATCGCAGGCTCGGCAAAAATTCCTTAATTTCCGGTATTAATAGATATCAATGCCAGAATCGTAAGGTAGTAATAGTATTAATACTAGTATTAATTCCCCGAACCCAATTCCCTCCTTTAATCATAATTAACTTTAGAACCACTTCCCTTATAAGAAAACTTTTGGTAGCGCAAATATTTTACTTGATTTGAGCTTTCTATTTAGCTACTTATCTTATATTTTAGACTAAAACATATCTCAATACGGCTATTTTAAGTAAAAATAAGCTTTTGAGATTTTCGTAAGGCTTGCTTATATATTTAGTATTTTAATAAGAAATATAAATAGACTATAATAACTCAATACCTCCTCGTAGTACGGTCTGGTAACCTGTAATAGTCAGTCTACCGATTATCTATCTCTTTAGAGAAGTATAGGACTAGAATTAAGTTCCCTAATCTAATAATAGCAAATCTTCTTTTTATTATTACTATTACTCTGACTCGAATTAACTTCTCTCCTTAACTCGAGACTCGTATCTCCTCTATTATTTAATATTAATATACAAGATTTGCCCGCCCGTCTCTAATTAACTAGTATTTTATTCCGCTTACTAATAAAGGGAATCCGATCCTTTATATACTAATAATACATATCTCTAATCGGGATTAAGAAGATATTAGAAATATATTTAATAGGCATTTTTATACTTGGGTTTATTTATATTATTAAGAAATTTAGGCTATTAAGGTATATTAAGGCTTAGAGATTATATAAGAATTATTTATAAATAATAAGAAAACTTTAGTAGAATAGTTTTTGTTTCTCTTTCTTTAAGTATTAGTATCTATAGCCGGAATCTGTCTCTAAATATTAAACTAACTTATCCTCAGTATATCAAAGGATTATTCAAGTTATTCGAGTTATTCATGAATAATTCATGAATAACTTGAATAAAATAAGAGTAACGGATATCTTAAATAATTTGAGTAAAATAGAATAATTATTCATGAATAACATGAATAACCATGAATAACCACGAATAACCACGTGAAAGTCACGTGAAAGTCAATTAATTATAGTAAATTGACATATATTTAAATTTAAAAAAAGAAACTAAGGTATTTATTAACTAGCCTTATATAAGCTAAGCTAATACTTATATAAGGCTACTTAAATATAGATTTTCTATAATATATAAACTGATTATCGCTAAGGTTCGATCCGCTTACCAAGCGCCACTACTACCTGATTGGGTAGCGAGGTGGCGCTAGGTGGCGCTAGGTAGCGCTAGGTGCGGGCCCCCGGGAAGCCCTACCCGATTAGGCTAGCTCAATCACGTGCATAGATCACGTGCGTCATTCAAATTATTCATGATTATTCATGAATAACTTGAATAATATATGAATAAAATAAGAGTAACGGGTTTTCGCTTGAATAAAATAAGAGTAACGGCCGTTATTCTATTCTACTCTATTCATTTGATATACTGCTTATCCTAGAGAAGTAATAACCGGATCGAGATTTAGAAAGAGAGTTTTCGGGCTTTCTCCCGAGGCAAATGGCCTAAAGGTCTAAAAGGTAGTTATACTAGGCTAGTCTGGGGCTATTAATAAGACTTTCTTGATTTAGATTATCTCTTTCATATATATCTCCCCAGGCTAAATAATAAGAAATACAAATATAGGGCTTAATTCTTCAAATATAAGAGTTATTTTAAATTTAAGATATTATTAACTTTTATTAATAATAGTAAGTATTTCTTTTAATAGAAAGACTAGAAATTAATGAAATTATATAATAATATATTATTACATAATTTAAATAATAAAAGAAAGAGTTAATTTTTGGGGTAAGAATCGATTCTGGTATTAATACTATTGATTCCTTGCGATACCTGAAAAATACCTCTACTATTAATACCGGTATCGATGCCTCAGGTATTTTTTGCCGAGCCTGGGTGATCGCTGATAGACAGAGTCTCCCCACCTATAAACTATATAACCAACGTATCCGAACCTGCCGGACGGCTGGGAGAGAGTCTGTATCGCAGTTTTAACTCAAGAGGAATAAATAGCGCCGGTCCTCAGGAACGGTGTATTCGGTTAGTCCGACAGGAGTGGATTGAGCGAATAATACGGTTTCTCCTCTGAGCCTCTATCAAAACCACAAGGGTGAGGAAATCAAGGTTGATATTCTGAGCTCTTTTGTGTTCCTGTTTCACACATCCACGACCTCCAAAACTCACTACACCCCTCAACCACCACCTCTGGCTTCACAAACTGCACATTATGCGGTTTGGTGTAGATTGCTCACCAATATCGAGATTGGCCAATGAGATGTCAGAATTAATCAATAAATCGACCTTTTAGTCAATAATTCGTCCTTAATTTATTAATTGACTCAATACTAATTAAGTCAGGATATATATGTCTCTAGCGCCGTACTATTCTATGTTAAATAGCAGGGTACTAGAGGGATTGAGGCTCTTTAATTCATATCCACTTTACCCCACGGTAAGGAGAATTATTCTTTGTGGTTTGTTATAGAAGTAAGCGTTCTTCTTCGGCTACTGTCTACCTTTAGCCACTCATAAACGTACGCACGCGCATAGTTCACACAGTTATAGGAGAAACTTCACTTGGTAGCGAGACTTTTCCGGGCATCTTCATGGGCCTGGGCTTTTTATTTTACTCAAAGCGAAGGAGGGAAGAGTTTTTAAAGGTCCAAATACCGGCCCCAACGGAAATGCTTCTGGGTGACCCTCTGCGGAGTTTATTATTCATCCACTCGAGTCACACGTGACGGGGACCCAAAAAAAAACTAGTGAAACCCCATACCCGCAACTAAAACTCTGACATATCTGGTGGCGGCTTGTCAACCTGCACCTTCAATCTCCGATCGAAGTACGCCCCTCTGTTATCAATCACCACATCCTCACTCAGCTCTCTTGTCCTCCTAACCTCATCGTCACTGACCCCTAATTCATCTGTAGGGATCCAAACGCTCGGCCTTGTCTCTCGTAATACAGGATGCATAAATGCCACCGAAATCAACATGTCGCGCTCCTCCGGATCTAGGTTCTCCAGCTCATCGTTGTGCTGCATGATGATTTTGGAAATCGGATCGTCGAGCATCTGCGCTTCTATGTCTTTGCGTCGTGGCAGTAGAGCACTGCCGCGAACTGCTTCGGTCTTGGCCAATTTCTTTTCGAGATGTGCCAGTCGGGCCTCGTCGAGTGGCCGATTGAGACGGGCAAGTATGCCCTCGGCGGATTTAGCATCTTCACGCTGTTGAGCTTGTAAATCTTGGGATCGATGTGATGACTGTCTCTCCCAAAAGGGCGGTCTATATTGAGTGCTCAATTTTGGCGCATGAGCCTTCTCGATATTCTGGGCGTGAGACGCAATGTTACCAGATAGATCCAAACGATCTTTCGCCTCATCTCGGGGTTCAGAATTGACAGTTTCCGAGGTTTCATGGTTGGTCAAATTGCTCCCCGTTTCGCGTTCCCCTTGGTAGTCTGCTAATAAAGCCTTGGACTCGACCTCCAATCGAACAGGGGCATACTTGAACAAAGGATCGAGATGATGCATTAGCCATATTTGATACAAGATCGTGAGGACAAGAACCACGGCCATGATGATGCCTTGCGCAGCACATGCGACGTGACCCTGAGTGTCACGAACCAAGAAAAAGAGACCAATGAGACAGACTTCCATGAAGTAGACGCCGGTGAATAGCTGATTGATGGCGCTCGGAAAAAATAATCCACCTCCGTCAACAGTGCCTGTTCGTACGCAATAAAGTAAATTATTCTTGATCACAACCCAAAAGAGGCTAAATGTGATAAGCATAAATAGTAATATAAGTGGAGCGATGGTAGAATAGACAAGTCCTAATCTGAGGTTAGGGCAACAGTGGCAATCGTAGCTGATGCACTACATACCGATGACCGCAAAGGTAGTATACCATGGAATGTTACTACCAGTGCGCGTTAAATTTGTCCAGCTCAGTTTTTCGAACACTGAGTCAGGCGTATTGACATGGCCAATGACATAGAATTTGAATAATCGAATGGTTTGCAAAATGGAGGTTGCACTTAAGGACAGGGCCTGCAAGATTAAGAATGAGAAGTAGTAGTTGGCGGCCGTGGGTAGATTCGTTGCAAGGATATTTGGTACCGATGTTGGAGTGCGAATAAGTTCTTCAACAATACTGGTAAGACCGGAGGAGATGGTGGGTATGATAAAAAGTTCGACAATGAGAAAAATGAAGTACAACAACTGAAGTGAGCGCTCTCCTTCCTGGCCAGTCGTTGCACCTCTGGCCCTGTTCGTCAGGAGGCGAAGGAGGATCGGAAGTGGTCCGCTAAGAAGAATCACTTGGATGACAGGTGGGAGGGTACCTTGGATGAAGGAAATCAACCACGGAGGGAGACTGTCGATCCATTTGAGCCAAGATGTTGACCCAGATAGGGTGGAGATTCTAGACAGTATGCCGGTGAAGAATGAGATAAGACCAAACACAAATAGCAGAATGGTAAAAAGGACAAGGAAGACGACGAGACGGACGTAGCGAGCGCGCCAGGACAGATTTAGGCTGGGCCAGTTGATGTCCCCAGGTGAGATCTCTACCATTCTCCTCCTCATGTGCCTAGGTGAGGTGTCGGCAACGGACTGACAAGTGAGGTGTGCTGCCTTTTGAGAATTGAATTGGACAAATGCCGATAGGTTTTTTGGATATGCGTCTGGAGTTTTGGTATCCATTTCGATTTCCTTATTCAGTCGAGCAAGTTCTCTACGGCAGTAGTAGATTGTGTCAACTTTAGTAGAAAATAAACGGCCAATGAGGGGAATTCTGGCTGCGGCTGCATGTCGGTCCTTTGGTATCCTCATAGTTTGCCGTTGCTTTGGCGTTAGGAAGTTTGCCCACGCAGCTTTGGTTTCGAGATCATATTCCAGATCGCGTACACAAGCTGCTGGAGTTGCGGGGCCCATTTCTGGACGTGCGGGAAATAAAGTTTGGCCTACTTTAGATCGGACCTCCGGGGTTATTTGTTCTGGAGCTTCTTGCGTCGATTCTCCTCTCTGGCGCAATCTTGCCTTGTGGCTTTGTCTGGCCACTTTCCGGAGTAGATTGGTTTCGGTATTTTCCAGCAGGTTTTCGTAGAACTTCCGAAGCTTGTCCTTGTTCACAAGGGTGGTGAAATCTCGATTGATCCAAATTCGGCGGATGCCACCCGGAAAGTCGCCATATAGCTCCTCCAGCGCTTCCTCATTGCAGAGCTTTTCTGGAATGTCCTGGATGAGAACAGTTGTGCTTGATGCTTTCAATCTGTGACCCAGGCTGTTTAGAAAATCTTCTCGCTTGGCGATGTAGTGGCTCAATTCTTGGTGGAACATCAGGCAAACCCAGACCACGACCCCGACTGCCATGACTAGATGCGCCCAATACCTGCTGGTCTTTGCTGGTGAAGCATTCGACCAAGCCAAAGTATCCAATCCCGTTATATTGTATGTCACGCCGCTGATAGTGTTGGTCCCCTTTCCCTGCTTGACGTTCAGGGGTATCAAGATGGGCATGATAATGATGGCCATCGGAGTGAAGATTTTTAGGCACATACTGAGAAACCTGAGAAAGAAGTATGCATCCATGCCGGCCTTTCCTAGAACTACGGGATCTTCTTTGATCTTGAAAACGGTGAACAGCCATTTGAACGGATTGTTGTAGGGTGATTCGATCCTTTGCTTGACAGGTACCAAGAAAGATCTTGGTTGATAAATTCGTTTGGCCCATAAGTAATTCCTAATGACAACGAAGGTACCAAACTGAACGGCGAAGAGGATAAAACCAGCTGCCAAGGAGATGACGAAGGTTGTAATTGTCGTGCCTTCTCTACCCTGCGCTAATCCTGCAGCACCGTTGATTGTTCCATCTATGAAGCTTGAGATGCCAGACATTGTGGTTTTCAAGGTTATGTTATTGCATGTTGTTTCGTGTCGGGAATGATGACAAGGGGGGCATATTTGCGCCAGAAAGTTTGTTGCTAGAAATATCGTCTTGTACGGATTCGTAGATTTGCTTCATAAACACGGTTTTTAGATGGCGTACTATGACGTCAGACAAGCGTTACTTGGGGTCACTAGCAACAGCCACGCACGAAACGGGTCAAGGCTGCAGCGCCACCAAGCTAAGGTCCTGCTGAGTCATGGGGTAATTATAAATATTAGTTTGTCTCGCGAGTACGGAGGTCGCGGCCATAAGTCTTGCAACTAATAGTCGGACTTGACGTCGTGCTAAAGAGGCCCTTCCCTTTAGTCGGGGAAAGCGAGTTGTCCCGGGAAAGCGAGATGTCCCGTTTTGGCCCTTTTTGCCTTCTAAAATAATAATATTAGGAACTAGCTATAGAAAATCTAATTAATATGTTTTATTCGCGATCTTATAATTACTTATTATATATTTAAGGATTAAAATTTTAAGTAAAAGAATAAAAATTTTTATAATTAAGCAAAAGTCATAAGTCTAATACTCGTGAAATAGTCGCGAATAAATAATTCTTATGATTTTTATATTCCTCGCAATTTTATTATTAAGACCTTAATAGCTCTCTACCCACATCTTTTTTTTTTAAGATTTAGAGAATTATATCTAGTTTATAAGGCTTATATTTTTAATTCTATTACTTAGAATTATTTAAAAAGGCTAAGATTTTAAGTTAGTGAGGATTTTATTCGATGCGGGACATCTCGCTTTCCCGGGACAACTCGCTTTCCCCGACTAAAGGGAAAGGCCCCTTTAGCGCGATATCAAGTCCGACTATTACCAGGGTCGGTGCCACTTCTCGCTTATGTGGCAGGGCCGTTGCACGGCAACCAGGAAGCGCTGTAAATACAGGGCCTTGCAGGCGTTCCGTGGCCAAAATATAGCGCACAGGCCCTATAAGCATCGCTAAACCTAGTATTCTTACAAGCTATCGAGCCCTTAATCTTCGTTGCTAGGTCAGCTGCATGTGGCGTCCTGAGGCTTGGCACTCATCCCTGCCAGTTGCAAGACTTCTGGCCGCGACCTCCGTAAATTGATTTCTTTTATAATATAAGTTAATATTGCAATAGAGATGTCAGACGAGGTGCAATATGAGGGCCTTACAGAGATCGCGGCATAAAGTGACGGGATTAAGAGTTGTCGCTTTAGTGTCGAAGCGAGAGTTGCTCTTCCAGCAGCGCTAAATACCCTTGAAGATCTTCGTAACCTTGCAAATGTCTCACAGTGTGTTTCTAGGGCACATAGCCTGGAGATATAGGGCCTTACAGCGTGCGCAACACCTGAAATGAACTCTACAGTGGGCTCGGCATCGAAATGCCCTATAATCCCGTCACTTTATGCCGCGATCTCTGTACAGCGTGAGATTACAGACATATAGTATATGCGAAGCATAAAGAGAGTAAAGGTTAGTTGATTTCCAAAGAAGAGAAAAGAAAAGAGCGGGATATAATTAGTTCGAATCAAATATAGCAAAAACGGTTACTCTTTTATATATATTATAATTTTTCAGCTATAATTATAAATAAGTAATAATTTATTATATAATTATAAAATAAAGTTTATAAATATTCTTTAATATTTTTTTTTGGCTTAGCTTGGAAATAAAATTAATTAATATAAATTAATTTTAAATAAGTTTTTAGATTTTTTGTAAGGTGTTTGTTAGTAGGCAATAAGACAATAGAATGAATCAGTGAGTTGTGAAACCACAGTATCAAATTCGGTACAGAACTAATCTCTGTTCCTTTTATAAGGTCCAGGGGAGCCCTCTCTAAATAGGAGCTCCCAATGACGTATATATATTTAGTAATTAATAAGCCTAAAGCCTATAATATAAATAGTAGTATAATTATAGTATTAAAGGGCCGTTAACCTCCCTGATTAATACCTGTAATATTAGAGGTTCGTTACATGCCTTTGAGTCACGTGCGACCCTATACACATCACATTTTTCTTTTATAATTTTAATTTTAAAACAAGATTATTATTATTAAATAAGTAACTTTCTTTTCTTGAATTTTATATCTTTTAAAAAAAGAATTTATAAATATTTTTAATAATAATAAAATTATAAAAAGTAAAATTTCTTAAAATAAATTTTAGCTTTAATATATAAGACTTAAAGCTTTAAAAATCCCTTATTAATATAAACTTTTTAAAATTAAATATATTTCTAAATCTAATAAAAAAAGTATTATTAAAATAATAATTATAAATTAATTATATTATTTTAAATAAATCTAATTAATTCTTTAAAATAAAATAATTATAAGACCTATATGAATAAGATTATAATATTATTAATTATTTAAGCTATAATTGCCTTTAAAAGTATTTTTATTATAAGATTTAGCTTTTAGCTTAAAAAGTAAATTAAAATAGCTTTTATTTAAAAATACTAAAATATAAAAAGCAATATATAAGTTTATAAATAATAAGTAAATACGCCAACTAGCTCAGCCTAATATAATATAATACATTATATATTGAAGTATATAATAGTTATAAAACGTGAAATTATAATAATTTTTAATTTTAAGAAATATTATTATAATATGTATTTTTTTTTATATATTTTTAAAATATATTTAATTTAATTTAGAGCCTAAATTTTATAACATTAATGCTTATTATTTTATAGAAATTTTTTATAAGTATTATAGAAATAAAAATTAGTTTTATTTAGTTTTTAATTACTAAAGTAATATTAATATTATATTTTTTTATTTTAAAATTAAGCTTATAAATATTCTCGAAAATAATTAAAGAATTATAAGCAAGTTTACTAATAATCTTCAAGTCTTCTAATATTGCGTATTAAGAGAATACAATTCGATATGTTTTCAAGAAATATCCTGTACCGGTTACATTGGGGTCACAGCAGGGAACTCCCAAATTGACCAGGCGGCGACATTCAAGCAGCGCATTCTTAGTCACTTTGAACATGAAGAAATCACAACCTCCAAAGTGTACGGGGAATCCTGCCCTACGTTCTTGGCTATATTTATATTCATATGCGCTAGAAAAGTAGAATGTCCTACGGAGAACCGTTTCCATAGTCCTAAGGCCAGCCGCAAAAGCTGCCACCCTTAGTTATTTGAACATGTCTATACTAAATTCGTTCCACCGCGTTACCTGTACAGCTCGTTGGACGTCGCTTATTGCGGAGGGGGCATGCGCTCAAAGGCGTGAGCCAGATTCTCATGACAGAAAGGAAGCTTCGTGGCCGTCCAGAACTCGGTGTCCTAATTGTCCATGATTTAGCCTCTAGCATTGGGCCCGGTGATGTCAATATACTTACTGGCTCAAGTTTCTTCTTGAATTCGCGGTCCAAACCGCCACCATTCATGGCGATAATATCTGGAGCCGCATCAGGGGACTGGGCGACCCCAGAACCACATGTAGGACAGGACGTGCGGTAGACCTTTAGGCCTGAACCTCCCTTGATGGCGAAGCTCTTGGTAGGCCCCACAATCGTGACCTTGTCCTTAGGGAAAATGGCGAAGAGGGCTAGGACGGGAGTAAGAAGAGATGAAGGATAATATCAGGGCGGGAACGTACCGTAGGTGGAACCAGTGTAGCGTTGGCAGTCATCGCAGTGGTCATAGGCAACGGCGTTGGGTTTATCAACGTCAATGCTGTAAGTAACAGCCTTACAGAGGCAGTGACCAGTAATTGCCATTGTCAAAGAGTTGCAAGAGATTTGGCAGAGAGGATTTGGTTGGGAGACTTGAAGTAAAGATGTCTATAAAGTGTAAGCAACCTATATATACCTTGCCTAGGCACATCAGTGAGATTCGCACCCGTTACGAATGTATCCTAAATCCTTGGTTGCAATGAAGATCTTTCGGCTAATGGCGTACCACACAATGTGGTTAGGGCCACACACATGTGGTAACTACCAGGGATGTTGGGGCCGCAGCAGCGCTACTCAAACAAGCGAAAAGATAATATTATAACTATAGTCAAATTTATTGCTCTAGTCGAGCCCCTTAAAAGTAGAGCTAGTCCTTTTAAAGCTATATAGCTATATATAAAACTGCTTTTCTAGTTTAATTTTTGAGTGAAAGGTAAGAGCATGCGGCATTGCTCGTAGAACACGTGATTTACCCTACCAACCCCACCAAAATCGCAATTTTTCAGCCCATACTTCAATGTAATTCCCAAAACAATTAAAGTACTAGATTTATTAAGGCTTTATTATATAGTAGCTATACCCTTGCTATTAATCACATCTTTTAGCTTACAAGTAAGCCTCTCCGTCAAATATTACTATTTTATTAGATTAACTTTAATTTATAGCTTTTATAAGACCTCTTTTATATTCTTAATTAAAATAGAAATAGTTTTCAACTTTATAATTTTATTTTTTATTTATTACCAGACCTTTTTAATTAGATTTAAATTAGGAAAAGAGAGAAACTAATTAAATTCATATAATTTATATAATTTTCGAGGTAGTTTTATTATATTCTTATAAATCTTTACTTTATTATTTATAAATAAAAATATCTTCTTTTACTTTATTATTAGGAAATTAAATCAAGAAAAAATAATAGAATTAAGAACTTAGTTTAAGTAAGCTATATTATAAACTCTCCTTTTCCCTGGTTTTTTTATTAAGAAAATAAGTAAGAACTTTTAATTTTAGCTAATTACTTGCCAAATTATTATACTTACTTTACTATTCCTATATAAAGATTATATATAATCTGAATAATACTTCTTATCCGGCTAATATATAACCCAAATTATCTCTCTCTAGTAAGGCTTATAACCTCTCTAATTTGGCTATAGCTTTTCTTTTACTAGTAAAGTAAACAAATAATAGTATAAACGGAAGTTCTCTAGTTCTCATTGAGTTAGTAACCCTTAAGAACGGATAGAGAGGGGATATTTGAGATTTCTGGGTCTGAGTCTGAGTTTTCCATTATTATATAATAATTAAAGAAGAAAAATAGTAGTTTGTAGCAAAAGAAGCGGTGAAGTGTGGGTTTTAGTAAGGGGTAGTCACGTGTTCGCTTAGGTATACAACGAGCAATGCCGCATACTCTTACTAAAATTTATTTTATTTAATTTATAATTTTAAAATTTATAACTTATATATTTAATTCTGGGTTTAATTATAAGGTCTTTTATATAATAAATAAAGATTATTTTAAAACTAATTAAATATAAACTATATTTATTCTAAAATAATATTTTTAATTTATTTATAATAATTGTTACGCTCTGCCGCTTCACTAGTAAATTTAGCGTCACGTGATTGCAATGACGCATGCGGCTGGGGCTAGTATTTAGAACACTAAAGCTCCCGCACTCAAGAGCTTCTCTCCTTAGTTTAGAATCCTCGGAATAGAGCCACTCTACCTTGCTTTCCAAGCTCAGAGACCCGGTCTCGTGACAATAATACTTTTTTATTATATAATTAAAATTAAACTAAAAAGGAATTCTATATATTATTATAAGAATTTAAAATAAAGATTAATTAGCTTTAATGCTTTTTTATATATAATTAAATAATTTAAAGATATTTTCTTATTATAATAATAAAGTTAAAGTAATATAATAAGGCAAATTTTTTAAAATTTATTTTATAAAATATAAAGCTAAAGAAAAAGAAAGAAAGAAAGAAAAATAATAACTAAAATAATAACTTATTATATATAATATAAGCTAGCTATTATATTAATTATTATAAGTATATTTTAATATTTATATTAAATATTATATAAAGAATTTTATTAAAAATTTATATTTTAATTACTTTTTATTTATTAGTTTTTTATTTTAAATTTAATTAAAGTTATTTTTTTATTTCTGAAAATGAAATATGAGAAAAGAAGTCTTTTTCTAAAAACTTAAAGTAGAAGATAAAATAAAAGGATATTTATTTAAGTAAATAAATAAGTTTTAATATATCTTAATATAATTTTTTAATAAAATAGAAACATAATGCCTTTAGGCCTTGGATTTAAATATTAGAGTACGAGGCAGGGTAAATGGTATAGGGGGTGGGAGGAGGGGGCCAGGCAGAGAGGCAAAGTAAAGGAGTGAGGAGGAGAGCGCGAGTATGTGAGCATACCACGTGTTTCGAGAAGCCCCGTGACTTTCCCAAGTCACGCGTATAATAGAGCGTCTGATAACATTCTAACCTAATACAGCTAGCTGTAAAGTCTGCATCCAAACCCCCTACACAGCCTCGTAAGTATTCTGCTGTTAAGAATATGTGCTGGGTAGGTTGGTCGGATTGCCCCTTCTCAGGCACCTGCGGATACATGACGACAACCAAATTTTCTTTGGATCACATCTTTCTGTGACGCGAAAAAAATATCTGAACAGTGGCCTGGCCTACCTATCCCTACGTTCTTTCTCACTCGAACCTTCACACTAGGGACTTAGAGGCTACATCATTGCGGGACTGAGGATGCAAAGACAAATATGCAAGAACTGAATAATGTCTCAAGAATTCGTCATATTTCTCTCGGAAATTTTCTCCACCGTTAGGTTGTGAAGCGGCTCTTGTCTCGTCGGTGGCTATTTTCTATTTGTAGGCTTCCAAAGAACAATAACGACCTCACACGTGTCCATTTGTTCGATATGCTCTGTTACTTTATAGGTGCGGATCCAAGACAACCTCGATAACTGCATCCGCACAGCCTGTAGGCTGTCTGACATTGACAATACGAAGCTTCTGATCTGGGGTTCTTAATAGTGCCTCCAAATCAGCTCTTGTGAGCTCCTTCGCACTCAACGCAGCCGTCATCTGCAAATCCATCGCAGTATCACAACTGCATCACAGCCAACGGCACCTCGCCCATCTCTGGCATTACGCTCTCCATAATCAGCAGTCTACTACCCTCATTATCCTCGAACGTTGTCATGGCTGGAACTATATTTTGCAGAATCTTGACTGACACGAGGTCCGGCCATCCATGTAAGATGTGCTTCAGGAAGTATACGTCGGCACCTTTGATGGGTTGTAGGGTCATGAAGTCGTACATTTGGAAGCTGATGCGACTGTTGAGATCGGAGTGCAAGGAACCTTCGAAGGAGGCGACAACCTCGACGCGGTCTTGGATGATGAATTTGATGCTGGGATAGTGCAGTGCGAGTTCGATATCGTTGTGGCCTGCGGAACCCCCTATCTGCAAATTGGTTAGTTTTACAGTCCGCATGTTGGCACTCAGAAATTGTAGGAAATGCACACATCGACCAGCGTGGCTTCGCCCAGAGAGGCCCAATCGAATCCGGTGCGCAGATGCGTGCGAGAATGCGGTTGTTTTACTCATCGTGGTCATCGCGGTCATCGCCAGACAGGATTGTTTCGCTCTCCACCCTTTCTCCACACCCTCACCATCATTCTGCAGAAATTTGAAGATTGTACCCCCCTCTGCCAATTCGGTCGCAAGACAAAGAGCCGACCTGTTCGGATCTTCCGTGTCACCCCATATGTCTAACGCTTTGACCTGCCAGCTTAAAGCCCGTCCAACTTCGTCAATATTGTGCCCTATACAAGCTGATAACGAGCTATCCTTGACAACTGCGGCGCTGTTGGCTGTGTGCGCGGCGCAGCCGTGGGCAGGCTCGCAGAAGGTGCGCTGGGTCATCGCGTGCCGGAGGACGCGGTGAATGCAATTGCGGGGAAGGCCATTTTCTTAGACAGGTTGTCCGAAGAGATCGCACCGTCAACGGGAACAGCATTCCAGACATCGTAATGGTTAAGGATACCGAGGACGGAGACGCCGTACTTTTCCTGGTCACAGCGTTAGCATTCATAGAGAATGTGGTATGTGCGGCATGTACAACGAACGCTTCATTTTTGATAAATTCACCAGGACCTTGCGCAAGTAAGATGAGGTCGCTTGCTGCCTTGATCAATGCTATGCGCGCCGCTTGCACTTGTCCCTCTTCTGGAAGCGCACCAGGTGCATCGGATCTGAAGGAAGGATGAGGGAGGAATGCGAGTCAGGGAACTTGGTAATTGTGTTGACTTGAGAGTGAATGCTCGCTACCAATTCTTTCATGCAAGGACCGAGAACATGTGCCATCGTGAGCAATTACTTGTAAGAATGGCAAACTGAGATCTTTCGTCTCAGAGCCAGGTCGTCCGTCAGCAAGGACCCTGGGTCAGAACTGCCAAATGCCTACTGAGACCCAATGCCGTGAATGTTTGCAAATAAAGACCGAGAAGGCATTATAGTTTCAGAGACGTATGTTCCTTAACCTTCACACTGAAGGGGTGTTGTATAAGCATATCAGGAAGGAGGTCATTGCCAATCACCAGGATATACCATTCTCCCTTTCAGATGATTATTGTTATCCTAGTTGGTAAGTGGCTGCTTTTAAAGGGGTAGATCGCGGGAGTAGGTTACTGCGCTTGATGGTGGGACGTCCGCTTAGGTTTTACCACATATGTGTGGTCTGGGATGTCGGGTGGGTCACACAGCGACCTTATCACGTGGAGGGATGCTTGGCCAATCTAGCTAGACCCATGTGACTAGTAGCAATTCCTGAGCAAGGAAGATTCCAAATATGGCCAGGTTCAATACCTTTAAGCATCGGTCAGAATATCTGATTCTAATTTTAACTTATGCAGATAGGTCGGATGTCAACAAGGGGCAAGTTGTCGAAGCTCAAGAAAGGAACCCTACAGGTTGCCTCCTCATGTTTCTAATTTTTGGTCGATTCTAGTGCTTATGCACGGGGAGCCAGGTTCATAACCAATTTGTCTTCTTGGGAAAAAGCTAAATAGCTCATGCAGACCCTTACGGTGTTACAATAAGGCAACGATGACGACTCCAGGACGGACCCACATTCCATGGCAAACCCAACCTGCTCAAATCCAGGAATTGATTAGTTATATCGACGTTCTCGAGGCCAATGTCTCGTATCTCCAATACCACCATGAACACTGCGATACATGGGTAGCCAGACCTCCCCTAGCAGGTGCGAACTCGCCATATCTTCCGCTTGACTTTGTTATCAACGATGAAAGCCGAGCCTCCCCAGATATGTCATCTCCGACCGTAGCCCCATGCACATGCGTATCACTTACAACTGCGCAACCATCTACCAAAAAAGTTGAGGGCAATCCCTGCTGGAAGCAAATCGCTGATCAAATAACCAAAGGGTGGGACAAACCCAACAGCTGGACGGAGAAACGGGAAGCTATTGGACTTGACTCAGTCAAGCAGAACAACTATGCTCTGACAGCCATTCTAGGCTTGAAGAAAGACCTCCCTGTCCATCTTGCACGAGACGAGTTTCCATCATCTGCACCAAGAAACTGTATCAATGCAATCGACGCTTTGGTAATATCGGCTCGGCAATATGCCTTGGACTCCAAAGCCTCCCAGAGAAGTTCTGGCCTCGTTGTACAGGTGCACATCTTCCGCGAACTGATCTTCGTATCCTTGTGTGTTGTGCTGGAGCAACATGGCCTTCCAATCGATACTATCGATAGCCTAATGCGAATCTGCATGTCAAACTCTGGATCGACAAATTTGTATCGGTTGAGGCGTGGCGCGCTTTGGGTCAATCGTGTGATCTCAGGTACTATGATGAAGAAAATGGGGTTGGGCCATGGATCTACCGAATTCTTCTTCCTCTGTGAGAATTCTTCCCCTACTACCAAAAGCAATTGACCAGCTGACCTATATGCTGCAGCCGGGAGGCCGGTATCACAATACGGTTTGCTGTGGGAGGCATGCGTGCATTCCTTGCCATATCTGAGCAACCGACTTGCCCAAATCAGCTGCACGGTTAAAGTTCCTGCGGCTAACCCGGATTGGATCCCTTTCTCAATACTACTGATTATCAAACATCTTGTTGGTAATGCATTAACGTAGAAGTATGCTTCTTGCATTCGAGTGTATCTGCTGACTATCACCAGGCTGGAGCAAATCTGCACCTCTTTGGATTATAACATAGGAATGATTTGAATCAGGGTGGCCGGTAGTTTGCTAGTTTACAGTCTGTAGTGGAGAACAGACTAGACCGTATGGATTTCATCAAACTAGAAAACGTCTAAAATTCAAGGGTGGGGTGGCAACTGAATCATTCGTATAAAATAACCCTTTGTCTTCCAGACTTCACTGAAGCCATTTCAGTACTTGGTATCCTGTCTCGGCCGCATCAAGTCTGGTCACTATTTTCCTTTGGCCGCGACTAATGATAACTGCCTCCGCTCTGATGAGAAATGGGTGTGACTGAGGTGACTCTATTACAATGGTCAATCTCCCGGCTCCCTTCAGCGACATTTTGCGCTGCAAATTACTTTTCAAGAATCCCTCCGAGATCGAAAGGCTTGAGCGACTGAGTACATCGACTCCTGAAGTTGCGGCGTTCGAGGTGAGGGAGCAGGAACTGCAGCAAAATGTCTTCTTCGACACTGTCATCGTTGCCGCCGCGTCTGGTTCTACAGTACCCTCGGGGGTATGGTGGCCGGCTTCAAGCTGCTCGAAATGATGAGCGAGGGGAGTAGGTTACGTCAGAGCAGAAAAAGGGGTTTGATTGGCATTGAGGCGTACACGGTACCGAAGCTTGATCTTGTCCAGGCCGTCTTGAGGTTTATGAGGATAACCGCTGGCCATCTTGGTCTTAGTGCTTCGGATATTAACGAGTCCAATTTCGTGGTTGACGATCGGTTCACAGGCCCTGCTTACGCAAGGGGGACCCTCTGACCGTAAACTCTATGAAAGAGGTCACTGCAACAGAGGGCATTCTGTTGGACCCGGTATATACCGGCAAAGCCATGGCTGGGATGTTGACTATGACCAGAAATGGAGAGCTGTCCCAGAGCAAAAACGTACTCTTTTGCTATACACCGGTAGGCGAAACTAGCTTTAAATCGATTTTTAGCGAGAACACTAAAAGTTATTCCGAATTGAATTATTAATATTTACATCTAGTATAATTTGCTCTTTGTCTTTCCTTTTACCCTCTATATTCGGTATAATTGAAATCTAAATACAATATAGCTCTTTATTAAAGTAATTTGTCGGATTAAACGGAGGGAGAATAGGCTGTTTTTTTTTTTTGGCTTTTTTCGAAGGAGTTATTATTAGTAAGGCTATTAAAGAAAAGGTAATTTAAATAGAGGTATTATTAATTTGAATAAATATCTTTCTATAAGTTCTCTGCTTTAGGATATAGGCAGCAGAAAGCGAAGTAGGTATACGAGATGCCCCCTTTATCTTTCTATATCATATACCGCAATTCGAGACCTTTAGAAATAATTGCCGTTTGTTAAATGCCGCAAGTAAGGAAATTCGAGGTTTGGGCGCATTATTAGTAGAGGATTTACTAACCGCTTTTTCGAGCAAGTTTTTCGACCGACAGCAGGTATTATCCCCACAATTTCAATAAAGTTTGGAAGCGTTTGGAAGAGTGGTTATTAAGTAATTACAATCTTAAGGTATAATAAAGTGGTTGGGAGACGCAATTTAGAGGGGGTGGTAAGCCTCGCTTAGAAACGCGGTTTTGGCGATTGTTCTGGGAAAGACTAAAACGACCCCCCCGGTGTCGATTAGGGGTGTCGCTTGGGAGCAGGCTAGGCGCTCGGACAGGAATACCAAAACTCCGGCTTTTTCTTTATTTTAATTTAATTTTATAATGACGTAATATAATTTAATACTTGTTTTATTTCCTTATAGCGCTAATTAAGGGCTATTTAAATATAAACTTTTTTTTAAATTTTTTTTGGATTAGTAATAGTTCTTTAAATTAAAGAAGTTAAAATTTTTATATTTTATAGCCTAGAAATTTAGCAAAAAAGTCCCTAAAACCAAATTTAAGAGCCCTATAAGCCCATAATTTATAAGGCCTTATAGGGCTCAAAAACTAAAAATTAATTAATTAGTATATAAACTCCCTAAAATTAAAATACTATTTTAAGAAATCTTTCTATTATAAGTTAGAAAGTATGTAATTATAATATAAGGGTTATAATATATGTTACGTGGCACCAGTCACGTGGTGCCACTGCACGTGACTTAGCGTATAGCCAGTGCTTTTAGCCCGGCACACAGCCTTCAGCTCAATTCAAGCTCTTTACCACCACTGCAACATCACCCTATCGTGACAATATACTAGCTTAGACTTATATTGAAAAATCTAATTTCAGATTTTTAAAGAGCTCAGATAGCCAATTAAATATCCTTGCCCCAATCGACACCCCTAATCGATACCCGGAGGGGGGTGGGGGGTCGTTTTAGTCCTTCACATTTTTTCTGCATATTGGTATAGTTTCGCCTACCGCAGTACAGGAGGCCAGGTCTCTCTCAGTGCTTACCCATCCGTTATTTAAAGTAAGATTATATTTAAGAGCTGTGAGTGTAGCATTATTATATAATACATAACTTACCTCACTCTTAAGAGGGTAGCGCATGCTATTAAAAGTTCCAATCTCTTACCCATAATGAAACTACGTTAATCCCAGAGTTTTTCTTGTCGGCCTTGCTGAGGCTCTGTAATCCAAGAAAAGATTGCACGACCGATAATAGCTAACGGCTTTCTTCGAAAATCATATCTGCAGCTTTCTCCTTAACTATATATACCACCAAAACGGGAAACGCCAGGAATCCGGGAGACTAAAGCATTTCCAATGCCCACAGTCTTCCAGGACTTTATTTCGAAGCACAAGTTTCACCCTTGCGACTTAGAGGGCAGTTCTCTCACTATTGAAGAATGCTTTAATGCTGCTTAAAGCGATTTCCCTGTAACGGTTTCTGAGGCTCGGCTTCGAGGTCCGGGTTAACTGACATATGACAGTCGCCCGAAAACTTGTGGGCACAACATTGGCCGGTTTTGGCTGAAAAAAAAAAAGATTTATCTAAGGACCAAGGCCACGCCCACACTAGTCGCGATATAGTAATGTCGCCCTCGTTTGTATCGGTGGCGTTGAGAGAAAAGAAAAAGTTCCGACCGAGTTATTATAATCCAGTATAAATCAGATATTCAACTACTACTTCTTCTTCTCCTGCACCGCATTCTTTGTCTCATCCTTTCAGGCATGAAACTCGCAGTCCGTTATCTCCAATTTACCTCGAAGCTGCTGGAGTAGCGCTGACTTCGCCCAAGCCATATTCCTCCGATCGAGGCCTGTACAGAGGGTCCTGAAATGGATTTCTTGGGTATCTCTGAGAGAGATCAGACAACTCACCTCGACGCCATGGCCAGAGTGGCCTTGAAGCTGACCAGCGGGCTGCCTGGAGATGCTTCAAGACCGGTTGTCTCATTTCTCCTAAAGCAACTGCTGCACCGCCGATAACATTACCGCAAAATGTGCACAGTTGCCTCGCGGCGGCTAAAAGTCCCGATTCGAAACTTAAAGCGCAGAGTAACACGAAACAGCATACTATGATCAAAAGCTGTATGAAGTCGAAATTGGTGTAGTTCCCGTCGAGGAACATGATACGACTACAATACTTAGATGTCTGGGTGTATTGGAGCGCGTCTGAAGGAGCTTGCGGCTTGAGCAGAATACTTGACATCATGTATCTTGCTTGCAAAAGAGAGGCTTCCATCCAGGCTTTAAGCTCTATGATCCATTGTTCATTGGGATCAATGCCAGTAAGCCTGTTGCCGTTCCAAGCCATGAGAGCCGTGACTCCACCCATGTTGCGCAGATACTCGGTCACAGTACCATTGAGCACTAATTGTCGCTGGAGCACCTCGAAGTCCGGTAGAGCATCTTGGTATCCCACATCCTGTAAGATTTGGGTCAAATCCCCAACGATATCTTCTTGTCGGCCCCAAGTTGTACAAATCATTGGGGATTGCTGGACACAAAATTGATGTTGCTCGACGCACCCGATGGCGGTATATTCTTGGTCGGGGATTGTTGCTGTGAATACATCAATTTGGCCATTCCCCACTTCTAATTGAAGATTATTGAAAGCTTGGAGGAAGATTTTGGCAAAAGCTCTGCTGTTATCCGTTGACTCGCCCGTATTACAGTCGATCCCAAGATAGCCGCCTTCATAGCTGCAGTTCCCTATAATATCCAAAACAGCATTTCGCGCGGAATCATGAGCAGAAAATAGAGGGTCGTCAATTATCGTCGGATAGCCAGTCCAGGCGGCTACTCTAAGGCCGAGAACGAATATCTGTCCATCCGGACGCCATAAGTTTGGATGAAATCTTATCGAATGGGAAGCCTCAAATTTACTGAGGTAAGCGGGTTGGGCCCATACATCTAACTGCGTCTCCATAGGGTCACCGTTGCTTAATATAATCCTTCTACCCGATAGTTGCTTAGAGAAGTGATTCGGGCCATTGCAAGAACTGAGGTGTGTTCCGAATAGGTTAACACCATTGGTAGCCCCAGCACGTAAATCTCCAAACGAGATTTTGGAATTGTTGCAATCGGATCCTGATGGAATAACCAGAAATTCCTCAGTCTACTGAGGCCATTAGCGGGCTAGTCGACAAAACCGAGAAGCGAAAAGTGATTTTCTGATTTTTTTGATTTTCGCACCCCCCCCCCCCCCCCATACCTCACTAAAAAAAGAAGTACAGCATATACGCCTTATTCTCGACTACTCCTAGCCCCCCCTTAGCTTGCGTAGTCTGTAAGGCAAATCCTATGGATTACAAGGCATATCTCCATCTCCCTTACTCTCTATATCCTCCGTATTACCTATATTATTCGAATTATCTATATCTCCTTTATTTCCTTCTCCTCTAGTATCCTTACTCTCCTCTACCATAATCTCCTTCCCTATTATCTTCTGATCTTATATCTATTTTTATACTCGCTTTCTATATCTTATAGGCAATTAAGGCTTTAGTATAAAGGGTTTTATAGATATAAAGTAAGGCTTTCCAGACTTAATAGAAAGTATAAATTTTACTATTATTATTATATCTATAATTTATATAAATACTATTAAATTCGCCTTTTATAATTATATAGTATTTAAAAGAGTTCTTTAGTTTTTTCTTATTACTATAAGTAATATAAGCTTAAGAGAATTCGGTTCCGTAAGTATATATTAAGCTTGCTTCTAGATTTGCCTTGCCTTTCTCTAATTACTTTAGCTCTCTGCCTTAGTATAGCTTTATCTCTCTAACTTTAGTCTTATTATTAATTTACTTTATTATTTTAGTAATATTATTAGGTAATATAAGGAAATTAAAGTATTATTACGGAAGAAGGAAAAAGAGATTATATATAAGGAGGAAGTCAAGAAATAAAAAGATTTATTAGTTAAATATATTAATAAGAGAGAATATTATAGACTAAGTCTAGATTATTAGAGAATATATTATAAATATTATCTTTTTACTTATTTATAGCTTTATTTTTTTTAACTATTTTTGCCTTTATTAAAGCTATTACCTAAAGTTATATTTAATATATTTTTAATAAAAGAAAGCTTTAATATTAGTACTTAATAGCCTTAGATTAAATATATTTAAATATTAAAAAAATTATAATTTTAGGTATTATAGTTATAAAAATAAAGATATAAATATTCTTTTTTTTTATTTATAAAAGCCAAAATATACTAATAATAATTAAACTATACTTAACTCGTATAGTTAGCTAATTTACTTTATTAATTATAAATAATTCGAGGTAATTTAAATTTCCTTAAATCTCTATATATAATTTATTATATAAACTTCTATATTTCTATATTTAGTAATACTATAATTATAATTTTTGGATAAGAAAAATTCCCTTATTCTAGTATATATAATTATATTTATTTCTTATTTTTCAAATATATAATTATTAAATTAAAGAGGCTTAAAAATTCTAAATAATACTTTTTCCTAAAAAAAAAAATATATTCTTAATAAATAGTAAAAGTAAATATAGAATTATATAATAATATAACTACTTTATACTAGTAACTTTATTTTCTATAAAATTATAATTTTATTCTATTTTTATTCTAAAACTTTTATTTTTCTTTTATATTTTTTCGATTTTACTATTAATACTAAAAGCTTTTATTTTTTACTAATACTTTCTTTATTAATACCTTTATTAATACCTTTATTAATATTTCTATTAATACTAAAAGCTAGTATCTAATTATCTTATAACCTTTCTCTCTTTCTCTAAATTTCTTCTCTAAACTCTTTTTCCGAATCTTTTCTTTAAATCCCTCTTTTTTTAATACTTCTATTATTAATATTAAGAGCTAGTATCTAACTACTTTATAATCTTTCTCTCTTTTTCTAAATTTCTTCTCCGAATTCCTTTTCCGAATTCCTTTTCCTTTAATACTTTTACTAATAATACTAAAGCTAGTATCTAACTATTACTTCCGGGTTACTTTTATCTAGAACTCCTATATTATAAGTCTTTAACTTACTTATTTCTTAGAAAGCTAAATTTTAGATCTCTTTTTCTCTTTTCTAATATCTCTTTTTCCTCTTTTCTAATATCTCTTATATTTTCGGGCTGTTTAGAAATACCCTCTCTTAAACTTCTAAAAAAGAGGCTAATTTCTATTTAGCTTTCTCTAAACTTTAATACTTTCTTTTCTTTTCTAATACCTCTTATATTTTTGGGTTCTTTAGAAATATTTTCTTTCGAACTTCTAAAAAAGAAACTAATTTCTATTTAGATCTCTTTAAACTTTAATACCTTCTCTCTTTCTTTAATACTTATAAAAGCCTTTAAACTATTACTAAATATCTCTATTCTTTATTTTAAAATATATACTAATTTATTCTTATAGAAAATAGCCTTTTTTTCTCTAATCTTAACTTCTTTAATATATATTTCTTGCCTTTAGGCTATTTAGATATTTCTTTATTTACTTTTATAAAATATATATTAATTTATTTTTTAGCTTCTTTTATCTTATTTTTCTTTTAATATTACTATATATATATCTAGTTAATACGAGTTCTTATAACCTATAATTAGGCTTTCTATTTATTAAATATCCGAATATTTTATTTTACTCTTATTTTATATATTTTATTTTATATATTTTATGTATTTTATTTTATATATTTTATTTTATATATTTTATTTTATATATTTTATTTTATATATTTTACTTTTCTTTTATTATAGATTAGAACTTAAATAGTATTTACCTTAAGTACTTATATTCTCGGATATATAAGATTTTTATAGATTTTTCGGGATTATAAACTAGTTTATTTTAGTTCGAGAAAGCTTCTTTAAGAATATTTCAGAAATTATAATATTTACTATAACTTCTCCTAAAAATTAATATAATATAAATATTTCTAGTCTATTTTCTTTCTATAAAGCAAACCGCTATTCTAAATCTATATAAAAGTCCTAATTATTCTTTAAGTTAAAATATAAGTACTTTTTATTTCTATTAAATTAGATATAAAAAATAATAGATATTTTTGGGCTAGATTATAATACTAGTTAAATACTAAAACTTCTTATACCTATCTTATAAACTTATAATTCGAAATATATTATATTTAATAAAGCTTTTATATCTAATTACTTTATATTATAGTAAAATGTCTTAATATTATAATTAGAAAAGTTCTATTTTATAATCTTATTTATTACTTATAGATTTTCTAGCTAATAAGTCTTGGCTAATAGCTAAGAAACTTATTAACTACTTTATCTAAAGCCTCTAGAAATAGGAAATTACCTTAATAAAAACTTAGTATTAAAAATAGATTTAACTAATTAATTTAAATAAAAAGTTTATAATAGAAATTTCTATATCTAGATAATTCTATATAATAAACTCAAGTACTTATTTCTAGTTATATAAGTAAGCTATTATAGTATGGCAGGTTATACTCGTCGAAAATTATATTATTTTAGCGGTTTTGAGGTTTAGGTTATATAGTAAAGGCCACAGCCTTTTGCACGTGACTTGCGGAAATCACATAAGAAAGCTGGTTTTTCTATAGACTTAGAGAATAATTCTTTATAAGTATTTAATTAATTAAGCTTTTATATACTATATATTATTTATACTTTACTATTTATACTTTTAATTTATTATTTTGCTATTAAGTCACGTTTTGCACTCTGGTATACTTTATATAGGTTTTTATCTTATTATAGTTTCCCTCTTATATATTTTATAGTAAGTAATATAGGGAGGATAGAAACTTTATAGTTAAGGTAATACTCTTATAAAGTTCTAAAGGGTATTTATAAGGCGGATTATTAGCTTAGTAAGTTAGGAGAGAAAAGGGCTATTATAATATCTTAAGCCTAAAGCCGAAATATTAAGGATATATAAGTATTAATTTTAGTATCTTATATTAATTTCTAATATACCTAGTAATTTGAATATAAGTTAGCCGCAAGATATAGTTACTAGTATAGTATATAGGGGTAGTAAAAATAGAGGCTAATTATAGAAGGAAAAGAAGTAAAGGAAATAGAATAAGAAATATTATACTAAGATAGTATAAGTTAGACTTTAGTTAGAATTAGACTTTAGTACTCGGAAATAAAGTTATATTATTAATTTATATATTATTTTTAGTTATAGTAAAAGCCGGAATTAAAGTAGCTTTAATCTTAGTAGAAAAGCTTATTCCTAAGTCCGAAAAAAATACCCAAAAAAGGAAATACCCTTAAATCTAAATAAAATAGTAAACTAGAATCGGAAATAAGAATTAAAAAGAAATCGGAAATAAGAAATTATATAAATAAACTAGAGAAGCTTCTAGAAAAAGAAATAAATACTAAGTAAAAAAAGAAAAGAGAATTCAGAAAAGTCAGAAAAATTAGCAAAATTATATTTATTATTTTTATTATCTTTAATAGTATTAATAGATATACCTAGTTTAGTAAAATTAAGGGAAAATACTATAGGTATTAAGCTAACGGAGCAGGAAAGAGAGTATAAGTAATAGAAATAAGACTAGAAAAGCTATTACTTTATTATTACTAATACTAAAACTCGAACCTTAATTATATCTATTATTATTAACTAGTTTCTCTCTAATTCCGGTTCCCAAACCAAAAGATATACTTAAACGGGAAGTTAGTTCTTTAGGAATCTTATTAGTAGAAGTCTTAGGTACGGAAATTTTATAATTAATTATAGAAGAAATTATTAAGATTAATATGGCTAAGAATAAATATATACTAGTACCGGGTTTAAACCTACTACTTATAGGAGCTCCTAGAATACTATGGTTTTAGGGAAGCAATATCTCTATATTCTTGGAATAATATATAAATATATATAAGAATTATTATATTCCTAATAATATTAAAAGAAAGAGAATTATCTATTATATCTCTCTTATTTATAAGAATTAGATTAAGGCTATACCGGAATACTATACTAATAATCCAGGAAATTACTAGAAAACCAAGTTCTTTAAGGCCTTACTAAAGGAATTCCGAGAATATAACTAGGAAATACTTAAAATTAGCCGTAACTTTCTTAATTAGATTATTATATAAGCCTAGAATAGAGAAATCTTATTTAAGTCTTATATTAATATATTTAATAAAGTATTAAAAAAGTTACTAAAAAGGAAAGAGATAAATGAAATTACTTAGTATTAAGAATTTATAAGAGAATTATTTATTTTAGTAAGAAATTATATTCTTAAGAATATAAACTTTGAGCCTATAGATATTTCTACCTATAAATATAATAAGATATATAAGAAGGTAATAATATTCTATTAGTATAAAAAAAAGAAATATTATTTTAATATTATTAATAACCCAGATATATCTAGACTTAAATAAGAATACTTAAATATAATAGTTTATAATATAATTCCTAAACCAGAAAATAATTATTTCTTACTAGTTTCTCCTATTATACTTTCTAAAACTACTATAAATATAAATAAGAGAAGAACCTAGCCTATAGCTAATTATATAAAACCTACTAAAAGTAATAAACCTAAGGGAAATAATATTAACTAGCTAGTAAGAAATCTAGAAAAACTATTTATTATTACCGTAACTTAAGAGAACCTATAAAAATAACTTAGTATAGCTACTATTATAATTCGGGAAAATGTCTATAGCCTGCTTATATAGCCTAGCTAACTATAGTAAATATAATAGTATTAATAGTCTAGTAAATATAATCCGAGTTTTTGAAAAAAATATACTAGAAGTTATAGTAGAGGTTATAAAGAATACTATAATAGCTATAGTAATTAAGCTAGAATAAGTAAAGAGTCTAAATAATTATATTTTAGAGAAAGTTAGTCTTAAATATAGTTAGAAAATACTACTTAAGTTAATATAGCCTATAATATAGATCTAGAACCAAGAGAACGAATTTATTATAGGTACTATAATAGAAATAAGAATAATAATATTAATCTAGAATATATTTATATCTCTTGGTTCTATTACCTACTAATAAAAGAACTTATAAACCATAAATATATTTACTAATTTAATAGAAAATAGTATAAAGGGCTATTTAAGCCTAAATAAGAAAGTATTCTTTTTTTTCTTACTAGTAAGTACTAGTAGTTTAACTAAATTATTTCCTAAGTCCAAGAAAGAAAATTTAACTATAACTTAAATACTTAACCCAAAAATATCTAGAGATTAATAGGAAATACCTAGTTTACTAGGTAAGAAAAAGAAAAGGGAACTAGCTAACCGGAATTTATATATAGAAGTAAGTAAGTTATATCTAGGGAATCTAAATAGCTACTTTGCCTTAAAGAAAATTATATTAGAATTACTAATACTTCAGGTTCTGGAATTAATAAATAGTACTAAGATTTAGCTATAAATAGTATTTCTATTAATACTATAATAGGTTTCTTATTAAGGAAAAAGAGAAAAGAAATAGAAATAATTAAAGAGGTTTTCCGAAAACAAGCCAGAATAGAAAAGAAGCTATTTTATATAAGAGGCCAGAAGAATATTACTTTAAGAAATAATAAATAAGGAAATAGCCTAGCTAAGGATATAAATATTAATATTTCCGGGAATAAATAGAATAAATTAGAGACCTAATATACTCTTAACTATAATAAGTATAGAATTCTTAAAGTTAATAATATTCTAATAAGATTACTAAAAAAAGTAATTATCCTATTTCTAAAGATTTAGAAAAAAACAAGAATACTTATTAATACCTTAAAAATACTAGATCTAGCTACTATACTTTAGAACTAATAAATTAAGAATAATACTTCCTATTTTATTATCTTATAAATAGGAAATACTATTATATTAAATATAATTAGATATACTAGAAAATCTGCGGAACTAGTAGCTATAGCTTATATAATAAATAGAATATTTAAGGAATTAGAAATACTAGCTTAGGTATCTAATACTAATAAAATTATTTAATTTAAAAATAATAGTATTAATATTCAAATATTATTAGCTTATAAATATATTATATAAACTCTATATCTCTAATTCATATTTCGAGAATCTCAAGAAAGTATTAAATATAAAGGAATAATTAATACTAAAGCTAAAGTTAATATTTTCCCTAAAAAAATCTCTAGAAGTATTAGTAAAATAATATATAATACTATAGATTATTAAATGTTTATTATTACTAAAGCAGAATTTGGATTTATAGGAATAGTAAAGCTTAGAGCTAAGGTTATAAATAGAATAAGATATAAAGATATGTTTTTCCTAGTTAAAGAGGCTTTAAAGATCTTGCTTAATTAACTATTCTTAGTAAAAATAAAGATAAATATTATATATAGGAGTAATAATTTATAAAATAAAAGGTTTACTAACCTTAAAAATAATTAGAATACTTATATTATTATAATTATTTTATTTTTAAAGAATACCAGGAAATAAAAGAAAGTAATAGTTTAAAAATACTAAGCTTCTAGAGTTAAGAAATTAAGTAATATAAAGCAGGAAACTAAAGGTAAAGAGGAAAAATAGAGCCTGGTATTATAACTAGTAATAATATTAGAGGAAATAGGAAGATACCGGAATTTCCTATAAATTCTTTTATTTTGGGTTTAGGAATTTAGGAAATTAATAATATTTTTAGAGAAACTAAAGTAGAAAAGACTCTAATTAGAGTATTATTAAAAGTAGTTCCGGAATTAATAGAAAAAGAAGTAAAAAGAGTATTAAATAAAGATATTTCTAAAGAAAAAGTAAAGTAGTATCTTCTAATAATAAAGAAATATATTTCCGAAACTAAGAAATATTAAACTTAAGACTAGAAAGAATTCTGGAATATATAGGAGCTTAAGAAAGGCATATTAAAATACTAGATAAAAAGGCACTCTCTATACCTAACTAGAAAGAAGCTAAGTAGAAAGGTTATAAATTCCGGAAATTAGATAAAAAAAGTACTAGAGAAAATAGCCATAACTCTTAAAGAAAAGAATAATAATTATAATTTATTTCTAATTACAGGAATATATAAAATAAAGAATAAGAAAGTTTAACTAGTAAATACTAATAATAGAACTAGAAAAGGCCCTAGTAAATATCCGGACTAGTTTAAGAGATCTAAAGCTAGAGAATACTTATAGGAATATACTAGGAAATATAAGAATTACCTTTTATTAAAAATATTAGCTATTCTAAGAGATTTATAACTTATTCCGAAATATCTTAAATAATTAGATATTAGTAACTAGCTTTAGGAAAAGAAACTAGCTATATTCTAAGAATTAATAATTAATTAAAAAGATATAATTATATTTAATTAGAAAAAAGTAGAAAAAGTTTATAAGAATATTAGCCTATTTATTCTAATTAAGACTATTAAGTATAAAGCCTAATAAGAGAAGAATTTCTCATATCCTAAAGCTCTAGTACTAGTAATAGTAAAAATACTATTAGAATATCTAGATTATAAAGTTCTTAAGAAATATAATAGATCTTACTAAAATCTATAATTTTTAGTTATAAAGAAAATTACTAGAACTTATAGACTAATTAATATTATTATAAAAATAAATTTAGTAACTTTATAAAATACTAACCTATTCTTATCTATTAATAAGATCTTAAAGAAATTTACTAGATATACTTATATTTCTCTAATTAATTTCTTTTCCGGATATAATTAACTTATACTAGATACTTATAATAGAGATTTAATTATATTTATAATATTTCTGGGGCTATTAAGAATAATTATATTATTTTAAGAAGCTATTAATTCCGTTATATAGTTTATATAAGTTATTATAACTATTCTGGAAAATCTATTTCCTAAAATTACTATACTATTTATTAATAATATTAGAATTAAGGGACCTTATATAGACTATAATAAGTAACTTATTTTACCTGAAATTCGGTGTTTTATATTTAAATACCTTTAAAACCTAGATATAACCCTAGATAGAATTAAATAAATTAGAGCTAATATTAGAGAAAAATTATAGTTCTATTATAATAATATAATTATTATTAGCTTTATTTATAAAATATTTAGAAGAAGCCCTTTAAGCTCAGGAATTACTAAGATCTTAAGATAAAAATATTATAATAATATAACTAAAGGCAAGGTATTTATTAGAATTATTATTTATTACTATATTTGGATTAAAGGCTTTATAATTATTATTAAACTCATTTATTATTTAATAAGAAAAAGTATAATATGAAACTAGAATAATAAATAAAAGCAAGCTATATGAATTCTTTAGGAAAAGCTTATTACTACTTTAATACTTTATAAGTTATACTATAATCTATTAGAAGGTTAGGGAATAGTTATATTAGTAATAGATACTAGCCTAGATAAATAGAGCAGAACTCTTAATTAATATAATAATAAAGGAAAAAAGAGAGTTATATAATATAAGTCTAGAATCTGAAATAATACTAAATAGAGATATAATATTACTAAGAGAAAATACTAAGGGCTAGTAAAGTATTTATAGAAAATATAATTCTGGCTATATAAAGTTTACTTTATCCTTAAACTAGATACTAATATACTTATTATATAGCTAAGTAAAGTGGCTATAGATCTTCCTAGGGCTCTAGTTACTTACTAGCTAGTATGAATTTAACTATTTAATTTTAAAGTTAAGTATATTAAAGAAACTAAGTATACTATTACTAATAAATTATTAAGATACCTATAATAAAAAGGTAATACCAAAGATAATAAGAATATTAATAAATAGTTAGTAATAAAGCTTAATACTATTAGAATAGTACTTATTAGGCAGAAAATTCGAATAAAGGAAGCGGTTCTAATTTAGTTACATAATATTATTTTAAGGAATCCGACTTCTAAGACCTTTATTAGATATTTAAATAATAGTATCTAGTTACTAGAGATTAATAATTAAAGCCTTACTATATCTAGAAGCAAATTAGTAATATTAAAAAATAATAAAATCCGGAAGTTATATAGTAAAAGCTATAGCCTTTTATATATAACTTCTAGTAAAATAGTAAATAATAATACTAACTATTATACTTTACTTAATAACCCGACTATTTTACTAGATTCCTTAAATAATAGCTATTTTAAATAATACTAGAATATTATATAATACCTTATAATACTTTTTAGACTAGAAGAAATATCTAAGGCCAAGTTTCGAAAGTTAAGCAGAGAAGCTTTAAATTATAGTATAAAAGATTAATTACTATAGAGAATTATATCTAAAGTATACCTACCTTAACTTATTATTAATAATTAAGAATAAAGAGAAATTATTATTAAAGAGCTATATAATAAGATTAGATATACCGGAAAAGAAAGCACTTTTTATTTAGTAGCTAGTTACTATTACTAGAAAGATTACTATAACTATATATAGAAGTATATTAATATTTATAAAATCTATTAGTATAAGAGTAAAAGAAAATAAGAAAAAGCTCTATATCTAATAAAAGCTATACTTCTTTTCTATTATCTTAGGATTAATATAATTAAATTACTAGACTATAAAGGATATAACTTATTAGTTATTACTAGAGATAATTTCTTAGGATAGGTTAAAGCTAGACTTTTAAAGAACCTAACTAGTAAGAAGGTTACTAAGTTTATTTAGGAAGAAATTATTTATAGATATAGTTTATTTAAATAGCTTAAGGTAAATGGCAGATTGGAATTTAAAGAAGTAGTAATTTAGAAACTTAATAAGCTAGGAATTAATAGAATTATTATTTTGGCCTATAATTTCAAAGGAAATAGTATAATTAAAAGAGAATATTAACTAATTATTTAAGTACTTATAGTACTTATAATAGGTAGAAAGAAGCCTTAGGTAAATTTACTATTATATATTCTATTTACTAACTAAGTTACTATATATAAACTAACTGAATTTACTTCTTTTTATATAGTCTATAATAAAGAAATAGTATTATTTATAGAAATATGCTTTCTAACCTAGAGAATACTTGAATAGAATAAAGTCTATAATAGAGAAATACTTCTAGAAATATATATAAAGTAAATATAAATAAGAAATAAAGATATTAAAGAAGCTAGAATAAAGAAGAATAGATAATACCGAGAGAAAAAGAAGTAATTTAATATTATTTACTAGATTTATTTAAAGCCTATTTCCGAAAAGGATCTAGTTCTTATATATAATATTAAATTAATAAATTAAGATAAGTTAAGAAATACGAAGCTACTATATTACTAGCTTGGCCCGTATAAAGTAAAATATATAGATTAACTAAAAGAATACTATATACTAGAAGAACTTAATAGTACTATACTTCAAAGAATATATACCGGGAATTAACTTAAATAGTTTATTAAAAGAAATAGATTCTGGTATTTCCCTAAAAATAAAGTTAATAATAAATATATACCTATAAATAAACGTTTTAAAACAAATATAGAACTAGAAAGGGAAATAGTTATAGAATACTATAAGTAAAATAGTACTTAGGAAATTAAGAAAGCTACTAGTATTATTATATATATTCTAGAGTTACTAGAATTAGAAAAAGTAAAGTATATCTCTTTTATAGAGAATTAGGAGAAAGTATTTAATAATAGAAGCTTTTCTTAATCTAAAGTAAAGCTTATTATATTTAATTCTTTATATATCTTTTATTTTTTTCTTCTAACTAATATTTATAACTTTTAGAAAATATTATTATTAGATTATTATTCTAGAAATCAGACAAGCTTTACTATTACTTATTTCTTACTATTATCTAATTACTATTATTAGATAGTATTCTTAATATATGAAATTCTATTACTAGATCTTGGAAATTAAATATAAAGAATTTCTTTTAGTATAAAAATAAATAGGAAGTTAGGATATATCTATATTATAAAATTTCCGTTATTTCCTTTTATATTCTAATACTTTAGATACTATTATTATATCTATATTTCTATTATATTATCTTCTTATTTCCCTATTATTACTATTTAGTTTAACCTGCCTTAATTATTTTCTTAATTATATTTCCTTAGGTATATATATTTATATTCTTTTCCGTAATAGAAGCCTAACTTTATATTTTACTTTCTATAATTATTTCTAATTTATAATTATATTACCTTAAATATACCTAATTATTATATTTATTTTCCCTATTATATATATTATTATTTTAGCTTTGTTTTCTTACTAGAAAGAAAGAAAAACTCGAATATATATAATATATTTATATAATCTAAAACTATTTTAATTTACTTTTTATTTTGGAATATACTTAAAAGAAATCCTCGTAATCTCGAAAACCTTTAATTTTATAACCTATAACTATTATACTAATAATATCTTTATAACTTATTAAGAATAATAAAATAGCTAAAGAATAGATTCCTTAAGTTAATAAAATATAGTAGCTAGTTCTTATAAGCTATAATATTATTAAAAGTCTATAGATTAATAGTATTAAAGTTTAGAGTATTAAAGAAGCTTAGGTAATTATAAAAGGCCTACTAATACTAGAAAAAATAGCTATAATTACTGAATTTAATATAAATGTTCTAGATAAGCTAAGTAGTATATATAATAAGCTCTTGAAATAGAAAACCTTTATTAGAAACAGAACTAGACTAGAATTAATTAAGGAGAAGCTAAAAGATTACTAAGCTAATAATAGGAAATTCGAGAATATTATTAAAGGCATTTCTAAAGGCAAATAAGAGAAGCTTAATAAGATTAAAGCTATAGTAAATAGTTTTAATACTAAGAATTAGAATGGAATTATATTATATAGTAAAGCTTTTAGCTAATATATTAATAATATCTATAATAATCTTAGTAAAAATATTTATAAGAAGTTATATTCTCTTTTTAAGATAAAAGCTTTAGTATATAAAGCTATTTAGTTAATTAATAAAGCTACTTTAGAATATATTAAAGACAAGAAGTATTAGAATACTAGTATATTTACTAAATTAGATATTACTAAGGTACTTAAGTATACTAAAGCTATTTCGGAATATAGAGAATTAGAGTTTAAGCTATTATTAGCTAATAACCTTAAAGCTAGATAGTATATCTTTAATACTTCCGGAATCCTAATTAAGGAAGTTTATAGTAATAAGCCTTTTTCTGCTTTCTGAGATAAGCCTAAAGAATAGGCTCCTATTATAATTTCAGCTTTAACTTAATTAGATCTAGCTAAGAAAAATAGAACTAATTTAGTAAAGCCTAGTAAGAAAACTACTAGTAAAGCTAGTAGAACTAGTATAACTAGATAAGAAGAACCTGGCAAGAATAAAGAGTAAGCTAAGCCTAAGACTCCTAATAAATAGTAAAGATCTAAGTACTAGACTAAGTATAAGGTTAGTAAATTAGAGGAAAATAAGAAAGAACTTTCTATTCTAAAGGAAAAGATATTATCTAAGAAGACTCTTATAACTATATCTAGAACCAAGAAGCAGAAAACTAAGGGTATTAAGTCCGGAGAACTTAATAAAGGTATCTAGTATACCTATAAAATACTAGCTAAATAGAAGTTAATACTTATTTAATAAGATAAATATATTTTTAAGAAGATATATAATAGTATTATAAGACCTATTTATAAGCGAGAATACTATAGAGTTAATAATGGATTTCTTAAAGCTCTCTATATAGTATATATTTAGTAACTTACTAATACTTTTTCTATTAATATACGAGAGATTAAGAATACTCTAAAGCTAGTTACTAAGATCTATAAAGTTACTAAAGGCAAGAAGCATATTTCTATTACTTAAGTAAATAAGGAAATATAAGATTTCTTTTTTAAAAACTAGGAAATTAAGAAATATAAATACAAATACCATATTTCTAATTAATTTTGCCCTAATCTATAGCTCTAATTTAATACTATAGTCCCTATTCCTGAGTCTAATATTACTAATCTAGGTACTAATAGCTATATTTATAAGAAAGATTACCTGAAATAGATTAAGAAGCTTAGTATTTAAGAGCTCTTAATAAAAGAAATAGAGATATTATAGTTCTATTTCTAAAAAAATAATATATTAATATATAGAAATCTTAGTAATAGCTATTTTACCTTAGCCTCTTAATTTTTAATAGTAAATCTATTAATATGGCTCGGATTTCACGAGATATTAAATAAGTATTCTATTTATCTAGTTACTTACCCTTAGTTAGCCTAATACTTTATTTTTGGAAATATTAATTATAATTAATATAAAAGTAATACTAAAGATCTAGCTATTACTAAAGCTTTAAGTAGCGAATTTTACTTTAATAAAAAGTATTGAAATATTAGCTATATTTTCCTTATAAACTATAAGAAAGCTATTACCTTTAGTAAGAAGTTCTTTAAAAACGTTAATTACTTCTTTATTTCTAATAAATTTGAGCCAGAAGTAGCTAAGGAAATAGGCAAGTATTTACTAAAGGTAATAAGAAGAAAAACTCCGAGTATAGTCTATTTAACTAGATAAATAAATGCTTTTAGCTAGGTAATCTATAAGTCTGAAATTATGGAAAAGTATTAATTCTCGGATAATATATAAGTTAAAGGATAGCTTAATAATAATTTGTTACTTAATAGGGCTTTTACTATAGTTCTTATAAGTCTAGTTACTATTAAGAATAGAATATGCGAAAATGAAATCTCTTATAAGATTATTAAAGCCTTTTACCTAGAGCTTTCCTCTTTTATTAAAGGTTAATTTAAGAATACTATAGATAATACGAAATTTAAAGAAGCTATCTGTTTAGAGTATATTAGTGCAATTTATAATATGATTCGCTATAATAAGCCTTCTTAATACCCTATAGTAAAGGCAGAAATTAAGTAATAGTTAAAGGCAGATACTAATTAATATAGAGAGCTATATTAGATTTGGTATGAGAATATAGCTAAGCAAGTTCGGATTACCTTTGAGTAAGTTCGAGAGTACGAAATAAGACTATTTAAGAGTAATAAGTCTTATTTTAGGTATACGGAAAAGAAATTAGATTAACTAATAGAGGAAAATCCTAAATATTTTATTATTTCGGACTCTAAGTAGGATTTTTCTATTATTTTTAGTACTTAGGAAATAAGTATAAATAAATAGGAAATCGGATATAGTATAGCAGGCTATACTTATTGAAAATCATATTATTTTGGCGGTTTTAAGGTTTAGGTTATATAGTAAAGGCCGCAGCCTTTTATACGTAACTTGCGGAAATTATATAAGAAAGCTAGTTTTTCTATAGACTTAGAGAATAATTCTTTATAAGTATTTAATTAATTAAGCTTTTATATACTATATACTATTTATACTTTACTATTTATGCTTTTAATTTATTATTTTGCTATTAAGTCACGTTTTATACTCTAGTATACTTTATATGGGTTTTTGTCTTATTATAGTTTCTTTCCCATACTATATAAGAAACTTTTTCTGGCCTATTAGAGTAATTCCTATTTCTAGTTATATAAGTTATAATATATAATAATATATATAAAGATTATAAAGTAGGAAGTTATATTAAATAGTAAAAGAATTAATTAAACTTGCTAGAAAAGAGCTTAAGTAAAGTATAAAGCTTTAGGAAGTGAGTATATAGATCCTGACTAAGCAAAGTAATTATACTAGCCCTAATTTAGTAATTCTTATTATAATATATTTCCTAGAAAGGCATAATACTATATTTTACCTGTTTTACCTAATTAGAGAGCTTTAAAATAATGAAATTCGTCTAATATATGGGTTTTATAGAGCCGTATTAATATTCTAATCCGAATAGGCTTAGTATATATTATTTCCCTAGATTATTGAATTTCAGGAGATCTCTATATAAACCCCCCTTTTTCACTAACTCTAGAGCCTCTAATTAAATACTTTTCTTTAATACTCTTCTAGAGATCCCTTTCCAAGCTTCCAATTATTATAAATATGGCTTCTACTTCTTCTTATATTACTATTAAGTTAATTCCGGCTTATAAATCCAAGGTATTTTTAACCCAAAATATATTCTTGCTTTATTTTTTACTAACTTTAAATAGTATTAAGTAGCTTACAAGTCTGCTATAAGTATAGCTCTTGACTATTAATATAAAGCTTACTTTTAATAGAATATTAAGGTTTAGATCCCTATAATGTCTTCTAATACTTCTAGTACCCCTCTACTAAAGGTAAAGAAGTCTATACTAAAGCCTCGTACTTCTTGTTCTGCTTATACTAGTTTTAGAAAGATCTCTTATATAGGTTATTATAAGTTCTTTATACTATTTCAAAGCTTATTTTAACTTAATATAGTCTTATTTGCTCTAAAGGGCAATAGTAATAGTTCTTGCTATAATACTATTAGTAGAGGTTCTTATTACTAGAAGTATGCTTCTAGTTATTCTTATTTAGCTATTTTAATTTCTTATATCCCTATTATATAGCTCTTTTTTATAGAATTTCTAATTACTAAAGATATTATAAGCTCTCTTTTCTTAATTCTCTTTTATAAATTCTGACTATTTTAAAGTATTTGTTTGCTTTTAGGTATTCTATTTATACTATATTTGAGATTACTAAATCTAATAAAGAGAATAGTAATAAGAGCTTTTTTATTAAAATTTAAGAGGCTATTAATAGAAATAAAAAATAGTCTAATTAAATAAAGGGCTTTTTATATAAGCTTATTAATACTATAGTAAAGTATCTTTAGATCTCCTACTATTAACTCTTAAGCTCTATTATTTTAATAAATTTTATAAATAAAAGATATAAATAAAAGCCTCTTTTTATATTATTTAATTATTTCGATTTTTATTCTAATATCCTAAAGATTTAATAAAGCTCTAAAGTTCTTGAATTTAAATTAGAATAGATTTTTTATAAGTCTATTTATAAGTATATTACTTATTTAAAGATATATAACTTGAAATATGTCTTTACTATATTCTTAATATAGCTATATATTCTGAATATTAATATAATAGAGCTTTATAGTAATTCTTTTATTCTCTCTAATAATTAGTTAAATAGTTTACTTATTATTACAAAATATAGTTCAGAGCTCTTTAAGATCTAAGCTTAGATCCCTAAATAGCCTCTAAAGAGCTATAGTCTCTTTTATTATATAAGCGACTTTATATATTTCTAATTTAATTAAAGAAATAGTTATAGAACTCTATTAAGCGGCTTTCTATAATATTAAACCTCTAAATAAGGAAATTATATACCTATAGCTCAATTATTATATATCCAGGTTATTTATATATAAAGTATTAGATATAATCTATAGCTATATCTTTTTATATTTTCTATTATACTAAATTACTAGAAACCGGGTTCTAAATAGATATTAAAGAGCCTAATCTATAACTATAAAGTATTCTGGAGCAGGGTTTATTAAGAATTAAGAGAGTACTAAAGCGGCAAAAGCTATATCCGGTCTAATTATAATTATAGTATAAAGTAGTAATCTAACTTTTTCTTAATATATCTTAATTTAATATAGATAAGCTTAATTATTATATCTTTAAAAATTAATTTCAGGTAATAGAATACTAGGACACTTCCTATCTACTATCCTAAACTAGCTAGAGCTTTTTAGCTTTCTAATTTCTAATTACTCGAATTTCTAGAAACTACTTTATATCTTATATATTATAAAGCTTGTAAATTATCTTAATTTAAGTAATAATTAATTAAGTATATACTTTATTATTCTTATAATAAAATACTTAAAAGTTATTTATATAGAAAATAATAAAGATTTTATAATCTATATTTATATAAATATAGGGCTTTTTATTAAGTTTAGAGAATCTAATTCTCTTAAGAATATTTATCTAGTACTTATATTATAGAATAAGAGAGTCTTATAGCTTATATAGAGCTCGATTATCTCTACTATATAGCTTAGTACCTTAAAATCGTCTAGTAGCTTATATATTACTATAAGCCTATTAGGATCTTTTTCTATATTAATAAATATATTTATAATATTAAATTACTTTATTTCCAGATTAAAATAAGCTATAATTATATTAGCTATTTAAAAAGACCTTACTATAAATATAGTAATATATATAAATAAAAGTAATACTTTTTCTTAAAGATTTCTATAAACTACTAGCCTTAAGTAATACCAAGTAATATATTTATTAGAATTAATTTTATATATAAATATCTATTTTAAAGGAATTAAAGGTTTGCTTGCTTTATTACTAGAAATAATTCTCTAGTAATTTCGAGCTTTAAAGTTATTAATCTCTAGTTTAGTATCTAATTTAAAGTATTTCCTAACTAGATACTTTTCTAGATTATTTCACGTTTTTAAAGCCTTTAGAAAATTATTAATATGAATTTTTCTTATTATTATATTACTCGAAGTACTTTGCTCTAGATATACTTTTAATTAAACTACTATTATAATTATAATATATATAGTCTTATAATTAAATTTCTTCTTATAATTCTCTAGCTAATTAGGTTAGAGAGACTTTAAAAGAAACTCTAAGTAATTAATCTAATTTAATTCACTTATTATTTATAGTAATATACTTACTATAGTAATTATACTATTACTAGCTTTACCTAAATCTCCGTTCTAATTATTTCCCTTATATGAGTATATTTGAATTAGCCTATTTCTAGTTTTAATAATTAGCTTTCTTATTTATTTTCTTTTTAGTTTTACTATTTAATCTTTTACTTTAGCTAAGCTATTTACTCTTTCTATAAAGAATTCTTCTATTTCTATTAAGCTATTTGCTCATTCTATAAGTAAGCTTCTTGCTTTACTTATAGGAGCTATTAGTAAACCTTATTACTAATTCTGAAAAGATTCTTTCCTGCTTTTATTAGTTTAGTATATTTCTCTAATAGTTCTAGTATACTCTATTATATCTCTTTCTATAGTACTAAGCCTTCTTAAGAGCTTAGTACCTTTATTTCTATTATTTCTAGGCTCTAATATACTTTCTGGTTCTAAAGTACTTTATAAAGTTATAAGTCCTATTTCTACTAAGGTTATAGAGCTTTCTATTTCCGAGTTATAACCTATTAGTATACTTATAGGCTCTTTTAATTATTAATTCATTTACTTATTACTTTCTAATTTAGGCTTATTTTCTATTTACTCTAATAAGCTATTATACTATAATCCTTTATTTTTAAAGATTAATTTAGTATCCTAAATCTTATTCTCTAGAAATAGTTCTATTATATCTTTTATAATCTTTATACTATAGCCTTTAGTATATTTATAATTCTTTTTATAAAGAATATTCTTATTAAATATAATATTATATATAATAATTACTTTATTAAATACGGGAACTCAGATTTTATAAATATTAGATATAATATATCTAATTAAATATTTAATATATCTATATAATATAACCTTAAATACTTTCTTATTTCGTTCTGCTTTATAGTTCTTAATTATTAAATATGCCCTAGAATTATATATATAAATCCTATTTTAATTAGATCTGAGATTAATTATTATTTGAGTTATAAGCTCTAGGTTATACTAACGGAAATAATTACAGAACTATAAATCGAGTACTTTATTTAGTATTCTCTAGTAGTTTATATATAAGGGGCTCCGATTATATAGATAGATTATGGCTATAGAGCTTTCTAGCTATAGCTTTTTAGGCAAATTAGCTATTAAGTATATTATAATAGCCTTATTTATAATCTCTTGCCCTATTTACTTAGTATTACTATTTGGCTTATATATATATAAAAGAGAAAGCTCGATTTTAATACTTTCTTTCTTTATTCAGATTTAATAGGCTAATATTTCTTGAATTAGAATAACTACTTTCTTCTAATTATACTTAATATAAGTAATTAAAAGGTTATATTACTTATATATCTAGTACTTAAAATCCCTAATTATATTAAATACTACTAAATTCTCTTTACTTAACAGAAGATATCTAAAGAGCTTTCTACTAAATTTGTTCTTAATTATTAGAATCTAGTTCAAACTATTATAGCTATTTGAGTAATTAAATAGGTCCTATAAGATTCTTTAAAATAGTTAAGTAGACTTTCTCTTAGTTAGCTTATATGAGATTACTTGCCTAGTATATATCTAAATATAAAATTCGTATATAATTCTTATTAGTTTATTAATTTTCACGTTATATATATAATTAATAAGCTTTTATAGAGCTTTATAAACTAAATATCTCGCTCTTATATATTATTTTTCTTCTGAATTACTTCTTGGCTTAAGATATTTCTTTAATTTCTTATACCAAGCTCTAATTAAATATTTGAGTATTAGAAATATAAGTATACTACTAGTACTAATAGGAATTTTAAATAAAATATTAGAGTAAATAAAGAATGGCTTATATTTAAGGAAAACTAAATTAAATCTATACTTTAATTATATTAATACTATATTCTCTTTATAATTTTCTAGTCTAATTATAAGATTATATCTATAATATTAAGCTTTCTTTTCCGCTAGGCAAGTTTCGAAAATAATATTTATATAGAACCCTTTAATAATTATAATATTATAAAGAATTAGATCTTTAATATATGGTTTTATAGGTTTATTAATTATGTTTTTAATTATATGAATACTATATCTAATAATTAGAAAACTAGTTATTTCTGCTTCTATATAATTATTAATTTTCGCCTTAATAAAAGTACCAGAATTAATTAGATTCTTACTATTAACTAGGTATATAGTACTATAGTTATCTAATAAAGTACTTTAAAAAAGCAGGTATCTTGAGAAATCGAGTATTATATAGATCTTTTAATCTGGGCTCTGGATTATAAATATAAGATTTACTAAAGTAATATTAAAGTTCCTAAGAAATTGAGTTCCGGACGCTTTAAGCTTCTTTTTAGAGCTAATACCGGGTATTAGCTTCTTTATAGCTCGTCTACTAGTAATTTTCATACCGTATTTCTCTTCTAGCTAAGGTTTTAGATTCTTCTAATACTCGGTCAAAATTCTTTCCTGGATTTTTCTAATCTATTCTTTATTAGGCTTGAATTTTATCTAAGTTTTACTTAATCTAGTAATTGTAATTTCTATAATAATATAGCTAAGTTGGTTCTACTTATACTTATTCGAATTAGGCTTGCCGTCTAATTCTTTACTAGTTTAATTCCCGAGTATAATAAAGATTACAGGAGCTCCTAAGTACTTGGTATTCTGGTTTTCTAAAATAATCCAATTAAATACCTGGCTATATTATTCGAGTATAAGAATTAGAAGCCCTAGTTCGTCTTTACTATATAAATTACTGAGCTATTCTATTACCCAGGTTAGTGCGAGTTTCTGCTAGAGGGCTATTAAGAACTCGATTATTACTAGAGTGCTTTTGATTTCGGCGATTTTAAGAGCTCTGGCTCTATTAAGCGCCTTTTTCTAATTAGTAAACTAGTACTTTAGGCTTACTTCTCCTTTACTTACTTATAGTAGGACCGAGCTATATACTCTCCGAGTAGTAGTAATTTGTACTATATTTATAGAACCGTATTTTATTAATAATGCCTTAAGAATCTCGTGAATAAAGCTCTACTTGTTCTCTTTAAGTCCCAGAGTAGAGTTCGTAAGAATCTCTATATTAACTATTTAATAGAGCTATTATCTGATTATACTAGCTTATTTGTCTAGTCTAGTTTCTTGATCTTATAGTCCCGTAAGAGTACTAAATAGTAATCTCTAATATCCCCGAATATTATAGGCTATAAAGATACTAGTTTTAATTCTTTCTTAATTATGGGTTAAGTGTCTTTATCCTAATTTTCCGTATTAACTTGGTATCTGGTATAGTAATTCTCTGTTTCCTTTAGTATAAGCTCGTTAATTATAGGAGGAGGCCTGGGAAAAGCTGCTATATTTGTTTTAATTACTTTATTATTAAATAGGTTAATCTTATCCCAGATATCCTTGTTACTGGCTACTTTACAGAGAGTATTAAACTAGTTCGCCCAGGAACTGCGGTTCTTTAGGATAATAATTTTTACTATAGCTTCTAATATAATTGCGATTAAGCTTTGGAAACTATAGGAACTATGGGAATAGTTTCTATTAATTGGTTAGTAACGGAAATGTGAACTAAAATGTGATTTTCGAAGAAATAAATTAAATAAGCTCTTGAATACTCTTTGCGGCGTACTAATTAGGAAGCTTATTAGTGCGAGGCCGGGCTCATAACTAATATATATAAAGATTATAGAGTAGGAAGTTGTATTAAATAGTAAAAGAGTTAATTAAACTTGCTAGAAAAGAGCTTAAGTAAAGTATAAAGCTTTAGGAAGTAAGTATATAGATCCTAACTAAGCGGAGCGATTATACTAGCCCCAATTTAGTAATTCTTACTATAATATATAATAAACTCAAAATTTTCTAGCCTATTAAAGCTTGAGTTATTTTTAGAAAAATTAGTAAGCTTTTCTAAATAGACTTATTAAGGCCTTAGTTTTTAAAAGTATTAGTCTAGTTTTCTTACTTTTTTTTTAAATAATAGTTTGGCTTTTAGGAATTATATATAAATATTAAAATAAATAAAGAAATATACTATATATACTTTTTAAATAAATTAAAATAGAATCTATAGAATTCCTGTAATATTTATATTAAATCTATAATACTAGCTAGTAAAGACTTTAATAACCTTAATAAGACTTGAATTATAAGTCTGGCCTTTAGATTTCTTACTTAACTTAAAGATTAAGTAATTTATAATAGGTTATTTATTATAGAATATATTGTATTCTTTTCCTAAAAAGTACCGGATACTAGTAATAATCCGGAAGTTCTAAAGCCCTTAAGACTTTTTATAAGTTTTGGGCTTTAGAGCTTTTCTATAACTAGCTAATTATATAAAATTATATAACTATATAGGTCTAGTATTAATATAAAGCAATTAGTAACTTTATATATAAATATAATATGATTTTTAGTATAGCTAATCTAATATATTATATATTTATATATAAATACTTATAATTTCATTATTATAATATAATATATTTTTAATATATCCTTAATATAAAAATTTCTTTATAATTCTAGACTTTTAGAAGCCTTTTTTATACTAAAGATAAAGTATATAATATAATTTAGATATTAAACTTAAAAGGCAAAGAATTATAAAGGCTCTAATAATTATAAAACTTTATAAACTTAAATAAATTTAAATATTATAAAAGTATTAAATTTAATAGCCTAACTTTTAAATTATATAAGAGCTAATTAAAGAGTATTATTTTAAAGTATTAATTATAAATTTCAAATATATATATATTTATAAGAAAATAAGACCCAAAATAATACTAAGCTAATTATAAGATATAGGAAAAAGTATATTAGATATTAGGTATATTTTTTCTTAATTACCTTAACCTTAATAAATATTTATATATAATTTATTAGACCTTATATAATAGATTTATTTAGGAGAAATAAGATTAATTAGTCTAGGAAATTTAATAATAATAATTAGATTTCTATTTAATATAATAAGTAAAATACTAATAATAGCCCGGGTATTTTAGGTTTTATTTATAAAACTAAAGATATTATATCTATTAATTCTCTATATCTAATAAGAAAAAGAAATAATATATTTATATTTTTAATATACTTATTATTATATAATAATACTTATATAATTTATAAAATTAATTATAGTTTTCTTTATTAAAAAAGAAAATAGTAAAATTAAAAAAGAATCTAATAATCTATTACTATTATTATTATTAATAGCTTTAATATTATTATTACTATTAGAATTAGCTTTAGTAATACTTTCTATAATACTTTCTATATTATCCCATAACTTCCAGAAATTAGTAAATAAAGAAGAATTCTAATATATATAAGTTAATTAAATCTAAAAACAAGAGTCTATAGAAAGAATAAAGAATAGAAGCCAGAATTAAAAGAAAGAATTATATATATACTTTTATTTACTTACTAGTTTATTAGATTTCTTCTTATTTTTAAAGTCTTATATTTATACTAATAGGTAATACTTTCCTAAACTCTCTAGGTCTCCTTAATTTATTATTTAATTTCCTTAAGTTACTATATTTTCTAAATATTTTCTAGCTCTTTATAAATAACTTTAAGATAAAGATCTTTATATAAAGTCTTATTTTAGTATAAAATAAGGAAAATTATTTAAATACTTTTAAGGCCTAGATATATATTATAATAGGAAAAATTAAAGATAATTTAAATAGAACCTAGCAAGATTATAAGTTCCTGGGCTTTTTTATTATTAGAACTAGTATAGAATACTAGTTTATTTATATTATTAATAAATTAATAATAGTAAATAGGTTTACTAATATAAAGAAAGAAATAAGAGAATAGCTACTAAGAAACTATATTAGAAAGAGTAGAAAAGACTTAATTATTTATTTTAAATTAAAAGCTACTTATTAAAAAACATTTATTAGAATTTATATAAAGAATCTAGTAAAAGAAATAAGAGAAAACTTACTATTAATTTCTTTAAAAAGTTAGATAGTTCTTTACTTAGCTTTCTAATTCTTTATATTATTAAATATCTATTTATAGAGAACTAGCTATAAAACTATAATTTATAATTCTATAAGACTAGATCCGGCTATATTTTAATTTATAAGACCTTAAAGGGCTTTAGGTAGCCTATTACTAGTATAAGAAGTTATAGCCTGGGTAATAGCCTAAATAACTCTTATATTTATAGCCTATTAAGCTTATATAATAGTATAAGTATTACTAGAAAAGTAGTTAGGTTAAGTAATATAGCTTATAGTAAAAGGAAATATAAAAGAAAGTAATTATAAGGCTATTAGAATAGGAAGAGCCTAAAATAAAACAGAAATAGTATCTAGTAGCTATATAATAATAATAACTAGAGAAATAAGTATAGTAGATATTTCTAGAAAAAAAGATACGAGATAAGAATATTAAGAAAAGCTAGAAATCTAAAGTATTTCAGATATAAAAAGAGAAATAAATACAGGCGGAATTTCAGAGCTATAAGATTTAAGTTTACTAGTATTACTATTCTAAATAAGTAAAATAGCGGCTTCTATATTATATTTATTATTAATAAATTAATAGAACTCGTAATATTAGATATTACTATATTAGTATTTAGCTATAGGGCATATAGTATTAGAATAGGTTTTAAGAAATAGTAATACTATTTTAAGAATTAAGAATTTAAGAATTTAAAATATTTATATAATAAATAAACTTAATAATTCTATTAGTATTACTCTTAAAAGTAAAAAAGAAATTTCGAAAATAATATATTTAATAATAAATAATATCTATCTTAATATATCTAGTTATTTTATAACTAGCTTATTTAATTATCTTATATTATTAGAAGTATTACTAATAAAGGGCTATTCTTAAGTAAAGTTCTAGATTATTAGGAACTATATAGGTATTCTTCTAGCCTATATATTACTTATATATTTTATATTTATTAGAATAACTTATTTAAGAATTCTATTTTATATAATAATAGTATTATATTTATTAGTTAGTTTCTTGAACTTTCCTAATATTAGTAGCTACCCTAAGGCTATATATATCCGGACTATATATCGAAGCTAGTAATAAGCTTAAATATATAATTAGTTACTATTTCTATTAGTATTTCTTATATAAATATTAGCTATATTTATATTATAAGATATAAGCTTCTAATAATATTACTTTAGTATTTCTTTTAGTAGAAACTCATTAATATCTATATTAGTATATAAATAAACTATTTATATAAAGCTATATAAGATTATATTACTTATTCTAAACTAAATAATTATTAAGAATTATATTATAAAGCTTTATATTTATAAGGTAACTCTAATATTATACCTTATCTAGGGGCCTTATATATAATCTAAATAGCTTACTAACTATTATATTAGGCCTAAATCTGTTTTTTCTAATCTTATAGATATTTTATAAGTCTATAAACCTATATATCTTGTTTTAGATCTACTATATATAAAGTACTAGTAAAGTAATCCGGTTTTATAAGTATTAGTAATTATAATTCCTAATATAGGCTAGTTCCTAAAAGTAGTTCTATATATACTAATCGGAATTAGTTATATAATCCGGTATTATAATATTAGACCTAATAGCCTTAATAAAAAGTAGTATAATTATTAGTACCTAATACTTTCTTTTAATAATAAAAAAAATAAGAAATAGATATAGAAAAACGGAATTACTTATATATTACTAGTATAGCTAGTTCTTCTAAAGCTCCTATTACTAGAATTTAACCTATTAATTCTTAGTACTTTTCCCAGAAATAAAATAGTTCTTTATATATATAACTAATAAATCGGCTATTTATAAGAATATAAAGTATACTTTAGTAATAAGGGGAAGTTTAGAGCCTTAATTAGCCCTAAAGAAATAAAGGCAATAGCTTATTTAAATCTAAATCTAAAGATACTACTATATAACCAAATAAGTAATCTAATTAGAGATTCTAATATATACTTAAATAATATTATATAAATAAATATTAATATAAGTATATATCTCGATTCCAAATAATAATAGCTTATTATATTTATTAATTAACTAAATCCAGTCTGGCCCAGATATAATATATTTTCCCTTCTTAAACTATATCTGTTATATTTATAATATAATTACTTCGGAATTCAGGAATTATAATATTATATATAAACTCTCTCTATAAATAATAAAATATATTAGTAAATAAGGTTCTAATTTTCTAAGCTCGAATAAAATAGTAAAGTATAAAAAGGCTAACCGGGTTACTAGTAAACCTTATTAATAGAAGTATATATATAAATACCGCTATTTATAACCTATAACCCGCCTATTATTTAGCTTACTTTATAATATTATAAATAGTTATTTGTCTGCTATTTATTTATTTATTATAATTATATAGTAAATAAGACTAAGTTTCTTATATATATAGATAATTCTAGTAATTAAAACTATATAGCTATAATTCTTAAGATTCTTAAGTATTTTCTTATTTATATCTTTTAGATAATATAGGATTATAATCTATATATAAAGAAAAGATATATCTATTATTTAAATATATACTTGAATATTTTATTCTTGTAATTAGTATTTAATTATACGGGTATTAATATTAATTTTCTATAAATCTTTTAATCTTATTATAATTATTTTATAGGAAATATTTATATAAGCCTATTTAATAATAATATTATAATATAGTAAAAGATTTATAGAATATTATAGTATTTTAATATAATTAAATAGTATTTTAATATAATTAAATAGTATTTTAATATAATTAAATAGTATTTTAATATAATTAAATAGTATTTTAATATAATTAAATAAGATATTAATAGTATTAATATATTATAAGTTCAGGCTATATATTACTATTACAAAACACTTTTAGTAATATAAGTACTAAATTACTAGAGTAATAGTAAGGCGTATCCTAAAAATAGAGGGGCAGGTACGTACGGTTGTCAGAAATCAGAAAATCAAATCTCGCTTCTCTGTTTTGTCGACTAGCTAGCTGTGGGCCTCAGTAGAGGAGCTAAGGGAACTTGAATTTCCGAGAACCAGAGTTTTATAAAAGTGTCTGAGGAGCTACATCAGATCTTTCCACTGTCATCTACCCATTTTACATCTCACGCAGATTTTGGGCAGCGATGCCCCATCTCCACTGACATTGGCTATATGTTCTATTGGTGCACTTTACCTTACGGACCGGGAAAACGCAACGCTATTCAAAGACCTCGGCACGAGAGCTCTTCAAATTGTGAGCGATGAGTATTACAAGTTCAAGATCAATCCTTACGCTGACTTTCTAGGTTTACAAGGAGGAACCTGACACTCAGTGTCTGTGGGCAGTACAATGCAGACTTCTCATCACATGTGTCAATGCTTTCAATGGCAGGCCATTCGATATTCAAGTTGCCACGGAAAACATGACATTTCTACACAGGGTGAGCGCATTCGAAGATACTTGCTAGATACTCTCTTTATTTTGAGCTCTTCTAATCATTGCTAGGAATTACGTATAAGAATACAGGGTTTACGACCAAGAGTTGATGGGCTCAAAACAACTTCGTGGCCGAAGTGGAGAAACCGCGAAGCTTCGAAGAGGTATCCCCCCGAGTCCAGATCGTCCGTTGCGCGACCGAAATTTCAGAAACTGAGGCCGAAGCAGATTATTATTCGGTATTCTGATTCTAGGTAGCCTCATGTCGGTCACCTATGATCTCAGCCCTGGAGTTCCGATGGCTCCAGGTGTTGACCTCGAATTACCAGAAGATGAAGCACTTTGGGAGGCAGCCTCCGAAGACGAATGGCAGGCAACACGGGGTTCGATCCAAAGTTCCGGGTATGTCCCTGGGCTCAAAGCGGCCTGGAACTTTTTGGCATTTGGTAAAGGTCTCGACCCTTTTGGTGCCGAGTGTACGCCTTGGTCAACCTTTTCTGTCCTTGCGGTAATTCATCTCGTGATCAACCATATGTGGTATCTCATGCAAACTACTCAATATCTCACAATCTTTGCCCTCGATCCCGAGGTTGAACAGAAACTGGGATCTCTATCGGACATCTCAATATCGTCGGCGCTGGGAAGGTGCTACAAGGTGCTGACATCAGGGAGACCTGAATCGGAGCGTTCAAACGATGATCCTGAAGGTCCCATGATCTTCAACTGTCTGGCTCTTCTGCGAATCGGTTTTGTTCGTACCTCAATCGCCGGGGCCGCACTCAACCAAATAGTTCACCTCACCGAAAACGAAGCTACTAGATCCGAGGCAATTCGATCGTACGTCCGCTCCGAGATTCCCCGATCAGCATTTATTCCAGCCGCAGTGCAAAGGATATTCCAGGCCCTCTGTCTTCCACTCTCATCTGGGCATATCCTTACAAAGAAAACGGCGGCATTTACGTGGAGCATTGAACATGCGATTTCTGGATGGGAATGCGGTGAGTGTGAAATTATATCTTACACGAACAAAAGAAAGCTGCTAATTTCTCCTTTAAGCATTATATTTCACTAAGTGGATTCACGTCACCGAGACACAGACGCAAGGAATCCCGTTAAATGCTCAAGAGCAAGAGATCATAGACAATGTCCAGAAAATCTTGCTTGACATTGACGGAGACTGGGAGTGATTGGGGTCCATGGCTCCAGCTATTTGTCGTTTGTGGGCGGGCTTGTATGATGATACTTGGGTATGGGAAGGTATGCCACTCGGCAGGCTCAGAAAGGGCAAGAATCCACCTGAATCGCTTGCTAACTCTGATGCAGCCACCAGACGCATGGGCTTCCTGTTGCGAGAGCTCGCTTCAGCGTTTGAATCTCATGTTGTGTTCTGATAGAATAATCTATTCAATTGTTATCTAGCTTGTTTCAATATGAACACAAACTCTCTATGCAACTTGACTTACGACTTCAAAGCCAAATTATACTCACTTTAACAAACGAAACATCCAAGAAAATTGGTGAGTATAAACAACTCGTTTCCTGCCGGCCATTAAAGCACAACAGAGCGATGGGAAACTTTCATTCCATCCTTAGGTTCAGAATGGACTTCAGTAGTTGTCGAAGAGCTCTCGTCATAGTGCTTAGTGAAATCGTATTTGATATCATTGGAGAACTGCTTCACTTTAGCTTTTGCTTCACCAACTCCCTTTCACGCTGAACAAACTCACCAACTGCATCTTCCTCGAAAGCTCCTTATCCTCATTCGCCTTCCGACAGAGGTCTACAAAGCCGTCCACTTTTTCAGACGTATCGGGATCTTCGAGCAGAAGGCGCAGATTCTGACTTGAGACGACATCGATGACTTCGTGGTATTTTTGTCGGCGTACTTGGTCGTATTTGTCCAAAATCTCTGGAGACGCTTTGCCGAGGTGGATTCCGAGGAGGCAGTCATAGAGGTTTCCAACGTCAACGAGTCCGCCTGTGAGACCGAGTCCGCCACTTCACTTCGCGTTAGCACCTCACCTTGCGCACAAAATAAGACTCGACCTACAAAGGATTACACAAATGCGCCGCGTCAGCAGCAAGCAAGAACCTGCCAACGCGGAACTTCTCCGCACAGCGTTGATGCACTTTATACGGACTGATATTTGTAAGTCTATACTCGCTCGGCTCCGGATGTCCAGGCAGAATCTGCTTGAACTTCATTGGCTGTCGCTTGATATACTCTTCTCTTGAGAGGCCTGGGATATCGCCGTATGTGATTCGAAGGAGGCCGTCGGTCTGGATCTTTGCGACCATGTACCAGTGCTCGGGGTCGACGATGAAATTGGAGTCTAGCCAGTTAAATTTGGACATGTCGTAGTAGGTCTGAGGTTTGAGAGCTAGTTAGATTGTAATTAAGGGAAGGTGTGCGGAAGTAGGGGGAGGAAAATACATTAGTGGCAACGATCTGCTCATCCCACGTTCGTCCCGGGAATGCCATATTTCCAAATAGAGACCGTCGGATCTGGCTATTGCCTCCATCACAACCAACAATATAATCAGCGTACAATGTCCCAGGTCCTCCTGTCGTTTCAACTTTAACCCAAGCCCTCTCCTCATCCTGCCCTATATCCATAACTTTGTGTCCCCACTTCACCTCCACACCCTTCTCCTTTTCCAAACGAGCATAAACAATCTTACTCATCTTATCCAGCGGCAAGCACACCACTCTATTCCCTTCCGGCACGGATTCGGGCGTCATTGCAGCGAGCAAAGTGCCGTCAAGCTTCCGCCATGCCACCCCGTTGGGGACGAAACCAAGAGAGAGAATCTCGTCCAACACCCCGGCACGACGCAGTTCATCCACTGTTGGTGCAGCGTAGTGTGTTGCGCGGGGTTGGGCATCCAACGCTGAGGCTGCATCCAGAATAGTGACCTTGACGCCTTTTTGGGCCAGCAGGAGCGAGAGCACCAGACCTGAAGGTCCGGCACCGACGACCATCACCTGCAAATTTACGAAGTCAGAGGACTGGGGCTTGTTGAGACCGATCTGACCGAACATCTTATTTGCTGAAGAAGAGAGGGGAGGGGGGCACTGACCTCGATTCCATGACCTCGGTGGCCTTTTATGTGACCGTTCGTTGACCCATTCATAATTACAGCGAATTATTCTCCTCTGTCCTTTTCTGGGTTCTGATCTGTGATATTGAAACAACTTAGAATATTCAAGGTGATATAATGGCAATGGAAGTCACTATTTCTGGTGAACATAGCTACAGCTTCGCGCCCAGGGGGAACCCCGCCTTAATCCTCCCTCCCCGCACTCCGCTCAATCAGGCTTAGGCTGGGGTAAGCGGATACTCTTGAGAACTCCACGTCAACACTTCGATCATTTTTTGTTAGTGGAAAAACAAACTGGGGAACTCCCAATTTCTCCAAAGATCTAGAAAGTCTACTGTGCGGGGAAGTTTCCCCAAGACTGAAGTGTTGATAATGCTAATTATGGAGCCCTTCCGCCCCTGTTGATCATGTCGTTTGACAGCTCCTTGACTCCTTTTAGATCGTTCAGAAGAATTTCCTCCAAGCATTACCCATCATGCCTTTCCTCTGTGCTCTCGATGACAAGAACCTCTCACGCGTTCCGGAGTACCAGGCTCACTCGGAGGCCATCACGTCAAGCCTGAAGCATGGAACTGGAAAATCCGCTCACATTCTGCTATCACCTCAGCCATCAGATGACCCAAACGATCCACTCAGTGTGTCAAAAAAATAATTAAGGTAATTAATTATATTTAATTAAATCAAGTAAATAATTAATTATAATTTGATTATCGACTTTCAAAAAAAAAATTTAATTATTAGAAAAATTATAATTAAATATAATTAAATATTTCTAATTATCACGTGAAACCCATATAAAAGTTATATAAGTAATAAATTCTCATCTTTTTCTTTAAAGCATATACGACTAAAGCATAAAGAGAGTAAAGGTTAATTGATTTCCAAAGAAGAGAGAAGGAGAGCAAGGTAATATATATGTGAATTATTTGCTCTGGATATCACATGACCGCACCCACGTGACTAGAGAAGTCAAAACCCCTACTATAGTACTTATTTACAAAGATAAGTAAAGCGAGTAAAGGCGGAATACTAGCTATTAAGCTTATAATAGTAAGGCGATATCTAAATTAGGGTAAAATACGCTTTGCTTTTGCGCCATGACGCTTATATTATTTTTATAGTTATGTATAATAACACGTGACCCAGTAATTAATTATATTTAATTAAATTAAGCAAATAATTAATTATAATTTGATTACTACGATTCTGACTTAATTTAATTTGATTACCGGCCAATAATTATAATTAATTAAATTATTTGACACACTGGATCCACTTAACTGGCCCATGGCCAAAAGAATCACTTGTATTCTCATTATATTCTGGGGTGCAACTATGTATAGCAGAACAGTCGGTCCTCTTCTGAACACCGAGCTTTTCGTTATTGCACAAGAGTTCAACGTCACTATTGCAGATGTGGTTATCATATCGGCCTATCAACTGTTGATCGTCGCCCTCACAAGGCCCATTATCTCGGCCATTGGAAGAAAGTGGGGCAAACGGCCATGCCTGCTGATCTCTTGCCTCTTCTCTCTCATTGGATCCATTGTGGCTCCACTTCAAAAGATCTCAAGACCCTCCTTGCCGCTCGCGCGATCCAGGGTTTTGGCGTTGCGGCTTACGAGTCACTATTATTCCCTATTATTGGCGACCTCTTCATCGTCCATCAAAGAGGTCCTTACACAGCAATGGGGAATTTCGTTCTAGCTGGGGTTACTAATCTTTGTGGCATTGTCACGGGTTCAATCACTAATAACTTGGGCTGGAAGTACCTGTTTCACATCTTAGTTGCTCTCATTCAGCTCGTAGGGATCCCTTTTCAGCTGCCCCTTTTCAGCTGCCCCCTTTCAGCTACCCCCTTTCAGCTACCCCTTTTCAGCTGCCCCTTTTCAGCTGCCCCCTTTCAGCTACCCCTTTTCAGCTACCCCTTTTCAGCTGGGCCTCACCATTTGACCAAAATCCAGGATTATTAGATGCGATTGGCCGATAAATAAATACTAGCCAATTCATGGATATATTTGTGAATCAGTGATTATTCATCAAAAACCCATGATATTAACGAAACAGGCCATTGTATTGGTCAATATAGAATTTGGCGTCAGATACCGATATCGATACTGATACCAAAAATATCGATAAAGTATCAATACCTTAGGTATCGAAAACACCCCTTCCTAGAACGCCCCTTAGCTTTTGAATGATAAACCCTGCCTCTGCCAGCTTCTCCATCCAGCTTGCTTTGCCAGAGCATTCCCTACTTGCAGCTATTACATAGCATGGAATTGATCTCAACTCACTGAACTCAGTCCCCTAAGTCATCCTAGTACCCACTTAGGAACCGTATCGCCAAGCCCCTACTGGTAGCAACGGCTCGACATCTCTCCCGAGCCTGAGGTCACCGGATCCTCTTCAACAACAGCAGCAGCGTATGGGCTCACCTCTGCCTCATCCTCCGGTCGCCCAAATGGATCACAACTATGGCCAGACCTTGCCCCATCCATCCCTATACCCCAATATTATCTCGCATCCTACGGGTCATAATATGCGATATGTGCTTCCTATCACGGATTCTCGAGTCATGAGCGACGGCAATAGTAAGTCACCCTACATCTACTATTAGTTGAGCTCCATAAGTAGCATCCGAGGAGCGTTTTAACAGTATTGTCATTCGTGAACTAAGTTGAATCAGTCTTGTCTATCGACCGATCCACCCCGATCCCGAATCAGCCCCAGGCAACCCAGTTCTTATGCGGCCTATGCCAGGAGATTTTCCAAGAGCATGTCTGGCATGACCAACACACAACCGGGAATGAGAGTGGAGGAACTGTGGATCATCATCCAACATATGACAGCTTCATCAACGCCGTTGTCAAGGGCTGCTACATCTGTGTGCTGTTGTGGGAGCGCATTCCGCAAGACGCCAAGATGGCATTGCCTACATTGTGCAGTGATTATGTGCTGTTGAAATGCAACTTCTGGATGCAGCAGTATGACAAGTCACAGTTGAAACTTGTTGAAGTCTACACAAATTCAGCACATGACTTCGCTTTGCGCCCGCCGGGAACTAATGCTATTACAGTTTCGTTGAACAGTTCACCGACCAATGGTGCGTCGAGATCTTGTTCAAGCGTTGTTCTATGTATCATGCTGATGAACTGTTATTAATTTGGTGCTATAAGACTTCCCCCAATACGAACCGACAGTTGACGCAGGCCCGAATACCAATTCAAGTGCGGCCTGGGCCTGTATCGCTAGGTGGCTTGAGAGCTGCTCCAAGCACCATGCTTCATGTCGGCATCCAGATCAGTCCCCATACGCATCACGATATCCTACGAGACTCCTGGATGTTGGTGCCAACGATAGCGGCAACAATAATATTAAGCTCGTTGAGACCAATGCCGTAGTTCTTGAAGGACCGTATGCTACTCTCAGTCACTGCTGGGGTCCCGGACCTGTTACTTCTCTCACTAAGGCAACTAAACAGCAATTTTTGCTCGAACTGCCTGCTGTTCCAAAAACCTTCGGAGATGCCATTGTTGTGGCTCGGAAACTCCACATTCGGTACTTGTGGATCGACAGTTTGTGCATAATCCAAGATGACCCAGAAGACTGGCAAACTGAGTCTCTGCTGATGGATCAAGTCTATAAGAATGCTCTTTTGAATATCGCCGCTACTGCAGCGTCTGATAGTCGTGGGGGGTTATTTCATTCCAGACCTCACTTAGTTCCTTGTTGTCAGATAAAACTTGGAGAAGAATGGTTTCGCTTTTTTGACACATCTCTGTTCATTGCTGAGGTAGAAAACTCTCCGCTCCTGCAGGTGAGCGACCATCAGATATCTGCAACGTACTTGAGCTGATTATATAGAGAGCCTGGGTGCTCCAAGAACGTCTCCTCGCGCCGAGGGTCTTGCACTTTGGCCGCAAGCAGTTGTTCTGGGAGTGTAACGAGTTATGCGCCTCCGAGACATTCCCAGATGGACAACCACCTGGAGGAATCCAAAATGGCACACAGCAGATCCGTGCTAGAATCAGTGCAATGGTGCCTAAGTCGGAATCGATAACGAAAGGACACGAACGAGAAGTACTTGAAATTTGGCGCTCTATATTATTTCTGTACACAAGGTCGAACCTAACCTTCGGAACTGACAAACTACGCGCCTTGGCAGGAATTGTAAAACATATCCAGCCTCTCTTTGGAAACACCTACCGTGTAGGTATTTGGAAGGATAGCATCATACTCCTCCTTGGGTGGTATTGCTTCAGTGGGAGCTTGCGTCGATTGCTACCAAGACCGGTAGAATATCGTGCTCCAACTTGGTCCTGGTCGTCAACAGACAACCCCATCACCTTTTGGCTCCCGTTTCCTCGTTCTGAGACTGTCTTTGACTTGAAAGTATTAGCGTTCGAGACCACTACAATAGGAGACGACACTGCCATGCGTAACGGTAGTGGTTACCTGCTTGTAGAAGGACCGCTCAACTTAGTCACAATTGACAAGAACTGGATGCATTTTATCGTTGACGGGAGACCGATCACCTTAAGTAGAAGTGGCCGTGACGGGCCTTGGCTAGACGAGGACACGGAACTAGCGATGGATCTTTACTGTCTACCTCTCCACCATACCGTTGTGCCCAAAAACAGGGTTGCTGGTGAATACGACGATATGAACTCAGGTTCAGTAGAGGACGGAAACACCTACCTTATTAGCTTTCTGCTACTTAAGCCAAAAGGTGATTATCTTGGTTTTTATACCCGTTGTGGAGTTTGGCGTTCAGAAGGTACGGAGGGGCTGTTGCGTGTTCAAACTGGACGTGAAGCTCCGTGCCAGGAATTCATTGGGCTAGAGAGGGGTCATAGAATTAGGATTTACTAATAGTAGACCGATATTTATTATACTACTTTCCCAAATAGAAACCTCCTTTGTCAGCTAATATAAGTAGTATGCATATCTCTTGTAACCTTGCAAAAGTATCCCTTGGTCCGGTGAGACATTACCAGGCGCTAGCAAGGGGGGTGTGGCTGCACGCAAGCCTCTTGAAGCGTAATAAAACGAGATGAGGCTTGCGTGCAGCCACACCCCCCTTGCTAGCGCTGGACATGTCTCACCGGACGAAGGGATACGGCAACCAGAGGCCGCCATAATTACAGGGCCTTACAGGCTTGTCATGCTTAAATAATAGCACTCAAGCCCTGTAAATATTACTAATAGCGATATTCCTTCAGGCAACTGAGGTCCTAAGCCCCCTTGCTATGCCAGAGCTATGTGGCATTCTTAGGCTTGGCGCCCACCCCTGCCAGTTGCAAGACTTATGGCCGCGTCCTCCGTACCTGATATGTTATGCAGTCACAGCCACGTCCCGTCCCAACCTAGCACTGTTGCCAGAGTAACGAGCAACCTGCAACCTCCAACCTCGACGATCAATTTGTATCGTCACTACCTATTTACGAACTCAACTCGACTTTGAAGATCAATATGCCAGGCGCCCAAGAACACACGGAGGAATCAGCCACAGAAAATAGATCAAACCTTGTCATTGCAGAGAGATCTCCACCCAATTTGCTGTCAGGCGACCCCGCACTATTTGCTACACAGCTGACTTCTTCCAAGAGACCCACAACCCATCGTTGAGGTCCATGTTACTTCCCCGGAAGGGCAGACGCAGAGCTTCAAAATACACAAGAACTTCATATGCTATTACTCCCCCTTCTTCGATGCGGCATTCAATAGTAAATCAGTAGAAGGGGAAAGTCAGGGTCCGGAATTGGACGATACACCTCACGACGTGTTCGGTATATTCGTCAATTGGCTGTACATGCAAACGATCAACATAGAATCCAACCGTGAATGGCCTATCCGTTGCATGCTTCTCGTGAACATCTGGCTGCTGGCTGACAGAGTTATGGTTCCTCGGCTTCAAAAAGAGGCCCTTTGTTTACTGGGCGAGGCTGGGAGGATGAATGGAGAATTTCCGCCATCCCAATACCAACGTATTTACCGGAATACTACACAAGATAGCCCGCTCCGCGCCTGCATTGTCAAAATGTGGCGAGACCTGACTATCTCGAATTCCGAACTATATCCACGAGAATTACTCGTCGATCTTGTCAATAGACTAGGGCCAATAAAGCGTAGGCTGGAAGTAGAACGTTTCTGTGACGCGTTTGCGGCAGTTGATGAGGATTCAAACTTGTTCGAACCGTTCGATATGGACTTTGAACCATTAATCGCGGAGAAAACTCGGGTCAGCTCAGATATGCTTGAGGCACCCCAGGAGGGGAAGACGAAACGAAAGTTGGTCCAGACAGGTTTTACGGAAGAAAACATAAGAGGCTCTATTGCGTGAGGAAACTACAGTTTTCCCATCCTTTGAACGAGTGCTAGGGTGTTGATAGGAATAAAGAGGTACGCTCCATCCAGGCTGTGGATTTTCTTTTGGGCTTCTGATAACGGCGCCGCTGCTTACGAATCTAATACTATTTTTTGAATATCCATGCTCTCGTTCTTCTTTAACGTTTCTTACCTTATTGGGCCATTTGCCCAGTGTACATCGAGTTGCTGTCATGTGGTATTTGTTGTCACTCTCCATGTCTTTCAACCCTTCCTTGAGAACCGTTTTCCTAACACCCTCTTTCCACAATTACCTAATCAAATTTGCAAATCAAGTATAGTTTCTTCAAAGGAGTGAGGATCATCACAGTGTTTTGAGGAAACATATTTGGCATTGGCATGTTGAATTTGTGGACGGACCACCGAGAAGAAATTTGAAGTTGGCAGAGGGCTATATGCCGAGTCCCAGGCAGTTTCCATTTTGAGAATGCAAGCTGAGTTAAAACATTCGAAAACTGAAGAGCCAGCGCGGCGAGTAATGACTCGGATGAGAGAGCGTGGCGGTGCGTTATGCATCTAGTTAGCTTCCCCACTACACCTGCTCTAGCACATTCAACCGGAGGCCGCATAGGTGAAGATGTGCTGTCTTTCACTGCTTTGCTATATAAACTTGGTCAGATATCCTAATTCTTTGAGATTGCATCTACAAAAGGAATGATGGACGAGTACAAGGTCGGCGGAGGCCCGAACCTTCCCAATCCCACGAGTGTCTCATTGTCCTGTGCCAACTCTCTTTTACCCCCTTGATCTGTAAAATATGCCACCTTTTTGCTGCTCCAGGAGCGTACTGCAAACTATGAAGTGATTTCTTGTTGTTAATCCCGATTTTGTTGTCAAAGTCCCGACGAGAGGCTTCTCTATTCAGCTCCACGTCTTCTTCCAAGGGGGGAAAAGCAATTTGAATTGAAATCCAACCGATATCACCGCACGGAAGTAAAAGAGCACTAGAGGGGACAGTGTGCCAGTAAGGACTGCAAAGCAGAGCGATGAAATTGTTTTAGATCAATGATTATGACACGGCAGGTAATTTTATACCCTGGTGCTCACGAAGCGTCAGTCGTCCGTGTCAAAAGTGACAATACCGAAATAAGGGCGCTCCGCAAGAGTTCAGAAACGATAGGCTGAAGTTTCCCACGGCTATAAAAAACGGACCACTTTCCCATTCTCTTCTTTGCAAGACTGATATAAGCGATTTGAACGATTCAAGGGAGTCGGAAATACCACGGGTCCAAAGAGATGATTCTGCCCTAAGCTCAACTTGTCCCTTTCTTTTGAAATAGTTCCAATCCTTCAGAGGCTGGAGTGTGTATACCAGCTGCAAATATGTGTTGTCAAGCCGTACTTTGTTGTCAAGTCGCACTTTGTTGTCAAAATCTCGCTCGTTATTACAATGTCCTTGTTCCAAAGACCGGATATTGGGTCTTCTCCGCTTCACATGTTAACTCTGCACCCAGCCTTGTCGAGGATAATGCAACGAAGTTGAAACATGAAGAGGTCGCAGTGTGGCAGTAACGAGTGTTACTTATACGAAGGCGTGCCGAATTGAAAACTGTCCGTTTCGCTAAGCGAGAGTTTTGAAAATTATTCCCTCACCTTTAAAAAATCGTAATAAAACTCCCTAAAAGTTTAGAACCACGAAACCGTCAAAAAAGATACTTTTGACTTCTTTTCTATTACTTAAAGCTCAATTTAAAGTATTCAGACTTGGTAGTACTACGATGCGTAATTTTCAAAAACTAGAGATCTTAGTATTCCTTGCCTTAGGCGAAAATGGACGGATTTCAATTCGATACACCTTCGTAACGCTCACCTAACCTCAGTCCATAGTACGAGGCTGATCGAGTCTCAACCTTGAAGCGGATGAGTTATTTCGTATTATTCCGTATTTCATCGTTTTTTCCCCCGTTCACTAGCGTATTCTTCTATCAATTGATGCCGCGTATTCTTTGAGCAAAGCTGCATTAAGGAGATTAGTATTTATTGCACCTAACCTATTTACGAGATGAACTCCTTGCCCTTGCTCTTTTGTGAATAAACATCGAGCATATTCACTAACCGCAGCTCCTCTAAGCAAAAAACAAGCGAAGTCGGGACAACATGCCCCGCTTTGCCCACGATATAAACCGCTCTTTTCTTGACTCTAGGTAAAAGAATTATACTCGAAGAAGGATGCCAAATAACCCTTGCGGAACGGCGCGGTCTGTCTTATCCCTAATGAAAGGAGACAATATCCCTAGCCCTGAGCTTTTCTCTTTCTCTGTGAAAGCTTTCGCACCTACACTCATGTCCATTATTACCTTTATTGCAAAGTAGTACTGTCACGCTGGTTAAGCTTGTCAGTGCATTATTTACTATCAAAGTCCCGACGAAATCTCCTTTCCTTATAGCTATGCACTTTAACGAAACGATACCCGTCTCACACTATCTAGTTCAATGAAGTGCTAGTAAGTGCGTAGCGTGACTATGCCTGCAAGTGACTTGAGACACAGCCACAGTGCATCCAGTCGGAGGGCCTCCTTCAAGGTTATTATTATCAAATTCACGTCAAAGGGGCGCGATTTATCGACTTACGGGGGGCTTTTCCTCGGGTAGATATGTCTGGCATGTTACTGTGTAAATGAGGAGGATTGTCTTTCACTAAGTGGTAGATAAACAAAATCAATATACTGATCTATCCCCATAATATAAGCCTCTCACTGTGCTCTTTTGAAAGAAGGCAAGGCAGGGATAAGGGAACTCAGACGCAATATACTAACCTCTGCCCACGCATGAGCCCTTCCACTTGCTCTTTCTAAAGCAGGTAATAATAATAAATGTTAGCTCATTATCCTAATCCTCCCTACGGCATGAACTTCTCACAATGCTCTTTGAGAGGAAGTGAACAATATCGGGAGTCAGCAGTGTATTTCTCACTGCCTACAACATGAATTATTCACTCCCCTCAAAAAAATAAGAAAGGTAAAAGTTAGCAGAACTTGCTACTCTTTCTATAAGGGTTGTACTGCCCTGCTTGCACGCAATAAACTACTTCCCACACGCCAGGTACCCCTCTCCTCGCACGTAATGTACTGCCCTTCTCGTGATATATAAAAGCATCTCCCTACCTCTAGATTCCGTAAATTAAAAGGGAATAGTCACGTCGCATGGCGAAGATTACGTGGCCATTGTCTATAACAATTTACGAAGCAAAGCAAAGTGAGCTAAGAATGCCCCTATTACCTAGAAAGCTAAGATATCCCGACCATTATACGTCTCACCTCTTTGTGTGCCCACCTTCCCATTGTTGTTAATACCCCCTTGTTGTCATTCCCCTCTTTGCTATCAATTCCGATGAAACAAAGAAGCAAACCACACTGTAATCTTTATACCCACTCTAGATTGCAAAGACTGTGATAGAGCACGATAGAACCCGCGATAGAGCTACGTATCTCAATAGTGTTGTGTTGTGTGATAGAGTCGCCGGCCATCGAGGTTTGGTGGGCTGTTGCCCCATCCCATGGCGAAAGGATACGGGTCGATCTCAAGGCAACTGCGGTCCAATTTATCGCCTTGTAATCAACCAAGTTTAGCACCAGCTATAAAGGGTCTTGATTCACCAACGTGAATCACAGCAGTGTAAAGAAAACGAGGAGGTGAGGTGAGTACGAATTGGCTGCCGAGTGGCCTGGGAAGTGTACGCGAGGAAGTATAAGGAATCCCAGTGTGGGCTCCGATAAATTATTGATCGGGATTATCAATTAGTAATCATTATCGGCTAAGCGATTAATAAATGATCAATATTAATAATTATTGTCGATAAAAGTGGGCCCAGCCATTAAACGAGCCCTATTACGGCTTTCTAGTTTAATTATAAACCGATTAGTATTAAGATTAGTATAAAAGTATACTATTATTACTATACTATTAGACTTTTTAACTTTTTATTTAATAGTCTATTATATAATATAGACTAGCTAGTATCTAATCCAGTTATTAATAATTCTATTAATAAAAGTAGGTCTAGCTAGCCCTTAAGCAAGCCCCATTACCTCAATAATTATTAATAAAAGTGGGCCCAGCCAGTTATTAAGCGAGCCCTATTACCTTAATAATTATTAATAAAAGTGGGCCTAGCCATTAAACGAGCCCTATTATGGCTTTCTAGTTTAATTATAAACCAATTAGTATTAAGATTAGTATAAAAGTATACTATTATTACTATACTATTAGATTTTTTAACTTTTTATTTAATAGTCTATTATATAATATAGACTAGCTAGTATCTAATTTAGTTATTAATAATTCTATTAATAAAAGTGGGTCTAGCTAGCCCTTAAGCGAGCCCTATTACCTTAATAATTATTAATAAAAGTGAGTCCAGCTAGCCTTTAAGCAAGCCCTATTACCTTAATAATTATTAATAAAAGTGAGCCTAGCTAGCTATTAAATAAGTTTTATTATATGAATATCTCGCTTTCTAGTTTAATTATAAACTAATTAGTATAAAGATTAGTATAAAAATAAACTATTATAAATATATTATTATACTTTTTATTTAATAGTCTATTATATAATATAGACTAGCCAGTATTTAATATATAATACTAAGATTTATATTACTATTTCTTCTAAAAAAGATTAAAATTTTTATATTTTCTTTTATTCTCTCTTTAATATATAATAGTACTTTATTTTCTATTATTTAAATATAGCTTCTAAATCTGCTTTATTAATTTATTAAGCCTCTACTAATATAAACTCGACTTAATCCAAATCTAATTCTAAATAAAAAGAACTTATAAGAGCTATTTGGGCTTATACTTATTTCAGGTATCTAGATATAGGAGAACTACCTAAATACTATTATTATTTTCCTTATAAAAAGAAAAATCTACTAAATATTTATTTGACTTTAGTCTTTACTAATTAATATAATTATCTCAAGTTAATATATAATATTACTATTAAGAGCGGATTAGAAATTAGTCTACTTTAATTAAAAGTAATTAACTAGCTATAATAGCTTTACTTATAAATAGAGTTATCTGGCCAAATAACTAAAATTAATATATATATCTTTTAATAATATCTTAATTAGGTAGTAATTTATAAAGCTTTAATTTCATTAATTATTATCTATAATCTATCTTTTTAAATAGTTAAATAGCCCGAATTTCATATCTTTTATTAAATATTTAATCCAGAATCTTAGCTCTTTCTTTTTATAACTCACTTTTATATAAGAAAAAAGCTTAGGAAATACTAGATTAGCTCAAAAGATATTATATAATAAAAACTCTAGTCTATAGTTTCAAGTATTTATCTCGCTTTTAATATCTAAACTTTTCTATAAGAATATCTTCTTTTAGGTATTATTATATATTTTATTAAATAATAAAATAAGAATTATATAAAGGCCTTTCTAGCTCTTTATATAATATTAAGTTATTTAGGAGAAAACTAATTTATGGTTTTATAACCTATACTTTAAGACTATAGTATTACTAAATAACTTAGAGCTATTATTAGTAATAATACTAGTATAAATAGTATATTATATTAAGCTATTTAGGCTTATTTACTAAGGGAAGAAGAATTAGAATAAGATACTTTATAATAATAAATTTATTATTTAGGACATATTATTAATCTTTCTATATAAGCCTTTTTATTTTATAATATTTTTATAGATAGAGAATTAGAGGCACTTAATAAGTAAGAGAACTTGGGAGATTTAAAAGCCCTATTAAGTAATAAGAAAAAACAAATAAAATTTCGATTTTTGGGATTATTAAACTAGCTTTATAATATTATTATATATATTTATTACTTTTCTAGTCAAATTACTAGATTTAAAGCTTTTATTAGAAAAATAATTTCTCTTAATAATCGGATATAATAGAATAGCTAGTATATAATATTTAATATTACTCTTTAGTAATATACTTATTTTAATACCTATTATAAGAAATATCTTATAGATCTAAAATTAGATTACCTTAGTTCAGAAGATTAGGGAAGGCTTTGGATAATTTCTATCTTTCTTAAACTATTCTATAAAGCTATTCTTAAGACTTAAAAAGATACTATAATTATTAATTAGGTGCTTTTTATAATAAATATTTTAATTCGAATATTTAATAAATTACTAATAAGTAATAATTTTTATACTAATCTTTATACTAATCTTTATACTAATCTTTATACTAATCTTTATACTAATCTTTATACTAATCTTTATTACTTGAATTAATAATACTAATTATAGTATAATAGAATATATATATAAATAATAAAGACTTTTATATTTGAATCTAAAAAGAATAAAAAATCTTTAATATATATTATTATAAGTCTAATAATATACCTCTTTATACTACTACTTTTATACTTTATTTGAATTACTATATAAAGTATATTAGGGCTAATTAGGAGAAAAGATAGATTTAGCCTACCTTAACTAAAGTCAAAAAGCTTTAGAAGAAATATTAAAATTAGATATTTGCCTCTAATAATTTAGTACTAGTTAAGGAAATTAAATAGCTAATAGAGAAAGAACTAGATAATTTTAATAAGATTATTCAGATATTAGGGGAATATATATAGCCAATAAGTTAAGATAAATATAAGAATTATTATTAGAAGAAGCCATATAATATTAGGGACTTATTTATATTTTAATAGTAGTATTAAAATATATAAAGAAGGTATTAGCTAAAGCTCTTACTTATAATAATTAATATTCTCTTAATTCTAGTAATAAATACTAAAGTAAAGTAAATCTTTTTAGGTACTTACTATATAGTATTATGAAATAGAATTTAAATAATAGCTAAGACTTTAGAGATAATAGAATATTTAAAGTATTAGAAAAGAAATAGGATTTTAAGTATTTTTATTAATACTAGTAAGAAGTAATAAGATTAGTATAAAAATTAGTATAATTGCAATTATTTTCTTTATAATTTATAATTCCTAGTATCTTAAAGATATAGTATCTAGCTAACTACTACTTTTACTAAAGAAGTTTCTTAAATATTATTAAATAGCTATAGTATTTTCTATAACCTATAACTCAGAGTTAGATAGGAAAACATATTAGTATAAGCTATTCTTTAGCTTCTTTCTAGTATATACTAGTAATATTACTACTTTATAGCCTTTTCGAGATTTAGTAAAGAAATAAAAGCTAGTAGTATTTAATTTAGTCTCGGATTCTGGCTACTAAATAATAGAACCAGGAAAGTTAACCTATTTATTATCTCCCTATATCTAACTAGTCAAGTTTCTCTAAATAGCCTTTTTGCCTGGTATAAAGAATTTAGTAGGACTAATAAGTATAATATAGTTATTATATAATAATTAGTAATTAATATAAAGATAAGTAAAATCCATACTTACTATATAATAATCTAATCTTATAGAATAAGAATCTTTTCTTCTTTTATTAAGTTTCCTATTATATTATAAACTTAATATATTTATATTTCTATTTTAATTAGTTTTATACTAATCTTTATACTAATCCAAAAAAAAATTATATATCTTGGCTAAAGCTCTTTATATACTATTAGCTTTTTCTTTTATTTTATTCTCTAAAACTCGCTTAATCTCTTTCTCTTAATTAAGCTTTTCTTTAGTTTTTTATATCTCTTTAAACTATATATTATTCTCGGAATTATATTTAATATCTTCTTATACCAGGTTACTATTATCCCAAGCTATATATAAGCTATTATACTTACTATAGCCAAGTAATTATTTAACTACTTTCTAATTCTTTCCTTATTATTCTCTAAAGCCAGATTAGTATAAAGATTAGTATAGGAATATTCTAAAAATACTTCCTTAATTTAATACTTATAGTAGATTCCTATATTATTTCCTACTATTTTAATAATAAAGTACTTTTATATACTATTGAGCTTATTATTTTATATTTTACTATTATAATTATACCTTAATTTATTACCTTTACTTTCTTAATCTTAGTATAAATAGGGTCTTTTATAAGAGCTTTATTATACTTATATACTTTTATAGTATTTGGGTTTTAAGATAGATCCATTAGTACTTTTCTCTTATAAGTAGTAGTATAAACAGATCCGATAAAAGAGGCTAGTTAAGATACCATATTAATATAACTATTATCCTATAATATTATAATTAGTATAAAAATTAATATAATATAAGTATAGATTTACTTTAGGCTCTAGGGATAATTTAATAATAATTAGTAATATTTTATAATTATTAATATATTTAGTATACTAATTATAGTCTATTATTATAGAATATATTATAAGAATAATCTATATAGAGATTAGTAAATTAATTAGTATATTAGAATACTAACTTATAGGTTATAGTATAGAGTTATATAATAGTATAGTTAAGTAATTAAAAAGAGATTAAAAGATAAGTAAGATAAAGTAAAATAAAATTAACTTTATAATATAAAATAATTCACTTTTAAGATATATGAAAATTTTTTTAAGCTATTACCTTACTCTTTCCTATTACTTTACCTTAGCTAATATCTTTCTTTTAATTATACTATTTTAATTCCTTAATTAATCCCTTAATTAACTCCTTTTATAGTATATTTCTTAATTTATATTAATTACTATACTAATTAAGATATAGTAATTATAATCTCTAGTTAATTATTTAATTATAGTATAAACTAAGTAAATTAATAGCAAGTATATTATTTCTAGAAAGGCTTTTATAGGCAAGGCTCTAAGAAAGATATTTAGTAGAAAAGGCTATATTCCTGCTATTATATAAAAGAAAAGAAAATATAGGTTTAGACCTAGTAATTAGTTAATTAGTAAAAATATTAGTATATCTACTAACTGGATTTATAGCTAAGGCCCTTTAAGAAATTAAAAAATATTAGAGAAGTACTAATTTATTAATTCCAAAAGTACTATTTTATTAATTAGTAAAGGAGATTTTGGCTTAGGAAAATAGATAAAATATATATATTTAAGCTTTGGCTTTATATACTTTATAAGAGTCTATAGAGGCGCTTCTTATTATAGAGTTTGAGTATAAGTTATTTTTTTTTAATTATACTAATTTTTATACTAATCTAATTCTAGTAATAAACCTTATAGCTATTTATATAAAGCGGGTTATTATCCAGAAAAAGAATATAAAGCTAGTCTAATAAATGAGATTAGGAATAATGAGTATTAGTAAGGTTATTAAACGTCTTATAGTAGTACTATAGGGTAGTTAGTTTATTTGGGTTACTAGTAAAGTAACCAGGTTAGGTATTAGGGAATTAACCTTTATATCTAAGGCAAAGCAGTTAGCTAGCTATTAGATTAATAAAGCAATAACTCAAATTATTACTTTTTTAATATATCTCAAATTAGTTATATTCTTTAAAGAACTAGTTAAAGATTAATTAATTAATTAATTAATTAATTAGAACAGAGAGCAGGAGGGGCAGATTCTGCCGGGCCCCTTACCGCCTAGAACGATAATTATCGTCAATTATCAATAATTATCGATTATTGACAAATTAGCGCGATTATCTAATTATCGCTTATCGAGCTTATCGGAGCCCACACTGAGGAATCCTCGTCCCCTTTTCTCAGGAACTCAAGTTAATATTACCTTTGTAGGACACCTTGGAAGAAAGATAGCAGATGCTTGCAAAGAAGAGTCATGACCCTCCTCGCTCCCCCTTTATTCACTTCTCTTTTCTGCTCTGTCTGTTCTTGGCCTATGAAACGACGGCGGGCAAAGCCGAACTCACACCTCCTCGTGGTGCCTGCCGGGGACTCTGTATAGTTTACTCTATACAGATAGCAAAGATCTGCTGTAAGCTTAGCTTGCACGATGATCAGAGTCGCAATCGACGTTGCGCGAACCTCTCGAATTCAAAGAAGCCACCGTGGCCATTTCTCTTACCTACCGCGAACTTAACCACGACTCGAAATACGACCTAATCGACTGTATCGGCATATTGCCTTACGACAATACGCACCTTCCCCTAGCTAGGTCTCTATTGCCTATACCTGCGACGATATTTATACCCCGACCGGCCACGAAGCCACGAAGGAGGATTAAGGGCGAGGATATATGCGTTTTAGAGGGGTGGAGGGGGCTATTATACGCTGAGGGGGTGACTCTATGTCTAAGTTCATAAGAGAGGGGGATACTGTATGGAGGGAAGGGGAAGGGAGAGAGGGAGGGGAGAGTAGAGGTTAAGGGGGCAATTTTGGACTTGCGAGGGCTCTTTGCATACGTCGCTTACTGCCAAAGGAAAGGGTCGAGAATACTATTATTGAGCCTGTCTAGGGGACTTTAGATTTCGTTCGAGCGACCTGGGGCTTGGTTCTAAAGGCCTGGATACCTCTCTTTGGTAGCATATATGGAATCTGGTAGCCACCCTAACCGGCGAGGGAGGTTCACAGTCACAAGCTACGGCATTTCCGGAGGCCAGAAGATGCAAAGGGCTGATTTATCGGATTGAATTGCTTTCTGGGGTATATAAGGGCACTGTAACACCGCGGGATTAGGGACCCGGGGCTACTTAATAGAGGATGTCGTTTTCCCCTTGTGGTTTTGGCCATTCTATTAAGTAGGACTTTATTTTAAATCCTTAGCTTAGCACGTCCTCATACCCTTCGGGAGGTTAGGAGTACTTTGCCTTTCTGGCTACTCCCCCGGACGTAAATAACTATCATTATCATCATCATCATCGCCTATGAAACGACGATTACCACGAGCGGAGTGCGTTGGGTCACCTCTGCTCTGCTCTGCTCTGCTCTGCTCTGCTAATATCCCGATGTGCAGAAGGAAAGACATATATCCCACTTTGGTATAATGTAGGATTAATCTGGATTTAGTTAGGAGGCTAATACACAAGTCGTAGTTGACGCTGTATTAACGCGTGAACAGGTATATCTCAGCTCATACAGTAAAGAATTTAGTATACCCGTAGTAGTCCCTAAGCCGGATTCTCAATACGATATTGGCATTTTGATAGTTGGCCTGGGGAAAGAGTGAGAATCCTTTGTCTAGAGAGCATAATAGAGCTTATTGTTCGAAAAAATTGTTCGAAAGACGAGTATAATAATAGCAAGAAGGGGCGAGTTGAGGGAGGCGGGGTTTCCTTTCCTTGCGCGAGATGCAAGAGAAGCTGCTGCGCGGGCACTAATACTCCGTGGCCAAAACGGCACCGCGATAAAGAAAAAGAGTACACCTGGGCATATACTTGCTCCCCCCACCCCCCTTTATTGCATGTGAAGATTCATGTCTATATATATGAGCCGCATAGGAAAAGTATTGTCAATTTCTGTCTTGCTGTCATTCTCCCCCTGCTGTCAAATATCTGAGGAGAATCCACCCCGTTAACATCTTAAGAGTGTGCGACAACCTTCTGTAAACAGTACTCAGGTTGCCCGTCCTCTCGATGACACTATAATAGCTACCTATATCGTTCACCTCAATGGCTAATCCTATGGTGATAGAAGGTGTCATCGGAATCTGCAAGCTAGCGCTCTGCTTCCCCGGCGACGGTTACGATTTATCGACTTGCGATCGGCGTTATTTCGGCTTAGAGAGATCTTTTGTGAACATGTTGGTGTAAGGTTGTAGTGAAGAGGGATGAGGAACAGGTGAAAGAAAGAAGGGATATACCGCGCTTGATTGTACTGTACCTGAGAAGAGAACAATGGGGATAAGAGTGGAATGGGACATTGTAGTAAGGAGACCGGAGTGTGGAGAAGACAAGAGTCTTGCGTTGATGCTAAGACTGTGGTAATGAAATAAGAGAAGGTAAGAAGGGGTGGTGTGCTGAATTTGATTGCGCATCTAATCGAAGAACAGTGTATGCTAACTTGCCAGGTTGCAGTTGGTAAAATGCACCTTGAGGTTGAGGTGGTTGTACTAAAGCTTGCAGGCAGAACGGGCTTGAGGATGAGGTAAGTAGGTGTACAGATTGCAGCTAGTTGAGCGAGTATCGGGGACGAAGTGGTTTTCACAAAGCCCGGCGGCTAAACGCACCTTGTCGCCCAAGAGGTTGTACACAAAAGATCCAAAACAGAACAAAGCGCGAGGAAGCGACCGCAGTCCCAATACCGTCAGTCCAACTGTCGCCGGAAGCCTGGCAGCAACTCGACTTGCTCCTCGCCGCGAGACCGGCCAGATAGCCCCTGGACAGCACACCGCATATCTCGACCTGGAGCTCGATGTCATTAGCCTATCCCATCCCAAATCAGCGTCAGCGAGCCCGCTCTCGAAGATTCGTCATCTCCGCGAGAGATGCCAGGCCCTGTCGAAGAACGAAAGCTTCAGGAGGAGCTAGAGGCTGATCGGCTCGGAGCCAGACGATCGATCGATCGCTTCGCTGCCTCCGAAATACATACACTGGGCACCGACAAGGTTTCGAGCAGCGATTTCTTCTCCTGTTGTTTGGATAGCCTTCGTTGTCGGATTCCCTCGGCATCTTGCTGGGCATCCTTGAGTTCCTCGGCGATTGCAGTGTTTGATGATTGAGTCTGGGTCGGCTCGTGATCGGATCCAGATGAAGAGTTGAGTGTGCTTGTGTTGGAGGGAGGGAGGGTTGGATCGATCGATTTCTGGGTTGAGATTGGATGTTCGAGGGTTGCTGGAGTGCCTGCTCCTGCAAGCCTGGTGTTGGCTGGCTTCTGCTCTTGCACTGGAAGGGATCCTACTCGGGTTTGGTCGGTTCGTCGAGGCTGTGGACGTGAGGCGTAACAGGTAACACCTGTTCGTAAGTGATGTCATCGAGGCGAGGATGATGATAATGGTGGTAGCTTAGACCGTATGTTGGTAGTCTAAGTAGCGGGGTTTGGCAGCTGGATTCGGAGCGAGGGAGGAGGACCGGAAGGTCTTGCCGCTGGCTGCTAAGCCAACTATCGCATGCATCTAGCTCAAACTTGGATCGGTAACGGCAACGATGGGAAGAACTCGCTATACAGCGCGAGCTAACACCATGAAGCTTGATTGTATCCGAGGCTGCTGTTGGTTAAACGTCCTACTTTAGCTGGTACTGTACTTTATTGAGCTTGTCGCGTGAGGTAAGGTGCTGTACACTCCTTCCTTCCTTCCCCTCCCTCCCAACTTCCCAAGGATCCCGAATATCCTCCACAAACACCACACAGAAAGCGCCACTCCAACCATTCATCTTCCCCAAGCCCCTGCTCATTCTGGTCCTCTTCAGCACTGGTGTCATCCATGTCTCAAGCATGAGTAGCAAATTCACGGCGGTGGCCGCAGGGGTAGGGGGGCCATGTCATGTCTCTGTGGCAGCTGCGCGGCTGGATTTCGAGATGTAGAGGTGGAGGTGGAGGTACCTTTGGTGGAGGAGTGGATCTTCGATTGTGCTCTGCTCCGGCCTGACAGGGAAGAGGGGAGTGTTTATTAGTAGACTGCAGAAGAGTATGTGTGTGGGAGTTGATTGAATCTCGGAGACAAGGTGGAGGACAGACAATGTTGATGGAAGAAGGCGGCGACGGTGGTGAGGAAGTGGCAGGCAGGTATGCTCCACCTCCACCTCCACCCCAACTAAGAGGTCCCGTCAGACTTGAGTGCAATAAAAGAAAAGAGAAGAGTGCGAAACTCTTTCCGGTCCCCTGACTGAGAGGATATCCCGTACAGGGACGGAACATTGCCGCCGACAAAAACGAAAGAGGAGCAGGGAACACTGATAGCTGTCTGTGCCTCACTCGAGAGCATGCCTAGTTGTCCCACGACCGGGTCTGCTCCAAAAGCCGCCATCAAGGAAAAGAGGGCCGAGGGGCGAATTATCTCCATTCCTCTACTCTTTTCTCATCTCGTCTCATCACGTCTTTTGGTCTTTTCCTCGTGTCTCATCATCCATTCCATTCCATTCCATTCCATTCCATTCCATGCCACCAAAGCAGCCCTTCGAAAGCAGACTATCCAATCCACCTCTCCGTTCCTCATTCACCCATCCACCCCAATCCTCCCCCAAGCCCGGTGCTCGCAAGGTCGAACTTTTCTCAGATGCTCGAAAAGCGCGTAAACTCGCAGGCTCACAAGTCGTGGGGCTCGTGAACTCGTAGGCTCTCCAGCTCGCCCAAATGCAATGCACCATCATCAGATAGAAAGAAATGCAAGGAAACCACATTCCAGTTCTCACCAGAAATACAAAAGTAAATGCTCGCTCCGCATCATTGCCTGCCAGACTGTTGCTCGTCACCCCTTTTCATCCTCTTTGCCAGTCCTCGTCCCAATCAACCCAACGTCACCGAGCTTGAGGTGACTGCATGTTACACATTCAACGCAGCAAGCTTCGCCGTCACACTCGCCAATACGTCAGGGTCAGGTGCAGGCTCGACCTTCGCTGGCGCCGCTCGAGGACAAGACTCGCACATTAGATGCTTGCAGCGTACGCACTCAGGTGGCGCTGCACTAGGAGCTGACTTCCCTTCTTCCGAGTCTGGGTGCGGGATGGGTGGGAAGACCTTGCTGCACCTGTGGCAAGCGTACTTCACCGGCTTGGAGGTGTCGTCCGAGTAGACGTCGCCGGGGTAGCCGTCGGGGAATTTCTTCTTCTTCGCACTGAAGCGTGTTAATAATATGAAAAGGGGGTAACGGGAGGACAGAACTTACGGATCTCGTGGACAGTCGGTGCAGCGGGCGTGGCTGCAGGATGCACAGGTCTTTGAGCCTGTTACGTAGAGGCTCTCGCACTTACAGCAGGTTCGACGGACTCTCTGCCGTGGTACCTTCCGAACCAGAGGCTGGCCGTTTGGCTTGGGGTTGGGCATGGTCAATGGGGGGTCCTTGGTCAATCCGAACCAGGGCTCTGCTTCTATGATATCACCCTTGGGTGCAACCACGTCCTTCGACTTGCCCTTGCCCTCTGGCTTCTTGATCGGGTATCGTGGACACTTTGTGCATCTTACATGACCACATTCAACGCAAGTCTTGCTTCCTCCATATGTCGTCTGGCACTTATGACAGGTCCTATGAATACGCATTCGTACGGACTTCTCGATGCGCTGTACCTCCTTGTCTGCTTTGGTCGAGAGTGGCTCGATGGTAATGGCGAATCGTTCAGCCAGCTTCTTGTTCCGCTCTGCTTCAATCTCTGAACGCATCATTTTCTTTGGTTCTTCGGCGACTTTGACCGCAGGCTCAGCAATGACGGGTTCAGATATTGGTTCGCTGGAGGGGTTAGTAGAGACTAAGTCGTGGTTGTTGTGCATACCTTGGGCCAGAAACAGACTTCGACCTGCCAGAGAATGACAACCTCTTGGAGCCATCACCTCTCTTCAATACAGTCTTCATCCTCGTCAACAACTTGTTTACTCCCTTCTCCTTCTTCTCCGCCGGACCATCGTTCGCTGGTGTACTCATGGCTGCGATGGTATATTAAAATTACTGGTAACGTATGGTCGTAATGATGCTGACAATTGGCAATGATATCCAGTCACTGAAAAAATGATTCGTCGTGGTTATTACCGCTCCATGAAGTTCCAATGTTGTGTTTGCTTCTTTCAAATCCAACTTTTTCAGGCTTCGACCCAGCGTTCAGCCTCTGCGGTGAACGATCTGCTCCGGGATATATATCGCTCGCTGGAATTATAGATAGCGATGCAATATCGATGTGGTGTCGGGTGTTTGATGTTGAGATGTGTGCAATGCTCAGAAGGTCGTTGACCGCATGGGGGCGGTGCTGCGTGATGGCTGGTTGATTTCCAGACGGAGGGCGCTGGAGATTTGTGTCGCCTGGGAATCCTGTGCTCTGGTCCTGGGATGGTCCTGGGGTTGCTCGGGTCGCTGGAGAGTGGATGGATGGGTTGATGGATTTTTTTTGATTGGGGATCCGCGGTAGCGAGCGAGCGAACGAGAGGGCGTGGGCGTGGGCGTGGGAGACAGGCCACCGTTGGAACGCGGGCGGCGGAGGGAGAATGTTGGGTGCGACGATCTGGTCCAGGCGAGCCAGTGCGGGAGGTGAGGTGCGGTGTAGTGCGGTGAGGGGCGAGAAGAGAAGAGGAGCGCACAATTAATTTTGTTACACGTTCGACACTGACAGCGAAGCAGTGACAAACGGCGAAATGCGTGCGCTGCACTGCGATACGGAGGATGGAGGAGTAAGTGAGTGGGTGAGTGGGTGAGTGGGTGAGTGGGTGAGTGGGTGAGTGAGGAGGGAGGAGGGAGGAGGGACGGAGGGAGGGGGATGAGGGAGAGAAGAAGGACGAGAGAAGATTGGACGGGGGCAGAGAAGAGGCGTGCGCGCGGGCCAGCACTGGCAGTGGCATGGCATGGCATGGCATGGCACTGGGAGTGGCAGCGGGGGAAGAGTTCCCAGAAAAGTGTCCACCACCGCAAGCGAACCGAAATCGAACGCGAACTCGCTGCCGGTGCAGCGCAGGGAGCAGGGAGCAGGCAGGGCAGGGCAGGGCAGGGCGTGGGGATGGGGACGGGGATGGGGACAGCCGGAGCAAACGGCTGCAAGGCCAGCCAGGACTGGGACCGAATTTGCTGCAACTGCACCGCGTCAGAAGGAATGGCGGTGCACGGCAAAAACGCAATCAACAAGCAAGGCCCCAGCAGCACCAGCACCACGTTCCGGGAGTGAGGATACCGAGCTGATGCACAAGCGGCACAAAGATGCTGTGTTGTGGCCCGACGATATCGCTGGGTCAGGTGGAGGGTTTTTTGGCAGTTGGGCTGGATGCTGGGCGGTGGAGTAAGTACGGAGTCAATCTACTTACTGTACTGCAAAGTGGGAGAGCGCAAGGCAAACGCCAACGCCTGCAAGAACAGCAACCAAGCAACGTTGACTGGCTCGCGTGGCCGGGACGAGGGTGCGCGTGGGCGGCTTGGGTGGGAGAATGCGCCGGGACGCAAGGGAGACCTCAAGATGTGAAGCAGGAGGAAGGGGAGGAGGGGAAATTCAATCTCCTTGCATTGCTTGCAAGTTGCAAGACACGCTTCACCGACGGCACCACACTGCAAGCACAACGCCACTCTTCACTTCCACCACGTCCCAACTCCATGCCTAACGCCTCACGCCTCACACCTCACACCTCACACCCCACACCGCCGCACGCCTCGTCTCCTCCACCTCCCACGCTTCAATGCTGCCTCAAATCACACCCAAGACTCTCCCCGTGGCAGAACCTCCTCCCAGCGCGCGCCAAAGTGCTGCTGCTGCTGCTGCTTCTGCTGCTGCTTCTGCTCCTCGTCACTATTCGAAGTTACATCTGCCCGCTCTCAGTGAATCAGCCGACTGTTCCTTCGGTTCGTGAGACTTCCAAAGATCCACTCTCCCTTCTCGCCGCAGCGCATTCGTCGAATCGTCTTTTCCCTTGTTCCCTACCCTGGTCCTGGCCCTCCGTACCAGTGTCCATTATCCAACATCCACCCCATCTGACCCACGACCCGGGTCAAAAGACTGGACCCCCTCCCCCCTCCCCCCCAACTAGCAAACGAGCTCCGGCCCTGTCGGCGGCGAAAGCTACGACCACCAATTCGTCCCCCCATGATCTCCGACCAGCATTGCTCTCTCTCGCTTGGGACTCTTCACCCTGCGAGCTTTTCTGCCCCATAAAACTCCCGCGGTTCTCCATGCGCTGCTGTCAGACGTCCGGCCCTTTCCAGGTCTCACACAGCTGCAAGAGCTGGGACTGGGAGCGTGCGGTGCGCTGTCCCGACTCCCGCGAAACAGTTTCCTCGCCGTCGCTGGAACGCGGCCTGATTGCTGCATTTCGGCCGGGATGCACCATCCAATATTTATCCTCACTTTCCCCCTCCAGCGCTAGCGCGGCGCAGAAGCGGAAGGTGTTCGAAGGAACCACTTCCCCCTTCTGCGTTCTGCCGGTGTCTTGAAGGGGTCGGGTGCCTCCGTTTGTGATCGATCGCATGGCACATATGAATGCCGCATTACAGTATTGTGGGATCAAGGCAAGAACTTGATTTCTTACTGTATTCCGCGTGCAACAGCCTGATTACAGATGGCGCGGTTGCATCTCCGTCCCACCACCAAGAGAGGGAGGGGTTGCGGCCCCCAACATCCAGCATCCAGCATCCAGCATCAACATCAAGCATCAAGCATCAAGTAAACCAGCGCAGATCCCACTGGGATAAACCCGCCGGACACCCCACCCCTCATTGACCCAACAACACCCTCGCACAGCAGCAAATGCACGGCGCTCGAGAGAGGAGGGAAGTGCAACAGACGGTCTCACAATGAACTCATTGACGTGTGCCTTTGCGCCTCTCGTCGCAGCTGGAATGTTCCGTCCACGAGCACGATCGTACTTCCACCAACGAGATCGCGACCTTTGGTTTATCCTCACCTCCACATGTAACTTTGACGCGCGGGAGCCTGCGACACGAGCCAAGCAGAGCCGTCCCCAATCTTCGGTTCGCTCTTCGAGACATCGAAAGCCCGGGCCGAACTCTGAAGAAGCCAATTGCTGCGGTGACGCCCCTCGTTCATGGTCCGTCCCAGGTGGGCTCACTTCAATTCCGATGTCCGATGTCAAGACGTGAAGTCACAGTTGCACTCGGCGCACAACCCGAACTCTGGCTCTGCCTCGGGAGAAATGTGACGCTGTGGAAACTGCAACACTTCCCTGTGCTGAATCTCGAATTCGGGTTGTCTCGATGGTCCTGGAGCTCTTCGGGCGGCTTCACCGTCCCACGGTAACCATCTCTTGGAAGAGGTATGAGATGCTGTTGAAGAACTTCTCATCCAAATAAACAGACTTCACCGCAAGTCTCTCTCGTCTGGTCAAAACGACAAAAAACCCCCGATTCGTCACCATTTCAGCCGTCGCACAGCAGTGACCCCGAAAAACCCAGGTCCCAGCAGCACGGCCAGATCATGCTTCCCACTTCCCGCCGATTTAATGCCTGCTTGCCATCACTTGCAACAGATGTGCTCGGGGGCTCAGGATGTCAGCTTCCAGGCGAAAGTCCGGGTCTCTCCCAATTGGCAGATTTCCTACTTGGGACTACCGGGGGTTTGCCGCCGATGAATGTAGCACTGTCTGAATTGGGTGCAGCCGCGAAAGCACCCGAAGCAGACGACCGAGATTCGAATCCGGAACGACACACGATTCTCAGCCAGTTCAGCCACGCGATTCTCCCCCAACTCGTCCTCCAAAAAAATTCTCCTCCTCTCTGGAAATCTCCGAAAGAAGTAAAACTTCCCTATCTGCCTCAGTCTGACTTGTCGACTTCACGGTACAGTATCTTCCATGTCAACTTCAAAGTCTGAATCCCCCACTTTCTCCTCGCCAACCCACAAATCATCCCAATTTGCGCGGCTCCGTCTTTCAAAACCCAAGCGCGAAATACCCATGTGCATTTTCCCGCCCATAGCCAGTAACAACGCCTCGCCTCCTCCTTCCTCCAGCCTGCGCCACTCGATAAAGAGAAGATAGGCCCGATACCGATGTTGGCCTGTCCCTGCCCCTACGCGATTGGAAAAGCTACCAAGTACAGTACCCTATATCGGCTTCCTCCCTGCAAATATCTGACCCCGAGACTCGGAACCGCACCTTCACAGAACCCGGCGCCGGGACCCCGAAGACGGCAAATGCTGAGTGAGGATGACAAATGCGAAGGAGGGGTGATGCTGACTTGGGATGCGGCCCGGTGCGCGTTCACCGTGCGAGCGTCAGCACGTTCGTTTTAGTTTCACGAAAGGCCTCCACGGCCCCGTGTAGATGGAAACGAGTAAACAGACCGAGATTAGGCCTGCATTATTTTTGTTTGAAGCTTCAATGTTCAAACGGAGAATCGGGGAAAGGTGGGGAGCTCGCCAAGGTCTTGGCGGGAAAGCATCAAGCACTTGTGGCTGCGGGGCAAATGTCGAGCCGACCCGAAATGGGTGGGGCGTCGTTGCAACAGCGTGGACGCGATATCTCCTGAATCTTTTGCGAAGGCGTTGCGATGTGGAGATCAAACGAGGAGAAATACCGCGCCTTGCGCAGTTTCAATCAAATTCAGAGGGCAAGTGAGAAGGCAAACGAGGAGGAACCTCCAGGCTGATTCTCGGGAATCGAGGGTGAGAAGGGTGATGGATGGAGTGGAATGCCACCGCGAAAGCGGGGGACATTTGAGACGGCTTTGGGCTCCCAGAATGCGATCGAAACGACGTCGTGGAGGTCTCGACTCTAGCATCCGTGGAAAGGAAGCTGGCATGAAGGTTCACCAGGTTGGATCCCAACTCGAGTCTCTGCACTCAGTCCGAATACCACCAACATCCTGGGGAATGGAGACGATTTCCCGCAGTGTCTGGGGCAAGGGTTCAAACTTGGACGACGAGTGCTTCTTTCACTTCATACCGCTGCTCCATTCTCATTCTCTCTGCAGCAGCCGTAACGTCAATCTAAAGTCAAAGCCTAGACTTTCGGTGCTTCTTTTTCTTTTTCTCCGAGCTTGGACGCGCAAAACAAATCCCAGATTCCCAGTGGTTTGGAGGCGAGATTTTGCTTCTTCTCTTGTTTGCTTTTAATTGTTATCAGATGAGGTTTCATAGTCTAGATTTCAGTCGTCACACGATACTGAGACCACCCAGCTCCAAATCCCAGAAACCTGGAGACGAGATCTATCCTTTCTTCTTCTCCTTTCTTTTCTTTTCCTTCATGGCAGGACATCGTCGCTGCATTGCGTCCGGAATGCAACAAAGTGGACGCACTTGCAGCACGATAATGAGACGTTGGCAAGGACCAGGCCGCGATTCCACATTTATCCATTCCGTTTTGCCTCTTCTTTCACCGCTACAACACCGTCGTCGCCATCATCTCATCTCGAAGCGCATCTGATACATCGTATTTGCAGTATGGAATGAATCTCTCTCCAAGCATGCTCCTACCTCCCTCCATCTTCTCGTCATGGTCTAGGCTTTCCTTCCGTCTTTCTTCTCACCGTCATCGTCCCGCTAACTCGGCACTTCAATACCCCCCTTCCCCTTCCCCTTCCCCCCCCACCCCCCACGCCTCTCCTCCCTACTCCATTAATTCTACGCGAGTTCTTCTCCCCCCAATCCCCAAATCTTCCATAAATCTCCGCCCCGGGTTTCCCTACCCCGCAGGGCTCAATCGATGGTCCAAGAGCCCTCCCCCGCAAGGTTTCCAGGGACCCCCTTCCTCCCTTTCTCTCCTCTTTCCTTTTCCCACCCCTTGCCCCTCTAAACATCAATGGGAACGCGACCTTGTGAATCACTGTATCCTTAACCTTCGGTCCGTCCAACGTCGGATCTTGTGTGTATTTTATGGGGCTTTGCTGCGTTCCTGCTGCTGTCGGTGCTGGTAAATTACTGGTGTGCTGTGCTGGTCCGGATGCTGTAGGGCTTCGCAAACGCTGCTACATCCAGCGTGTCCCGGTTTCCGCTCCGTCGAGCCGATGAGGTTTCTCTTGGAGGCGCTTTGGTGGGGGATTGAGGATTGAGGGTTGATAGGGATTAGGTGAGGGGGGGAGGGGAGAGGAGAGGGTCGTATTCGTGTTCCTCGGCAGCGGAAGGGATACTCTACGTTGGTTTTTTGCACGGCTGAGTCGGTGTTGGAAATGCCAGGGCGGCGATGGGTCTGGACTTAGGGTTTTGGAGGCGGGGGTAGGTAGCGTGCAAGGAGTATTTACTCGGGAGTAAGATGGGTACCTACAGTAAGTACTCTTGCTCTGGTGGGCTTTTTCATTTAGGAGTTCGAAAATCAAAATCGAATCTGAGAAAGGGCCTCCTTTTCCCCCCCCTCTCTCTTTTGCAACTCTGAGCAAAGGCGAAATATGCCAGATGTCTACTATCAATTTTTCCCCATTTCAACAAGCTAGCTGCTCCGCAATCTCAGATTCTGGCTCCCCGAGACAACTAACTCTCCCAACTCCTTGTTTGCATTGTTTGCACCCTGTCTTTTCCGTAAGGAGGCACTACTACTGTAGGAAACGAGACGACTAGCTCTAGAGCGGGGTATGCATGAATACCGAACCACGACGCTTGGGTCCTTCGACTATTTCTCTTCCAAGACATTTTCTTTACGGTTTTCCTCTCTTTGGCTTACGTTTATTTACTCGAAGTGGGGAAAGACTGGTTCTTTCTTCTCTAGCCCCTCTTTATACTTCTTTGAGTTCATCAGTTTATTAGTATCGGGGATCACACGTTATTTTCCTGCATCGCCTCTGGGATTCGATGATCGGGTGTCCTTTTTAGGAGATGTGAGAGGTCGAAGCTGAAGTCCTGGTTCTCTCTTTTACATATTGCATTCTCTTGTTTGTGTATGTGTCCATGCCTGGACTGGAGCGAGTGGAGACAGATACTTAAATAGTTTAAGAACAAATAGTCCTATTTCCCTCCAAGATCCACTTTGTAGCTTCGAGACATCATCTCAGTCCTTTAAATATCATCTTTCTGCATTGCCTATCGCTATATACACTTCCAACACCGGCTCCGGCTCTTGTCAAACAGTCCGAGCTCTACCATGTGGGAGAGTGAAGTTTTATACACTTTCTAGAAGTGGGTAAGGTTCATGGGCGTTCGTTTTCCTGATATCAGAGTACAGAGAGCGGAGGACCGGGTTTCTTGCCTCTTCCATCCGGTGTTTGCAGTTCAGAGGTGACAGCAGATATGGAGGGAGAGCTGGAAAAGAAGATATTCTGCAGAAACAACGCGCGTGCTCGTTATCCTTGTAAATTATTTGAGTAACGAGGTCGGGGTCTAGGTTTCGTGGCTGGCTCCAGGAAGAGCGCTTTTTAACCCTGGACCTCTATTCGCATCTCCCCTGTGTCGTTTCCGTTGATGTTGATGGTTGCTGTAGAGAGTCAGCCACGATCGATCAAGATATATCTATCTACCCTTGGGCAAGGACATCTGCCTCTTGTTTCCAATCCCAGAAGCTCCTCCTTCTAATGCACTTCCTTCTATGCACTCACTGCTTATACCACACTTCTCCTAAAGCAAAACAAACTCCCTGCTCTCGCGAAACGCCTCGAGAGCTTTTCTCGTCCCGGCCCTCGGTAATACAACATCAAAACGGTTACAGAGGGAGAATGCTGAAGGATAACTAGGGAGCAAAGATTTCCTTGACGCGAAATTCCAATGAGCTTATGGATTTAGCGAGTCTTCTCGAAGGGGAGACATTCCCAACAAAGCCCGATACATTCTTTTACACGACATGGGTCGGTGGGAGAGGCGGGCGCGGGGTACTATGGGGATTGACAGCAAAGCTTTTCTTGACAACGAAAGGCCAATGTTATGGGAGATTTCTTATCAAGCAATGTTCATGCTTAAGGTGTCGAACAACTACCTCACGAGACATTCATAGGTGGGCCTTGCAATTGCCAGAGAGCGGTTTCATCACTTTCAATACTAGGGCTCTTATCATTCTCTACTCACGAGCTCGAGCTCACAAAAGTTTAATTCGGAGTTCGATTGCTTGAAGCGATGAGGCTTGGCTGGCTAAGGATATCTATACGGCCTGTGACGGCGCTGGCTGGCATTATGGGGGGTAGGCTATCACCTGACTAGTTTCACCCGTCCAGCTGGCGTTTCAGTGATTTTAGTCGTTTTAGCTAGTACTTCTTCTCCTTTATCCTCCCTCTCCCCTCTCTTCTTCTCTTTAGCTTTGTATTCTACAAGAGTAGGAGATAGAGATCTTTGCGCCTCGTACCATTGCTCTAGCTCCACCGTCACACGGCCTGCCAACCATGCCAACCGCTGTTCCCTTCCTCCAGGCTGTCCGTTCTCCACGTCCTGACATTATCTCAACCTCCCCGTAGATTGAGTGACTGTGCTAGAAGTCTCGGCCTCTTTCCTTCCCTCTCATTAGCCACTTACGTTGATTGGCAGGCCTTGCTAACGGAGACTCCATCGAAGACCTGGCCTATGGCCAACTTCAATCCAGCCATCTATGCAGCCGTAGCCCGGTGAGGGCGGCAATGTTGAATTGGTACACTACCTTAGCTAGCTTACCAGTCCTTCCAGTACCAGGTTCAACCACTAATTTAGGGTTCTCCACTCTCATTTGTCATGCGTCACTCGCTGAGCTTACCAAGCTTACTAGTATATCGTCATTTTGATTACTTTTGATTTATTAGCCGATTTATAATGTATTGGAGAAAGCGGGCTCGGCATTATCGATATCGCCGATAGGTAATGGGGATAAAGACCCTTACTTTGGATACTTTCTCCTCTGTTTCTAGACTTCACTCTCCTGTATTTAGTCATTCTGCAGACTGTCAACCTCCAATATATCGATTTTCCATCAATAAATCGATTACTTTTCAATAGGCAAGAGTGAAATTTTTCTTCTCAACGAGCACACGGAGACCACGGAACAAACCAGTGAACTTGGGGATATGGGGGAGGTGACGGCGAGTGAGTACTTGACAACGGAGCGGAAGTTGACGGAAGTCTCTGGCGGAGAGAAATTCATGCTCAGATCCCTTGCGTGAATTTCAAAACAGTTTAATCTTCCGATAAAACTGTCTTAACTAGATGAGAACAAGTGTTTCGAGATAACAGGCCGACTACTGACTGGTCTGTGTAATTGTCTCGATTGCCTTTCGGACCATATTGAGGACCGCCTTGTTCCAGAGCTTGTTTCCAACATGTCATCTCGACCCATGGATTGGATTTATGACGGACGGCCGTTCCTTGTATACCATGTCATTTAAGCCTTCCGCTATCTCTTCACATGTATGAAATATCGTCACTTGCAAAATCGGCTTCGCCCCTTTTCGCTTAAAAAGAATTTAAAAGATTCTGAGCAGAGACCCACCTCGTCCATTTATGTCGCTGAAACCCCAGATCTTTTGTCATCCCTTGTGCTCTGTAGTACCTAGGTGCCTCCGTTAATGGTTGCTATATACACCAAGCCGCTGGGTCACGTGCACTTAGAATTTGGGGAGCTGACAGGGAGGCAAAACTTCACTAACCTCTCGCATCTCGTATTGCTGACTAACCGACATCCCTGCGAGGCGAGAATCCCTATCATTTTCGACTCTTGGTACTAAATCACAAATATCTCAGCACAAAATAGCACAACTTTATTTACAACGTCACGGTCTCATTTTTAATTATATCTGATTCTCACTTATATATTTTCTTCCAAATAACTTGAGTAGAAGTAAATTAATTATACTTTAATTATTACTTTTCTATATATTATAATTTTAAAGTATATATTTTCTATACTTGTATAATGTTCTTGTAGCGTAAAACTCAAGCATGATTTAGGGAAATAAGTCTAGTAAATTCATAAGATTTCTCTTGAATTTCTATTAAAAGAGAGGAAGCTTTCATGCAAGGGGAGTCGGGCGATCAGTGAGGGTATAAAATACTACTCGGCTATATTTGCTCTTTCAAGATTTAGAGCCTCAGGCATGAAGATTAAGTGTGGCTGGACAGTGAGTACAGACGCAAGCACGTGATGAAGCTGCGAGAACGTGTGCTTTCTGATTATGCTTTTATATGTAATCTAATTACATATATGGAATTATATAAGCTTGTTCGAGCCTATTAAAGGCCCCGAATATACTAGAAATAGAAACATTATATCCTTTTTAACCTTTTCAATTATATATAGTAGTAATGCCTTAAAAAGGCTCAATTTTATTTAAGGCCTTATACTAGAATTCTATTCCGGAATTTCTAGAAAGAGATATTAAACAAGTATTATTAATATACTTCTTATAGCTGTCTTTTATTTTAGAGCAAGCTATTACTGAATTAGAATACTAATTATAATAAAACGAGAATATATTCTAATAAAACGAGAATATATTCTAATAATTATTTTTTTAGAAAAGTTATTTAAGTATTATAGTTATTATAATATATAGTACTAGTAGGAGTTAGACTAGAACCAGAAAGGCATCTGGTATCTAAGTAAGGTATCTGGTATCTGAATATAGTATCTATAGTTACCTAATAGTTATATATAATCCCGAGTTTAAGCTAATATATAAGCCTATATATAGCTTATAATTATTTAGATCCGAGATTCTTTTAAGATTCTTTTCTCTCTTTAGCTTTAAATTATTAAAATAGAAATAGTCTAATTATATCTTCTAAGCCCTAGATCTTATATTTATAATATAATTCAAAGCTTACTTATTTCTTAATCTTATAAAGGATTTAAATAATATTTATTCAATTAGTTTTTAATAAGTATAAATATAATATATTATAGCTATTCCTATACTAGTTAACTAATATAAGAATAAAAGAAAGCTCTAGAATAACTAGGCAAGAAAGCCCTAGACCGGTCAGGTAAATAGATAGGCTAGTAACCTTATTACTAAATAAAGATCTATAAGAAAGCAAGTCCCGGAATAACTAGGCAAATTAGAAGAAGCTATAGTATAAAATATTACTAGTATACTACTAGAAAATAAACCAGAGCCTCTTATTAAGTTTTCTGAGAAATCCGAATATCTTATTAATACTTATAATAAAAGAAATATTTTCTTTTAGAGAGCCAAAAAAGAAAAGAGACCTGCTCTATTAAGAGAAGACTTTTAAGAATTACTCCGGAATTCAGAAGCTTTATATAAAGAAATTATTAAACTAATTCTAAAGATATATAATATTCTTATTTATAATAAGAATTATTATAATTAGCTAAGAGAAACCAAGTAAGTCCTATAAAAAAACGAAGCTATTATTAAAAAACTTATTATATAGCTTATAGAAATAACTAGTTCTTTTACTCTAGAAAATAAATATTTAATTAAATTTCCTAATTTTTCTATCTTTAAAAATATAACTAAAAATAGTATTACCTTTAATAATTAGTTAGTTTAGATTAAGAATAAGCTCTATAGTAATTCTAATATTTACTAAATAGAGAACTTTAAGATTATTTATATTTCCGGCTATAAAGGTAGCTATATTTTTATACTAATCTCTTTTTACCTAAACTAGAATAATTAATATATATATAAAACTATTAGAGAACTATATATCTATCTAGAAAAGCTATATAGTAACCCGAATAAGAAGTATAATACTTAGTAAGCCTTTAAAAAGCTATTTATAAAAAAGGGCTAGATTTTTTAGGAATTCTATATTCTATTCCTGAAATATATAATAAATAGAAATATTAATCTATAAGACCTTAAGAATAACCTAAATAATAAGCTTACCTAGAAGTTCTAAAAGGCTATAGCTATATATTATAATAATTTGGCTATTTATATTCCGGAGTTTATATAATATTATATTATAAATAACTAGTAGATTCGAGCTTACTATAAAAAGAAAAACTAGATATCTAAGAAAACTAATAAAAATATAAATAAGCCAAGCTTAGAAGGCATTCTTTATATAAAGCCTATTCCTAAAACTCTAGTAATAAATAAGCCTATTATCTCGAAGTCCGGATTTTTAGATCTCAAATACTATAACTATAATAGATTTAGTTATATATCTAGAAACTATCTAAAGTTTAAGATAGAATATATAAAACAAGTCTTAGTAGCCAAACTAGTAATACTTATTATAAATAAGCCATTTAAGAATATAAAGTAGGGAAATAAGAACCTCTAAAAGAAGTTTCTTTTTTAGAGCCATATTATATAAATATAATAGAAGTTAATTTGAGCTAGTTATTAGGAAATAAAGTATTTATATTTCCTTATATAATTAGTAATAATAGATTAAATATTAAGACTTCTTCTTTTATTAATACCGGAGTAAATAGATATATTTTTATTAATTCCAAGTTTATAAAAATAATTAAATAATTTCTAGATATTAAGCTTATATTCTTAATTAATAAATGAAAGGTTCTAGTATTTATACTAGTTATAGAATTAAATAAATATAATATAATTTTGGAATAATAATAGTTTATAAATACTAGTATTCTAATTAATTATAAGAATAGAAAATTAATCTAGTTAGATAATTAGCCTAGAAAAAAGAATTAGAATAAGTTTCTAACTATTATATATAAGAATTTGAAATCTGGAAAAAATATAAATAAAAGAAATAAAGCTATAGCTATAAATAAGTTCTAGAAACTTTAGTTTATAAAAAGGAAATTCTCTTATTTTTTTTCTGAGCCGGATTTAGAAAGCTATATATAATAAAAGAATTAAGCTTAATATTATAGAGAAATATAAATAGCTTTAGGAAATATAGAAGTTTTTCTTAAGCCAGAAATAGAAATATTAAAACTATATTATTTAAAGAAAAGCTATAAAATCTAGTTAAGGCCTATAATTAATATTATAAGTATTTTACTAGTTATTTTTTTTAGATAAACCTATAGAAAAAAGAAAATCTTTTCTTTATAATATTATTTTTCGAGATTAATAAAAAGCTAGAATTATAATAAAAAGATAAGTTTATTTCGGGCAAGTAATAGCCAGAAAAGACAGAGCTATAATAGCTAGTAAAAGTCTTACTAGAGGAGTTTAAGAATTTTATAAATATTTTTTTAAAAAAAGTATTAAATATTTTATTTATATATTAATTATATAATTATAAGATTCAGATTAAGAATTTCAAAAGCCTAGAAAGCCTAGAGTATTTCTTACTTTATTAATAATTAATCTATAAGCTATAGGAAGTTAGGTATTTCTTTAAAAAGAACCTCTAATAGGGTTTTATTAAACCAAGCTAGTTTCCTTTTATATCTCTAATTCTTTTTATAAAAAAGACTAATAGAGCTCTTTAATTTTATATTAACTATTATAAGCTAAATAATCTATATAGAAGAATTATTATTTTTCTTTCCTTATTTATAAGACTTTTATATAGCTAGTTTAAGTTAAAGTTTATATAAAACTAGATATTTAATAAGTATTTTATTAAATCCGAATAGATCTAAAATTAGAAGAACTTATAATATTCTATATAAAATATAAGACTTATAAATATAAAGCTCTTTAGAAAGGCCTAACTAATAGCCCTATTATATATTAGAGATATATAAATAATATTCTTTTTAATTATCTTAATATCTTTTATATAGCTTATTTAAATAATATTCTAATTTATTTAAATAATTTCCTAGAATATAAAAACTATATATAAAAGATTCTTTAATAACTATAGAATACTAGCCTCTAAATAAATATTAAGAAATTAGAGTTTAAAATTATTTATATAAAGTATTTAGGCTTTATTATTTTTACTAAAAATATTAAAATAGATTCAAATAAAATAGTAATTATTAAGAACTAGTAATTACTAAAAATAGTTAAAGAAATATAAGGCTTTCTAGATTTTTATAACTTTTATTAGTATTTTATTATAGAATATAGCTATATAATAAAGCCTTTAATAACTCTAATATATAAGAGAGTTTTGTTTAGATAAATAGATTAGTATTAAAAAGGTTTTACTAAGCTAAAATAAGCTATATTTTTAGTACTAATTTTATATTATTATAATTTAATTTTTTTATTATAATTAAAATAGATATATTAAATAGAATTATAACTAGTATTCTTTTATAATAAGAATTTTAAATAGAACTCTAATATCTAGTAATATTCTTTTTTAAGACTATATAATTAATAGAACTAAACTATAATATTTATAATAAAGAAATACTTGCTATTATTTTTTCCTTAACTAAATAATAAGCGAAACTAGAAGATTTATAAAAGGTATTTTTTATAATTTATTTAGATTACTAAACTTTCAAATATTTTATAATTATAAAAAAGCTTTTAGTAAAATAAACTTATTAAATAAAATACTTTTTCTATTACTATTTTAAGCTTATATATTAAATAAATAAGTAAATATCCTAAATAGGAAATATAAAAATATAATTATCTAGAATAAGATAATAATAGTTTATTAAACCCAAATTCTCTTTTTATAATAAAAGATTAATAATAATATTATACGAAATCTTTAATTAGCTCTAATTAAAGTCTTTATAAGCCCGGCTTAGAAAGAAATCTAGTATAATAATATAATATATATAGGGTTATATATAACTTAAGAATATATAATAAATCTCGGATATTATAGGTATTAATTAGGGAAATCAGCGGCTCTTTAATATTATAACTAATTACTATTTATATTATAAGTATTAGGCTTATAAATTACTAATTATATATATATTATCGGGGCCTCCTATTTAGAAGAGGCTTCTCTAAATCTTATAAAAGAAATAAAGATTAGTTCTATACTAAATTTAATACTATAGTTTTATAACTTATTAATTTATTCTAATATCTTATTACTTACTAATAAATATCTTATAAACTAATCTCTTTATCTTTAAAGAAAATAGTTTAATAAGTAATTATATTTCAAAATCTGTAAAATATATAATTTTTTACTAGAGATATTTTTATAAAAGAAATTAACTAGATTAACTCTAATATAGGTAATAATAAAGACTTGTCTAATACTTTTAATAGGGTCTTTTAAAAGCTTTCGAGAGCTAGTAATAATAATAGATATAATTCCGGTAATAATTAAAATACTAAAATTAATACCCAAGTTACTATTATTTAAGCTATAAAATAAAGCTTATATACTAAAATTAAAGCACTTTAATAAAAGCAAGAATTAGTAAATATAATTAACTAATATATTCTATAGTTAGAATAATATAAGAATATTCTTAGGGATATCTTATAGTTTATTATATTTTATAAAAACTCTATTTATAAATCTATTTTATCTTTTTTAGTAATTCTTATTAGAGAACTTTCTAAAATAAAATTAGAACTTATTTCTTTTCCTAATATAATAAGCTTTAAAAGTAATCCTAATACTATTTATTAGGAGCTATTATATAATATTTTAAAGATATATTTAAATTAAGAAAAGCTTTTAAAATTCAAATACCTAATTTATATTATAAAAAATCTTTTAAGAAATAAAGAATATTTATATTATTCTAAAAAGCAGTTTTTAGAACCTAATCTTAGACTTATAATAAATACTTTTTTAAAGTTAACTTTACTATAAATATCTTTAGAAATAAACCTTATAATACTTAGAAGGTTATAATAAAATAAAGCCTACTATTATATAAGATTTATTAGAAATAATTTAAGACTTATTTAGCTAATATATTTCAAGTACTTTAAATTCATTAATAAGATAATTACTAAATTATATACTCGAATAATTAGTCTCAAAGTTAACTAGAACCTATATCCTAAAATAGACCGGATCCGAACTCTTAATACTACTTTATCTAACTATAAGACTTATTAGATATTTGTATTTATTTTCTTAGGAAATAATATAGTATTTATTTCCGAATAGCTTAAAAAAGCTTAGAAAATAAAATATACTACTTATTTTAAATTAAGGAAAGTAAAAGTAAGAAAGTCTAGTAGGAATAATTCTATTTCTAAGAACTCTAACTTAGTAAATTCTAATTTATAAGACTATTAGAAAAAGAAGAATAAGTTCCGAAAATTATATAAGAAACTTTTAAATAGTATTTTGGCTTCTTTAAGGCCTTAATAAAATACTAGTTTTATTTTAGATATAGTTTATTAGACTTATAAATAGAAAGAATACTTCTTAGGAAATATAAAATATTCTAAATATACTAAATAGATTTAGTAAAATTCTAATAAGGCCAAAACTATAAAAGAATTAGGGTATTTAGAGAAGTAGGTTAATACTATTACTATAAAGAAGTATTTTAGGGAAGATCTTTCTAAGAAATAAGGGAGAAAAAAAAGCCAAATTTTAAATATTAATAATTTTAGCTATAATAAAAAAGATATATTATTTTATATAACTATTTAAATAAGATTAATATAGCTAGGAATAAATATTTTAGAAATATATAATAGATTTAATAATACTAGATTAGATTATAACTTCTTTAATAATAATTAGACTTAAAGCTAAGGCTTTATTACTTTAGCTAAATATAACTAAAAATTTATAACTTTTTCTAGAAACCGATTTAAGATTTATTAAGCCTATAATCTTAAGATATTTATTATAAATAATTATAATAAAATATATTCTTTTAAGTTCCGGTTTTATAAATATAAGAATATTAGCTCTTATAGCCTTATTTTTAGTATAGAATTTTATAAAATAACTTTTATATAATATATAAATTATATTAAGAAATAATAAATATATATATCTATATAGCCTAATAATATTAAGATCCTAATACTAAAAAAGTTTAGTAAAGAGCTTAACTAGTATTCTAAACTAGTATTTTAAGTTTTATTCTTAATTAAAAATAAATATAACTATTTTAGATAATAGGCTTTATATATTTATAATAATTACTAGATTTCTATTTTATTATATAGTTCTAGTAATACTAAATAGGAGTTTTTAATATAGTAAATTAATATCTTTTAGAAAAGAACTTTAGAAATATTTATTTATTTCTAAAATAATAAATATAAAAACTTTTTAGAGGTTTTTAATTCTAATAAAGCTTTAGAACTTCCTAATTTTAATAGTATTAAATATTCTATTAATATAGATAATACGGTCCTATATAGGCCTTTATATAATCTATTAGAAATCTAATTAGAAATATTATATTTATATTTATAAAATATATTTTATAAATATTAAATAAGGCCTAATAAAAGCCTAGTAGAAATATTTTTATTTTTTATTTTCAAAAAGAATAAAGAGCTATATCTTTATATTAATTATTATAAACTTAATTAATATTACGAGTATAAGATCTAGGGCCTAAAAGGCATAGTTAGACTATCTCTATTTTAATGATTTAAAGCTAAAGAGAGAAAAGGATCCCGAAAAAGCCTCGGATCTAAATAATTGCAAGCTATATACGGGCTTATATACTAGCTTAAGCTCGGGGTTACGTATAATAATTAGGTAACTATAGATGTCTTACTTAGATACCAGATACCTCTCTAGCTCTAGTCTAATCCCTACTAGTACCGTATATCATAATAATTATAATATTATTTCCTCCTCTCGAAATAAGCTTATTCCCGAGCTTTAAAAGTCCCTATTAAATTTCTAAGTCGCAGGTCACATATTAAAGGCCAGGGCCTTTTATATATAACTTTAAAGGATTTCTGTCCGTATTATATAGTTCTGGTAATATATTATTCTTGGTATAGTCTAACTAATAGAAGAGATTCTGGAGTAGTCCTGGCTATTCAGGGTTCTTATTATGGAAGCTCTAAAAAGCTAGGGTACTATTACTTAATAAGAAAGCGGGATATTACTCCGGATCTGAGTCCTATTCTTTTTACTAGACTCGGTATTTTAGCTTCTTACGAAGTAGTTTTACTACTTATATCTCTTAAACTTCATACTCTATTTCCCTATCTTATAGTTCTAATAGTAGAAGCTCCGGATTTGCTTATCCGGGAAGAAGGTTACCTGGGTCTTTATATAGCTTCTCTATATAAAATACCGGATATATTCTTATTAATTCCGGAAGCTTAAGCCTAAAGAAATATCCTACTTATTCCAGGATTTTATATGGTTCTTCTATTTAGTAAGCTAGCTTATGGCTCGGATAATTATTCTTCTAGTATTTAGTAGTAATTCATACCTTATCTCTTACTCCAAAGTCTACTAGTCGGTAGTACTTATTAGCTTGAGTAATATAGTATTCTTATACTCATATTATATTCTCTTATATCTTTTACTATAATTCATAAAGCCATATTACTAGGGCCTTTGCCTCTTATCTATTTAGCTCTTTCTTTAAAGTACCCGATTATACTTGGGTTTTCTAGTTAAATAATATCTATAGTTTATAGTCTTTTTCTATAAGGAACGGGGATTAGCCTATAGTCTCATAAACTAGAGCTATCTACTAGTAGTTAATTATTATTATTTATTTGTCTTAATTATCCTAGTAATAATTCATATAGGAATATAGCTATTAGTTGAAATACTAGTTAATAATCTTTGTCTGGCTATTAGTTTAGGGATAATTAGTAATTAATAACTTAAGCTTTATACTAATATACTTATAGAATTCGCTCTAGAAATCTGATATAAACTAGGGGCCTTAATTAGATACTATAGTCTCCGGAATACTAACTTGGCGAACTATATAAATAAGAAATAGGGGTACTAATTCTTTAGCTATTACTATATCTCGGACAGGAATTATAATAGGGTACTTGCCTAGGTAATTAATAAAGATTATTACTATATTATATTTATTCTTATTCTCTAGGTATTTTTTGAAATCTACTAATATATATTACTAGGGATAGTTAGGAACTAGTAACGGATATAAGAGCTCTAGCTTCTTGTTTTTAGGAACGTGAAATTATTAGTAAATATAGTAATTATTCCTATATTAATTAATATCTATATCTTGGCCTAGCTAGTAATAGCGGGCCTAAAGAAGCTATTAAAGCTTGGCTTATCCTAGATATCTTATTAGGGGCTATATATATGCCTCCTAAATAAGAGTAATATATAAGGGTATCTCGGGTATTATTATATTATTAGGTATAAATAGTTTACTATATTATAAGAAGAGGCTGTCTTATAGTATTCAAGTACCTTCTTTCTCGTTTCTTGCCTTATCCTATAGCTTTTCTAGCTTTAGTAACTCTCGGTTCTCGCTTAATAGCTTATTTACTAGCTAGATACTATTATACTAGGTTTCTTCCTAAGCCAGGCTTATAAAGGCCTTAATTAGGGCTAACTAGAGATCCCATATAATATTATTATTAATCTTTTATTATAGAAAGAGAATTTGGGTTTAGTAAGCTACTATTACCTTATTCTGGGTAATTATATTCTCGTATTTCTTATTTAGGATATCTATTTATTTATTTAACTTGCCTGCCTAATATATAAGCTTGAAATAGTAATAGGAAAAGTACTTTGCCTAGTAAGCTTGTTTTACTAAGAGCTTTTTTATAGTTATAAAGTACTTAAGGGCTTAATAGTCTAAGTAAATTATAAAAAGTGCCTTTTATAGGCCTTCTAGCTCTGCTTACTATTTAGTTAAAGAGAGAATAATAGTAAGTATCTCTTTATTATAAATATTATAGTTTAGCTCTACTAATTATATAGTCTTAGAAAAGAATACTACCGGGTACTAGAGTCTTATCTGGGGATCTTACTATAAAAAAATACTAGCTATAACTCTATTTAATATATCTGTCTTAATTATAGTAGGAAGATTTAAGTTATAATAGTATAGAATTAGTACCGAGAATATAGCTTGCTTTAGCTTAGTAAAACCTTCTTAATACTAATCTATTTACTTAAATAGAATTCCCTTATATATTAGAGCTATTAGGGGCTTTGCTATATAGCTATATTCTGTAATAAAATACTAATAAAAGTTATAAAAACCTAGAAAGCCTTATATTTCTTTAATTATCTTTAGTAATTACTAGTTCTTAATAACTGCTATCTTATCTGGGTCTACTTTAATATTTTTAGTAAAGATAATAAAGCCTAGGTACTTTATATAAGTAACCTTAAACTCTGATTTCTTAATATTTACTTAAAGGCTAGTATCCTGTAATTACTAAAGGACCTTTTATATATAGTCTTTATATTTTAGGGAATTATTCGAGTAAATTAGGATATTATTTAAGTAAGCTATATAAAAGATATTAAGATAATTAAAGAAAATATTATTTATATACCTTTAATATATAGTAGGGCTATTAGTTAGGCTTTCTTAAAGAACCTTATATTTATAGGCCCTATATCTCGTATGAAATATTGTGAGTTTTTCTAATTCTGGGTTTATTTAAATCTAATAAAATACTTACTAAATATCTAGCTTTATATAGATCTTAGCTTAAGCTAGCTATATAAGGGTCTCGTAAATAAGAGAAAGAGAATAATGGTTTTTTTATATTAAGTTATTTAGCTTGTAATAGTTAATATAGAATTAGAGAGCTCTATTAGTCTTCTTTATAAAGAGAATTAGGGATATAAAAGGAAACTAGCTTGGCTTAATAAAGCCTTATTAGAGGTTCTTTTTAAGGAAACGCTTGATTTCTTATAGCTTATAGGTCGACTATTAATAGAGCAGGAAATACCCTAGGCTTTCTAGGCCTTCGGAATTATTAATCTGAATCTTATAGTTATATAATTAATATGGGAATAAGATATTTAATACTTTTTTTAAGAAGATATTTGCGAAATCCTTAAACTTCTCTAGTAAGACTCTTACTAGCTATTATAACTCTGTCTTTCCTGGCTATTACTTGCCCGGAATAAACTTATTCTCTTACTATAATTCTAGCTCTTTATTAATCTCGAAAAACGATATTATAAAGAAAAGGTTCTTCTTTTTCTATAGATTTATCTGAAAAGCAGCTAGCGAAATACCTATAATATTAACCGAGGGCCTTAACTAGATCTTATGGCTTTTCTTTAGATAATATGGTTTTAATATTTCTATTTCTGACTTAAGAGAAACTTCTATATTTCCTAAGGCTACTTGTATTTCTCCGTAGTATTAAGCTTAATTCTTTTATTATATATGGCTTTCTGAGCCCGGGTTAGGAAAAGAATAAGGGGATTTCCTCTTTATAAGCTAAGGTCTCTAGGACTTATTTATAGCTATAGCTTTATCTCTTCTATTTATATCTTCTTAATACTAGTTGCTTTTTTTAGGTTCCAAGTTCTTATATATAATAATTAGGACCTTATCCTAATTCTTCTTTCTAGGCTAATTATCTGGCTAGATTAATCTTCTATTCTTATAATTAATTAGGATACTAGTATTTATAAATTACTATTATCCCAAAATTATATTATACTTACCTAGTCCTATAACTAATATAAGTACTAGGACTTTCCATTCATTAATTAAGAGTATAAGCTTAATATAGTAAGTAATAGGTATGGTCTACTTACTATTAAACTTCCTTATATTATAGGGTAATACTAATTAAGTAGGCTTAATATCTAGAAATTATTTAATTATTCTTATAAACTTGGAATTAATAAAAGTATATCTATTTACTCTAGTATTAATAAGAAAAGAAGTCTTAATACCTAATTTATTATTACTAATTATATAAGGGAATATAAATACTTTATTTCCTAGTAACTAGCTTAAATTAACTTCTATTATATTTATATAATATGGCCCTAAAAAGAAGACTTCTTTTAGGGGTTCTTATTTCCCTATTCTATATTCTTAAATAGCTTATTTATAGTAAGTACTATTAGCTTGGCCGCCAAAACTTGCTTTATATACTTTATCTTGGGCTCTAGATAATTCCTAGATATATAACTAAATCTATTATAGTTATAGTACTTGAGATCTAAGGATCCGGGCTTTAAAATAATAGGCTTATCTATTACTAGGATCTTGGGAGCAGGCTTTATATAAGGGGCGCCTCCTGGGCTTGGCTTATTTATACCTTTATTAGCTTTCTTAAATATCTATTCTTTCTTTTTATAATAAGCTCGGATCTACTAGTTATTTATAATATAGTATTATATGAATTCCGTAATATAAATAGCCGGGTTATTATAGTATATAACTATAGCCTCTTAGAGCTTCTAGGTAAGCTTATTATTTAGGTTATTTTTAAGGTCTTATAAGTTAATATTTCCGTCTACTATATATTTCAGGAATAGGATATAGAACTCCTAAAAAATCTGGCCCTTCTTTATAGATAGCTTCTTAAATACTTACCAAGTATTATACTTCTTATTTAGGTTATTATATAGCTTCTCTAGATAGATATATAGTTCCCTAATAATCTCATATATATATTAATTATCCTAGTTTAGGTAAAAAGAAATTAGTATAAGGGTATAACTATTTATATAGCCAGATATATAAATAATCTTAAGGTTCTTTATCTAATAAGTATTAGAGTTATTATAGAGCTTATTCTTAATCTAAACTAACTAATTATTAAAAATAATACTATTCTTAGTTATGCCTTCGAAAATAAAAAGGTTAGGGAGTTTAATTAAGTATCTATCTTCTAAAATAGGGAAACCGGTTATTCTAGTAGGCTATATAATAAGCTTCTTAATAATGGCTTTATTCTTTTATAGGGCTTACTTAGTTTCTCTTAGCTAATCCTAATAATTCTTACTATAAGTAAGAATATTATATATCTTTAGAATTAGCTTAATAATCTCTTTATATAAAGCCTCTGGGTTCTAAAGTAATTCTTGGAACTTTGCCTTTAATAAGGCAGGTCTCTCTTCTTTCTTTATTCTCTAGAAAAGAATATCTCTTCTATTATAAATATTAACGGGATACTCGGACTTCTTAGAAGATTTAATAAGAGGCTCTGGTTTACCTTCTAGTAATATACTAGTAATATCTCGTATTATAGCTTCTTCTAACTTGCCTAGTTATTCCGGAACTTGCTTTCTTATAGATCTTTATTTAGTAATAAGGTTACTAGCCTATTTACTTACCTGGCTAGTTTAGGGCTTTCTTGCCTAGTTATTCTAGGGCTTTCTTTTATTCTAATATTAGTTAACTAGTTCGGGAATAATTATAGTATATTATATTTATACTTATTAAAAACTAATTAGATAGGTATTATTTAAATTCTTTATAGGATTAAGAAATAAGTAAGCTTTGAATTATATTACAAATATAAGATCTAGGGCCTAGAAGGCATAGTTAGACTATTTCTATTTTGATGATTTAAAGCTAAAGAGAGAAGAGGATCCCGAAAAAGCCTTAGATCTAAATAATTGCGAGCTATATACGGGCCCATATACTAGCTTAAGCTCGGGGTCACGTATAATAATTAGGTAATTATAAATGCCTTGCTTAGATACCAGATACCTTTCTAGCTCTAGTCTAACTCTTACTAGTACTATATATTATAATAATTATAATAATTAAATTATAATTAAGAATTAATATCTGCTTTCTTTTATTAATAAAACCCTTAACTAGTTTTAAGAAGCTAAGATCTTTATAAAGCTAAATCTTAAAAATATATATTATTAAATAAGAATTTATAAAGAATATAAATAGAAAATGGCTTTTAGGATCTATAATAGCTATTTTAAATATCTTATAATATCTTTTAAGCTAGCTAATATACTAGCTATATTTTAAGTATATATTAATATTATATTTATAAGGCTCCTGAATTATTTTATAGTTATTTATTTAGATAATATTCTTATTTATTCCCGAAATAAAAATAAATACTATAATTATATTTACTAGATATTTACTAGATTATATAAAAATAACCTGTTTTATAAACTTAGTAAATATAAGTTTAATATTAAGGAAATCGAATTTTTAGGCTTTTTTATTAGAATAAAAGATATTTATATAAATCCTAAACAAATCTATAATATTATTAAATAACTAGAACTAGAATTATTTTATAATATTTAAATATTTCTTGAATTTACTAATTTCTATTATAGGTTTATTTACTATTATTTTCAAGTAATTATAGGCTTAATAAACTTCTTAAAAAGAATAGAAAAAAGCCGGAAATTCGGTTTCTTTATATAAATAAATAAAGTAGCTAAAAGCTTTAAGACTTTAAAAAAAGCTTTTATTATAATACCTATCCTAGTCTATTTTAATTCTTCTAAAAAGATTTATATTAAAACTAATATATCGAAATTTATAATTATTAGTACTATTTTATAATAAGTTAATTCTAGTAATAGCCCGAAAAAATACTAGTATTTAGTAATATTCTGGTTCCGGAAACTCTCCGGAACTAAATATAATTATAGTATTTATAATAGAAAGCTATTTATAATTATTAAAGCCTTTAAGTATTAGTATTATTACTTTAAAAAATCCAGGTTTATAATTAAGGTTATTATAAACTATAATAACCTCTAATACTTTATAGAAATAAAATATCTAGAAAGCTATTAAATATATTAAATAATATATTTTATAATATATAATTTTAATATTATTTATTATAGAAGTATCTTAAATCTAATAAATAGATCTAGTAAAAGATCTAATTATAAAGAAAATTTTATTAATATAACTTGGCTTTTAATTTTTTAGAATAAGCTAAAAAGAGCTTTTATAATTATAATTTAAAGGTTCTTATAAATATTTAAAGAGTTCTCTTTTTAAAATAAATATTATTTAATACTTACTATATTTATAATAGCTAAGAAGAAATATATGCTCTAAAATAAATAAATAAATAATTTTATAGATTCCTTAATTATAAAATTAGTTAAAAAGTTAAATATAAAGAAATACCTTAAAGACTCTATTATTATAACTAAAATAATAGAGATATTTATAACTATATTATTTAATAGAACTAAAAACTTTTCGGTTTCCTAAATTTTTGAATTAAATAATTATAAATATCTAATTTCTTATATATAGATATATATAGCTATTAAAAGAGCTATAATACTAGCTTTTCTATCTAAATCTTTTCTGAATATTATCTAAGTAATTTAGAGAAATAATTCTCGATATTAGAATATTATAAAATAGAGACTTAGTAAAAAAGATACTAAAGGAAAAGAAATCTAGAAAAATAATTCGGGCTTATTTAAGTACTATTTAAGAATTATTATATCTAATAATTCTGCTTTATATTAAGAAGTTATAAAACTTTATTATAATAATCTAATAGCCGTATATTATAGAATAGAAAAGACTTTTAAGTTCTTTAAAAGATTCTAGTATTAGAAAAATATAGAAAAAGATATTTATAATTATTATTAAAAATATAATATTTACTAGAGAATTAAGGTAAAGAAATATTTACTATATAGTCTATTTAGTAGTTTATTATAGCCTAAAAAACTCTAAAGTAAGATTTCTATAGATTTTATTATAGGTTTACTATTATATAAGAACTTAATAAAAGGTCCCGATTTTAATATAATTCTTATAATTATTAACTAGTATTCTAAAATAGTAAGATATATTATAAGATTATTAATTTTCCGGAATTTATTAAAATTATATAGAAATATATTTTCTTAATTTTTAGTTCTTCTAATAGAATTATTTCTAATCGAGAAATAGTATTTACTAGCTAGTTCTAGTTTACTTTTTACTTTTATTTAATATATAAATAGTATTTGAATATAGCTTATTATTTTTAGATAAATAATTAAATAGAAAAATAAAACCAGGTCCCAAAATATTATTTAAAATATTATTATAATATTTAAAAGAATAACTAGTTTGAGAAATTATCTTTTATAAAATTTATATATAATAACTTAAAATATTAGGTTTTATAAGATATATTTTTCTATATATATTATAAATACTATTCTTAATTTTTATAGAATTCTAAAAATAGAATTATAGAAAAGATACTAGCTATATATAAAAGACTAGAAACCCTTAAAATAGAATAGAAAAAGCTTAAGAATTTATAATATTATATATAAAATAACTAGAAAACCTATTATAATAGATACTAGTTAGCTAAATACTATTTTAAAGAAATCTAGATAATATTATTAATAAAGAATAGTAAATTTAAAATAGGAAAGCTTAAGCCAAAATTTATAAATCTATTTAGGATTTTTAAATATATTAGTAATTTAGTATATAAATTAGAACTATTAAGTATATATAATTATTTATATCTAACTTTCTATATTTCTTTTTTTAAAGAATATATAGTAAAAAAGAATTAGAAATTATATTTATATTTCTTTAAAGAACTTCCGGAATTAGTAAATAATAATAAAAAATAAAAATAGAAAATAAAGACTATTATTAATTACTAATAAAATAATAGAAATAAGAAGTAATAGTATTTAATTAAATAGAAAGCCTGGCCTAAAGATTATAATATCTAATTATTTATTTTTTCTAATTTTAAAAATTCTAAGAAATTTCTAAAATTATATAACTAAAACTATAGTTTAAAATCCGAAATTATTTTTTAATAATTTCTTAAGATTAAAAAGAATTCTGGACTACTAAAAAAAAGGCTATTTAAAAGAAAGAAAGAACCTAAATAGCTAAGAAAAAGCCCGGAATAATAATAGAAATACTTTTTTTCTAAGTTTTTTTATTTATAAAGATTTTTTAGGATTTTATTAAAGCTTATAAAAATTATATTCAAATTATTAGAAAAAGGTTTAAAATTAAAAAAGGTTTATTATAGGTAAACTAGCTATAGATATCTTAAATAAATAAACTCTAATTCCTATAAATTCCTAAAATAAGAATACTAAATACTAGTTCTATTTAGAACTTAGTAAAGAATTAGCTAATACTTTCCGGAATTCGCTTATTTCTGAATAAGATATAATTATACTATAATAATATTAGTATTAAGAATATTAAGAGAAATAAATAAAGAATTTATAATAGCTATATATATTTTATAGAAAGCCTAAACTTCTGAAATCAGGTTCTAAATAGCTATAAGTATTATATTATTAGTATTTAAAATACTAGTAATAGACTATTTAGTAATCTTAGTAATAAGCTTAGTAATAAGATTAATATTTTAAAAATAAACTTTATAGTATTTTTTTAAGGAATTAGTAAATATCTAAATATATTAGAAAAAACTTACTTTTAAAATACTAATTCAAGTAATATTATTATTTGTCTTATTAAGATAAGAAAAAGAATTCCGAAGTTTATTAGTATTTTTCTAGTTTTTAAAAACCTAATTAATAGTATTATCTTTATTAGTATAATACTATTTAGGATATATTTTAAGAAACTTCTTAAAGATTATAATAATATTTTCCTAGAACTAGTAAGCCTCTAATAAATAGTAAGGAATCTGAAATTATATTAGCTTTAATAAATATTAAAGCTAAAGAACTTACTAATATATAAGACTTAGAACCCTTATTATAATAGTTATAATTCTTTTTACTAGATACTATAATATATAAATAAAAGGTCCCGATTTTAATATAATTCTTATAATTATTAACTAGTATTCTAAAATAGTAAGATATATTATAAGATTATTAATTTTCCGGAATTTATTAAAATTATATAGAAATATATTTTCTTAATTTTTAGTTCTTCTAATAGAATTATTTCTAATCGAGAAATAGTATTTACTAGCTAGTTCTAGTTTACTTTTTACTTTTATTTAATATATAAATAGTATTTGAATATAGCTTATTATTTTTAGATAAATAATTAAATAGAAAAATAAAACCAGGTCCCAAAATATTATTTAAAATATTATTATAATATTTAAAAGAATAACTAGTTTGAGAAATTATCTTTTATAAAATTTATATATAATAACTTAAAATATTAGGTTTTATAAGATATATTTTTCTATATATATTATAAATACTATTCTTAATTTTTATAGAATTCTAAAAATAGAATTATAGAAAAGATACTAGCTATATATAAAAGACTAGAAACCCTTAAAATAGAATAGAAAAAGCTTAAGAATTTATAATATTATATATAAAATAACTAGAAAACCTATTATAATAGATACTAGTTAGCTAAATACTATTTTAAAGAAATCTAGATAATATTATTAATAAAGAATAGTAAATTTAAAATAGGAAAGCTTAAGCCAAAATTTATAAATCTATTTAGGATTTTTAAATATATTAGTAATTTAGTATATAAATTAGAACTATTAAGTATATATAATTATTTATATCTAACTTTCTATATTTCTTTTTTTAAAGAATATATAGTAAAAAAGAATTAGAAATTATATTTATATTTCTTTAAAGAACTTCCGGAATTAGTAAATAATAATAAAAAATAAAAATAGAAAATAAAGACTATTATTAATTACTAATAAAATAATAGAAATAAGAAGTAATAGTATTTAATTAAATAGAAAGCCTGGCCTAAAGATTATAATATCTAATTATTTATTTTTTCTAATTTTAAAAATTCTAAGAAATTTCTAAAATTATATAACTAAAACTATAGTTTAAAATCCGAAATTATTTTTTAATAATTTCTTAAGATTAAAAAGAATTCTGGACTACTAAAAAAAAGGCTATTTAAAAGAAAGAAAGAACCTAAATAGCTAAGAAAAAGCCCGGAATAATAATAGAAATACTTTTTTTCTAAGTTTTTTTATTTATAAAGATTTTTTAGGATTTTATTAAAGCTTATAAAAATTATATTCAAATTATTAGAAAAAGGTTTAAAATTAAAAAAGGTTTATTATAGGTAAACTAGCTATAGATATCTTAAATAAATAAACTCTAATTCCTATAAATTCCTAAAATAAGAATACTAAATACTAGTTCTATTTAGAACTTAGTAAAGAATTAGCTAATACTTTCCGGAATTCGCTTATTTCTGAATAAGATATAATTATACTATAATAATATTAGTATTAAGAATATTAAGAGAAATAAATAAAGAATTTATAATAGCTATATATATTTTATAGAAAGCCTAAACTTCTGAAATCAGGTTCTAAATAGCTATAAGTATTATATTATTAGTATTTAAAATACTAGTAATAGACTATTTAGTAATCTTAGTAATAAGCTTAGTAATAAGATTAATATTTTAAAAATAAACTTTATAGTATTTTTTTAAGGAATTAGTAAATATCTAAATATATTAGAAAAAACTTACTTTTAAAATACTAATTCAAGTAATATTATTATTTGTCTTATTAAGATAAGAAAAAGAATTCCGAAGTTTATTAGTATTTTTCTAGTTTTTAAAAACCTAATTAATAGTATTATCTTTATTAGTATAATACTATTTAGGATATATTTTAAGAAACTTCTTAAAGATTATAATAATATTTTCCTAGAACTAGTAAGCCTCTAATAAATAGTAAGGAATCTGAAATTATATTAGCTTTAATAAATATTAAAGCTAAAGAACTTACTAATATATAAGACTTAGAACCCTTATTATAATAGTTATAATTCTTTTTACTAGATACTATAATATATAAGATAAAGAAATTAATAAGCAAATATTTCAAATATTTCAAATATTTCAAATATTTACTAGTAATAAGAAAGAAAGCTATAAGGTTACTTTTATATTTATTATTATATAAATAAATAATAAAGCTAGAAGAAGATATTATAGAATTAATTAAAAATAATTAAAAAAGATTTAGAAAAGAATAAAAGAAAAAACTAGAAAGTAATAATAGAAAAAGTTATTATATATATAGTTATTAGAAAGAAAAAGAGTATATAGTAATATAAAGAGGTTCTTTTATAGAAATAAAGAACTACCTGAATTAATTACTAGTTTTTATACTAGTTCTAATTAGAAATTAGTATAATTAATTAATATATATTTCCAGAAGTCTATAAATAATCTCTAGAACCTTAGAAATATTTATATAGGTTTCTTATATAAATATTTATTAAATTCTTTTTATATAGCTATTTAGATTATTCTAATATAAAATCTAATAAGTAATATTAATTTTATAGAATAATACTTTAATATTTTAGATTAAGCTAATTAAAATACTTAGATCCTAAACGAAATTATAATTACTAGCTAGTTCCTATATCTGGGATATAATTACTTTTCTTTCTTACTTATTTTGCCCTAATCTAATTAGACGATTTTTATATTTATTATTTAGATTATATTAGTAAAACTATTTCTTAAGATACTAGAAGTTTACTTTAATTAAATAATTAATTAATTAAATATTTACTAGGATAAATTAATAGATCTTGGAAATAAGATTCTAAGAAAGAAATATAATTATAATATATATAGGGTTATATATAACTTAAGAATATATAATAAACCTCGGATATTATAGGTATTAATTAGGGAAATCGGCGGCTCTTTAATATTATAACTAATTACTATTTATATTATAAGTATTAGGCTTATAAATTACTAATTATATATATATTATCGGGGCCTCCTATTTAGAAGAGGCTTCTCTGAATCTTATAAGAAAAATAGAGATTAGTTTTATATTAAATTTAATATTATAGTTTTATAACTTACTAATTTATTCTATTATCTTATTACTTATTAATAAATACCTTATATAAAAAAAGAAATATTAAAAGAAAAAGAAAACCTTATTAGTTTTTATAAATTATAAATTATAATATCTAATTTTATATATAAATATTATAACTTTAAAATTAGTATAATATATTCTTGAAATTTTAGATTATAAAATATATATAATATAAAATATAAGAAATACTAAATTTACTACTATTTTTATAATAATAAAAGAGCCTAAAAATCTAAATAATTAATTATTATATATAAATACTAGTATTATAATTAGTTATTCTTTTATTTATTTAATTTTAGAAAGGCGCTTTTAATATTTTCTAGTAATATATTTTTTAAAAAAGAATAAATAGTTTACTAGATTAGTATTAAAATAAATTATATAATATATATTAAGTAAATAATTATTTATAATCTCTATTATAAATAGTAGCTATATTTTATAATTTATAGACCTATATATAATATATTAGCTATATTTATAAATAATTAGAGCCATATTAATATTATTAAATTCCTCTAATTTAATATACTTTTTTATTAAGGTTTTCTTTTATTATAAATATAAAATCTAGAATCTAAAAAATATAATTAAACTATTTCTATTTTAATAATTCAAAGCTAAAAAGAGAAAAAGATCTCGAAAGAGCCTCGAATCTAAATAATTACAAGCTATATATAGGCCTATATACTAGTTTAAGCTCGGGATTATATATAATTATTAAATAACCCAGATATCTTATTTAGATACTAGATATCTTATTTAGATACTAGATATCTTATTTAGATACTAGATATCTTATTTAGATACTAGATATCTTATTTAGATATTAGATATCTTATTTAGATATTAGATATTTTATTTAGTTCTAGTTTGACTTCTATTAATATTATATATTATAATAATTATAATATTATTCTTTTTCTTAAAATAAGCTTATTTCTGAGCTTTAAAAGTTCTTATTAAATTCTCAAGTTATAGGTTATATATTAAAAACTAGAGGCCTTTTATATATAATTTAAAGAATTTCTATTTATATTATATAGTTCTAATAATCTATTATTCTTAATATAGTCTAACTAATAAAAGAAATTCTAGAATAGTTTTAGTTATTCGAGGTTCTTATTATAGAAGCTCTAAAAAGCTCGGATATTATTATTTAATAAGGATATAGGATATTATTCCGGATCTGAATTCTATTCTTTTTACTAAACTCGGTATTTTAGCTTCCTATAGAATAGCTTTATTACTAGTACTTCTTGAATTTTATATTCTATTTTCTCGTTTTATAGTTCTAATAATAGAAGCTCCGGATTTACTTATCTAAAAAGGAATTACCTGGGTTTTTATATAGCTTTTCTATATAAAATACCGGATATATTCTTATTAATTCTAGTAGCTTAAACCTAAAGAAATACTTTACTTATTTTAGAATCTTATATAGTTCTTTTATTTAGTAGGCTAGCTTATAGCTCGAATAATTATTCTTCTAATATTTAATAATAATTTATATTTTATTTTCTATTCTAAAGTTTATTAGTTAATAGTATTTATTAGTTTAAATAATATAATATTCTTATATTTATATTATATTCTTTTATGTCTTTTATTATAATTTATAGAATTATATTACTAGGGCCTTTACCTCTTATTTATTTAATTCTTTTTTTAGGATATCCGATTATATTTAGGTTTTCTAGTTAAATAATATTTGCGGTTTATAACTCTTTTTTATAAAAAATGGGAACTAGCTTATAGTTTTATAAACTATAATTATTTACTAATAATTAATTATTATTACTTATTTATTTCAATTATTCTAGTAATAATTTATATAAAAATATAGTTATTAGTTAAAATACTAGTTAATAATCTTTATTTAGCTATTAGTTTAGAAATAGTTAGTAATTAATAACTTGAGCTTTATATTAATATATTTATAGAACTTATTCTAGAAATCTAATATAAATTAGAGTTTTTAATTAGATATTATAGTTTCTGGAATACTAATTTAGTAAATTATATAAATAAGAAAAAGAAATATTAATTCTTTAGCTATAATTATATTTCGAACGGAAATTATAATAGAATATTTATTTAGGTAATTAATAAAAATTATTACTATATTATACTTATTTCTATTCTTTAGATATTTTTTAAAATCTACTAATATATATTACTAAAGGCAATTAGAAACTAATAATAGATATAAGAAACCTGGCTTTTTGTTTTTAGAAATATAGAATTATTAATAGATATAATAGTTATTTCTATACTAATTAATATTCGTTTCCTAGTCTAGCTAATAATAGTAGGCCTAAAGAAGCTATTAAAGCTTGGCTCTTTTTGGGTATTTTATTAGAAGCTATATATATATCTTTTAAATAAGAGTAATATATAAGGGTATTTCGGATATTATTATATTATTAGATATAAATAGTTTATTATATTATAAAAAGAGGCTATTTTATAATATTCAAGTACTTTTCTTTTTATTTCTCGCTTTATTTTATAGCTTTTCTAGTTCTAATAACTTTTGGTTTTTATTTAATAGCTTATTTATAAACTAGATACTATTATACTAGATTTCTTTTTAAGCCGGGTTTACTAAAGCCTTAATTAGAGCTAATTAGAGATCTTATATAATAATATTATTAATCTTTTATTATAGAAAGAGAATTTGAGTTTAATAAACTATTATTATTTTATTCTAAATAATTATATTCTTATATTTTCTATTTAGAATATCTATTTATTTATTTAATTTATTTACCTAATATATAAACTTAAAATAGTAATAAAAAAGATATTTTATTTAATAAGCTTATTTTACTAAAAGCTTCTTTATAGTTATAAAGTATTTAAAAGCTTAGTAGTTTAAATAAATTATAAAGAGTATTTTCTATAAGCCTTTTAGCTCCGTTTATTATTTAGTTAAAAAATAATAATAGCAAATATTACTTTATTATAAATATTATAGTTTAGCTTTATTAATTATATAGTTTTAGAAAAGAATATTACCGGATACTAGAGTTTTATCTAAGGATCTTATTATAAGAAAATACCGGCTATAACTCTATTTAATATATTTGTCTTAATTATAATAAAAAGATTTAAGTTATAATAATATAGAATTAGTACCGAAAATATAGTTTATTTTAGCTTAGTAAAGTCTTTTTAATACTAATCTATTTATTTAAACGAAACTCTCTTATATATTAGAGCTATTAGAGGCTTTATTATATAACTATATTCTATAATAAAATACTAATAAAAATTATAAAAGCCTAGAAAGTCTTATATTTCTTTAATTATTATTAATAGATATTAGTTCTTAATAATTACTATCTTATCTGGATCTATTTTAATATCCTTAATAGAAATAATAAAGTCTAGATACTTTATATAAATAATTTTAAACTCTGATTTCTTAATATTTATTTAAAGGCTAGTATTTTATAGCTATTAAAAAATCTTTTATATAGAGTTTTTATATTTCAGGGAATTATTTAAGTAAATTAGAATATTATCTAAATAAGCTATATAAAAAATATTAAGGTAATTAAAAAGAATATTATTTATATATTTCTAATATATAATAGGGCTATTAGTTAGGCTTTTCTAAAGAACTTTATATTTATAAGTTCTATATCTTATATGAAATATTATAAGTTCTTTTAATTCTAGATTTATTTAAATCTAATAAAATACTTATTAAATATCTAGCTTTATATAGATCTTGGCTTAAGCTAGCTATATAAGAGTCTTATAAATAAGAGAAAAAGAATAATAATTGTTTTATATTAAGTTATTTAGCTTATAATAATTAATATAGAATTAGAAAGCTTTATTAGTCTTTTTTATAAAAAGAATTAGGGATATAAAAGAAAACTAGTTTAGCTTAATAAAGCCCTATTAGAAATTCTTTTTAAGGAAATACTTGATTTCTTATAGCTTATAAATTAACTATTAATAAAACAAGAAATACTCTAGGCTTTCCGGGCCTTTAAAATTATTAATCTAAATCTTGTAATTATATAATTAATATAGAAATAAGATATTTAATACTTTTTTTTAAAAAGATATTTATAAAATTCTTAAGCTTTTCTAATAAGACTCTTATTAGCTACTATAGTTCCGTTTCTTCTAGCTATTACTTACCCGAAATAAATTTGTTTTTTTACTATAATTCTAGCTTTTTATTAATCTCGAAAAATAATATTATAAAAAAAGGGTTTTATTTTTCTATAGGTTTATCTAGAAAGCGGCTAGTAAGATATCTATAATATTAATTACAAGCCTTAACTAAATCTTGTAACTTTTCTTTAAATAATATAATTTTAATATTTCTATTTCTAGCTTAAAAAAACTTTTATATTTTTTAAGGCTACTTATATTTCTTTATAAAATCAAGCTTAATTCTTTTACTATATACGGCTTTCTAAGCCTAGTTTAGGAAAAGAATAAAGGAATTTCCTTTTTATAATCTAAGATCTCTAGAACTTATTTATAGCTATAGCTTTATTTCTTTTATTTATATTTTCTTAATATTAGTTACTTTTCCCAGATTTCAAATTCTTATATATAATAATTAGAACCTTATTTTAATTCTGCTTTCTAGGCTAATTATCTAGCTAAATTAATCTTTTATTCTTATAATTAATTAGGTATTATATTAAATGCGGTTGTATTATAATATAATCAGATTCTCAAAGGAAGAGAGGTGTGGTACGGATGGCCAGAGCTAAATACAGTATGTGTAGTCACGTGAGTAACTAGCCTGCAGTTGCTATGCAATATTAGGATACTAGTATTTATAAATTACTATTATCTCAAAATTATATTATATTTACCTAGTTCTATAACTAATATAAATACTAGAATCTTTTATTTATTAATTAAGAATATAAGCTTAATATAATAAATAATAGATATGGCTTATTTATTATTAAATTCTTTTATATTATAGAATAATATTAATTAAATAAGCTTAATATCTAGAAATTATTTAATTATTTTTATAAACTTGGAATTAATAAAAGTATATTTATTTATTTTAATATTAATAAAAAAAATCTTAATACTTAATTTATTATTATTAATTATATAAGGGAATATAAATACTTTATTTTATAGTAATTAGCTCAAATTAACTTCTATTATATTAATATAATATGGCTCTAAAAAGGAAACTTCTTTTAGGAGTTCTCGTTTCTCTATTCTATATTCTTAGACGGCTTATTTATAATAAGTACCGCTAGCTTAGTTATTAAGACTTGCTTTATATATTCTGTTTTAAACTCTAGATAGTTACTAGATATATAACTAAATTAATTATAATTATAATACTTGAAATTAGAAGATCCGGGTTTTAGAATAATTAACTTATTTACTACTAGAGTTTTAGAAGCGGGCTTTATATAAGAAGTATTTCCGGAACTTGGCTTATTTATATTTTTACTAGCTTTCTTAACTACCTGGTTTTTTTATTTATAATAAACTCGAATTTACTAGTTATTTATAATATAATATTATATGAACTTTATAATATAAATAGCAGGATTATTATAGTATATAGCTATAGTTTCTTAGAGCTTCTAGATAAGCTTATTATTTAGGTTATTCTTAAGGTTTTATAAATTAATATTTCTATCTATTATATATTTCAGGAATAGAATATAGAACTGCTAGAAAATCTAATTCTTTTTTATAAATAATTCCTTAAATACTTACCGAGTATTATATTTCTTATTCGGGTTATTATATAGCTTTTCTAGATAGATATATAGTTCTCTAATAGTTTTATATATATATTAACTATTTTAATTCAGGTTAAAAAAGATTAGTATAAGGATATAGCTACTTATATAGCCGGATACATAAATAATTTTAAGGTTTTCTATCTAGTAAATATTAGAGTTACTATAGAGCTTGTTCTTAATCTAAATTAACTAATTATTAAAGGTAATACTATTTTTAGTTATATCTTTAAAAATAGAAGAGTTAGAGAGTTTAATTAAATATCTATTTTCTGAGACAGAAAAACCGGTTATTCTAGTAGGCTATATAATAAGCCTTTTAATAATAGCTTTATTCTTTTATAAGGCTTATTTAGTTTCTCTTAGCTAATTATAATAATTCTCGCTATAGGCAAGAATATTGCGCGTTTTTAGAATTAGTTTAATAACCTTTTTATATAAAACTTCGGGATTCCGGAATAACTTTTAGAACTTTGCTTTTAATAGAGCGGGTTCCTCTTTTTTTTCTATTCTCTAAAAAAGAATATCTCTCTTATTATAAGTATTAACCGGATACTCGGACTCCTTAGGAGACTCAATAAGAGGCTCTAGTTTACCTTCTAGTAGTATACGAGTAGCGTCTTATACTATAGCTTCTTCTCACTTATCTAGTTATTCCGGGACTTGCTTTCTTATATCTTCTTTAGTAGTAGAATTACTAGCCTATTCGCTTGCCTGACCAGTTCAGGGCTTTCTTTCATTCTAATATTAGTTAACTAATACGGAAGTAGCTATAGTATATTATATCTGTACTCGTTAAAAACCGATCGGGTAGATATTATTTAAATCCTCTATAGGATTAGAAAGTAGGAGAGCTTTGAATTATATTACGAGTATAAGATCTAGGGCTTGGAAAGCGTAGTTAGACTGTCTCTATTTCGACGATTCAAAGCTAAAGAGAGAAGAGGATCTCGAAGGAGCCTCGGATCTAAATAATCGCAAGCATATACGGGCCCACGTGCTAGCTTAAGCTCGGGGTTACGTGTAATCATCAGGTGACTATAGATGCCACGCTCAGATACCAGATGCCTCGCTTAGATGCCGGATGCCTTGCTCAGATACCAGATGCCTTGCTCAGTTCTAGTCTAACCCCTACTAGTACCGTATATCGTAATAATCGTAACACCTTTCTCCTATTTATTCCCTCGTTCTTTCGCTTCTTTTTTATACTCTCGTTATTTCATTTGATCTATAGAGTATCCATTATCCTAAGTCTGTTCTAGATCGAGAAGATCTCTCCGGGCCACTTGATACCCTTTAAGGGCAAGACCAAAGCTCGTTTGAGAGCTATTTGTAATTTGGAGCCCGGTATCTCAAAAACTACGGCATGGGAGCGGAGGGCCTAAACCGGTCCTCCTTGAAAGCAAATGGTAGATTTGGATTTAGATTTGGATTTTGTTTATTTACTCCGACCTCTCCCTTTTATGGGATATACAGGGCAGGAGAGTTTCTTGCTTGGAGAGTCAAAAATGCTTGCTGTTTATTAAAGGGAGGACGATTAGAGTTGAAATAATAAAAAGAAAGAAAATATATTGGAATTCTGAATTACTAATAATGGTATAGAAAGTTGAAAGTGTCTGGAAGTTTGTTAATTGCAGGTGCCTGCGTGTTATATATATCAGCACCGGAAGTATAAAGATTCCGAATCGCTCCTTTCGGTCTTCCCGCTATAATTATTTATATGGCTAATTTTCGATCTTTTGGTCTCTAGAATGTCCGTATTATATATAGAGTCAAATCGAACTTCCGTGCATTGCATAACCGCGTAGTTCACCCTACGAAAAAGACATGATCTCGGCTTCTATAGTCACTTACTAGGTCATGCTACCCCAGAAGTCCCCAGAACCGGGAACTGGTCATACTACCTAGGTCATACTACTAGGTAATGCTACCCAGAAGTCCCTAAACTGCATCCCTGATAATATTACCAGGTCCTGCTATAGTAGGATCCGTTTTACTTTACGGGTTTCCCTTTAATGAGCCCTACTATACACGTCTTAACGGAGAGACCAGGGAGGGGAGAGAGAGAGGCGCCCGGGTATGCGAAAAGTTTTGGTGTTCCTATGTGGGGCCCTGATAAGCCCGATAAGAGTCCACTAGACCCAATTAGGCCTCGCTAGACCTAATTAGGCTCGGCTACCATTGGCGAACTGCTGGCGCCAATATTTTGGACATGCTGTGTTGGCCCTGCTGGCGCCATTGGCCGACCGTGGCAAAAAATAGGTTTTCCTGATGAGCGAGTTATAGGTAAAATACAGGAATTAAGGTCAGGTGACTTCGTCTCATAGTCAGTGCCAGCGCATATATGCCTCTAAGCGAATCTCATTGACGTCGCTCTTCCTTCAGCTTTCGTTCTACTCAACTTCATCATCGCCTTTGACATGCGTCGCGACGGGTATCGACCACGAGTCTCAGTCCTCATGCCTGGGAAGCTCTAGTCCGACTCCGAAGTGAGTAGAAGTCTAGTGCTGCGATGGCAGTCCTGAGGCATTCGGAAGACAAGGTAAAGCCTTTGGCTAAGCAGATCGACCTTATTTCGTGCACTAAGGCGCTGACTCCGGAGAGTGAGGGTGGACACAAACATCTTCTGGAACATGCGCTTTGCTAATAATTATGCTATAGAACCACACACCCCGTACACACCCCTCGTGGACCTCGCTGCAAGTCTTCACTGCCTCTCGGGCGCTCACCGGCTGATACTAACTCATGTCCTGCTAGACATTTGCTAAGAACTTACTGTGCATTATATTGCCGTCCAGAGACATATTGGAGTATTTTTTGATAAACTTTGGGCCCCTCCTTGCCTCAAAGTCTTGATTCCTTTAGCAGCTTATCTTCCCTCGTTTTCTCACTCAGCACACCTCGAAAACAATGGCCACTGCTTCTTTTGAGTCTTCCAAGCGGTCCGGTAACAGTGCCATCGGATCCTCACACGATACGAAACCCCCAGAGTCGAAAACGAAGCCTCCGCCGCGTGTAGATCTTTGGAAAAGAGCATACGACAAACTGAGGGCAGATCCAGAGACGAAGGCACTAATGGAAGCCTACAATGAGATTTTGCAAAGTAAGGATATCTGACTTACGCGTGTATCGGGCCGCGGCAGTCCGAAAGTTTCCCTAGGCAAATCATGCACTAATTACTTTTTTGATCTTAGGCATGCCAACAGATACGAAGGCCATTAAGGATCCAGGCAAACAAATGTCAGAAGTTGTTGACACGAAGCTGAAATACTTTAAGTCTGGACAATGGAAGGTCAAGATTCAGGGGAAAGAGATCAATGTACGGGAAAAAATCGCCGGAATTGTGAACATTATCCTGGCGGTCAAGGACTTTGGTTCAACTATTGCTGGCCTGGATCCTGTGCATGCGGGGTTACCGTGGGCAGGTGTTTGCGTGCTTCTTACAGTACGTTATTTTTACTTTTTAATCGTTGGCGATTTGCACCGCGGTGTATAGACCAGGTTCTACTGAATATTCTGGATTTCAGAGTTCACCTTGACCTGCGTGGAGAAACTAAGTGTTGCTCTCTATATGCATGAGGAAAGCTATATTATATCCTTTGGGAATTTCTGATGAGGTTTTTGAGATAACTGACCTAGGATAGGTCATTTCAAACGACTCCAAGCAGCACTCTCAAGCAACCAGCGGGTTAAAGGAAGTGGCAGATATTATTCCGAGATATGCAGCCTTCGAAAATAATCTTGCAAAGGCAACGTATCCACTCGATGCTGTCTCAGAAGTTCACGAGCGGTTAACCACGCTGTATGCGCTGATATTAAGATACCAGGCTACGTCAATTTGCTTCTTTGGCCACAATACTTTCTCAAGATTGATTCGAAGTTTCGTACGTTCATCATTGTGATAGAAGAGACTTGGTTGTTTTACGCTGATACTGCTGCTCGACTATAGGCTCCAAAGGATGACTGGAATGGCATTCTTCAAAAAGTGAAGGCAGCCGCGGCCGAGTGCGAGAAATCCAAGGTGGATCTGAAATGGCAAAGTCTCGAAGAAACACTGAACCAACAAACCAAAAATATCGGTGAAGTTCTCCTAAGGATTCAACAAGGTGACAGCGAGAGAGATAGGATTCTGTCATGGGTTTCGAAAGTGCTAGTCGAAGACGATTATCACCTGGTACGACGAGATTGTAAGGCTATCACGTGGAGAGCTGACTTGTTATGCTCTGATAGGTTCTGGACAAAAAGCTTGGTGAGAGTCACTGGGGCTCCGGAAATTGGTTACTTGATAACCCACAATTCATAAATTGGGAATCGGCCGAGAGCGGTGTCTTCTGGCTGAAAGGAGCTGTTGGCACGGGCAAAAGTTGCTTAACGTCACTCGTCATCAGAAAGCTTGTGTCTCAGGAACCACCCAAAAACATGGCCTTCTTCTACTGTTCGAAGGATACAAACAGGGTTTCTCGCACAAATCCGGACGACATACTCAGGAGCATCGTTGCCCAATTGTCCTACTCAAAAATGGGTATAGTCCGAAATCAATGGATAAACAGAAAATTCGGAAGTACTCTCAGCGAAAAAGACTGCACCCAATTACTCGCTACGCTCATCGACACCGTCGGTTCATCTACAGTTGTAATTGATGCTCTTGATGAGTGTAGCGATCCATATTCCTTGATGGAGGCGTTGAGGATGATCTCTGACGAGCTGACTAAGTGTGCCTCGGCACACTCCTTAAAGATTTTCATCTCAAGTCGTGAAGAAGACCGAGTGACTGCTGATTTTCCAAACGCTATCTGCATATCAATCACGCAAGAGGAAACTCATAAGGATATGGGAAGTTTCATTCAAAACGAGATCAGCCGTCGGCGAGCCAAAATCAATCACCGAACTCAAGGCGAGTCTGAGCAAATGACTAACGATTTGGCGGAGAAGCTCAGATGTATCTTGGAAGGGCGGGCCCAGAGCATGTAGGTCATCTATCTTCTGTCCGGTCACCCAGGACCTATTGTGGCACTTTTCCTTTATTCGATCCAAAGAAAGATTTCAATGCCTGGCTGAACTCAGAACTTTGCTCCCAATCTTTAATGCTTGTGCGCTGACTATTTTGGCATTCAGGTTTCGGTGGGTTGAATTGCAATTAGACCTCTTTCTCAGCCTGGATAACGACCCACTTCATCACGACACTATTGTAGAGCGCTTAGCTGCCCTCGAACGGTCGTCTGCGGTTCCCGAGCTTAATGACGTATATTTTCAAGTATACGAAAGGAATACGGCCGATCAAAACTTCAGAAAGCTTGCAGTCAAAGCACTTCAGTTGATGTTAGCGTCTTTTCGACCTTTCACCATTGATGAGCTTATATCTGCAGTCTCTATTAAGGTCGATTTTACGATGGATACTAGTGTCACCAAGAAGACCTTAGTCAACAGGATTTGCAGCAACTTCATTATGACGGATATGTCAGGGAGCGTTCAATTTACCCATCTTTCCGTGAGGGAATTTCTTAAGGGACCAAAGTTCGACGAGTTCTCTGATCACGAAACTCACACTCAAGCTGCGGTATCTTGTCTAGCAATTCTACAACAACCAAAGCTCGACTTCCATACCGTTCCAAACAAATGGCGCGAAGGCGGCCTTCCAATGTATGCCGCCATATATTGGCCATTTCACTGCGAGGGCGCCAAGGAAAGTAGGGCGGATGGTGATTTGAAAACATTGTTCCACAGCTTCGTGTGCAGAACCAGGTCACCAATAATAGCAAGGTGGCTGAAAGAGCTACCAAGGCTACTCAAACATTTTGACCCACAGGCTCTTCCTCGAAAGAGGCTTGATGTAGCCAGAACAGATCCCGGAGCATTCTTTTTAGCTTGCCACTTTGGCTTTATTGAGGCCCTGGCTAAATTACCTCCCGATCTCAATGTCCGCACTTCTTGCGTTGACTTCCCACACTCCACCGGATTGATTCTCGCTGTCATCAATGGCCACTCAGGCGTCGTGGAGCTGCTCCTCAGAAATGGTGCGGACATCGAGGCTAAAGATGCTAATGGAAGAACGGCGCTGTCGTTGGCGTCTAGTAACAAGCATCCCCGTATAATCTCCTTGCTGTTGAAAAAGAACCCCAAAATTGAGGCAGGGGATTCTTGTGGAAGGACAGCACTATCATGGGCCGCCGAAAATAAACTTGAGGATATTTTCAGGCTCTTACTAGTTGAAGGTGGAGCAGACTTTGCCGTGAAGGACGACAGTGGAAAAACGGTGCTACACCGAGCGGCCGCTTGTGGGAATGAGGAGGTAGTGAAAATACTAACAGAAGAGACTGTCGGCGTTGAGCTAAATTGCAAGGACAAACTTGGGCAGACTCCGCTATGCTGTGCCGTTCAATCTGAAAACGAAACGGTGGTGGCAAAGTTATTCAACAAGCTTGAAGATTTGGATGTCGATACCAAAGACAACTATGGTCAAACACCTTTGTCCTGGGCTTCCATGTACGGGGCTGCGAAGATAGTGCATCAATTGTTAGATATCGACAAAGTGGACATCGATTCCAAGGATAACAGAGGCCGATCGCCGTTATCATGGGCCGCTTGGAGTGGACATAAGAACGTTGTTCAGCTACTAACCACAAATGGTGCGGAATCTGACATGCCTGACGACAAAGGACGAACGGCGCTGGATCGAGCAGATTTAGGCAACCACAAGGAAGTAGTAGAATTGCTAGCGGGCTGTGGGACTAGTCACTCGGAAAAGCCTCCTGGGGCCACTAAGAAGCATGTCAGGGTCGTAGTTATGCTGGGCGACGAGCTTGAGGTGTACTTCGTTGTCCCCTTCGATCTCTGCTCGACATGGAATGTAAGTATTCTTCAAGCTTTAGAATAGTAAGCTTTGTTAACCTTTACATTACTATAGGGTTTACAACTGCTGATTTCTCAACACATTATTCCCTATTGTTCAACGCTTAAGGGCTGCGATGGTACTGAAACGTACGGGCCGATAAGGCTTGATGGCAGTGCCGTGCTGCCTCACGAATGGGAGACAGCGGGTAAACAACAAAACCAACAATTGATTTTAAAGAAGGGAGTAGTCTCGCCACCACAACCGCCAACTCCCGAAGTGAATGTAGGAAATTTGCAGGATCCACTTCCACCTCTGCCAAAGAAAACTATAGTGCAGCATCAGAATGCTCTCCCTGAGATCACTAAATCCGCGACAGAACATCCGTTTCTCCAGGGAAAAAAAATAATCAAGTTTATAGATTGCATTGGGAGAAGATTTATGGTACCGTCAGAAATCTATACAAAATGGACGGTAAGATAACAACGCCCGTACCTCTACTTCCAGTCGATAGATTTCTAATTGCCCCTGTCGTGGTCTTGCAGGACATGGAGTGGTTCATCAAGGAGATATTTCAGCCCCTGGAGGTACTTGGCACCGAAGTTGCGAAGGGACATTATGAACTCAAATGGCGTTCAGCAGGCTATGAGACTATCTTGCCAGGATTGTGGGAGATGCTCGTTGAAGAAGACTTGACATTTTCTATGCATATGTGGTCTATAAGCTAAAAAGACCAGGATAATATCTAGTAGTTATAGTAGGGAAAGTAGTGATTTTATCGAAGATCTGTTTTTCCGGCTCCGGAGCTTCTTTATATATTTAGTTCTAAAAAAAAAAGGGTAAAGTATTACTGTGACGGCGAGATCAATGCAATGGCCAGGGCACAGAGTTCAGAGTATCTCATGTATTGCAAATACTAAGCTAAAGAGCAAAGGAAAGGGAGATGCCTCGACCTTTAATAGCCCTTTGCCGTCCCCTTGCTTGTTTCAGTTAGGTTTCCTATCATGTGATAGTGCGGCAGATTGTATGGTCCTGCCATGCCGTCACAATTACTTAAGTTAATATTTCTTTTTACTTTAATATATAATAAAATTAGTTTTATTATTATTAATACTCCTTATTACTTTTATACAAGATTATTTAAAGTATTTAAAGTATTTAATTTTTTTTAAAGAATATATTATATATTATATTAATTATAAGCTTAATATATAATATTTATTATATAATTAAAATAAGCGTTTTTTATTATATTTAATTAAAAAATATATAATTATTAAAGCTTATAAAAAAGTCATATAATAAAAAAAGCCTTTAATTAATTTTCTTAGATATATTTTTATATATATATAAAAACTTAATATAAATTAATATAATTCTTTTTTATAATAAGCTCTTATAATAAGCTTTTTTTTAATATATTCTTTTATATTATAATTAAAGTATTAATAAATTATTTATTTATTAACTTATAAAAAGCTTTTTAAATTTATATATTATTTAATAATTTAATAAGAATATTATATATAAGAGCTAAAATAAAATAAAAGTATTATATTTATATTATTTATTATTTAAATAAAACTAGCTTTTTAGTTATTTCTTTTTAATATTTACTTTACTTTTAATAACTTATTTAAACTATAATACTTATTAAAAACTTTTTAAGGCTTAAAAATATATTATATATTATAGAATTTTTTATTTTTATTTATTTTCCCTCTCTTTTATTCCTCTTTTCTTTTCTTTATTTAATGCCTTTTATATATCTATATTATATATTTAGAAGCCTAGCTTCTAGTTTAAATCTCACTCTTATATAAGCTTCTCCAGAGCACCTAATTTACACTCTAGAATGCACGTTTTGCGCGGTATTAGGGATAATATTATGGTAGTGGCAGGGATTAGCTCGCTTATAATCGATTGAATTGATACCTTACGATTATGGCATCGATTATAATCGATAACCAAAAACGCCAATCATTGCCAAGCCTGCCTGAGAGGAGTCGAACGAAAGGCTGAACTCCAGACGACAACATTAACCTTTTTCGTCCTTTTTAACCTTTACAGACCGAGCACTGTGAGCATATCAATGCTGCGAGCGACCCGATTTTGATACCACTTGAATAGTTTCAGCTATCTCTAGAAGCTCTAAATAGAGACCGAACGCGGCCGCCTCTTTGCTACTAGCATAAGCACCTTTGCTGAAGCAATAAACAAGCAGGCGGATGCTATTGGAAGCTTGACGGATGCAATACGACAGCTTTCGAATATTATTACCGCTTCTGAATCAAGCCAATTAGCCAAGCCGTTACTTTCGAATTCAGAGCTGCGAAAGTGGTGGTATAGGCCCTGGAGTGACAAGTCATGCGTGAAAATCGACGAGTATGGCAATATTCTCTCTGGGAATCCCAAATGGGTTCTTAGCTCCAAAACGGATACTGTATTATACTTTGCAGAGTTCCATTCGGACGATTGCAACAAAAAGAATATAGCCTTAATATCTACTACCAGTGACCCCATTCGAGCTTTGAAAAAGGCCTTTATGGAGTGGTATAATGGGAACTCTATAATTCGGGACCCAGGGAAAATTTTCATATCTATATTCCATAGTTCCGGGTATTACGATACAAGAGAGTTGGTTGAGATGGCACGAAGGCCTCCACTCTGTTTTCGCTTGAGCAAGGAAACATGCGATTGACTAAATTCGCCTAAACTTGAGTACCTTCACGACTCAGAAGCAGTCTTCTTATATATCATACCAAAAGAAGACTTGGTCATAAATGTTAACCTCCGAGACCTATTTGCTAGAGGACTTGAAGATATACTCCCTGAGCTCTGTAACAAGGATACTACTTGGAACAAATTCCTCTCGCCTAAAGGAATCCGGGCAGCAATCGATTCTAGTAACGAATCGGATTTCAAAAGGATCACCGCCTAACTTAAAAGAATATATTGCATGTTCACCCGGGATGGGCCTGAAAATACATTCAGATCTCTGACAAATACTCAAGAACTTCTCTTGGGGGATCCATTTTCATCGGGGGCCGTAAGGAGGAGGGATTCCGAATCCTTCAGGACGAGATAGAGATGATAGCGAGACCCAAACCAAGAAGAGTTAACCTTAGACTGAAACTCACAATCCCCGACGAGGATCAGTGTAAAGATGAGTCTTGAGCTTTAGAGCTAGATCGTGCGGGAAGGGAGCGAGGTACGAATGTCATCAACGTACCAATTCGTGTACGTATTTTGAACCTTGGGAAAAGGAAAACTTATTCAAGTACTGTAACGTGATTGAACTCTATGCCTCACCATATTTGGTTGGTTAGTGGTCGGGGACTCCAGCGACGAGACAATCCCAATATGGCGTTACAGAACAAGACATCACCACTCATATTGCAAGAACCACACTTACGGTTCCAAGGTAATGATAAAGCTAGCGTCTTTCAACGGGCATAGCGCAGGGCTAGTAGTAAACCGCTCATAAGAAGAAGGAGCGTTGCTAAAGTCATATTCAGTCACTGTTACTACAGGCTATATGTGGAGATATCCCCTGCAGGCTCAGCCTCCAAAACAGTCTGTAATTCATATGGACCATCCTTCCGTCTATATATTGCGGGGTGAATGCCTACCCAGAGCGTCTGTAGATCTAAGCTTTTAAAGTCAGCCGTCTATAGCGGTGGTGGTGGTACTGACAATTTCCAGGCATGCTTGGCAGCCGCTACAAGCAATACTTTCAGGTTTGCCTCGGCAGCTTCTGCGTTCTTGGTATATACGACGAAGGTCGTCTGAACAAAACGAATAAACGGGAGCCTTTTGTTTATCTTATAGTAAATATAATACTGCCATAAACGGGAAGATAGAGGCGAGTTAAAGGGGAGAACGTTCTATCGAAAGAGGTGGCCTTCGATAGTACGGAAGGTGGGAATACTGTAAATGCGATATATTATTACCGGTATTGGCCAGGTATAGTAGTAGGTATATATTTTGCCTTTGGCAAAGACGGTATCCGGGTGGCCGGCTCTGAATATTTGTACGAATTTATAGAGGCTCTCTATAGAAAGAGATAGTTCTGGTAATATTAGATAACTTTAGTAATATATACTCTTATCTATTGGCCCTGTTCCCCCCCCGTTTGTTAATACGAGCGATTAGTTAATCGGGGTCCCTATTGCCTAATCGCGGGCCCCGATTGCTTAATCGCGTGCTTAAGGGAACTCCGGTTTATAAATACGAGGTCGAATACGAGCAAAGTTTTAAAATACTAAAATATTTTAAAACCCATAAATTATTAAAATCCTATTAATATAATGTATTAGAAATAATTTAGTTAATTATATTAATTAAGTAATATTAGCTTTAGTCTTTTATTAGAATTCTAAAACCTTTTTATTATAATTTTAATTTAAAAATATAAAATTATATATATATTTTAATCTTTAATAGAATTTAATATAAGAAAAATTTATTTAAGTCTTTTATAAACATTAATTTTTTTATTTAATTAAATTTTAGCCTTTATTCTTTATTAGAAATTTATATATTATTTTAAAATCGGGCTCTTTTATTAGCAAATCAAGCTCCTTGCTTAGAAGTAATTAATTAATTACTCGTATTAATAAACGGGGGGGAATAGCCCGAGATAGGAGTTAAGGTAAAGATCTTTAAGCCTATTAATATCTTGTAATATAATTAGGCAAGTATATAGTAGCTGGAATGTTTTTAGTAATATAATAAGCCTATAGGATTCTATCTTGGCCAAAATCTTAGCTATAATTCGAAGATCTGATTTTGATTATTTGGGTTTACTATAAAAGAAATTAGGGTCGTTATCTAGTATATTCTATAACCGTATATGGCTGCCCTTATAATAAATATTAGAAATATTTAGGTTTACTATAGAAAAGACTTCCAAGGTAATGGCTTCTAATTACTAGTACTATTAATCTATAGGAAACGAGCTTTGGATAGCTTTATTAAAGATCTCCTATACTAGAAGATTACTTGCAAGCTATATTAGGGTATCTGCTATATTATCTAGGATAGTAAATATGTTCCCTGGATTTCTATTAATAATAATAAACTTGTAGTAGTCTCTGGCTATATTTCTGTTTCTTAGTTTTTGAATTAGTTCTAGATCGGAAATAATATCCTTAAGCGACTATTTAATCTTCTATAAAGTATCCTGCAAATTCTCGCTAACTATAACTAATTATATATATATAATCTATAAATTCTCCTCTAACTTATTAGTTTAAAAGATAATTTCTCTATAATTGTATTTAATTAATTCTATATTATAAATGACTATAATATAATAAGTAACCCAATATACTAGCTCCCTAATAAGGTTCTTGGCTAAAGGCTTATTCTTTATTATTTTCCCTACTAGATAGTAATATAAGTATCTCTCTATTATAGTTCTATTTATAGTAGTAATTAGAGCTATAGATAAATCTGAGTAATCTTTAGTAATACTAATAAAACCTTAAAATATAATAAAGATATATTCTTAGAATATATTATTATTTTTGTCTAGCTATTTAGACTCGCCGTTTCTTGCCTTACTATACCGATATAATATAACTAATCTCTTAATAAAAGACATATCTTCGGATCTAATATAGAATTACCTAATATTATACTATTTTATAATATCTAAAAAGTAGGAGTATAAGATATCCTAATATTTAATAGTTATCTTATATTATTTCTCTTTAGTAGTAATAATCCTACCGAGAATAACTATTAGTAAAGTACCGGAAAAGATAAGATAATTACAAATAGTATTATAGAGGAAGTATAGTATATTTATTCTATTAAATAGCTTAAAGAACTTGATATAGTCCTATAACTCAGATAGGAAGTATTATCTCAGAAAGATATTAATACTCTTTACTTTATTTGCCCTAGCTAAGGTATTATTAGTATTTGCTTTTTAAAGCAAAAACTTCCGAAAAATAAAGCAAATAATACGATTACCTTTATCTAGCTCTCTTCTTGTCTCGTATCCTGGTTATTTGAATATTATAGCGGAATTATTAAGGAATAGGGCAATATTATATAGTCTTATTATAAGTACTTTACTAAAGATAAATACCTCTTGCTTTGCTAATTTGATAATACTATCTACTAGTAAGTAATCTAGAACAGATATAGGTATTTTAGAAGAGAGGAGTAATTAGTAAACTTACTACTCAGGTCTAAGCTCTCGACTATTCGCCTTAGTATTTTCTGGCAGTAGTAGTAACTTACTATAATCGTCTTCCGATTTGAAGCTGCCCTCTAGAACCTTAATCTTATCCTCTAGCTTTAAGATCTACTAAATATATACCTGATTCCCCACTTATTAGCTAAAGAAATAATGATTTACCTGGTTCCTCAGATCTAGGGTCTTCCTATCCTATATAACCTTATCTTGTATTTCCTCTATTTTGAGTCCCCTCTCGGGCCTAACTAGCCGGTTATAGTATTCTTCTGTACTCTTATATTAGCTATAGAGTTCCTTATACTCTTAATAATAAGATAGGCAAAGTTCATAGTTTGGGGCATAGCGGAAGTCTGTAATACTCTGCGCCATCCTGCGACAATGCAATATAGTGACGGCGTGCCTGTAACGGGCCAACCGCATTATTGCCTGTACTCCTTTGTACCGTTCGCCGGCGTTGCGGATTATGGAACTGGTATATTGTGAGGAATACCGAAGTCAGACGATATCGATCCACTGCTTGTCGGCCGGGCTGGACCATTACTAGTGGGGTCACGCCTTTATTACTGCAAAATTTTCAGCCACAGTAGGGCTGCCACGCTTATACTAAAAGCAGCGGAAAAGCAGTTACTCGTTCGGCCGGGCTCACCTGGTTCTCGCTTAGCACGCTTACCAGGTAAGGGAGGGCAATACATAAAAACCAGCAATACGCAAATTTTTCCCCGCCCCCCCACCATCGACTTTTCAACCCACCAAAATGCCACCCAAAGCAGAAGCTATTAAAGAGCGAATTGCTAAGGCCTCTGAGGCTATGGATCGAGATCCTAGGCTCAAAGGAACGAAGGCTACAGCCCATTTTGGGGCCCCGTATAATTAATTAATGGCCCGGCAAAGAGGTCATCCTATAAATAACTCTCGGGGTAGATATAATAAAAAACTCTCAGTATTACAAGATAAGTCTTTAAGAGATTATCTCTTAATACTCTATATCTCCGGGCGAAATCCTAACCTAGAAGCGATTTAAACAGGTGCCTCTAGGCTAGTTTATTATAATACTGGCAATATTGATTTCTCTATATCTCGCAGATAGACAAAAGCCTGGATCGCCCGTAATTACGAATTCCTAAAGTAAATTCGAGAGAAACTAATATCTACAAAACGTCTGAGTATATATATTATAGAGGATATTAAGGAGCATTTTGCTAATTTTGACAAGTATAGGAGAAAATGAAGTATTTATACGGAGGATATATCCAATTTTAATAAGAGTGGCTTCCAAATTAGAGTAGTAACGGGGAATATTATATATATATTACTGGATTGCGAAGTAATATATAATACTGATCTAGATAATCGAGAATTAGTTATAGTTATAGCTATAATTAATTATAGTAGAAGGAAGGTTCCTATATATATTATTTTTAAGAGAGTATACTATTTTCGCGGACATTTTTTACGGATACTTAATGGTGATATCGAATTTATATACTTTCCTACTAGTTTTATAAATAATCGCCTGGGTTTATAATATCTTAAGTACTTTATTAAGTACTATTCTCCTTTATAAACGGGTGCCTATAGGATCTTGATTTTCGATAGATATGGTTCTTATTTATCTGACGAATTTTTATATCTTTACTAGGAGAATTACATTTGACTATTTAGATTACCTATATATATAACTTATCTTCTTTAACTACTTAACGTTATTATCTTCTAATCTTTAAAATACTGGTTTTAAAAGGAGCTTCGTCGAGAGATTTTTAATAGTATAGAGGAGTTTAATAAGATAGACTTTTTTGCGATTTTCCAGAGGTTTTGGGATAGGGTTTTCAAGAGCCGGCGTATTATAATCTTTTTCTTTAAGAAAACTGGATTAATATCCCTTAATCCACTTAGAGTTCTATAGAAAATAAAGAAGTATAAAGAGCTTTTAAAGCGTCTGCAAACTCTAACTTCTTCTCTATAGTACTCTTTACTAATTTTACCTTCTTTTCCTGGTTTTACTATCCCGCTATCCCGTACTCCTACCCACAAAGACTAGGCAGATTGGCCTATGCTATTAATATTATATAGCGAAAACGAGGCGTTAATTATATTAAAAATCGTATAATGTAATTAATGAATAGTATACCTATTACTTCTTTAGTTTTACGTATATAGGAAAAAGTGGAAGCGGTATTAGAGAGGTTAATTTTAGCTAGTACTCTCGCTAGATAAAGGATACTAGATCTGGGCTTTATAGAGAAGGAGTATTTAGCTAGGAAAGAAGGAGCTAGTAAGATTATTCAGAAATATAGGGAGATTACTATGGAGTAAGAAAGAAAGGATATTGAGGCAGATAATAAAAATAAAGCTCGGATAGTTAATATGAGGCATACTAGGCTAAGTAAGCCTTGGAGAAATAAGTATAAAAAAATAATATGAAGATTTGAAGCTAATTACTAGGATATAATTAATTGGAAAATAAAGGCTACTAATTATGATTTATGGGAAAAATAGGGGTTATGGTAGGCTAAAACTTCATAGTTCTATATATATAGGGAAAAATTTGCGTATTACTGGTTTTTACGTATTGCCCTCTCTTACCTAGTAAACGTACTAAGCGAGAACCAGATAAGCCCGGCCAAACGAGTATCTCTTTATTTGTTATAAACTGTCCAGTGCTAGCAAGGGTGCTTTCCGTACTATAGGGAGGGAGGGGGGCTCGCTTGGCTCTCGTAGTATAATAATTATATATCTTTATATATAAATTTATTAGTAATCTATATTACTAGAATAAAATTATAGCTAGTACTTCTTTATCTTATATAGATATATATTATAAAATATATAGCCTCTAGTTAAATGCTTTATCTTCTTTTCTATAGCTTTCCTAAGAACTTTCTAATATCTTTATTTATATAAATATTATATATATATATCTCTAAAATATTATTTCTAATAATATAAATACAGGGCTTTAAGATTAAATACTCTTTTATTTCTTAGCCCTATTTATAAGCTATATAGCTTTACTTTCTCTAAAAACTCTAAAAGCTTATAATAAAGCTTAATTCGAAATTATAAATATATAAAGAAATATTTATTTACTATATATAATTAATATAACTAGTAACTATTTATATAAACTAAATTAATTAACTAGTAAAATAAGGGCTACTAATTCCGGAATATAGGCTTATAGGTTTTATATATTTCTCTAAACTAATTTATAAGATCTATATCTCTTATATACTAATTATAATTATTAATAAAGCAAGAAATTAAAAGCTTCTTTATTAATAAGTTCCTAAATATTGTGAGGTATTTGTTAGTAGGTAATAAGACAATAGAATGAATTAGTGTGTTGTGAAACCACAGTATTAAATTCAGTACAGAACTAATCTCTGTCCCTCCTGTAAGGTCCAGGGAAGCCCCCTCTAAATAGGAGGCTCTAATGGCATACATATAATTAGTAATTTATAAGCCTAATACATATAATATAAACAGTGGTTAGTTGGGATATCGAAGGGCTGCCGAACTCCCTGATCGACACCCGCGATATCCGAGGTTCGTCACATGCCCTTAAGTCACGTACGACCCTGCATATATCACAACTATGCCCCCCTCCTAGGATCTTGTCCCCAAGATCCATTAATCCATCCTGGTAAACATTCAATTGACGTAAACTTCCAGTGTCTTGGGAGGTGGTTTTGCTAATGCGATCTGGACGATGGACGTAAAAATCGTCCAATCAGATCGGGGCTGAGTAAGCGAGAAGGAAGGGTAATTGCACCCCAGGTATAGGGGCTAGCCGGTAATCACGATTTCGTTTGGGATCTGAGCGTTCTAATTGGCTCGATTCAAAGTGCCAAGGCGCTACCCTATGAAACTAATGCTACCTATTAGATCTCGTATTAGAATAATCTGAATAGCTATATGGAAAGTATTTAATAAATATTCGTATAAGAAACCCATGCGAATGTTTCTGAGGTCCTGGAGATTATTTGCGGGCTCTTGGAAGTATACGTTAATTAGTTATACTAGTTTCTAATTAGGACTAGTGCGAAAACTAGTAGTTAATCCAGGTAGTTCTTTACCTCTATAAAAGGACCTCTTTGTATTACTATATACTTTCTTCCTTTCTAATAACTATATATATAACTTTTTCTATTATTACCTTTTAGCCTCTTTTTTTGCCCTTCTCTAAGTCTTCTTTAATTATTTTTAATTAATTCCATAATATCTTCTTCTGGCTTCATTATTTGTCCCTATAATAATAAGTACAAAGGTAACCTCGTAGCCTTCTTTTCTATTACTAGTAGATACTTGAAATATTTTAAGTATTTGCTTATTAATTCCTTTATCTTATATATTATAGTACCTGGCAAGAAGAATTATAACCGTTATAATAAGGGTTCTAAGTCTTATATATTAGTAAGTTCTTTAGCTTTAATATCTATTAAAGCTAATATAATTTCAGATTTCTTATTACTTATTAGAGGCTTACTGGTTCTGGGAAGATACTATTATAACTTTTAAGAAATTTCTTAAAGTATATCCTAAATAGTATTATACTAACGAGAATAATACTATTAATTAGGTTTTTAAAGACTAGAAGAATACTAATAAGCTTTAGAATTCTTCTTCTTATCTTAATAAGGCAGATAATAATATTACTTGGGTTAGTATCCTAAAGATAAGTTTTTTCTAATATACTTAGGTACTTACTAATTCCTTAAAGAAATACTATAATATCTATTTTTAAGATATTAACCTTATTACTAAGCTTATTACCGAGATTACTAAGTAGTTTATTACTAGTACTTTAAGTACTAATAATATAATACTTATGGCTATTCGGGACCTGACTTTAGAAGTTCGGGCCTTTTATAAGATATATATGGCTATTATAAGTTCCTTACTTACTTCTCTTAATATCCTTAATACTAATATTATTATAGTATAACTATATCCCGTTAAGAGATAAGCGGATTCCGGAAAGTATTAGCTAATTCTTTACTAAGTCCTAAATAGAGCCGGTATTTAGTATTCTTACTTTAGGAATTAGAAATTTATAGGAATTAGAGTTTATTTATTTGAGATACCTATAGCTAGTCTACCTATAATAAATCTTTCTTAATCCTAAACCCTTTTTCTAATAATTTAAATATAATTTTCATAAGCCTTAATAAAACCCTAGAAAACCTTTATAAATAAAAAACCTAGGGAAAGAGTATCTCTATTACTATTCCGGACCTTTTCTTAGCTATCTAGGTTCTTTCTTTCTTTTAAGTGGCCTTTTTCTTAGTAGTTCAGAATTCTTTTTAATCTTAAGAGATTATTAAAAGGTAGTTTCGGATTCTAAGTTATAGTTTTGGTTATATGATTTCAGAAATTCCTTAGAATTTTCAAGATTAGGAAAAGTAAGTAACTAGGTATTATAATCTTTAGGCTAGGCTTTCTATTTAATTAAATACTATTATTTCTTGCTTCTATTATCTTATTAGTAATTAATAATAGCTTCTATTTCCTATTCTTATTCTTTATTATTATTTGCTAATTCCGGAAGTTTTCTAGAAAAGTATAAGTATAGCTCCTAACCCTTTTTTACTATATACTTTTTAAGAAGAGAAATATAGAAAGTTAGATATAAATAATTATATATACTTAGTAGTTCTAACTTATATACCGAATTACTAATATATTTAAGGATCCTAAATAAACCTATAAATTTTGGCTTAAGCTTTCCTGCCTTAAGTTTAATATTTCTTATTAATAGTATTACCTAGGCTTCTTTAAAGTAATATTTAGCTAACTAGTACTTATTATAGTAAGTTTCCCGGTTATTTTATATATAATATTATAAATTCTTAAGCTTTCTCTACTCTATTTTAAGGGTTTTTAGCCTTTTATATATAGCTAGTACTTTTTTTATAATCCTGTTTTTAGGATTCTATAAAAGTTAAGGATAGTATTTATAATATATATAGAAAGATATATTTTATAAAACCTAATATTTTGAGTTATTATATATAAATTCCGCAAAAAATAACTTCTTAAACTAGTTATTCTTTTAGGTATTATAATAATATCTTAGGTAATATTTCAGGGCCTGGTTCTGCCTTTCTATCTAATTATTTATCTAAGAATAGTAAGCTATACTCAAATACTATTTATATATTAAGTAGAAGCAGAAAGCGGACTAGAACTAGCTAGTAAATACTATTTCTCGGTCGGAAATAATTCTATTAGGGGAGCTAAAGATTAAGAAAACATATTCCTATATAATCTTAGTAAGCTTCGGAAAATTAATAGTTTTATAATATATAATATATCTTACTATTTTAAAGTACTAGTTAATAATTATAAGAATTATATTAAAATCGGGACCTCTTACCAGGTTCCTATATAGTAATAGACCTATAATAAAATCCATAAAGATCTTACCCTAGGGTCTCTTAGGCTATAATAAACTACTAAGTAAATTATATGGCAAATGCCTCTTTGCCTTAACTTTCTAGTAAATATTATATTCTTAATAATAATTATAAATATCTCTTTCTATATTCTCCTAATACTAGGACCTTCTAAGAAGCTCGAGAGTTTTCTTTACTTTATAGTATCTAGCTATTAGGTTATTATAATAAAGCTTTATGATTTCTTAATATAAAGCGGGATTATTAGGTATAATAATTCTTGAATAGTACCTGAGTAGGCCTAAATTATTTTTCCAGATTTCTTTTCTCTTAGTATCTTTTTTATTAAGCCTCTATTTTATAATATTCTAATATTAAGAATTATTTCTCTGAGCTACCTAAATAATATCTAGAAGAAATTTAGATAAAGAAGCTAGTACTATGGCTCTTTTAGTAGCCATATATATCTATATACGGAGAATTAGGTATTTATAACTATCTAATTTAAAAACTCGAAGAACCGAGAAGTCTTTAGTTCTATTAAGTAATATGGTTATAAATACTTTTATTACCTTAGCTATAATAATAGAGCCTTTAAGGCATTTCCTTATATCTTGCTTCTTAACTAATTTTATAATTAAGGGATTTATAAGATAATCTATTTACTTGTCTTATAGTAAATATTTCTCTTTAGTTACTATGGATATAGTAAGTATTAAATAATGCCTATTTTAAAGAGGGAATTCTTTAGATATTTATAAGAACCTCTAAATTATAACTATAAAAGCTCTCTTTAACTTATTCTAAAAAGTCGGAAGCCAAGTTATATTAATAGGACCTTCTTTATAATTAGGTTTTTTGCTAGGTCTATTTACTGGGTTTAAGGCGCCTCTATAGTAAATAATATTAAAATCATATATTATAAGATATATTACCTAATATGCTTAATAGCTCTCTAGATACTTTATTTCTATAAAGTATTAGAAATTATTATAGTCTATAATAACCTTAATTATAAACCTGAACTCTTTAAGGTAATAGCACTAATACTTAAAGGCTTTAATAATTACAAGTAGCTCCTTATTATAGGTATTATAGTTATATTTAGCTCTAGAGAGTTTCCGGGACTAGAATATTACTAGATACTAGTATTTTTTTGGGCTATTACTAGAATTAACTTATTATAAAATAGTACTAGTAATTACGAATTTCGATATATTAGTTTTAATATAAATCTTCTTAGAAAAGTTAAAATAGACTAGGATAGGTATTATAATAAAAGCTTTTTTTAAAGTCTTAAAGCTTTTAGCTATTTTATTTATTTATATAAAGAGACCGGATTTCTGGCCCTTTTCTATTCTTTTTAAGAAGTCTATTAAGCCTATAGTTACCTGAAAATAATAATAAATAAACCTATAATAGAAATTAGTAAATCCAAGAAATACTTGAATATTATGAAATAATTCTAGTTCTAGCTATTTAATAATACTATGGACTTATTTAGGATCTATATAAATACCTTCTATTCTAATAAGGAAGCCCAAAAATTCGACTTCCTTAATATTAAACTCGTATTTACTAAGTTTATAAAACAGGTTATTTTTATATAGCCTAGTAAGTACCTAGTAAACGTAATTATAGTATTTAGCCTTATTTCGGAAGTAAATAAGGATATTATCTAAATAAATAACTATAAAATAATTTAGGAGCCCTATAAGTATAGTATTAATATATATTTAAAATATGGCTAGTATATTAGCTAGCCTAAAAGGTATTATAAGATATTTAAAATAGCTATAGCGGATTCTAAAAGCCGTCTTTTACTTATATTCTTTATAAATTCTTACCTAATAATATATATTCTTGAGATCTAGCTTTATAAAGATCTTGGCTTCTCGAAGCCGGTTAAGGGTCTTATTAATAAGAGGAAGCGGATACTAATTCTTGATTATAACTTGGTTAAGTCTATAATAATTAATATAAAGATATAGTTCTCTATTCTTTTTAGAAACAAAAAGAATAGGCGCTTTTACTAGGCTTTTACTAGGCCTTATCTAATATTTATAAAGTATATCCTATAAATATAGATATAATACTTCTAGTTAGGTCTCTAATAGATTATATAAAGGCCTATATAGGACTATATTATCTATATTAATAGAGTATTTAATACTGCTAAGATTAGGAAGTTCTAAAGCTTTATTAGGGTTAAAAATCTCTGAGAAGTCTTTATATTTATTATTCCGGAAATAGATAGGTACCTCTAAGGCTCTTTTCCGGAAGATATTAATTTGCTATATTAAAAACTCCTATTTAGTATTACTAGAACTATATAATAAAGTAGAGACCTAGTAACTATTATAAATATATAAAGCCTATTATCTAGGATAGTTATATTTGCCTTTAGTTAAGAATAAGACTTGAGATACTAGCTTAGGGTACTAGTTAAACTCCTTACCGAATTCTTTTAGTATTAGGATCTTAATATTATTAGGCTATATAGGTATATATATCTATTATTTCTTAATATAGTTTATATATTATATAAGGGTTACTTTATAAAATTCCATGCTAAAGACAAGGCTATAAGAGCTAATATTCTTATATTTATAGAACCGGAGCTTAAAAGAACATATCTTACTATAATTATTTATAATAAATATCTTAAGATTATAGGCTTAATAGATCTTAAATTTATTTTTATAAAAGGTTATAAACTCTTAGTTATATTTAGCTAAGGTAGTAAAGCTCCGGCTTTAAGCCTAATTATTATTAAGGAAGTTATAATCTAATCTAGTATTACCGAGTCTACTATATATCTCTAAGATATTTACTTCTGGCTATATTAATCTTGCTTAAATAGTTATATAAAGTAATATATCTTTTTTATTATGGCCAAAATTATTAATATTTAAGATTTGGCTTTCTCTTTTCCCTATTTCTTAGGAAAGTCTTCTCTAGAGTGCTTTTCTATAGTAATAGTATTAACTTGCTTCTATAGACGCCTTGACTTTTCTATGATTTTGGCCTTATTAGAGTTCTGCTAAGCCTATTTGGTATACTTGGAATACTTTATATTTCCTAAGAAGTATTCTTTCTATTTATAAGTCTAATAAACCATACCTAAAGTGGAACTAGTACTCTATTAAGGCCTTAAAGAAGCCAAAGTACTACCTAAGGGTTTCTTACGTGATTTTCGGAACTTATTCTTCCTTTTTTAATAGCCTTATAAATCAGAATTCGCTAAGTTAGAGTTCTTAGGGGCAGAATTACTTTTACTAGACTCCCTTGCCTTTACTTTCCTTAATTTAGGATAAGTAGTATATTCTGCTTTCTAAGCTTTCTTAAGCTATTCGGAAATAGATATTACCTTATCTCCTAAGAGAATAGATATAAGTATCTAATAAGTCTTATAGTTAGATAAAGTAGTATTAAGAGTCCGGACCCGGTCTCTTTTAGGGCATAGGTCCTAGTTAACTTCGAGACTAATTATCTAAGTATATAACTCGGTAATTATCTTACTATTTTTCTAATAAAGATCTCGGAGTTTCTTAAAGGCGTCTTATTAATGGGTTTGAGGTACTTGGAGTATATTAGCTAAGTAGGCCTTGAATTACTCCTAATAGACCTTATATAATAGTAGGCTTTACTTTATTATAGCCTCCCAAGTATTATAAGGTTTATTCCTAAGGGCACTTATAATAAAGTTAACTCTAGAAGAGTATTTATTATAAGTCTAAGGCTAGGTCCTAAAGACTGCCTCCCAGAAGAATATAAATATTCTCTATTTCTTAAGGGACTTTCTATAATATAAGTCAGGTATCCGGACCTTGAGAAGCTTCTCTTGGTTTAAATATATTTTTAGGATATTATATAGTGGCTCCTAATAAATAGTATTAAGATTACTCTTAAAGCTTATTATATTAGGAAAAGAAGTGGGTTCTAATCCTATTTCAGGAAGTTCCCTGGTAGGAATTATTAAGGAAGAGGGAATAGACTCACGAATAGAGTTTCTATAAGATATAGTAAACCGTAAGGTATCCCTGAGGGTACCCTTATATTACTCTAACTATAGAATATGCTAGTTAATTATATTTACTAATTCTTGCTTTCATTAGAGCGCTTTGACTTTAGTATATAAGCCCTATTCCGTAGCTTGGGCAGTAGTAACTCGGGCATTAATCTCGGTATCTTAATTATTACCGGGATTATTTCCGTTATTATTACTGGCTCTCGGAGGCTCCTGAGGGGCCCCGTTAAAAGTATTAGACGAGCCTTTACTATTACTTATATTAGGGTTAATCTAATTAACTTTCTCTATAGGAATAGCTTTGGCGAGAAGTTATATATTTCGCAGATTTCGAGATATAATTACTTATTAAACTATCTTCTTTAAGGATAAAGAGATTAGCTTATAAGGTATTTATTAGTAGGTAATAAGATAATAGAATAAATTAGTATATTATAAAACCATAGTATTAAATTTAGTATAGAACTAATCTCTATCCCTCCTATAAGGTCCAGGGAAGCCCTCTCTAAATAGGAGGCTCCAATAGCATATATATAATTAGTAATTTATAAGCCTAATATATATAATATAAATAGTAGTTAGTTAGGATATTAAAGGGCTACCGAACTCCCTAATTAATACCCGCAATATCCGAGGTTCGTTACATGCCCTTAAGTCACGTGCGACCCTATACACATTACAAATATACTATAAACTAGTTATTTATTTATTAATATTTTTACTAAATATTTCTTTTTTTTTCTTCTAAAGTTCTTTACTTTATTTACTATATAAATATTATTTAATTCCAAAATAATAATATTATTTTATTAAGCTAAATAAAGTATATTATTAATTATTATTATAAGAAAGATATTTTATTTTAGCTTTTTTATAAATTATTTCTTAATTATTAATAATTCTAAAAAGAACTATTTATATAGATATATAATACTTATTATATTGAATTTATAAGCTTATAATTCTATAAATAAGGGAATTAAGGTAAAGTAATATATTATTATAGGAATGAAAATATAAGACTTTATATAAAACAGGTAGTTTTTATAAAGTCTAGAAAATTAAATATATCTCATAAATTCTTTTCTCTTAAGCTTTATATCTAATTATATATATATCTATAATTCGTAATTCTATAGATCTTATATCCTTATTTAATTAATTTCTTTAGTATCTTATAGGTATATAAAAATCTTTAATAATTAGTAAAATAGTAAAAGAAAAAAGAAAAAAAGAGAAATAGATTAGCTAAAAAATATACTATAATCTTATTAATATTTACTTTAGAAAAAAGCAAGTAATATCTCTAAAAAAAGGCTTAAATCTTTAAAGCTAGTAATTCTAGCTTATATTACTAGATCTTATTATAAGATAAATAGTATTTATTTCGTTTATTATTTTTAGGATATGAAATATAATAGTAATACTTAATTTATTTAAATTAAATAAGTGAGATATAGTATATAATTAAATATAAAGAACCTTTATTAAAGTCTGGATTCTAATATATCTTTATATAAGGCTTATAATAAACTCCTATATATATAATAATATTCAGAAATATATAGAGTTCTTTTATAAATAGATTTATTTATTCTTATTCTTGCTTTTCCGGTATATATAGTTTTTATATATTTATATATTAATTATTTAGAAAAGCTTATAGGTAAAAAATAGACTAAAGTAATTAAATAGATATAGTTATAAAAGAAGGAAAGCAGGTAAAATTATTCTTATTATTTACTAGGGCTTATATTTAAAAGATTTATATAAAATACTAGTAATATAGATTACTAATAAATTTATATATAAAGGTATATAATTATTATACTACGGGAGCCAAGCGAGCCCCTCCCTGTAGTGCGGGAAGCACCCTTGCTAGCACTGGACAGTTTGCGACAGACGAAGGGATAGCCGAGAGCCGTTTCTGCGGTCCAGGTCGTCTCCTGCCTCTTGGGAAAATGTAAAACGACCCCCCACCCCCGGGTGTGGATTGGGGGCCAGACTAACCTAAAGTAGAAGCGCTCAGACAGGAATAGCAAAACTCTGGCTTTTTCTTTAATTTAATTCAACTTTATAAGGAATTAATATAATTTAATACTTGTTTTATTCCCTTATAGCGCTTATTAAGTACTATTCAAATATAAACTTTTTATAAAATTTGATTTAGTAATAGCTCTTTAAATTATAAAAGTTCAAAATTTCACATTTTATAGCCTAAAAGCAAGCTTAAGAAAGCCTAGAAATTTAGCGAATAAGTACCTAAAACCAGATATAAGAGCCCTATAAACCTATATTTTATAGGGCCTTATAAGGCTTAAAACCCAGAACTTAATTAATTAGTATATAAACTTCCTTAATGTGACGGCGGGATCAATGCAATGGTCGAAGGCTCAAAGTTCAAAGAATCTCATGTATTGGAAAATACTAAGCTATGGAACAAAGTAGGGAGGATGCCTCGACCTTTAGTATTGTTCCGTCCAAGTAATTCTTGGCTTAGCTTCGTTTTGTGCCTGTTTCCGATATCCTGTCCTTGGCAGATCATGCCCTTACGCCAGCCGTCACACTTAAATTAAAATTCTATCTTAAGGAATCTTTTTATTATAAGTTAGGAATTACGTGATTATAATACTGGGATTATACTTATATTAAAAAATATAACTCAAGATTTTTGAAGAGCTTAGGTAGCCAATTACAACTTTATTAATACCCCTATTCCAATCGACACCCCTAATCGACACCCCGGGGGGGGGGCAGTGTCGTTTTTATATTTTCCCCGCCTCTTAAGTAAAACATTTAGTAAAACGCTTCTAAACTAAGTAAATTACTTTATTGCTTATACTATCAGAAATTCTAGGTATAAGAACATCGTTAAGGTGTCGAAAATTCGTGTGTAGTGTAGTAAGGTCAAAGGTGAAGACAATTAAAATATAATTAATAAACCCCTACAAAAGCTCCCTCGTATCCGTTACGCTGCGGCCAGCCTTGGGTTTTGCTTACGATTTTTCTCTCAACTTCAACTTCAAATACCTTTCCACAAACAAATAACTGGTATAAATGCTCTTATACACTTTTAGAAACCTTTTAAAACTACATATAAAGCAAGTTTTGCTTAAATTTTATTAATATTCTAGAGATTAGGAGGAGTTGGAAAAGTAGGACTTTTGATGTTCCTTTAATTTAAGCGAAACCCAAGGCTGGCCGCAGCGTAACGGATATATATACAGGTATGAATCAAAAATAGGTGAAATTTAGTCCTACTAGGGGGCTACGAGCCCAATAGTGTCAATTTGTGTTGAGATTTTCGTGATGTACCTATACTACGGGACTCTCGCCACGCAGGGATGTCGGTTACTGTACCATTCTGGCGAAGGCGATGGGGTTGAGGTGGGTGCGGAGGAGTTGGCACTGGTGACAGAAAGCATAAAGGTGAAGTCCTACCGAGGTCGCATGTGAAATTGTCGTGCGGATATATCAGAACAGCAGACGGAAATATTCGCGGAGGTCGCTGCGCTTTTTACACGTCCAAATGCGGCAGTTGTCAGACAGATGCTGCCTTGCGCTAGGAGCCATTGGCATTATTAATTGCGGTATGAGTCAAGCCATGGCTACTAGCTACATAAACGTACCCAGTTCAATAGCTACCCGTCAAATAACAAATTGATCAAATGAACCCAACGGCGGCAAGTTCTCCTGGCCAAGGAGCAAGTGATTCCACTTTGCCGGAACTCAGCTCTCTCTCTCACAAAACCCAGAGCGAGGAAGAGCCGGAAAACATGGCTGACGAATCCACTCCCATCCGTTCCAGCTGCCACTGTAGCGCAATCACCGTCATAGTCCCACGACTGCCTGACCACATTAACCACTGCCAATGCACCATTTGTCGCCGCTATGGGGCAGCGTGGGGATACTACCACCCAGACGAAGTCAAAATCGAAACAAAGCCGAATGCAGTTACCAAGCAGTATATCTGGGGAGACAGAGACATCTCATTCAACTTCTGCGACACATGCGGATGCGTGTAAGTCAAACAATTCCCGTCCCATTTGATTGGGAGAGACTTACGCAGTGTAGATTGTATTGGTGGCCGCTTCAACCGCCGCCTACTGATGGAGGAGAGTACAAAATGGGCCTTAACACTAGTAATGTGAATCCGGAGGTTTTGAGGTTTGTCGATCGGAAATATGAGTATTCGTGGGTGAAGCAGCCACTGCGGTCGAAGGAGACGGCGCATCAGGATGACCTGGCCGAGTATTGAGCCTGGTCTCGAAGACTCACGCTGTGTAGATGTAGACCGTCTCCAGCTTCTGTTTCCCTGTGTTTGTTAGAGTGCTACCTGAATGATTGATATCCGGGCTTCTACTCATCCTTATCATCCAAGCAGTACTATGCTATAAAACTAGATCTGTCTTGCAGAATGCGGCCATTGATCAAGCGACAACCATCAAAGATGATGCTCCAGAATCCATTGCGACGCAAAACCTCCGCAGAAAATCTGCGAGCGTCGCCGCCAGATCGTGCATCGTTCTCAAGGTGTCAGGATGGTCCTTGCCGAGGATCTGCTGCCGCTTAGCTAGCACAGCTTGCTTCACCGGTAGCGCTTCTTGCAGCTCTCCTCCACGTCCAAGCGTAACAACCAGGTCGTCCATTGATATTACAGTGTCTGGGTGAGTTTCTCCATACCATGCCTTGTGTTTTATTAAGACGAATCTTCGAACCATCATCTCATTCCTGAAGTCCCCACATATATCCAGAAAGTCAGCTAGCTTGCTGAGCAAGTCAAGCACGACGTTATCTTGAACGGAAACAGAATTGAAACAGTCAATAATACGCTGACAAGCATTCACAAAATGCGGAAGGAATCGTCTTCTCATCATGACTGGGAATGTCTCTTTATCTTGGCTTTGTTTTTTGCATAGGCACTCGGTTACCTCAACCGTACATGATCCACTGTCTGTCCTAGCCTCAAGTCCAGCTGGGAGATGTACGTTCTGGTTCTCCCGGTATCAGACACACGTCACATTCATGTATATCAATCCGGCGCCCGCGGTAAGTGCCACGGGGATTTTATTGATTCAGGCAACACATCACAGATGTATGAACCTCCAAATGCTTCCATTTGATAAAACGTGATCCTTTACACTCCTATTTTTTAGTTCCAACCCACTGATGAAATAAAAGGTGTAGGATTAGCTAAGGGCAAACATGTAGTGGTAATGCTGCATCCAAAGACTTTGTACAATTTTATGCAGATCTCAGTAAGGCAGAATTCTTGTCTCGGTATCAGCCGCCGATAGAATTCTGCCTTGCTAGACCTTAGTTGTGGCAATGCTACTCTATGCCTCTCTCCTACTCAACTGATCCTTCTCGCGTTACCATTTTGAGTTTCAACTGCCGGTGCGGTCTTGCCATACCAGGATCTACATGAATCTTCTCAAAGCCTACTGGCTTTTGAACGCCGCTGTATACCTCTCCCCTAATTGCCTGATCCTTCCTTCACGTTTTGAGTATCAACTGCCAATAGCCACTTTAGATATCAACCGCCAATACGATTCTGCCGTCTGTATGAGTCACTGAAAGCCACTAGATCGTTGTCGGTGTATGGATCTCACGACTGCTAGTATAGCTTGCGTCTCAGCTCCCAGCTCCTCACCAAGAGTCGCTCTCCAGAATCCTAGGACTTTCCAGTTCATGCAGTGTGTCAAAGAACTACTCATGCTACTCATACTACTCATGAATATTCATGAGTAGCGTGCGTAGAATATGAGTAGCGTAATGTTCTAAAAATTTGAGTAGAGTAGAGTATATACTCATGAGTAATATAAATAGTTATGAGTAGCCGTCACGTGACAATAATAAATTAAGGTTTATTTAATAATAATTAAATAATAAAGGCATTAATTAAGTAGCCCTCGCAAAGATAAGTTAGGGCTTATATAAAACTAGCTAAATACTAGTTTTCTGTAATAATAAACTAGTTATTCTTTTTAGAATTTTAATTTCTTCTTAACTTTTAACTTATTTACTAAATACTATTACTATATAATTAGGTAAAGAAATAGTATTAGAATAAAGCTAAACGAGAAGCTTATCTAATTAAGCTAATTTATTATATAAGTATTTACTTATATTACTTATATTATTTATAAATAACTTAAATAAAATATAAGTAAAATATAAATAAAACTTATTACTTTATTTTATTTTACTTATTTAATATATTAAGTTTATATACTTTAAAATTCATTATATTAGTTTTATACTTTTTATTAATTATATAAAAATAATCTATAATATTATAACTTTTATAATATTTAAATTAAAAAAAGAAAAATATATTCTTATATTAGTTTTAAATTATTTAGAAAAATTAAGCGAGTTTTAAAAGTATTCTAAGTAATATTTCTTTTTTAATTTACTTATTTCTATAATTAACTAAATTATATAAAACTATATTAAGGAACCTAAATTAATTCTTTATAAACTTTTAATAATATAATAAAGAAATAAAAACAAATATTATTATAAGAAATAGTTATATAGAATAAATATATATAATAATATATAAATAAATATTAGATATTATATATCTAATTTCTTATTTTAGATAAAGCTTATAATTAGAATTATATGAATTACTTGAAATTATATTTCTTAACTAAATAAAAGGCTTTATATATTTAGCTAAATACTAGGAAATATATAAAGAAATATTTCTAGCTTTAAAAAGAAGTATTAATTAGTTTTTTATTAAAATTGATTCTTGAAATTAGTTATATTTATAAGTATTACTTTATAGTTTAATTATTTTAATTATTTTATTATTATTTTATTATTATATATCTTATATCCTAATTAATTTAATCTTTAAAAAGTAATTTATTATAAAGTAATTAAACTATTAATAAATAAAATTACTAATAATTAAAGTATTAACTAAAAGAAATACTTTTATTATTACTAGAATAATTTAGTTAGATATCTAGAAAAGTATCTAATTAGAAAAAAAAATAAAACTTAAATACCTTTAAAACTAACTAATAGAATAATAATAATGATAGAAAAATTAGTAGCGGCTCGTTATTATATTACTAAATTAAAAGCAAAAATATAATAGAAAGAAAATTAAAAAAAGCTAAAAGCTTAGATTTATTATTTTAAAAATATTCGAATATCTAATATAGAACCCGTTATACTTCTAGTAATACTCTTAATTTAAAAGGCTTCAAAAACCCAAGAATTACTAATTTATAGAAAGAAGAATATTAAAGAAGCCTAGGACTTTTTTTATTAGATAAAACTAAAATAATAGAATTATTTAGGCTATAAATATAATAAAAATAATATATTATATTTCTTGTTTTAAGAATATAGCCAGAAATATCTGGAAATATAAAAAGTAATTAGTAAGTATTAATATTATAAATTAGGAAATCTTTATTAAGTTTATAATAAATTTTATTTTAGATCTAGAAAACTATAATAATAATATTTTACTAAATTTAAGAATATTAAATAGTAGCTAAATTAGAATATTTAAAGCTTTATATTTTATTTAAATAGCTTATTAAATAATTTAAAATATATAAGTATATTATAAGAATAAAATAATTTATTTAATAGCTTAAAATAAAAGATTCGAAATAAGATTAATTATTAAAGAAATATTTTATAAGAAGAAGAAAAGCTTATTTCTATAACTATAAGAATTTAAAATAACTTAAATTTATTTATTTAATAAAAATATAATAATAAGCTAATAGAATAATAAAAGAAAAGAAATAGAAAAAAGGTAAAAGAAAATAATAAAGGAAAACAGAAAAGAAATATATTTCTATTATAAGATTTATAAAACCAGAATAATAAAGATATAATAATAGAATCTAATATAATACCTATATTAGAATTTATAAAATCGAATATAATTTGTTTTATTTATTATAAAAATAATTATTATACTATTACTTACCTAAATCGGAAAAAATCGACTTATTATAACTTTAATAAGTTTAGCTATAAAATATATAAGTATTTAGAACTATAAAATCCAAGAAATAAATATATTCTATAATAATTATATTTATTTATATTATAGAAAATAAAATTCTTAAAACGAGAATAGTAATTAAAATTATTATTATTATAAAACCGGGTTTCTGGGCTTAAAAAGCAGATAGAATAGTTCTTAATCCGAGAATTCTAAACTAAGGAAAGAAGCTTATAAATATAAGATCTTTAGTATTCTAAATACTAGCCAGCCACATGTATTATTGCGGTCACGTGACGCTAAATTTACTAGTAAAGCAATAGAGTATAATATTACTTCTTTCTTTAGAAAAGCTTATTCCGAGTATTAAAAATAAGCTCTTTATAGCTTTTACAAATTATATAATTTTATATATTCTTTATATATCTTATTTCTGATATCTCCTATTTATATATTTTATTAGTTCCTAATATACTAATTTCTTTAAATCTAAACCTGAATTAGAATTAGAACTATAAAGTCTAATTAAGATATTAGAATTATTAATTATATAGATTCTAACTTTTTTATTATTTTTATTTATTATAAATTTTAGTTTTAATAAAGATATCTTTTTCTTATATAATTAAATATTATAGTCTTTTATCTAGTATTTATTACTTTTATAATATATATATTTATTTTGCTTTTAAAATAGCTAGCATTTTATTAAGTTTATAAATTATATTTAATTATTTATATAAAAGAGAAGAAAAGAATTATAAAGGCTTAGTAATTATACTAATAGTATTAATAGTTAATATATTTATAATATTATCTTTATTTAAATAATAAAACTTCTTTCTAGAATTATAATATTTATATATATTTATATATATTAGAATATTTAACTAGTTATTATATTATTTTAATAAATTTAATACAGGTTTAAAAAAGGTTTAATTACTATATTAGCTTATTCTTAATTATAGTATTTAAGTTCTTAATAAAAAGCTATAATTTTATTAATATTATTTTAGTCTTATCTATATCTTATATAGAATTTATTTAAAGAAATATAGTTTGTTTTCTATTTCCTATACTTTATTCGAATTTAATTAAAAATTAAAATATAGAACTAGATTTAATTATTTTCTATTTAAAAGAGCTAAAAAAGAACTCTAACTTAAATATAAGATTCAAGATTTAGATAAATATAATAGAACTAAATAGTAGTATTATTAATAGCCTTATTATTAATTTATAGCTTGGCCTTAATTAAAGAAAGCTAAATATTAAACTTATAAATCTAGCTATTAAATTTTTCGGAATATAGGAAAAAGAATTTCGGCTTTATATTTATAAAAGAATAAGCTTATAAAAAAAAGAGGCTATTTCTCTATTACTAAATAACTTTAGCTTAATATTAAACCTCTATTTATAGCTCGGTAATAATATTTATAATCTATATTAGTATTTCAGAAAAAAGAAAAGAGAGAATTATAAAACTTGAAATAAAAGAAAGCTTAATAAGTTTTTAATTTCTCTAGTAAATATATAGTTTTATAATTATATATATTAATAGTACTATAAAAATTATATTTATATATAAGATATATATAAGAATAGTTTTATTTTCTTTATAGAAATAAAAATAAGTTTAGAATAATATTATAAAACCGGGTTTCTAAATTAAGAAAGCAAAAAAAAAATCTTTTAATTCAAGAATTCTAAACTAAGAAAAAAACCTTATAAATATAGGAGCTTTAGTATTCTAAATACTAGCTAGCTATATATATTATTATAGTTATATAATACTAAGTTTATTAATAAAGTAATAGAATATAATAATTATTAAAATAAAGAAATATAAATATAGAATTAAAATATTAATTAATTCGAATATAAAAACTAATTATATAAAAAGAAAGCTAATTTTAAATATAAGAATTCTATTAATATTAAAAGTAATTCTCTTAATTTTATTAAAAAAAACCAGGATTTATTTATATAGAAATTATATTCTTAAAATAATTACTAAAAATATATTAGAGAATTGAAAGAAAACTAATATATATTTTATATTATATAATTTGAATTTGAATTATATTAATATAATATTTGAATTCCTATAATTTTATTAGATTAATTTTTTAATTTCTTTTAAGAAAGTAATATAAAAATATTAGATTTAATTATAAAAGATTAAAGATCTAAATATTAGAAAATTTATTAAAATAATAAAATATAAAATATATATATTTCTATTAATTATTTATTCTATAATAAATAACTTAAAAATTACTATTATTCTTATAAATAAAATAGTTATATTTCTTAAGAAATATTAGAACTTTTTTCGAATATTTTTTATAAAGGCTATAAATATATTATTTAACTATTATATAATAAAGTATTATATAAATCTAGATTTAGAATTCTAATTATTATATAATTCTATATATATTTTATTAAAAAGAAAATTTGAAGTTCTTTAGAAATATTTTAATACTAGCTTAAAAAAGAAATAAATTTATTATTTTATTAGCCTAACTAATATTTTAATTATATTTATTCTAAAGAAAAAATGCAATTTATATTTATATATTAATTATTAGAATCTAAATAGAATTATTATTAAGAATCGAATACTATTATTATTTATTAATAAAATAATAAATAAACTTTATAAAATAAAAGTATATATAAAACTAGATTTAAAGAATATTTATTATTAATTACAAATTCGGAAAAGTAATAAATAAAAAATACTATTTCAAATATATTATATTATATTCTTTAGACTTTTTAATATTCCGATAATATTTTAATTTATTTCGAAAATTTAGAATAATATATAATAATAGTTTAATATATATTCGAATAATTATAATAATATTAGCTTTTTATAAATTTAATAAAATACGAGTTTAATATAAAAAAAGTTTCTGGAATTTATAATAAGTTTAAATAATATAGAAATAGAAGCTAGCCGGGTTATAGTTATTAGAAAATAGCTAGTCCCGAAAAATAATATCCGGGAAATCTAAATATTTCTGGATTTTATTAACTTTTATTAAAGGTTTATTTATAAATATTTTAGAATAATAAATAAGTTAATTAATTTATTAAAGATTAATAGAAAACTATAATATTATTTTAGCTAAATAAATAAGATAAATAAGGTTTTTGGAAAACTAAAAGTTATATTTATAATAATACTAATTCTTTATTATTTTAATCTAATTTTAAAAATTTATATAAAAACAAATATTTTATAATTTATAATTATAAATATAATTTTCTAGCCTTTTAATAAAAGAATAAAAATCTAATAATACCCTATTATATTTTATTATTATTATTATTAAAACAGATTATAATAATTTGAAATATTTTATAATTAAAAGAAAACTAAATAGTTAATAAATGAAATAAATAAAGAAATTAGTTATTTTTAATTTTATTTTAAAATATTATTCGAAATATAATAATTTTATTAATAAACTATTAAAAAAACTTGATTTTATAATAGATATAAATAAAGATATTTTATTATTTATATTTTATAATAAACTATAAAATATAAAATAGAAAGCCCTATAAATAGTAATAATAAAATATTATACTATTTCTATAATATTATAATATAAGACTTAAAAAAGAAAAAAGAAAAACTTTTTAATTAGTAAAATATTAAGGAATTCTAAAAAGAAAATCCGTTTTAATAATAGAATAATATTAAAAATACTATTATTTAAGTCTATTATTAGTATAACTAGTTATAAATAATATATATTACGAATTCTAGTTATATAAATAACTAGATCTAAAATAGTATATAAGAAAAATAAAGAAAAATTACTCAAATTACTATTATAATACTAAAGGCTTAATTTATTAATATAATATTAATAATATAAATAGTTTTTAAAAAAATTCTTTATTAGAACTATTAAAACTTAGAAATATAATATATTTAAATTATTAAAATATTAGAATACTATTTATATACTAAATAAACTAGCTTTTAAAAAAAATTATTATAAGCTAATTATAATAATTCTATAAATAGATATTCTAATATTAGTAAAATACTAGAAATTTACTAGAAGAAATACTTCTAATAAAATTTTAAAAAAAATATAAGAAACTATATTAGAATTTGTTTTATATATTAATAGACTAAAATAATAAAGATATTTATTATATAATATATTTAGTTTATTTTTTATTTCTTTTAAGCTATAATAAGAATTTATTATAAATTTTATAATAAAATATATAAAAATAATATAATATATTTCGATTATTAAAGAGATTTTAGTTCTTAAACTAGTAAAGCTATATATATATTATATTATTAAAGACTTTAATATATTTATAAATATAATTCTTAATAAAGAATCTGTTTTTATAAATAAATTCTAGTTAAGTTTAATAATAACTAAATATAATATTTTATTTATAAATTAATAAATAAATAAAAAATCTAAACCAAATTTTAAAATAGTATATAAAATATTATACTAGCTATTAATAAAATAATTAGATAATAAAGCTTACTTTTATAGAATTCATATATAATAATTCTATATATTTAATAATAAAAATATTTTTATTTTATATATTATATAAATTATATTTTAGTATTAAACTATATATTAAGAATAATATTTCAGAAAAAGAAATATTAATAATATAAGAAAAAATATAAAGAATTTAAATAAAATAAATAATATTAAAAAAGTAATAATAAAAAATATATTAATATAAAGTTTAGAATATATAATAAAGTTAATAAATAAATATTTCGGTTTTTTTAAAATTATAAATATTATAGAATTATATAAATAAATATATTACTTGAAATTATTATTATTATATTAGATCTATAATATTTTCTATATTTCTTTTTTAAAGCTATAATATTTATAGACTAGTATTATAGTAAAACTAGAACTAGTTAAAATTAAAAATAAAAAATAAAAGAAATATTTTTTTATTAAAAAAGTTATTTATTAATAAATAATATATGGGAATTAATAAATAATCTAGAAAATATAATTTAAGAATTATAAGAATATTTAAAAAAAATTATAATATTATTACCTAAATAAAAGTATAAAAAATAAATATTTTTATTAGGAAATTATTAAAAACTTTAAAAACTTTAATTTCTATATCTTATAACTAGTTTCTATTATTCTTATTATTATTAGAATTCTTTTAAATAAATAATAAAATAGCCTAAAAACTATTAATTATTAATTATTAATAAAAATTAAAAATTAATTTATTAGTAATATATAATACTATTTATATAAGATTAGTAAAATTATTATTATTTAGAAATAGGAAATATAATATTATAATATTAATATATAATTCCTAAATCTACTAAATCTAATAGAATCTAGTTTATTAATCGAGTTATTTATAAAATACGAGATTATATAACTATATCCCGTATCTTATATTTTATTACTTATATCTCGTATCCTATATCCTATAACTATATATATGATTTTTAAAAGAATAGCTATACTAATACTAGAAACTCTCTAAAAATACCCAAAATAATATCTTTTTCTAATTATATATAAATTCCCTAATCTAGTCTAATATTAGATTTTCCCAAATATTTTATATATCTATATTACTTCTAAGGTTTTAGTTATATATTAAAGGCTATAGCCTTTTATATATAATTTTCTCTCTTATAATATTCTCCTATTTTATATATTTATTTCCTGTTCTATTTATATTTAATCTATTTCTCTATATCTAATTATATAGTATTTATATTAATTAAGTATTTGAAAATATTTATTAGCTTTAATTTCGTTATAAAATTAATAGGATTTAATTCTTTCTTGATTTATTTGACTTCTATAATCTCTTATTATTTATATATAGTATAAGAAATAAATAGATTAGATTAGATTAATAGCTATTAATCTAATCTATTTATGAAAAATACCTATTAATTATATTCTATTTACGTATTAATTAGATTAATTATAAATATTCATAAATAATTTAATTAATACGCACGTGACACATGCACGTGATTAGCTAACCTAATTAGGTAGCGCTCCGGGCACTCCCGCCCTAGTACTACCTTACTACCTAATTAGAAAATAGTAATACTTAGTAAGCAAGCCGAACCCTAATAATCAGGCTTAGTAATAATACCTGAGGTATTAATACCGTATTAATACCACCCGGTATTAGTTAGTATTACAGGAATTAATACTGGATTAATTAGTATTAATACTAAGCAAGCTCTCACTGCCTTTCTACCCCGCCATGCCTCACTTCCCTCCTCATATAACGATTTTCTCTAAAGTATATCCTCAAAATGTCTTCTTTACTTGAACTAGACGAGTTCCTTATACTATTACTTATAATAGAGTCAGTTATATCTAATTCAGCCTATAGCAAGAAGTAACTCCCTACTTGGGCCCACTACTAGTAATCCTATTAAGATGAGATTTAGTTCTTTCTTTATTATCTTTACTATATACAAGGTGAAATTCCGCCGCTATATAGTAATATAAGCTCAGGAAATATAGCAAAACATATTAAGAAGTACTACCCTAAGATTATAATAGAAAAGGCTCTAAGTAAAACTCAAGAAATAGTAAAGAAGTAACTTAAATAGCTATATTATTACGAGTCGCTTAGACTAATAAATATATATATAGGAAAATAGCTTTACCATATGAGTAATTAGACTAAAAGATATAATAATAAGGTTAGAAGCCTTATTAGCTATTTTACTATATGAGAGCATAGTATGTATTATATAACTAGCTATATACGTAATATATACTATAACATATATTACTAAGCTAAGATTACTAATAAGGCTAAGGAATTCGATTTAGAGATTCTTGAGGCTTCTCTTAATATAATAGTTCTTATAGAAGCTCTAATTTCTCTAATTATTATATGAAATCTCTTATATACTATAGTTAAATAGCCAGAGTTTCATATCTTTTACTAAATACTAAATCAGGTATATAAGAGTAAGATTACTACCTCTTACTCTAGAGTTTCTAACAAGATTAAGGAGGCTTAGGCAAGATATAAGAATATTATATAAAAGGCTATCTAATTAGTACTTTTATAAATATATATTTCTCTTAATATCTGGATCTCTCTAAACTAATACCTTTTTTAGTAATCTATATTTACTTTATTTCATATAACTCAAAGAAATAAAAGGCTTTTCTTATTCTCAAGTAAGTAGGTAGCTATTTCGAGGAAAACTAATTTATAATTCTTTTTCTAGTTCTTTAGAACTATAGTATTATATAAAAGCTTGGGGCTATTATAGCTAATAATACCTCTTCTAATAATACTCTTTGCCGGGCTATTTAATTTTACTAGAAGTAAGAATTTAGCTTGAAATAGAATATAGTATAAATATAAATTTGCTATATTAGCCATATTATTAATTTAATAGTATAAGCCTTCTTATTTATAAGTATAATAAAATTAGAAGCCCTTAAGTTATATAATAATTAAAAAAAGCAAGAAAAATATATAAATAAGAAAGTAATAAAAGCTAAGTTTAGGCTCTTGGAATTACTTAGTAAAGAATATAATATCGTGGTTTATATTTATAAATTTACTAGTAAAATAGTATAATTTATTAAGCTTATAGGAAGGCTAGTTCCTATAGATAATTATATAAAGTAAAATAGCTAATATAAGATATTTAATATTCTCTTACTCTTAAGGCCCTATATTAAGGCCTATTACTAGGCTTATAAAAAGAAGCTTAAGAATAATATCTTGAGCTTTAAGAAATAGAAAAGGCTTTATATAATTCGAGACTTTCTTTACCTCTTTATATAAGCTATTCTCTTTATTAAGGGAGATTTTATATCTATTAATTATATATTCTTTATAATAAATATATTAATTAAATATATTTAAACCGAGATTATAAGTTATACTTCTTCTTTTCTCTTCTTTTCTCTCTTTCTTTACCTTACTAATATATAATATAATAGGCCAAATATAAAAAGAAAAGAGATTAAAAAAGCCAGGACTTCCTTAGCTAGCTTAATATAATATATACTATTCTTAATAAGTACTATACTAAGACTAATCTCTCTTCTATTTATACTATTACTTTAATCTTAAATTCTAGTAATTATAAGAGATATATTAAAGTTTACTAGCCAAAGAAGTAAGTAAAGCCGATTTTAGTAAGTATAAAGGTACTCTGGGAGAAGTATAAAGAAAAGGTAGCTATATTCTTACTTTCTTATATATTTTTCTCATATAGTAATTCCTCTGAAGATATACTAGAAATAGATCTCTTTAATAAGATTACCTTATCTCTTTATATAATTATTAGGCTAGTAAGTAAGGACAAGTATAAGAACTATAACTTATAAGACTTATATAATTCTAAAAAAAGAAAAGCTCTTATATAGTAGTATTAAGATATATAGAGATAATACTAGCCTAGGCTCTTACTTATAGCTATTAATATTCTCTTAATTCTACTAATAAGTAATAAGCTAGAGAGAGTCTTTTTAAAAAGTTATTATATAATAGCCTGAAATAGAATATAAATAGAAATAGAGACTATTAAAATAAAAAAGTACTTAAAGTACTAGAAAAGAAATAGAATTCTAGATATCTTCTTTAAGACTAGCTAGTTTAAAGAGAGAACTAATGAGAATTATATATTTTAAGGCTCTTATATAATTTTAGATTCTTTTAGAAATTTCCTAAATTTCTAAATTTTCCTAAATTTTTCCTTAGGCTAATTTTAATTATTTAAAAAAGAACTCTTTATCTTTACTTTCTGCCTTTTTCCTTTATTAATATTAATACTAATAACCTAATCTCTTATATAATATTAATACCTTATATAATATTAATACCTTATATAATATTAATACCTTATATAATATTAATACCTTATATAATATTAATACCTTATATAATATTAATACCTTATATAATATTAATACCTTATTATAATATTAATACCTTATATAATATTAATACCTTATATAATTATTAATACCTTATATAATATTAATACCTTATATAATATTAATACCTTATATAATATTAATACCTTATATAATATTAATACCTTATATAATATTAAATAATCCTGTTTCTAGTAGTAATTCCCTTGCCTTATCTACTTCTGGCCCTCTTATACTTACTAATCCAAACTAGTAGTAAGTCTCTTAAGCTTAGCTACTCGTATAACTATTAACCTCTAGACTTATTCCTTTTATTAATCTTATAGGTAATGCCTTTACTCTTGGTATAGGCCAAGCTTTTCCTTAAGGCTAGTAAATAATAGTAATTGCGGGCCAGTAGCTAGTTGGATTTATAAGTAATTCTTCTCGTATAAGAGGGCTTAAGCTAACTAGATTCAAGTATTATAATAACCTCTAGAACCAAGCTCTTGCTCTTCCTAGCCAAAACGTCTTTATTAACCCTAATTATATTATAATTAGTTAAGTTATAACTCAGTACCAGTCATATATTAATGCGATTCTCATTTAGTATAAAGGAGCTAATATAATAGCTACTTCTTGCCATTCTTATACTTATACGGGCCTTAATAATACTATTTTCCCTAAGTACCGCCGGATTATAGGTTAATGAAATAACTACTATAGTAATTACAAGTAGCCGGACTATACTACTACTTATATATAGGGAAAGAATACTGAGAATAAAAGTAATAATAGAAATATTAGTACTAGAGGATATAGAGGACATAGAAAATATAGAGAATATAGAGGAGAATATAGAAAAGCTAGTAGTAATAGTTATGGAAAGGGAGAACGCCTTACTTAATATAATATTATAAGAAAGACTTCTTATAGAACTAGTAAGGCAGCTATATTATATGCAATTATTTAATAAGGGATATTTATAGCCTTACTTATACTTTATAGTAGCCATATAAGGGTTTGTAATCTTTTAGATAGTACCTTTAATATAAATAGTTCTTTTAAAGTATTAAAAATACCAAGTATCTCAAATATACTAGAATTAGCTCGCTTAGGATTAATACTAGTATTAATAGTATTAATACCTTATAATACTAGTATTAATCCGGATTAATACTAGTATTAATAGTATTAATACCTTATAATACTAGTATTAATCCGGATTAATACCCGAAATTAGGTAATATTACCAAGTCTACTAATAATACTTCTAGAACTACCTCGACTTAAGTACTTAATAATAATAGTAATTCTATTAGCAAAAATTAGATATTAAAGTAATAGAATCTTCGAAGTAAGGCAATTTTTTCTAATTAGAAGAATAATTAGGAAGCCCTTAGAATATTAGAACTTTCTATAAAAATATATTACTTTTCTTAATTTTTTATTTCTTACTCTTACTTTACTTATATATAAAAACTCAACTATTATTTTTATTAATATACTTTCTATTACAAATATACTTATTTATATTAAATATACTCGAAAATATCTCAGTAATCCTTAATTAACCTTAACTTAGCTTAAAATCATCCTAATTTTGAGTTAAAGCCTCTTAATAAATAGCCTTCTCTTTTTAAAAGCTACTTAGAAAAGATATTAGATCCTATATAAGAGAATCCCGAAGATATTCGTATATATATTATAAAGTACTTAGTTCGAGGGTATTCGTAAGTTAATCTATTAATATATAATAAACTTTTAACTAATTAATATAATAGTAAAATATAGACAAATTAATAAATATATACTTTATAAGTAATTATTATACTTATTTTCAAAGCTCTTATAAATTTATAAACCTTAAGGCTCTTAAAGAAAGCGAGAATAATAGTAAGTTTTATAATATTAATTAAAAAGCTATATTTACTAATATATATAATAGGTAAAAGCAAAGCTTTAAATCAAGTCTCTTAACTAACTATAAATAGTCTTTTTAATAAGTAATCGGGATAAAGAGAAAAAAGCTTTACTATTAATTACTTTAAGAGATTATTATTAAGCTTTATTATTAATAATAATATCTCTTTTCGAGTAATTACTACTTCAAGTTTTAAATTACTTTTAAATTATTTAAATTAATAAGTCTTTATTATATTACTTTTTAATATTATATATACTAATAATTAATAGTCAAATACCTCTTTTATATTAATAATTACTTATAGATAAGCTTAATTTAAACTATATTAAAAAAAGTTTAAATATTAAAGAAGAATTATAAGAGAATATTAAATCTCAAGAAATCTTCTTTATTACTTCAGATACTTGCACTTTTATAAATTAAAAGGCATTTCTTGGAATTATTATATAAGTTTATATATTCTTATAATTATTAAATAAAACTTATACTAATATATATTTAGATACTTTATAAATAAGGATTTTAAATTAAAATCTTATTTATTAGCTATAAAAGATTTAAGTAATATTTACTCTAGTATTTATATACTTTTTGTCTTATTAGAAGCTTTAAAATAATATAATATTAAATATAATATTACTAGATAAGTAATTTAAAATATTTATTAAATAATTATTAATATATATTATTTAGTATTACTCGATATAATACTAGCTTAAATAATACCTTATTAAAGGATTTTATAAAGTATTAAAATAAGGAGGATATTAAATTTTAAGGAGATATTTCTTATATAGCTTATATATTAAATCTAGTAATTTAAGATATTTTAAAAGCTCTTATTAAGAATAATTATAATACTTCTTATTTTACTAATTTATATAAGTAAGAAATAGAAGAACTTAAAGATAGAGAAAAAGAAGTAGAATAAGTAATAAGTAAGTTTTTTATTTAATTTAATTTATAAGATATTTATTAATAACTTCTAGATTTATTAATTTAGAGAAAGATTAGAAAGACTATTATAGGTCTTAAATATAATTAGGAAAACCAATAGCTATTAGAAGCTTAAATTAAAGCTTTTAATATAGAAAACTATTAATTTTCTTAACTTAGTAAGTAATAAAAGCTCTTTTAAATTATATTAATAATTAATACTAATTATTTATAGATTAAAAAACATACTAGTCTTTGATTTATTATATATTAAAGAACTTTTTATATATATATAAAGCTATTAAAGTAGTTATTAATAGCTCTAAATCTAAGGCTTTTAAAAATAAAAGTCTAATTTTAACTAATATTAAAATTACTTATTTAAATAATATTTTAAATATAATTTTAATATTTGTTAAAGCTATAATAAAGCTACAAGCCGAAAATTATTCTATTATATATTATATTATATCTGAAGTATATAAAATATATAATAGATTAGAGACTTTTAAAAAGGAATTTAAAATAAGTTTTTTCTTGAATTCTTCTTATATTATTAATAATATTATACTAATTCTTAATAGGATAAAGCGTTTACTAATAATATTAATAAGGGTATAGTTAAGCTTAGAAAATATTATCCTAAAATAGGTGTTTTAGATAATAAAAGTAAAGCTTTATATTTAGCTCTTATTCTTAATCCTTAAATTAAATAAGTAGGATTAACTAGTATTAGCTTATCTAGCGGCATATCCTCGGATATATATAATAGACTAAAAACTAATTATAATATATAAGTAATTATTTTTATTATTTTTTAATAAATTAATAACTAATTTTTTAATTTAGATATAAATATAATTATAATTTATCTTAAGCTAAATCCGATTTCTCGGATATTAGTATAACTAATTCCGACTCTAATAACTTGGATATATATATTACTAATTCGTTCTCTAAGATAGAGGACGAATTAATAACTTATTTAGAAGAGAAGAGAGAGGATAAAAAAGTAAGTAAAATTTACTTAAATTATATTAAATAATTATCTGATATTCTCTTAATATTTTTTTATAAATTAGTACTAATATATATATAGACTAAGCCCTTAGATTATTAGAAGTCTAATACTGCTAGGTTCCCTATTTTAGCTTTAATAGCTAGGAAATATTTAGGAATCCCGGTATGACGGCGCTGGCTAGGGGCCAAAGGGAAGTGGCTGTCACATAACTAGTTTCACCTAGCTAGCCGGCGTTTCAGTGGTTTTAGCTAGTATTTCCCTCCTTTACCCCCTTTCCTTCTCTCTCTCTCTCCTTCTTCTCTTTAGCTTAGTATTCTCAATGCATGGGATTTTCCTGGATCTTTGAGCCCTGGCCATTGCCTTAATCCCGCCATTACACCCGGCTTCCTTAGCTACTAGCAAGAGATTTTTTTTCTCAAGGTACTCTTATTATATCTAAATTATATAATAGGCTTAATAAGAGTACTTTTGAAATAATATCTTGCTTAAAAAGCTAGGGGTTATTTAAAGACGAATTAGAAGAGGCTAAAAAAGAAGAGAAAAAGGGAGAGAAAAAGGAGAAAAAACAAGATTCCGAGAAGGATAATTAGTTTATTATTATAGAAAATTAGTATTTAAGTAGCCTTGTATAAGTACTAGCTTAGATTATAGAAGGCTGCTTAATAAGTACCTTAGTTATTTTTTGAAAATTAAATATATGTCAATTTACTAGAATTACGTGACTTTCACGTGATTATTCATGAATATTCATAAATAATTATTCTAATCTAATCAAATTACATAAGCATCCCGTTAATCAAATTCTATTCACGCTATTCATGAATATTCATGAATTATTTAATTAATCTAAATAATTTTTTCGCATACTATTTATATATCTAATAAAGATATATTATATTAACTATTAGATGCTTTTCTCGAATAGTTCCTAATTTAATAAGATATTTATATAACGATTTCAAATTCATATATATTACTAGTAATAGTTTTATTTCTAGTATTTTATTAATTACAAATTTAACTAAAGTACTTATATTAAAGCTATAAGCTATATTATAGAGTTCCGAAACTAGAATACTTCTAATAACTCTCTTATATTTAGTAAAGAACTAGTAAATAATATTAGTATATCTAGTTCTATTTATTAGAACTAGAATATATCTAATTTAGGAAAAGTAATCTCTATTATTTATAAATAAAATATTTATAAAAATAATTAAATATAAGAATTTCTTTACTAGCTTAATAAATCTCAGTTCTCTAGAAGCATTCTTAATTTACTATTAAATATATTTATTAAATGCCTTTATATTAGTTTTCGAGAGTTTAATAGCTTAAATAGTAATTAATAAATTATATAAAGCTTCTAGTTAATAGACTAATATAATATATACTTTTCTAATATATTAAATAATATATTAGTTCTTAATAAAGAAATCTTAACAAATAGTACCTCTATTACTTTTAATAGTAATATTTTTTATAGAAATAATTCGGAGGTTTTTATACTATTATTTCTATATAAGAGTAATTCTAGTAATATTTATATAAATAATACTTTTATTAAACTTGAAATTATAATTAAAAGTAAGGCATTTATATTTCTTAACTAAAAACTTAGCCTCTTAAAGCTTTAGTTATTCTATTTTTATAAAATTATTAGTTTTAATAAATAAAATATTATTAGTTTAAAGGCTAATAATTCCGAAAAGTTATTTATTATAAAAAAGACAAGAATTATAAATTAACTATTTTATAGAAAGCTTATTAGTATAATAGAAATAGTAAGTTTTAAACTAATAGTTTCTAGCTTCTAATATACTATATAGTAGTTTTATAACTTTTAGAATAGAATTATTCTTTAGTAAGTATATAAAATAGGTTAATATAAAAATTATAATTAAATAAGGTTATTAATTAGATATAAGCTTATAAGATATTATATAAATATAATTCCATAATATTTATTATTATAGTAATAATACTAAGAATAATTCTCTAGCTAATATATTAATATTATATATTTCTTACTATTATTATAAGCTTAAATAACTAGTTTCGATTTCTTAAACTTTCTTTCTATATTCTTATTCTTAATCTTATTAATAAACCGGGAATTAAAGATATATATTTCCTTTAGTACCTGAGATCTAGAAGTAATCTTAAATATATTCTTTTTTAAAAAAACTAATAATTTTAACTTAACGGGAGTTCTTATATAGGTTATTATTCTATAGAAATACTATAATATCTAGGGTTTTATAAAAGCATTTTTATTATATTTTAGTAAAATAATAAAAATAGTAAGAGAAATTATATTTATATTACTTTTAGTTTTATTATAGAGTTCTAGAATAGGTTCAGGTTCGGGGCTATTAGTAATAACCTCGATATTTCCTATATAAAAGGGTTTTATAAAAATTAAACAGAAAATAGTATTATTATATAATAGAACTAATATATAGTTCTTTCTATTAATAGCTATTAGTTTATATAGTCTATTCTAATTATTAGATTAACTAATATTTCTTTTATATTATATAAGAATATCCGAATTTAAGGGAAGTTTATAAATATTAATAGTACTAGAACTATTTCGGGTATTTAGGGTATTTATAATCTAGTATTTAACTTGAAGTTTCTGAATTTCTATTATTATTTTCTTAAATATTACTAATTACTATAATATAATTAGTAATAGAATATTATATTTAGTTATTTAAGATAAAGTACTATAAATTAAAAGTATTAGAATAATACTATTAGATTCTATAAAATTATTAATAGCTTTAAAAGCTATTTAAAATATAACATTCTTATTAATTCTATTAATTTCGGCTATAATAATAAAATAGATATATTAAATTAGATAATAATAGTATTTTATAATTCTAACGGAATTATAAGCTTTTATAGAAATAATTTTAACTTTATTTCCTATAGTATTTATAAGTTAAATAAACTTCTTATTAGTAAACTACTTTCCGGTATCTATTATAATCTAATTAGAAGAGCCTAAATAAGTATTAATCTAATATTATTTTAGGATATTTCAAATATATAATATACTAATATTTTAAAGCTATTAGTTGGCTTAATATTAAATACCTTTATTAATAATATAAAATATAAATTTACTAGAAATATAAAAATTTTTAATAATAATAAAATAATTAAAGCTAATATTATTTTAGTAATTATTCGAATTTCTGGTATTATTTATAATATTTTATAAGATATTTAAATGCTTCTATATTAATATTATAGCCTGTTTATTCTAGTATATTTTAAAGTTTATTAATAAATAACTAAAATAATAATATAAATATTATAATTCGATTTCTATAAAAAAGCAGGAGTTATAAATAAAGATTTCGGAAATAAAGCTTTATAATATAATATTTTAAAATAAAAAAAAGTATCTAAAACATTATATTATAAATATAAAATATCTAGTAAAAATAATGAAATAATTAGTAAGATTATTAAAATAAACTCCTAGCTTATTTATATTAGCTAAACTAAATAGAAATAAAGTTTTTATAAATATAATATAAAATTATACTTTCCTAATTAGTATTCTTACTATTATAGATCTAATAAAAAATATAGATCTAATATTAAACTAAATATTAACTTAATTTTTAGTAGTTTTATTTAGTTAGATATTATTATTAGTTAGAACTAGTAAATAAGAATCTAGAAGCTCTAATATTAATTATAATTCTATAAAAATAATAAGTATTATATCTTAATATATTATTAATTATAAATATCTAGATATTTTTTATTTATTTAATAAGTTTTAAGATATAGTTTTTATTTATTATCTAGTATATAAGAGAAAGAGAAATAAGGCTATTTATAAGAATATTAGTTATAGGAATAATAGAAACAGAAATAGTAAAAGTAACTAAAAAGCTTTTAATAAAAATAAAATAGAAATCTAAATAATATTTCTTTCCTTTATTTATTTCTATTAATAAAGCTTTAAAAGTATTATTTACTAGTTCGTTTTTACTATTCTCGTTATTCTTTTTTCTTTTAAATTTAATAATATACTATATATAAATATTATTAAAGCATTTATTAAAATTACAAATATTTCGAGATCTAAATTAGTAAATATTTCTATTCTTAAATCGGATCTTTTTAGTTTCTTATTTCTCTAGTATATGTTTTTATAAGCAGTATTCGGGTTTCTTATATATAAAATATGATTTCAAATTATAATTATTATAATTATAGGACTTGAAATAATTATTACGGGTTCTAAAGTTATAGCTAGGTCTATATTAATAATTTCTAGACGAATAATAGCTTAAAGGGTTTTAAAAACGGTATTATTAATTAATAAAATAAGTTTTAATATTAATTTATTATTTTTTCTTATAAATAGTAATAAATAATTAAAGCTTATTAATAAGCTAGCCGAGTTTATTAGGAGAGTCCGAAACTATATATTAGTATATTAGTAAGCCTTAATAGGAAATAATAATCTTATTATATAAGAATTCGGTATTTTATAAAATAAAAATAAAGCTATATTACAATTTATATAGATTATTAATTAGTATTTAGATAAGCTTAAATATTATTTTTTTAGAATCTTTTACTATTATAGTTATTAAGATAATAGTATTCTATTTATCTAAATTTTAATAATAGAAACCGGGGCCTTTAAAAAAGCTATAAATATTTATATAGGCCTCTTTATATATATAGCTCGAGAGCTAGTTATTATTAGTATAAGTAAGAAATACTTAAGGTATTTATACTACTTATAAATATTTATAAGTAGTCTTAAATAGAATATAAGTAGTATAAAACTCCAAAAATTTGAATAAAGTAGAATATATATTCATGAATATTTATAAATAGGCACTTGAAAGTCACGTGATCTTAATAAATTAATATATATTTATTTAAAAAGAAAGAACTAATATTCCTATTAAGTATCCTTATATAAGCTAAGCTAGTACCTATATAAGGCTACTTAAATAAAGATTTTCTATAATAATAAACTAATTATCCTCCTCAGAATCTTGGGTTTTCTTCTTTTTCCCTTTACTATTAATATTAAGTTCTCAAGTCGAGGTAATTTTAGAAGTATTATTGAGGTTTGGTTCGCTTACCAAGCGCCGCCACTACCTGATTGGGTGGCGAAGTAGCGCTAGAGCGAGAGTGCCCGGAGCTTTACCAAATATAGCTAGCTGGGCACATGTGCGCGTTACGTATACACTACTCAAAGTATTCATGAATATTCATGAATACCTTAATTAGAATATAAGTAGAATATAAGTAGTGGAAATATTTAATGAATAGAATATAAGTAAGGGCTATTACTCTACTTTACTCTATTTATTATTTATACTAGTTATTATAAAAGTAGTCTTATACTAGTTCCTTTAATATAATAGGAAAAGCTCTTACTAATACCTCTTTTAGAAGCTTTATATATTAGTAGATATTTAGAAAAATAGTAAGTTTATAATTAAAACTACTATTAGTTCTATTATATTTCTATATTTTAGAATATATTTTTATTATTTCTCTAATAAGCTTTCTAATAGTAATAGTAAGTATTAATTAATAAAAGTTCGAATTCGGTAGTAATACTAATAATAATAAAAATAAAAGTAATAAATAGCCCTAATTTAGAAAAGATAAATAAATAGCTTAATTTCTTAACTAAAAGTATCTAGTTCTTTTATATCTAATTCTATCTAGAATAAAATAAACTAATATAATAGGTCTCTAAAAAAGATCTATTTTAATTAAACTATTATTAATAATATTAGCTTTATTTTTTATATTTTTTATTTTCTTTCGGGTAAGATTAATAAAGAATTATATAATAGTAAGATTTCTATAATTCTATTTAATATAGATATTATTATAATAAATTTAGATTCGAAGATTTTATATAAATATATAATTAATTAGATTATATATTATAGTATTAAAGTTTTTAAAGTTATTCTAGAATAGATCCTATAGATTATTATTACTCTTTTTATATAAAATATACTAATATATTTTAGTAATTAGATATTTCTAAAGATTAGCCTTTATTATAATTACCGAATTAATACTATTCTTCTATTTCTTAATTAGCTTCTTTCTCTTATTAGTATCTATACTAAACCGAATTCAGGTTCTCTCTAATATATATATATATATATATATATATATATAGTTTATAGTAAAAGGGATTTAAAGATAAGGTAATTCGTAATAGATTTATAGAAAGGGTTTAGTAATAAAAGTATTTAGATACCTGATTCAGATACCAGATACCTAGTTCAGATACCAGATACCTGGTTCAGATACCTGGTTAAAATACCAGATACCTGGTTTAGATATTAGATACCTGGTTCAGATACCAGATACCCAGATACCTAGTAAGGATATTAAAGTAAATATTTTGCCCTTAAATATTTCGTCTATAATAAGAAATTTAGGAAGAAAAATATTATAATTCCGGAAGGATCTAAAACTCGAAGGACTCAATTTAATAGTAAAATCGAAGTAGTAGTTAAAGAGCTTTAAAAATATATATAAGATATATATTTCGGAAAAAAGATTCTATAAATATAGATATTATATAAATAGAAAAGATAGTTTCTAAAAAAAAGTAGTTTTAGGGCCAAAAGAAGTTAGTTTTAAAGAATAATAGAAGTTAAATAGTTAAATAGTTAAATAGCTAATTATTTATTAATTAGTAAAAGCTAGTATCTTTTCTATAGGCTACTAAATACTTTTATAAAGTTAATAAATAGTTTCTTTCTTTAATATAGAATAGACCAGATTTGTTTTAGGCTACCAAATACTTTTAGGACTAGTTTAAAATCTTCTCTAATCTATATATAAATTAATTAATATTAGTTTACTAGTAATATATAGTACTATTATATAAGTATAGAAATACTACTTATATTAATTAATAAAGTTATTACTATTTAGAAATAGGAATTATAATATTATAGTATTAATATATAATTCCTAAATTTACTAAGCCTAAAAGAATCTAGTTTACTAGTCGAGTTACCTATAGAATATAAGGTTATATAACTATATCTTATATCTTATATTTTATTATCTATATCTCGTATCCTATATCTTATAACTATATATATATATTTCCTAAAGAAATAGCTATACTAATAATTATAATTCCAGAAGAATTTAAAGTTTAAAAAACTCGATTTAATAATAAAATCGAAGTTATAATTAAAAAGCTTTAAAAATATATATTTTAGAAAGAAAGTTTTATAAATTCAAATATTATATAAATAGAAAAAATGAAGTTTAAAAAAGTAGTTTTAGAACTAAAAGAAATTAGTTTTAAAGAATAATAGAAGTTAACTAAATAAATAAATAGCTAATTACTTATTAATTAATAAAAACTAAAGTCTTTTCTTTTAGGCTATTAAATACTTTTTTATAAAATTAATAAATAATATTTTTTTAATATAACTATTTTATTTCTAATTTATAAATATTAACTAATTAATATTAGTTAATTAGAAATATAGAATATAATATATAATATATATAAAATATTTAATATATAAATTAATAAAATAGTTTAATATTTAGAATAAAAATTATAGTATTATAATATTAATATATAATTATATCTTATATTCTATATTTTATTATTTATATTTTATTACTTATATCTTATATTTCGAATCCCGTAATTATATATATAACTTCTAAAAAACAGTTATATTAATAGCTATTTAGGGCTTTTATTATAGAATAATTATATATTAATAATTATAATAATATAAATTACTAATATTATTATTAGTATATTAAATAATTAGATTTAATTTAATTAGATATTTCTATTTAATTATATATATAATTCTAGAGTTTTAAAAGCCAAAATAAAGTTAAAATAAGGTCTAGGCCAGCTATATTTAGTATTATTAAAGGCACTCTTTACTAAACTAGGCCTAGTACTAATTAATAAATAAAGCTAAAGATATTAGAACCTTTTTGATTTTTAATAATTCTTTATTATTAATAAAAGAACTATAAATAAACTCTTAGAGTAATTAAAGAAGAAAAAGTTAAAAAATAAAAAAAGAAAAAGAAAAAAGAGAAAGAGATTTCTAAAAAGAAAACTATTAAAATAATATAATATTATAATAATAGTAAAGAGCTTAAATTAAGCTATTTACTAGATTAAAGAAATACTAGTTATATACTAAATTACATATAATAGTACTATATAACTAGTATTATATAATAAAAACTAGTTTATTATTTTAGATTTAGACTAATTTTATACTTTTATATATACTTTATAGATTTTATTTATATCTTATTAATATAGCTATTAATTATTTAATAGTTTTTAAAAATACCTAAAAAAAAAATACTTTTATATTATTATATAATAATTATAATTAATTATAATAAAAATCAAGCTAATTAATTCTAATTAATTAGATTTGATTATTTTTTAATATATTAATTATTATAATAGTAAATATAAAAGTTTTTAATATTACTTTATATAATATATTAATTAATTTAATTAATTATAATTCTTAACTAGTAATTAAATTATAATTATTTAATTATTTAATTAAATTAAATATAATGAGTTATTGAGTCACGTAGTATTAAATATAATTATAATATAAGTATTATAATATAAAATTAAAGCTTATTTTATTTAAAGAAAATAAAGAGAATTTATTACTTATATAACTTTTATATGGGTTTTATATAATAATTAGAAATATTTAATTATATTTAATTATAATTTTTTTTAAAAAAGTTAATAATTAAATTAAATATAATTAATTACTTTAATTCTTTTTAATATACTGGCTTCATATAATCTCAATTTAATATATAAAACTACTAGTTCCGTATTATTTCGTTATTATTAAAGATATATTAATATATAGAAAGCTATATAAATACTTGGTATTACTGAGCGGATATGAGATATTAAAGCTTCTAAAAGCATGTAAAAACACCTACTAAACTCCAGGTGCCCTCTTTTGGCCAATTGTCGTTCAGATATTAAAGAAAACAAAGAAACTATTGAAATCCGACCCTTAATAATAAACGGACACCCATTCTCTTTACTATTATTGCCACAAACAAGCTTGCGCTTTTGCTATACATTATCGCAGAACGACAAACTCGAGCTTCATACCAAATACCAGCGCCTCGCCATCCATAAAACCGTGGACATACGCCTCACCGACAAGTCGATAACATTGATCTCCTCCCTGAATTCCATTACCTACACTATCTCGACGAAGAATAAACGGCATCCGACATCCAGGGAAAATGCAGATTTGATCTCTCTCCTCCGTTCCCAGAGGGACCAGCGCCATAAACCCTTTCTTGGTCACAGCAAACTGCCTCTGCGCGATCCCACGCGCGAGTAGCAGACCCATCCGCGTGGATGTTTCCAGCGATATTATTTGCATCAATAACTGAGTACAATTGTTCACCGCCTGGAGCTGTTCAGCCGAATCAGGGCTATATAGCCCTGATAACAGGTCCTCGGAACTTTCAAGGCCTTCATCATCGTTATCATCGCCTGTATCAACTCGGGACCCGAACTTCTGCCAATCACTTCAACTGCCGCTAAGGCCTCTGGTGATGATATTCTCGTGGTGGCTGTGAAAGCTTCGGCAATTTCTGGCTCTGCAGGTCGAGATGTGGTAGAGGTGTCACATATGAATGTTCGCCACAATGCCTCCGCTCTCGGTTGTCCATTGATATATGGATCCGAGGTCCACTGCTCCGCCATTTGATACGCCTCTTGCCGTCTTGCAGAGTCACGCGAGGTAGCAAAGGCCTTGATGTCTGGTTGGGTCCAGGGAGTATCACTCCCACAGGTGGGCAAATCCGTAGATAAAGGCATTACAGTGGCTACTCGGAACACAGGATCGAGCACTATGGCCTCTATCTTGATCTGACGACGGTCTGGTAATGGACTAATGCATGCCGTTCCGGTTCCCCCTGCTCGGAAGTTGGTGCAAGCAGTGATCTGATCCAGTGGGCGGAGCTGGGAATTGAAAGTCCAATCTGGTACCCAGGACGGCAGTTCACCCAGATCCCCACGTCGCAACATCCCGGCAAATGAGAAGAGAGAGAAAGGTTCTTTAGAGAGTAACGCGTAGCGACCTGCTTCCATATAGACCTCTAGCGTTGTCGAGTCGTAGTTCGGTTCAAGCGCACGTTCATCGACTGCTGTTGTGATTCCTTGAATGGCAAATATACGATCCCTGGCGTTTGTAGCTTCGAAATTCCAGCACTCTACTAACGTTTGTGGAAGAGAGGCTTTGTTGTTTTGCTGGAATTTGTCCCTTATTTTTGCCATTGTGCAGACCTGCTCAACTCTACCACGGGGCATTGCGCCTCCGCTCTCTGAAGTATCCATAATCTGTTCGAGACTACCGGCCTTTTCGGATTCCAGCGCACGCATAACTGTGGCAAAGAGGTCCCAGTCAATGTATCTTCCACCGTAGATAATATGTACCACTTTTGCTACCGCAACCTCTTGAATAACCCAGACTCTGGACCAATATGGGTGGTAGAGCAGCCGTCGTACTGCTGTCCATTTTGGGTTGGGCGCATCGATATCCTTCCGAATTGCCAGATCGCCTTCCTCGGCGATCAGACATAGTAAACGGAAGTACATTTCATACAGGAAATTGACTGCAACCCCAGCATCAGAAGAATCACCCAAGCAAACGACAGTTCTAGATGCTCTTGCATAGATCTGTTGCATAAGAAGTACCTGCGAGGTCTTTTCGGGCGTGTCACCTTGATTGATACAAATCGAGTCGATCCAGAGATTTCGAGTGCGGAATATGGAGGCTCGTTGGCGGAGGATATCGTGTACGCTTGAAGTTATTGGAAGATATTGACCATCTTGCAGTTTGAGATTGAATTTTTTGGCAGGATCGCCCCAGGTGTATGAGATAGCGTCGTACGCAAGAGCGTCATGCAAACGCACTTGAATGATTTCACACTGTATTCCTCCAAGGAAAGTCGGTCTGAGTTGCACCAGCCTAATTTGATCCGGCGCGTTCAGAGCTCCGTATTTATATTCCGGATAGTTCGGGGCCAAGAACCTGTCGACTAGCCATTCTCGATATTTAGATGATAGATCTATGATTCCAACGATATAGAGTATTTCATTCCACAATTGCTTCAAAATTGACCACAGCGTCTTCTTCGGTCCGCTACTGAAGGCGAGCGAGCCCACCATAGGATCAACGGCGGCCAAGTCCAGTAGTGGACATGGAGCCACAACATTTGAAGCGAAACGATTGGCTTGCTGAAGAAAAAAGACACAGGAAGATAAATCAATGTAGATAATCCAAGGCTCCATAAGTCCTTGAGTTCCTCGCTCGGAGGTCCATCTCTTTGAATTTCCTTATAAATTAAACTTGCCAGTTGCGGCAAGTCCGGCTCTACACAAAGAAACATGATTATAAGGGTTTTTACCACGAGAGGATAATTGATGGAAACAAATCGCTTTAGGGTGAAGAAAACCATGGATGCTATAAGGCGAGACATAATGCTATGCATAATTGCTCGAAGAATCCAGTAGAATAATCGGTTAAAGAAAGAAGCCAAGACCGTGACCATATAATTGGAGGACTTCATCTTGAATGAGATTGTAAAGCCGAAATTTTGATAATGTTGAGGAGATATATTATTCAGGGGGTTTCTAGATTTTTATCCTATTCTTACTTTCATTTCTTTTTCTGAGTCAAAATTTTTTCAGCTGCCAAGCGTGACGGTCGCACGGGACACATTTCAACCGCCATTTTTCGCCCGAAGCGCATTGTGTTTCTCGTCATTTCTCTCGGAGAGCACATTGTTGTGAGTAGGGTCAATTCGCAACGCATCTTACCAATCCGACCTGCGATAGGCAGATCGGATCGTTAGGATCTTTCGCAAGATATGTGGATCGCCGGTGATGAGTTCGTTGGGGCCAACTCGCACCAGTTGTCCTGTCACAGGGATCAACGTCGCAATTTGTATTTTGGGGGCTTGTCGCACCGTCTCACACGCTCTAGCTGTATCCATGTGTATCTTTCCACCCTGAGTACTCGCCGTGTTCAATCAAGTGGAGGAACAGGAAATAAGGGCGGGAAGTGGAGGGGTTTCCACGACTTGGCAAGTTGGTAGGGAACCAGGCTTGGAGTTCAGGCATATCATCCCCGCTGCAGCCCCATCTAATGCCAAATTTAAAAACGCAGGGTTTAATAAGACGAGGATGCCGTGGAATCGTTTCATTTTCTGGCCGTTGATAGGACAGGCTGCGCTGTCTACTGCAGACGTTGGCTCTGTTCTGAACCAATGGCAAATACGAACGTTTGCCAAACACGCCACCCCACTGACCAAGCCACAGGGTTCTTTTGTCCACACCCAATCGCTTGAGGACCAATTATCCAAGGAAGCCTGGTCTATTTCTGCTTTACTTCTCTGGCAGCTTGACCAACTCATCTTCATCACTCAACATCATACTTTGGGGACCAGTTGTGTCCCAGTGAATGAAGCGAGACTTTTAATATTCAGAGCTAATAACTCAGTATTTACACCTCTAAACCCCACATTTTTTCCGCAGCCTCGCCAGCGCCCCGTCTCGATCAACATGGCAATGCTATTGGAATGTCCATCTCAGATTGTGCCGAATGAGGGACAAGTGTCTGTAAATCCTGGAATACGAGCAATGCCACGGCAGCAATGGGAGGAATTAAAGCCCCTCATTGAACAAACGTATATCCAGGAGAACAAACCATTTCCCTATCTCGCGGAGGTGCTTCGAAGAGATCATGGTTTTGAGCCAACGTGAGACAAATCCCCTCCATGCCTACTGGTTTCGATGCGAACTACTAATTGAGATATTAGAAAGCGTCAATTCTCTCGAAAGATTATTGAGTGGGGCTTCCGAAAGAATATACCAAGGGGCGAACGGCGTGTAATTTTGCAGAGAATTCTCAAGGGTTCGGAGGAGACGTCCAATGTCAAAGATCACAGATTGAAGCCACAAAAATTGAAGAATTGGCAGAGGAGGTACCGAGATGAAGTTCAAATGGGGCGTTGCTCCTTGAACCGGGTAGGAAGAAGTTCACCGGGTAAGTGCCAATTGTACTGTTCAGAAGTAGAAGGATCAACTGACTTTCATTCTAAGAGTCTCTTTTTATTGGCAGTCGTGAAGCATCCACGGGACTGAAAGAAAAGGCAAAGTCCCATGACAATAACGTTTCCGCGATCAAGAATTCTGATGGGTTGAATGAGATTCGAGAGAAAGACTCAGTTGGCATCTCGTTCCTGGAAATCCGCCAAAATACCTTACCCTTCGACTGGTCAAAGGTAGATGTCCACGGATTGCCTGGACTAGTACCATTGTTCAATGCTTTGCACCTCGAATGTTATGCCCCTGGTCAACCTTTATCTTCGAATCCGACAGAATCTGAAGACTCGCCGTGTTTACTCAACTCCGAGTTGCAAGACATGTCAAGCAACGGATCAATTACGACGATCGACAACATCAACTCATGTTTAATCCTCCAGAGGACGGGTATTCAGGATGGCAAGCATAGAACTGCGTACAAATCTCCGCAATATCCTTGGCGTGACATCGACAATGTCTTTTTGGGGAAGTCAACAAGTCCGTTAACTGAAATATATGTTTTCCCACCTTGCCAAGCACCACTGCGGGCAAAAAAGGCCAATGTGGTGAACCTGTGGGGTTCTCTGACAGCAGAAGCGTCAGAGCTCGAGACGAAGTTCACAAAGCTTGAGGAGCAATTTGGAGACCACAACCCAGCAGTCATGGTCTTGATGGAACAGTTGTCATCTCTCTACTTCAGACTCGAGGATTACCGAAAAGCCGAGCAAATGAAAAAAAGGCTGGCCGATGTTTACTTCCGGGTCCTTGGGCCCAGCAACGGCAGGACACTGCAGGCGGCTCTCCACATGGTTACGTCCCTTCTCGCCCAAGGCCAGTATTTGAAAGCACAGAGCGTGTATCACACTTTGCGATCCTCAGTATTAAACCTTTTCGAAAGGGAACACCCTCTCGCCGTCTTAGCAAACTTTACGCATGCGAAAATCTGTAGTGAGCACAGGAGGACGGAAGAAGCAGAGAAATATTACCGACAACACCTTCAAATAATGCTATCAGCACATGGACCAAGATCAATCCATACCATTCGGGCTATGTTTTCTCTCGGTGGAGAGCTTAATAGAAACTCTCCAAAAGAGGCCGATATTCTCTTACGACTAGCTGCACAGCTTTCTTTTGATTTACCACCGGTCGATGAAGTGCCATGTCGGGCATTGCAATTCGTCGCAAGCAACCTCCACCTACGAGGGGCATATGAAGAGAGTTATCACTTGGTGACGAAGTTAGTGGAAAGATTCTCTCTCCCTTTGGGTGATCAACATCCTACTATTTGGAGAGCCCGAGAAAAACTAGCTTGGAGTATGAGAGCTGTTGGCAGATTACCGGAGAGCATTAAACTATTTCGAGCTGTGATATTTCACCAAGTAGAAAGGGCAGGAGAAATCGATGAGTCCCAAGTGAATCCTTGGTGTGGGCTTGCCAACGCCCTCATTGAAACTGGCGAGATCGAAGAGGCAACGACGTGGAATGAAAGGGCTTTTGAGACAAAAATAGGGTTTTATGGCGGCAGTCATAAAAGCACACTGTCCACAGCGTACTGCTTGGGATATTGCTACTACACGATATGTAAGTACGAGGAAGCTTTAAACCTCTATACCAAAATGGTACGGATACTTCATGAATGTGGAAATTGGGGAAAGGAAATCTGTGCCTTCGAAGCATACATCGGACACATTCAAAGCAAGATTGGAATTTCGAAGTATCAAGCGGTCGATCAACTTTAAAAGGGAGAGGTAAAAAGCGGTTCTTCTCAAATGTTGTAACCTAATGCAATGCCAAAGTAGCCTCTATTGGGCCTTCCTTCCATTGTTCACTGATAATCGAACACGAATTTTGAAATGTTACCCAATTTCCAGATCTCCTCCAAGTATATGTTGAAAGGTGCCAAGCTTAGGGGCCTAAGGCAGCTAGGGGGCTGGGAGTCAAGTGCACTTGCCACTGCACTCCAACCCCCCGTTACAAAACCCTCCAGTAATAATGGATATAAACAGCTCAACGACTATGCCGGCCCTCATTGAGAGTCTTGGAGAATGCAAAACATTGGCTGCTGTTTCGGATGACGCGATGTGGGTATTTGACATACTGGGGTGGGCGGATGGGGGCACTGCCTCTTTGGGCCCACAATCTCAGGCGTATCTTCATTATTCTCAGCCTAAAAGGAAAGGTGAGTCTGGTGACGAGGGAGATATAACCAACTAACGCTCTTGTGGTATCAATGCGGTTCTTGGGGAGAAGAAAAGATCGGGTGCAAGGGTATGACTTAGTCGCCACCCGATTTGAGGCCCATTCTCGCAGCGTTTTCGTGTAAATGCATTTCATACCAAATTTAAGGAGCCATTTGAGAAGCCTTATCAAGCGAATAAATCACTAAATACTTCCAAAGGAACTCGGTTTAAGGACGTCTTTCAAAGAAAAGGGTTTCAAACTCCTAAGCGAGTGGGCCCGAGCGCTAGAAAAGGGGGAGGCCAAAAAGGTGCAGCGTGAGTTGAACCTTTGGATGTTATGCTCTCAGGAGCTGAAGATGCCCAATTCAAAGGAAAGTTTAGTTGGGAGACCAGATAACCTCGTAAGCTGAAACTAGGCAGTATCTCTACAATTTCCCATAGCTAGTCGACCCACGTAAACGGACTTCAGCGGATGTTCCGACTCTCGCCACCCAACAGCAGGCGCCCGCTGCTGTGCTTCAAATACCACACCTGGCTCCGAAAACACCGCCAGGCGGTCACGCCTCGACTGCCGCTTCACACATGCGGCCGTGTGGAGGAGAAGGATGGCGCGACTTGGTGTTTTCATATGGAAAACCTACTCAACCCCGATCCCGAAGTCACTGCAATCTCTGTTGGTGAGCAGGCTCTCAATAAAGTAAGGTTAGTCGACCTATAACTCTAAAATACGAGAGCTATGTCCTTCCTCCATATTGCCGTGGGACTCCCTTCTCGCACTTCCTCGGACTCTTGATCCGTATTCCCACACTCCGAGGCTGTCTCTCTACAAAACCAATTTCATGAAACTGAATTCAATTAGCGAGAATACATCAAAATATGGCTGGGATAGGGCAAAAACGGAGTCAGACGTTCCGCCTGCTTCAAAATTCACGGAGAACAAAAGGGAAAGGCGACGAAGAGATTAAACCTGTCCGAGCAAATGCACCCCCTTCAACCTGCAGATTAGAATTTCTCTTCCTTGACCTTGCAGATCTTTCCACGATTTCAACATTTGCAAAGAACTTTATCCAGAGAGCAGACTGGATGTCAATTGGAACACGCTGGCGTTATGAGACCGCCTGCACGAAGCAAAACAAAAACAAGTAAGCATCTCGTCCGAGCATTCCTCCACTACCCACTTAGGTCAACCTCACGATGACGAACAAAATTACGAAGTTCAACTCGGCACCAATTGTCTGGGTCCGTTTTTCTTCACTCAACTCCTGCGACTAACCTTGGTCAAGAATGCTGCCACATCTCCACAGGCTCGGTCAGGGTATACTGGACCTCTTCACTAATGGCAAAAGCAAGTGTACCAAAAGGTGTGATCAATTTCGACGACATCAATGGAGAGAAGGGAGTTTCGCAGTGTGTTTTATATAGCCATGGTTGGGAATTTGCACGTTGGACCAAGGACGAGGGCTTGATTGGTGTGGTAAGATACAGCACAAGCTTTCTAACACTAGAAACGCACTATGCTGACCTGTCCCCTCCAGACTTTAAACCCCCGAAACCTTCGGTTGCCCTTCCAGCGATATGCGAATTGTCTTGAGAATACATTCAATGTAGGCTTCCAAAACCCAATACAGCTCCTTTACCCTTCATTGAAACTAACTTAAAGAAGGGTATCTTCCTCCACCCGCCGATATTCGGTGCGTCTACAGGGCTCCTCGCCGGGCTCTACCCCGAAATAAACTCTCAGACAAATGGTGGCTACATCGTTCCATGGGGTCGTATCGGGCATCTGGAGAAGAATGTCACTGCAGGCCTCAAAGAGGAAGCGGAAGGAGGTACTGGAATTGCAAAGGAGTTTTATGAATGGTGCGAGAATGAGACGATGCCATATGTGTGATCGCAGAGTCGATCTTTCCCTGATATCAATTTCTAGCAAGAATTGATAAGTATTCACCTGAAATTTGAAGTTATTGGCTGATACAATGCAATCAGATAGTCATGGCATTGCGAACCTGCAATTTTCCATCTCACTCGCTGGTGCTCCAGCATCACCACCAAGAGTTTAGCCCAGTTCTCCAAGTGCGATCTGCCATTCTGTTGAAGATGTCGGATTGAGACCGAAAGCTGATAGATCAGTTGTATTGAGTACTGAGACTGGCAAGGAAAGTTTTGAGGTATGCTCGTCCCTGTGTTGGCTATGATTTTTATCACCGCCTCAATGGCGTCACAAGATTCCAGCCGGTCTTGGGCTGAGAAAGCAGAGTCGGTGGAACCAATACGCCATTGATGTAGGTGAACGAACGCGCTGTGCACATTTTAGCGACGTGTAGAGTTTTTGGCCGTTGCGAGATTACCTGACGCTGATAGCAACCGCTTCACAGCACGTGCCTAGATGCTGTTCAATGAGGGACTTTAGGAACATAAGAAGCCTCTGGTCCAGAGATTGAAAGGTTAGTTGTTTTTTCGAAGAGTGTGTGCTGCCATTGCGGATGAGATCCAAGACCTGGTCTGGAAAATTGGCGGCTCGTGCCTCACAGTAGAATGAAATGGAAATTAGATCGTAATTTTCCAAGCTGGCCGCGACATCAAGGGTATCTACGGTTTCGATATTCAGTGGGCGAATCAACGCTCCGTTCTTCAAACTGATCATTCTAAAAAGAGAAAGTCAGCTTCAAGGGAATATAGTCCTGGTCTGGAAGTGGACATGAGGAACGACTGACAGACCTTTCATGGATTAAACTCGCCCACCATGTCCGCAGACCCTCGTCTCGCGGAGTCCAAATGCCTGGAAATGGGTACTGGATTTGATCATGGCCTGGAGGTGGCTTGCCTAGCCCGCATACTTGGCCCATGCTCAAGCATGTGCAGATGATCATGTATGCTGCATCGCTCGTGCCTTGTCCGTACTCATAGCTGGATAATATTACTCCTGACTGGATCAAAGGTAAGGTCGGTTGAGCTATTGACTCCGGATCCCAAAATAGGCGGCTCAATGCCTTGTGTAGAGAAAGTCTTAGTGGGTCTGGTGTTTCTCCATCCATAAAAGGCCGCGTTATCAAACACATGCTCAATGTTAGAGTAGTAAGTCCCCGGCAAATGTCCGTTCGGGTTGCATTCCTATATTCTCGAAACGATTCCCGGTGCACTATTGGAACCCACTTATGATAGGAATTGAAAAAGGTGACTGTCATGTCCTCAAAGTGCTGCCTGTGCTCTAGAATCAGATTGAGAACCTGCCCATGGTATTCCTGACCACGGGCCGCAATAGAGGCGAACCCCTGGATCAAGGCTTCGTTGCCCTTCAGGGATCCATTGGACCCATTTGAAGAAGGCGGGGGGCTGGGAGGGCTTGCGGGCTTCGGATAATGGCATTTCAAGAGGAGTCTGCCAAATGACATCAGCTGACTATTGAAATGAAGTGAGAGGACCTACCTTTCGCAGCGGGAGCAGCAACGTACTGCTTTATCGCACTTCTGTTTCCGCTCCTTGCAAGACAAGCAAGACATTGAGGCTAACCCCGATTGCGGATTGTTTGTTGCGCCGAAATCCATATGGAGCTGAAGATTGCGAAGAGGGAGGATGTGAATGGGAGTGTGGTTTCGGGAGGAGCTGCTCTTTTGTCACCGAACCCTGCAAGCGTGACCGAACCCTGCTCGGTAGAAGGGTGCACCAGCCAAACGCCCACACCACCCAACTGCTCAAACCCGAATTTGGCCACGACAGCACTTCAATTTCGAAAAACTAACGTTAGAATCGGACTTTCTGGTGCATTTTCGATATTCTAAAAAGTTTTGAGAATTTCCTAAGCGCATTGAAAAATTCATAAATTTTTGGTGTTCTGACAAGGGGTAAAAGTGGGCGGTTGAGTGGTTTGGGTGTTTGGCTGGTGAACCCTTCTAGCAGTTTGCCGCCCCCGATCCCTGTCGCGACCCCTGCGCCGATCCTTCATGAGGCGAAAGGACCCCCAGCAGGCGCACTAGAAGTGCTCCGTCTTTCTCCATACGTGAATCAACCAGTCTATTCGATTGGCTGGAACATATCATTTCCATGAAGGGTGGAGACCGGCTCAATGTCCTGCCGCACCGTGCTCCTTATAATGTTGACTTCCTCCTTCTGTTCCAGTCTTGGATTATTTTGTCTTGTTGTCCTCAGTTTTCCTCGAACTTTCAATCAGTTTTATTATAAATCCTGTCACACGCCACCATGGTAGGTCAACCAAGAATACCTCCAACGCCTGCCAGGACGAGTATGGCAGGTCAAACGGTCATCGTCACGGGTGGAAATTCAGGTTTAGGCTTCGAAACAGCTCGACAATTCCTGACTTTGCAAGCTTCCCGGGTCATAATTGCTGTGCGATCAGAGTCCAAAGGACAAGAAGCAATATCTGCACTCCGTGCCGACCCTGCTGTGAAGGCTGCCAATCCTTCGGCGAAAGTTGAAGCCTTTCTTCTAGATCTTGAAGACTACCAGTCCGGATTACGGTTTGCTCAGAGAGTGAAGAAAGAGGTCCCTGAATTGCATGTTCTGCTGTGCAATGCTGGAATGAATATCTTGAGGTATGAAACCAGCAAGAGCGGCCACGAGATGGTCATGCAAGGCAAGTCTCTCGCCACATTCTATCGCTGTCCTTAGATCTCTATCTCAGGAATTGTTAACTAACATTTAAGAAAACAGTCAACTGCTACACCCATTTCTTCATTGCCCTTGAGTTACTTCCGCTTCTCCTAGCAACCGCGGTCAAGCGAGGAACACCATCCCACCTCTCCTTCATCGGTTCGGATATGCAATCCATGCATACCTTGGCCAACCGTCCGTTCACATCGCCGGAGACTCTACTAGGTCATTTTGACAATTTGAAAGCATATAACATGAAACGCTACGCGGACTCCAAGCTGACTGCAAATGCATTCGCGCGCAAACTTGCAACTGTAGTCTCCTCCAATCATGTTATTGTTAACACTGTTTGTCCTGGAATAGTTGCAACGGACCTCGAAAAAAGCCTTCCTGCCTGGGTTAAGGTCCCATACTTCTTTATCAGGGCGGTTTTAGCTAGGAAGGTGGATGAGGGTAGCCGGACTTTGGTCTATGCTAGTGTGATCGCAGGCCCAGAGACTCATGGAAGATACCTCAATCACAACAAGGTTGAAATGTAAGTCTAAGTATCTTCCCGGTGTTTATGATGGCCTCTAACATGGACACAAGTAATACACCGTTCCTGGATGAGAGTAAGGGCAAGCAATTTATTGAGAAGTTTTGGACGGAGATGGTGGAGGAGGGCAAGTCTCTGGACCCTGAGTTAGAGATCGCTGCTTAGAGGGACCAATTTCCTGATTTCTTCCCTCTGTCGTATCCAATTAGCATGCATAACTATGTTTCCCAATCAATGGCAGATCCCTTGCGCTCGCAACGAAGTGTCTCAGGGAGGTTCAAGTTGGGTGAGCAACAGGGACCAAGTTTCATATTGCGTCTTCATTGGGACCACTGTCCCTTGGCTTGGGGCGTTTCATTTCTCTTGAGTAACAACTTGAGAGTCATCATCGGATCCGATCCGGCCCACGCCACTCTCAACTACGGCATTTGCCTTCTTATCCTGGTCGACAAAATATTTAATCACAAAGATCATCCCAAATTCACACACTCTGAGCACTGACATAACTGTAAAGCCCATCTTGAATTTCGGTGCATATTTGCCAACGTTGAGTATAACAACTATTCAGAATGTTAGTAAGAGAAAGGGAAATGGCGAGAAGCAGTAGATACCTGGCACCCAGGCAATGAAAGCTTGCCCTAGTGTTTGAGCTACTCCGATCACGATGGCACGCTCCTCTGCATCATCGTGGCAGATCTCGTTGACCCAAGCATACAGCTATAAAACAATCAGCGAGACCCAGATGCCTTTGGACAGGGGGATTTACCACAGGCCAAAGGCCCCAAGTAGCAGCATTAATGAGGTACCCGAAGAATGTAGCACCATAACTAGCACCCGAGGCTACTGTTACCATACCGACGAAGTTGCACGTCTAGTTGATGATATGATGTTAGCGCGTTCCATAACTTGATGTGCGGATACCTACAGCAGGCACAATCATAATTTGCCAGCGCTTTCCTCCAAGTCCATCAGATACCCATGCATACGCAAGGGTGGTCACAAGTCCAAGTGCCTGACCTGCTGTTGGGAACAGGTTGATCTGATACACACTGAACCGATTCAGAGACTTTAGCCGGACGGCGAAATAATTTAGAGGCTGAGTGACTAGGCAATGGAATCTGTCGACTCTGTCAGCAGTTCCCGAAACTATCACAGTCTGCAGTGGCTTACATCAACATCAGGGAAATGATGTATATAGGCCAGTGAGTCAAGGTTTTTCTAATTTTTGCCCGGGACAGTGGAGCTGATGCCCGCCGATCTATGTTCTTCATTCGATCGATGTAAAGTTGCTTTGAATCCCCTGGCAGCCATCTTGCTCTGGTAGTGTATGGACTATCGGGAATTGCATATAGACCCCAGATTGAGGTTGGCAAGGAGATGATTCCGCAGAATATGAAGAGCCATCTCCAGCCTGGAAGACCCAGGTGGTCGTCTAGCCCTTTGTATATACCTGCTTGAAGATATCCGCTGAACATGCTTGCTGCATAGCTTGCCGAGTAAAAGATTGCAATACGTTTTGCCAGTTCTGTGGAGTATTAGCCAGAAAGTTTGATTGGGAGAGAAAAGGCTTTGAGGTCATTCGACTTACCCCTGGGTGTGTACCAACTGCCCATCAATGTTATGACGCCAACAGCAAAAGGACTTTCCAACATTCCAATGAGGAAGCGAAGTGCGAAGACTTGTTTTGTTGATTGGACAGCAGCGAAACAAAACGTAATAATTGTCCATAAAAATTCCACAGCTGGAAGGTAGTACGAAGGTCGGACTAGCGGTTCCAGGATTAGCAATCATTGTCACTTTTAAATTGATTTGGGATCTCATACATTTTGTTAACAGCAGTTGAGATGGAATTTGACCGACTAGGTATCCACAAGTGAAGAACGTAGTCAAGAGATTGTACTGGTTGCCATGTATGTTCAAGTCTTCTTTCATCCCGGAGATATACGCATTGGCTATATTGAGAGAGTCAGTAATCGATTTCCGAGCCGCATGGAGATGCGTACTGATATTTCCAGAGTCCAACAGTCGGGTGAAATACCCATATGTTGCCCAAGTCCTGAATTTTTTTTGGAGAATATCAGTGTGATATTCTGTATTCCAAGGGTAAAGGGGAAAGTGAAGGGTGATCCTTACATAAGGAAGATGTCAAGCCGTTGTACAAGTCTCTTCTCTGCTTCTGAGCGAGGGCCATCCCAGATGATTTCTTGGATCCTTGCCCATTTGCTTCTTCGATGTTGATCCCTCATATTGAGGCTAGGGTTTTCGTTCATAATGTCTGAACCGCTCACAATTCCTTCCCAGAATTCATGCTGAATGAAGAGGGGTAGCCAATGTTGTTGTTTGCTTGATCAAAACACCGGGATCCTGTAAAGATCTAAAGGCTATGAGATAGAAATTCTATACCATGTTCAGCTGCTTAGAGAAGCTCGATCGAATAAGCTGAGAACAAGGATATGACGTGCACAACGAGGCGGAGCTTCCCCACTTTTCAGACCTTCATTAAGGCTCGACTGGTTATAAATTAAATCTCGTGACTATTGTGGAAGATGAAATGTGTACAACATTCAGCACTTTGAGTGTCGAGATCAATTTATTTGCCGAGGGAAGAGGAGGATGACATGTCCGATGTAGGAGAAAACTCTATATTGTTAGCGCTTGCGCTAAATCACCTGATTCACCCCTTTCAACCCTACGTTAAAGCGAAGCTCTGACAAAGTGACTCCTCCTCTTAATTCATCATGTAGATTAAGAATCAGGCGAGACTGGCTTACGCACTGTGCACCTGGGAAAGTTTCCTGCTAATTTAATAGTTTTGCGTTCCATAGCTGCGAAGCGTCTCTCGTATGAAGACTTGAATTGGGATTTGACCCACTCGCCAGTCTCGACTCTCCACGAAAGATAAGTCATATTGCCGTCCCAATAAGCCCAAATAGAATTAAAGAAAGGTGTCTGCCTTTTTCAGGACAGTTGATCCTTTACAAGCAGTTTCTGGGTGTGAAGTTGCAAGGGAACGGTACTGGATGACTGGAAACCAATTTTGTTAGCCCTCCTAATATTAATAGCCGCTATGTTGATCATAATAACACAGATGTAGTCCCGAAGAAGCTTTAGATCATACCTAGTAATGCCGGTCGAGAACTCCATTTTGGGCATGATATCTTCCCCATCCTTATCCTTCGCCGGCGTGATATTGAATTTTGCAAGTATCGTTGCAACGACTATCCAGACACTGGCGAATGCGAGATATTGGCCTGGGCAGACTCTTTCCTCTTGTTAACAATCCCTTATTAAACCCATTACAAGAACTCTTACCTTCGACCAAACCCAAAATGACCCACGGGGATTGGCTCACCACCACCACTTTCTGAAACTGGTAGGAAACGATCTGGGTTGAATTTGAAAGGATCTTTGTAAATATCTGGATCGTGGAGCATTGCCCAGGCATTAGCTATCACCATCGAACTACAAACGGTAAGCAAGAAATTCCCATCCACTTGTCAATTACATACCCTAGAAATTAGTTAGCTCATGAATTCACCGTGGCGCGTGTCCTGCCAAACCCCAGGTATAACTTACCCTTTGGAATGTACATGTCACGATATACATCTTCTTTCAAAGTTTTGTGCGGAACCCCTACCCGATTAGTTTGGCAAGTAAGTTCAAGATAAAGGCGGGATACAAGGCTAACCATTTGGAAGAGGGGGGTGTAATCTGTTAAGCTGTCAACTCCTTCCATGAGATTATCTCTAGTCTCACCCACCTCAAAGTCTCGTAGACTATCCTCTCCACAATCGGTAACGTTTTCCAGTCGCTAAAAGTAGGCAGTCGTATCCCTCTAGTCGCAGCATCGATCTCTTTCTGCGCCCGAATCTGCACGTCGGGGGTTAGTACCATTGCCATAACAAATATCGTCTCAGCCGAGTAAGTTGTTTCCTGTCCGGCTGAGTACAACGATCCACCAGTCCCCCTGAGTTCGCCATCTGTGAAGCTCTTAATATCATCTTCTTCCTCCTCCTCCTCCTCCTCCTCGCCCGCGTCGTGCGTTTCTCTTGCCTCGATCAAGCGTCCCAAGAATGACGGCTCCATTGTTCCAGCTTTCTGTAACACATGAGATACACTCTAGCCTGTGATTCACCTGGCCAACTTACGAAACTTCTCATCACTGCGTCGAACGGTCGCTGGTGGAGTTCCTCAATGGCAGGGGTATGATCGTGGACGTACTTAACGGAAGGAATGAACTTCCCCACCCAGCGTGGGATATGCTCGACTGTAGTAACGGGACTCGTTAGCCTGCACTTCTGATCGAAAGCCACAGTGAGATTTTACTTACCCCAGGGCGCGATATCCAAAATAGTGATCCCATTATTTCCCATATTGCCGACAATCCACCCCATCTTATCCGCTAATTTGAAATAAGGATCATCCTCATCTACAACGTCAATGGCAAAAGCTACACTGAAGATTACTCGAGTCGCGAATCTAGGAAAGTGATTAATTGCCTGTGCCACGGAATTTTATTCACGGAACCGCACCTTGAGAGGTAACTTTGCCACTTCTCTGGGCATTTCTCAATTTCGTCTGCCATCTCGCGAGCATGCTTCAGTTGGGCATCTCGATACCCCAAGCTGCTACGTGCGGAGAGAAAACTACCGTATGGTTTCCGGAGCTTGCGGAATTGGGCACCATCACGAATAAGGGCCACGTTATTCTTAAAACCGAGGCTAGAAATACTAATTAGCAGGCTTTTTTGATTTTTGAAAGAGGGGCAGGTATTGCAATACGCTTCCAGCAGGACAAAACGCGGTCTATCACTGTAAATTGCCCCTTTTTTGTCAAGGAGATCAACAGCCGATTTCACGCTGTTTAGGACGATGACTGGTTGTCCGAGGAGATTGACATAGATGATGTCGGACTCTGGATATGCATTAGAAATAACGTGCTTCGCTGCCAAGGCCAAATCTAAGACTTGAACGAACTCACTGAATTCTTTGGACCATTTTGCGAACTGTAAATCCGATCTCTCCGCTGGCACCTGTCGAAGATTGCCAATGATGGGAGATCCTTTAGGTCCTGGTGGGACCGGATACTTCGACCTTGAACCTTGCGAGTACAAACCCACGGCGAGCAATATCACCACACCTCCTGCTACGACGGCCAAAACCCAGCTGCCATTTCGGTTGAGAAGGGCCTCGGCAGATGAGTTCATGACTTTTGTTGTAATTCTTCCTGTTCCTGACTGATCGTTATCTCGAATCGTTGTCGGAGCTCTGCCGCGGTATTTGGAATTATATGCGCATCACTGAGAGTCTGTGTGACATTAGGTACCAATGCATTAGCGATTAAGTAACCCGTGGAGGTTGTACATGTCTCACCGGACGAAGGGATACTCCTGGTAGGGATAAATAAACCCTTGAGCTGTTTCTATCAACTGGCCTCAGCCATGGTAACTGACCAATTATGTACCAGAGATCCTCCCTTTTATGGAGAAGAACCTGCTAGAACCACACTACAGCTCAGGGGTTTATTCATCCCAACCACCAAGTAGCCCGTGCCACACCTAAATAATTCGTCAGAGAATGGTCCTAAACCTAGGAGGGTCTAGTAATACGTCGATCCCACTAAAAACCGCTTAGTGTATGGTGTTGTGCTTACCCCTTAATTCCTCACCCCTTTATTCCTCTCTCCCATTCTCCCTCCTAAACTCCCACCCACACCACCAATTGCTCTTGATATTACGTGCCACAAATTATATACATTGAGAATTAGCTGGGAAATCTGCTAGGAGATTACTTGAATTATCTCAAACTAGCCAATTAAGCTATTACTTGAGGAAATTCTTTGGAAATGGTCTGTTATTAGGTGGTGGTCCTGAACGAAGGGGGGGGGTTTATATACGCCAGATAATACGGTATGGAGGCTCTCAGCTCAACATTGCAACATCTCTTGTTCCTTATTGTAACCATCTCGCCGTCACGCCTCGAACAACGAGCAAGGTCTTCTGTTCAGAATTTAAGCTGAGAATTTGCTGGGACTCAGTGATTTTGCTTGGAAGTCGCATTCTTGATACCTTTGTAACTGTAAGTGAGGGAAGCTCTTTCATATCAGATTGTTACGCCTGAAGCAAATTATTTACCTTCAACTCACCGATTTTCACACTTAAGACCGGTCAGACTAGCCTGGCCTTTTTGATGAGCGTTCAGCAGCCCCTTTATCCAGGCGCGTCCCGGTAGGATATTGCTGAGCTGTTTGCACTTCTATTGGAGATCTAGTAGATGCGGACAAGTACAACGATCAAACCACCCTCACGGTCATTAGCTCACAGCCTTCTTCCCACTCGTCTGTTGTGTACCCGGCGGACCGCAGATATCCTACGCGCTTGTACGAATCACCACATTTCACCAGTACCAACCCCATTGGGGTATCGCGATGAGAGTTCTCTGTCACCGACGAAGTAATCATTAAAAAGCAGTCCTGACGATCGGAAACCTCCGGATGGCCGTCTGTGATATCCGGGTGGAAGGTGTCATATGGACATGCCGTGCGGCCCTTTAATGCCTTCCTGCTCGCAATGATATATGCTGGCTGGTTTTGGTGGTCCACCATGACGACCTTGGAAGGCACCATCAAGCACATGGCGATGAAACTTCCCGAGCCAGGTCCAAACTTATTCTTCGTTGAGGGCTCAACAATAATTTCCAGGATTTTGAAGAAGCGGTCCTGCTCGAAACCGTTCCCTTTGACTTGTTTCTCATACTCGATGGGACCTGTGATGGAAGCCCAAGACCAACTAGGAGCGTATTCTTCTTCACGACGACTGTGAGTAGAGACAGTACCGGAAGACCAGTGCTCGGCGCTTCGCCAGTGGAGATCTCGATGGAATGTCTTCTTCCACAGTCCAAAGATGTAAGCCGGAGTATCTATCTTAGATTCCCAGTAGATCTCCTCCCAATTTGTCCCCGCGAGGCCGGAGAGTGCTGGTAGTCGATCGGACTGCTTTGTGAGTTGAAGTTTAGTGTACTGCTCCACAATCTCCAACCATCGTGGGAGGAGATTCGGTGACCTAAATCGTTGAGCCAAAGCTTAATCATGAAAAAGTGATTGTTTTAGTTGGTTGGCATACCTGAAACCCGTCTTTGTGTCTGCAGCTTCCTCTATGAACTCTCTCTTGAAGTTCGTTGCGTGCGCAGATGTATCCATCCCGACTCTGCATTCACATTGTAGCCCGGCTCTGCATTCGAAGACAAGTTCAGATCCCGTGTAATGCAATGTTCGCTGCGACAGCAACCGTTCTTGAAATACCCACCCTCGCGTACTCAGTCTGCTAGGAAGCGGTTTGACCTTATTCCCCTTCGCGATATGGGCGAGGCCTTCGTCGCGATTTGGTTCTCGGAAGCCCGAAAGACGAACGTGAACGTTGCTTTCCACACCATCCTTATTCGTTCCCCGAATTGAGGAGTACTCGTGTTGCCGACTCGCTCCAGTAACAAAACAGCCTCCATTGGAGTCGCCAGATCCATGGGCAGCAATGGTGAATGCTGCGTTTCTGTAGACGGCGCTCATTTTCCCAGCCTCTGCTTGCCAGTCTTCCTCCGAATCCTGAATTATGCAGAGAGAATCGATCCAGAGATATCTGACATTAAGCGTGCTCGCGATCTTCACAGCATCGCGGAATGTCTTTGGTAAATCTGAGATAATAATGGGACCCCCTTTCAAGTCCTCATAGTTGGCTTTCATCAACCGAGTGGGCACCACTAGTCCCCAACAATGGCTTAGAGCGGCATAGTGGCCTTTCTCGTAGCTCTCAGGTTCACAGAGTGTCGCATATTCATCGTTCAAGAGCTCCAGGACACGAGTTGGGAGAGGAAGGTCTTCGTAGCCCCCACAGCAATTGTGTTTGAAAACGCAGTTGAATAGCCAGTCTTGGGCCAGTTTGAAACATTTTTCTGATGATGAATCCGGCGAGATGTGCCTTGCTCTTCCAATGACAGACCAGGCCGGTGACGCTTTGGGGCTATGGTCCACGAAGCTGTTCTTTTGATCCTCATGTTCGGCTATTTTAGAAGTGTCAGTACCTCAGCTGAACAAGCACCTCCGTTTCGGATTGCTCACGAGCCCAATAGAATTCAAGCTCTTGCTTCAAAACGCCTTCTGTCCAAAGGTTCACGTTCAGGGGCTCGGTTTTGCCAAATGACCACAGCACAACTTTCTCAATTTCTTGGATTTCTTGTTCTCGCGTTAGGATGCCTCTCAGCAGCATGCCACAGGTACTGCATCCTGCTTGTGCGGTTTGTTTGAGGTTGGCGAAAGGGATCTCTCGATGTCCCAAGGTATCACTGACGTAATCAAGAACAAGGTCGCTGCAAGAGCAGCACACCTCCGTGGTCGAGGTTTCCGATGACGCTTCAGCCATGATTACCACCTTGGTAGAGGGGAGAAGGGCGGTGCAGCTCAAAGAAGGTGGACCAAACTGTTGAGAATTTGGGAAGGTGAACCAAAGGTCAATTTTTCGCGTGGCCTCATGACAGAGTTTGGAGACGTAGATTAACTGACTACTCTCGAATAGGAGAGGTGATGCGTGGCGCAAGTTCAGCTGCACTCATTCGGCGTAGCGTGTGAACGTGTTGACCCTAAATAGGGCTGGATTTTAGGCGGTAAAGGACCAAAAACCAAAAAACCAAAATACTCGAGTACCAAACTATCAAATCACTAAAATCACGAATCGCATGCTACTTAAAATTAGGGATAGAATCGCACTAAATTTATACTTATTGCGGTATATAAATAGCTTCTTAAGGGGGGGGGGGGGAGGCAAGGCAGCTTCTTATAAGGTAACTAGAGTACCTCAAATAATTATAAGGCTAAGGTACTTATGGAGCCTTATATAAATTCTCTTGAGATATATTTTACCAAACTAATATTATTTTCTTTCCTCCTATAACTTTTCTCTGGGAGGCAGCTTATTATAATATATATAAAGAGCTCTCTCACTCACAGCTTCTTAGAAATATCTTATTATAATATATAAAGATAAAGAGCTCTCTAGAAAAGAGCTTATTATACTATATATAGAGCTTCTTGGGGGGCAATTCCCTTGGGATAGCTTAATGTAATATATAAAGGGCTTCCTTGAGATAGCTTATTATAATATATAAAGAGCTCTCTAAAGGGCAGCTCTTGGGAGGGGGAGAAGGAAAGAGGAGAGGGAGGGCAGCTTCTTGCGGGGCAGCTTACTGCAATATGTAAAGAGCACCCTATTAACAATAAATACGAGTCTAAGTATAATTTCAGTGCAACTCTATGCCTGAGTTTAAGTAGCATGCAATTCGTGGTTTTGATTTCGCGATTTTCGCGGTTTTGGTGGTTTGGTGCTCGAGTGTTTTGGTTTTTGGCCCTTTATCCGAGATCCCTAGTCAATACACACCCCAAGCGAATGCACACCTTACAAAATATTACCCCTCCATCTTCAAAATTCAATAAAATGGTTAGCGAACAAGATATTAAGAAAGCGATTAATACGCTAGATACGTAATTAATCCCTAATTACAGTCAAGTAGCCAGGGATTTTGGTATTAAGCGTATAACCCTTATGTAAAGGCATAAAGGCATATGTACCTCCAGATAAGAAGCAATCTCCCTCTACCACAAACTCCTTACTAATACTCAAGAAGAGGCTTTAATTAGTCAAATTAATAAGCTTATAGTCCATAGACTTCCTTTTATCTCGCAAATTGTCAGAAACCTTATAGAGAAGATTATTGGCCGTAATATAAGCAAGAATTAAATAGCTGATTTTATTTATTAGTACTTATCTCGCCTAAAGAGCCTTTATTTACGTAATATTAATAATTTGCAAATAAAATCGGAATATGGGCCCTATATCTAGTTCTTCTTTAATTTAGTAGCATTTAATTTAGTAGCATTTAATTTAGTAGCATTTAATTTTAGTATTTTGCCCATATTTTATTTACTTTATAAATAAAATAACTAATATTCCTCTCTCCTACTTAATTAATTAAAGTAATTAAAGATTATAATATTATAGCAGAAAATATATATAATTAGAATAAGAAGGGTTTTTTGATTAGAATTATATATATAATAAAGCGTATAATAATAAAAGAAGTATATAATAGTAGAAAAATCACTAAAGTAAAGTAGGATAGCTTACAAGAGTTTATTAGCTTACTTGCTTCCATTTATACGAATAGTACATAGATTCCACCGGTTCTTATTTATAAAAGAACTCCTGGGGATCTTTAGGATACTTGGTTAGATAATTTAAAAGAGAGGGAATATGCTTGGTTTATATTATAGGAGGGAAACTATAATAAGACAAAAACCCATATAAAGTATACTAGAGTATAAAACGTAACTTGACAGTAAAATAACAAGATCAAAAGCGCAAATAGTAAAGCATAAACAGTATATAGTATGCAAAAGCTCAATTAATTAAATATTAAGGAGGGATTATTCTCTAGGACTATAGAAAAACCAGCTTTCTTATGTAATTCCCGTAAGTCACGTATAAAAGGCCGCAGCCTCTGCCATATAACCAAAACCTCAAAACCGCCAAAATAACATGATTTTTGGAGAGTACGGCTTGCCGTACTATAATATCTAGTACAAATAGGTAGTTATCTAATATCCTGAACCTGGTATACCTTATCCAAGTTTTTAATCCTGCTACTCGTACGAAAGCAGGATATAGAAGGAGGCTTTTGATTATGGATAGATACTCTAGCCATATTAATATAGAGTTTATTCGGACATATAATTGGCTTAAAATTCTACTTCTTATTTTACCCCAATATTTAATATACTATCTTTAATCTTAGATATAGGCTATTTTTTACTATTTTCTACTTGCTATTCTACTGAGATTAATAGGGTTTTAAATACTAGTAAGAATATTATTTGCTTAATAAAAAGGCTATTTTGGTCTATTTTCAAGCCTGCTTGGAACAAAAGTATATCTGAATCAAATATTTTATTCGCTTGGAAGAAGATGGGTATATAGCTCTACTAACTATTAATTATCTTATTAGCTATTGCTTTACTAAGACCGTAAACTTCTCCTAAAGCTTCTTCTAATATAATTTCAATTTCTTATATTATAAAACATATATGGTAATTCCCAAAAATATATGCAAAAAATCCGTCTAAGGTTGCTTTTCTCAAGCTTACTAAAGCGGATAAGACGAATATTACAAAGGCTTTTATTATAGAGTACTATATAAAGAGTTTAAAGGAAGCTTTATAGCTTAAAAAGAAAAAGAGATATTATAGGAAAAAGCTTAATTTAATAGGAGAGCTATTAGGAAAGGCCCAGTTCTTTGGAATAGCTAAAGTACTAGCTATAGTAGCACGTGAGGATACGAGGGTTGTGACGGCAGGAACAAAGCAATGGAACGATGCTCAAAGATCTATGATTCCAATGTCCTACAGAATCTAAAGCTAAGGAGAGAAGGAGTGAGGTGTGGCAGTGGATAAGTAGGTATGGCCAAGACTACTGAAACGCCGAGCTTTGGAAGCGAGCTTGGTTTGAACCATAGCTTGGAACCTTAGCTGAAACCAACCCCTTGGCTGAAACCACGTCCGTATCAACCATGTGACACCAGCCGTCACAAGGGTTACAAAGGTAGAACAAGATAAATTGGATAAGCAAAAGGTAAAGGAGGATGTAAAGATTACTAAGGCTATAGATAATGCCTTGAAAAAGGAGGAGAAAGAGTTAGAGAGGCTAAGGAAGGCGGAGGAAAAAGTAATTACTGATTAAGTAAAGAAGGAGAAGTATAAATTAGAGGTTTTGGAAAGGGCAGTAGCTAGAAAGGCGGCTACTATAGCTAGAAATACTACTAAAAAAGCTAAATCCTCTCGTATAGTAATATTAAGGGTAGGGTCTTCGATTTTATCGATTTTAGGGGTTCAGGAAGCGGTAATAGTGGAGGAGGACGATTCTGAAGCTATAGGGATAGTGGAGACCTCCCAATCGGGAAGGGAGATTATTCTACCACAACGCCTTAGAAAATGAAAAACCCTGATTAGCCAACTTAATGCGCCTAGTTCAATTGCTTTATATTTTCAATTTTAGGCCGATTGATTATGTGGTTATTTAATAATTAATTAATTAAGCTCGAGGTCGGCTGAAAATTTGGGGTGTGCATTCGCTTGGGGTGTGCATTGACTAGGGATCTCGGTTACCGCCTAAAATCCAGCCCTACCCTGAATCGAGTTGCTTTTTGCGCCACAGCTGCAGCAAAGCTGAAAGTTTCAAGCCCGTGGAGTCACCGAAATTCCTTTCCCACCTTCTTTCTTCTTTTTGTAGAAAGAAGATCTCTATGCTTCCAAATGAGTGTCAAGATTCACGTCCGCGACTTCAATGATTCCATGTTTCGCACCTCTAGATTCTCCTCCTAACCTTTCAACAGATCAGATACTCATTCCGGCGAAGCTCCAAATCAATGCTTTCTTCTTCCTCCGTCGCTTCACGGAAATGACCTGGTGTGCCTGGTCATCCTCACCATCTCCCACTGTGGAGGGCCTGCCACTGAGGGTATGTTCGCACTAGCTGCCAAGATAGACAGCGAATCTCCCCACCTCAACCACTAGCAAGACCAGCGCGAGTAGACTCGGGAGTATCTACCTCTTTCTTCTACAGCAGCTTCCTCATCTGGTGCTGTATAATCCTGGGGATGCGGGTCCTCCGTAACCTTCCCGGATTCTCGCGGCCTAACGCTGATATTATAATCCACATATCCCGGATTTCCAGAGCCTTTAGTTGCTTTTGTGCAAGGAGAAGACAGCTTTCCTGAAGGCGGCGGGCTCGATTTTCTTGGGAACTGTGTAGAACAAATCTCCCTTCCAGGTTGGGTTGTGGAGTGGGTAGCGAATGGTGAAGGGGACGTCGGTATCATGGTCTTGCTGATAGGCCTTGATTATAATGTCTAGCTAGGTGGCGTTGAGGTTCCGAGTTGTTGCAGGTGGCTCCATGGCTGTGCGGGTAAGATGTGAGGGAATAACTCTCTTTTGGTGATTTGCGTATTTCTTGGGACGTGGAAAGCTCGCTGAGTGCTTGAATTTTGAGGCAATGTAGGGGAAATGCCCGTTGACAATGATGCGATCCCACGATTTGAGAAGAAAGAAGTATCACTCTTTCTAAGGACATTTCTTGTACAGAAGAGCAACTATTTTCCTTCTACACCAAAAAGAGATGTTGATGGTTGCCTTCTGCTCACCTGTTGAATGTGACGCCACCGCTACTGTAAGGTCAATCAAGCCAAGATCATCGTGCTCGCGCAGCACACCACCTCCTGCCCTGTTCCTCGCCGCAGCATGGTTTACTGTGTCATCTCTTGGTGTTTGGAGTAGAGACGACCGGCTATTCCAAAAACTTTGAGGACTCAGGTGAAGCACATGGAGGGTTCTCCGTACAGTGACTTCATCGCCAGAAATTATGGGACGGAACCTAGAAGAGAAGTGATCTGCTGATATCCGTGCAAGGAACCGTCCCATACTATGAGGAACCAAGATCCCACTTCTGAGAAAGAAATGGTCACGACCACGTCATTGAGGATGATGGCAATGTTCATATGAACTTAATCACGTATCCGAATAGCATTGATAGTCAGGTTGAAGGTGGGTGGTAACATTTGATTCGGGGTTTAGTTGAGGACGCGGCAAAGACCAGTGTTGTATGGACGGAATGGCGGAAAAACCATTGATCTATGTAAAGTATATCTTGACTACAGCCAGAAGCCATTGAAAAATCCTGTCTGACCTCAACGTCAACGAAAATCCCGAAGTGGTGCAATGATCATCAAAGTTCATCAGCTCCTGATCTGGTCTCATTTTCGGTCGGTGGCCTTCTTCCACCTCCCCCCATGTCCCAATATCCTTGTCGCCTCGACAACATCTCGTCCTTCATACAGTTCGGGTGCTTGTGATCTTCCATTGAGCCCCACGGCCATATTGCGACGAAGCAAATTTCATCGTATCCACACTTGCCACACTCTTTCCATGTGGTCCAATCCAAGTAATCAATCACTGACTTGATTGCTGATTTTGACTTCGTCAGGCCTGATTCGGTCTCTTCTTCTAATAGCAGTTGCCCGACGTAGAACAAAGTGCTGCAAATCTTGTTTGCAACGGTCGAAAGTGCCCCATGAATCATGTGATCTGCTGAAGTCTCTAGGACTGCTGCAATCAGGTAATGCACCGTGCATTTCTCGATCGCCATCGGGATGTCGAAGCTTCCATAGTCAATGTAGAGATTAAGCAAAACTGCGAGTTCGCTGAGAATAATCTCTCGAGAAGTATTGTTCCCTGCCATGAGTTGTAGACGATCTGAGTAGCGGGTAATAATCATGTCTGTAATGCCTTGCCAATCATTGCCAACATGACTTCTTGCACTGCTCTCTTCAAAGGCAGCTTTGAAATCGGCTTTCATGTTTCCAAGTCCTTCCAAATCGGAAGCTGGCAGCCTTGGCAGATCCAATCTCTTTGGATCCGGATTCGTGAGATTAAGGTCATACCAGTATGCCGATACCATGCCTGAGTAATCCAGCGTCAGCCTCTGCCCCGTAATGCCTGGATACCTCATCGATGCTCCTCTCAGTACCTCGAGCTGGGGCAGCGTCTCGTAGCTTTGGTTCTTGTCACTTGGTCTCTCACGGGCACTTTCGAGAACCAACCCATCGCTAAACTCGCAGAAAATTATTTCAAACCCCATCTCCATTCTCACAAATCCCTCAATTCCCCACTTCGCTCCAAGATCACAGAGGTCTTGACCGCGTCTAAAATCGCCGAAAGCAGGGCCACCATCGTCGTCCGTCATATTACGCAGAAGAGAGTCTTGTGTATCGAGAGTTCCCATCGTGGTCTTCCCGGCTGACATCCCATCTATATAAACCAGATTCGTAAGAGGTCGGGTCGTCCGGTATATGTGAAGATAACCTCTCGAAAAGTCCGGTTCATCGTCGCCATCATATATATTTCGTATCCCATCCACAGTCTCTGCCCAGGTTAACTCGAAGGGAGGTGGAGAAGGACCCTCTCCAGGTTCGCCAGGACGTCCTGAATGCTCAGGATCCCCAGGTTTTCCAGGCCTCCCCCCAGGTCGTCTTCCTGGGAAAGCTCGAGCGAACATCTCTGCATGTTCGATCTCGAATGCAAGCCAATCCATGCCCTTTACTGCGTTGGGTGTATGTGTTCCATGGTAGAGGTGAGTGTTGTTGGGTATTCTTGCGGGAAAGAGCGACATGCCGTTGTGATTCAAGCTGGATCCCCATTGTCGCATCGAGGAGTGGACAGTATTGAAGATGTGAGGAGCATTTACTCTTGCACTATCTAGACTTAGACCACGGCTGCCTGCAGTCTTTGCAGACGAGAACAGCGGAGCTTGAGTTTGAGGAGGGGCTGCGATGACATGTAGCATGAGAGCTGATGCAGTGAGGATGAAGCGCAGCGCCATCTTCAAAGGTGAAGAGACTTTCAGGGGGTTGGTGATGAAGGAGAGAGCTCTCACAGAGCTTCTTGAAGTCTTACGTGCTGCCTGCGAAGTGTGTGGAGTACGAGCTCGGAAGGCTGACGACGCGTCGGGCTTCTTATCATTATCCCTGTCGTGGATAAGGTGAAAGCTATACAGAGCTTTTAAGGCTCTTTTATTATTTAAAATTAAAAGGAATAAGTATAATATTTTTAAATTATTTCTTATTATAGTAAACTAGCTTATTAATAGTAATAACTTTAATATATTACTAAATCTAATAATTGTTTTATATTTATATAAATCTTAATTAAATTATTAAATTATTTATTTATTTAGGTTATATAATATATAATAAAAATAATTAATAAAAACAAAATATAAAGTTCTTTATTTCTTGTTTTTTAAATTTTAAAACTAAAAAGAAAAATAAAATAAAATATAGTAATAAATAAAGAAAATATAACTAAAATTACTAAAATACTTTTTATTAATTACAAAATAATAGCTATTAATTTAGAAGTAATTATTTTAATAATATTTTATAAAATTATAATAAATATAATATAAAATAATACTTTTTTTTAAAAAAAAATATTAATAAATTATAACTAGCTATTTAAGTACTTTAATAACCTTAAATTAAAGTTTTTATAAATATTTAAGCTAGTATATTATTGTCGGAATAGCTGCACTGCGAATTTCCTGGCCATGTGACTAGTTATGTGAGCTCGCGTCGCATGCATGACTCGACTGGTAGACTAGTCCCCATTAGGCTTAGCAGATTTAGGGATCGCATATTAATACCACGGTCTGTAATCCTTACTTCTGAATATTAACCACTTCACTAACTTATGCAAATAGCATTCCACGACTACGTGACGGTGCTTCGCATTCCTGATAAATCGACAATTATAAAGGTTATATTATAATTATATGCTTTTAATTTATAGAAAAAAAATTCTTAAAATCAAATTTTAATTTAAGAATATTTATATATTAATTAATTAGATTCGAGTTTTTAAGCCTTATAAAGCCCTATAAATTAGGGGTATATAGAGTTCTTATATCTGGTTTTAGGGACTTATTTACTAAATTTCTAGACTTTTAAGTTATAAAATATAAATAATTTAATTTCTTTAATTTAAAGAGCTATTATTAATTAAAGTTATATATAGAAAAATTATATTTAAATAGCCCTTAATTAGTGCTATAAGGAAATAAAGCAAGTATAAAATTTAATTAAATTAAAGAAAAAGCCAGATTCTGGGTGTTCCTGTCCGAGCGCCTCTATTTTGGGTTAGTGGCCAGACAAGCCACTATCGACACCCCTAATCGCCACCCGGGGCAAGGGGGCGGGGTTGGGGGTCGTTTTACATTTTCCCGTGCTTATGGACTCAAGCAAGATAAATATCTCAAGCTTCTTTAGTACCTCTTCATCATCGCCACATATTGCAAGTTAAATCCCGTCTCTACACAAAATTCCAGCAATCAATTCAGTCAAATTTCTCTCGCTCCCACCTTTCACAAAGCAATACATCCTCCACCAACCAAGCCAAACCAAACCATGACCCAAAACTACCTCGAGCTCTTCATAATCGACCCTAAACAAGGAAACACATTCCACTCCCCAACAACTAAGCAAGACTTCCAATGGATCCTCAACCAATGCGCCTCCGGACGAGGCGGCATCTCCTTCTCCTTCCGGCAATCAACCACGAACCCATACCACCTACTCTTCGTCGGTTGCTGGGCCTTAAAAGCAGATCACGATGATCTGGACCTCCGCGGCGTGACGCCGAAAATGCTTCAAAGATTAATGTCTCGAATTACTGTTCCTCCGATTGCTGTTTATTATCTGTTAATGGATGATACGAAGAGGAGGGAGGTGGAGTTTGATGCACAGATTTTGGGTATCACGGCTTGGCATGTTAGGGAGGGGTATAGAGGGGAGTTTGGAAGGGAGGTAGAAAGGAGGGGAATCAGAGGGGCCTGGTATGTGGAGAGAGGGGTCCCGCCTAGGCCGCAACTTATGCCAACGGATGAGATAGAGATGAGGATTATTGAGGAGGGGGAGAAGAGGACAGAGGCGAGGCTGGAGATGCCAACTCCCAATATTTGGGTTTCCTTCTGGACAGATGACAAGGAGAATGAAGCGGAGGAGTTTCGGGGCGCGGTAAAGAGCTTTGCTGAAGAGATGGAGGGTGGGAAGTATGAAAAGTTTCTCTCGGGTTAGGTTGCGAGCACTTGCTACCTGCAGGTCCCTAGAAGTGTGCTATTTTAAGTCAGTATATTCTCATCCTTACTTATTGACCGAGTAGCTAATTAGAGAGTTAAGGTAATCCGATTAAAAGTATTAAGTTTTAATAGCTTATAAAACGAGCTACTAGAATATAAGTGGCCCGAGGAAGTAATTGAGATTATATGCTCTTTTTATACTTTTTTTTTTTAAAAAGAATTCTTGCTTTAAATAAAGCAGGCCTTATTTATTTATTTAGCTAATATATCTCGATATATTTTATATAATCCCGAGAATTTAAAATTAAGATAATAATATAAATTAAATATATATTAGTTATTATATAATAGTTATTAAAAACTTTATATATTACTTTAATTTAATAATAAAAGTTCTTTTTTATTTTTATTTTTTATTTGCTTTATTTTTTAGAATAATTATTAATAAATTATAAGGCAAGTTATTTGAAATAATAAAATAAAAATTATAATTATTATAATAGCTAGTATAATAATATAATTTACTAAAAATAAGATATTAAAAATAGATATAAAATAAAGCTAAACTAAAATACTTGAGTAAAATAATACTAAAAGATCGAGATATTCTTTTTACTTTATTTTATAGTTTAGAATTCCTAATACATGAAATTATTTAAACTTTAAGCCTTTAGCTATTATATTAATTCCGCTATTATATAATTCTAAGCTTACTTAATTTGGCCTATAAAGGTAATATAATATTACTAATAAAAAACTCGTATTTATTCTTGAAAAGTAAAAATAAAATATTATTTTTAATATTTAATAATTTCCTCAAATTATAAAGAACTAGAAAGCTTAGCTAGAAATATAATATTTTCTATAATCTAATTAATTTCGAAATCTGTTTCTTAATTAAAACAAATAATACTCTTTTTTTAATAATTAGTTCTTTATTAACATAAAAGAAAAAAGATACTATTTTTATAATTTATTTAATTTCGGAATTTGACTTTAAACTAAAATAAATAATATTTCCTTAATATTAATAAAAGTAAAAGAACTGGTTTCTTTCTCTAATATAGGAAAAATTAGTTATAATTTACTAATTTAAAACTAGAGAAAATAATAATTAATTTCGGTATATTAATTTAAAATTAGATAAGATAATAATAAGTTATAATTTATTCATATTAAATAAAAAGAACTTATTTAGTATTTATTTCTATAATTAATAGTTCTTCTAAAGCTATTATAAATAGTCCGGAACTAAATATTATTATTATAAATATATTAAATAAAAGGCCCTAGTATAATAAAATAAAAACCCAAACTTTAATATTATAAATTTATATTATTAGGAAATCTATTATAATACTATTTTAAAAAAAGATATTAAGAAATACCTAGCTAGCTTAGAATTTAAAATTAATATAAATGTTCTAAAAATAAATAAAACCTAATAGAAATTACTTATATAAGATAATCTTATTAATAAATATTACTTTATAGCTAATAAATAAATAAAGTATTACTAGAAATTTTATTTATATATTAATTAACTTTATATAAAAACAAACTAGTATAAAAAAAGTTATAAAATAAAGATTTAAATAAGTAAATATTTAAGAATATTATAGGTTATTATTAAAAGAATTATATAAAGGCTAATATTAAAGCTTTCTTTTACTTTTAATCTATAATAATTAATTATAGCTTATTAGAATTAAAGATCTTGTTCTATTTATAAATAAAAATGATTATTAAATTAATAATTAAATATTTAATAGAAAAAATAAACTAATATAGAACTTTTTTAAATTTAATAATAAATTATTAAAAATTACTTATATAATATAACTAGTATCCAGAAATACCCGTAATTCTATTTATAAATAACTAGAACCCAAATAAGTTAAATAAAATTTTAAGATTCTTTAATAAGCTTATAATAAAAATAAATAATAAAAATACTAGGAAATAAAAGAAATATATTAGTATTTAAAATAAAGAAATAAGTTATTTCTAATATTTTAGATAAAGTTTACTTATTTAATAATAAAACTAGAAAGGTTTTTAAATAATTAATATAATAATTTAATAAATAAAATAAATCTCGAGCTTTTTAAAAGATTAAATAATAAAAAGTTTAGATTAATTAAAGAATTTCTATTATTATAGATATAAAAAGCCTAGATATGTAAAAGTATTTATTCTAACTTTAATAAAATTATATTTATTAAAGAGAATTATTTAAAGAAAATTAATAATTTAAAAGCAAATAATAAGAAATATAATATTAATAAATTAAGAAAAGCCTAGCCTTAAATATAAGAATAGCTTTTCTAAAATAAGAGCTTTATTAAAAATATATAGATTTTATTTAAATAATTAGTAAGAACTAGTTTCTTATTAAATATAAAATATATTAAAAAAATAAAATTATAATTTTCTAATATTTAATATATACTAAAACAAATATATATATTCTAATTAATTAAAAGTATATTTGTCTTTTAATAAAAGTAATATAAATGCTTTTATATAAACTTAGAATTCTTATTTTCTTATAAAGCTTTAATAAATAATCTAATAAAGCTATTTAATATTTCTAAACTTAATAATATTTATTTATTATTAATCTCAGCTTTTATAATATAATTTTAAAAAGAAAATAGCTTATAAAATATAATATTTTATTAAACTATTAATAGAACTAATTTTTTTAGCTAGAGAATTATAAGATAAATTAGCTAAATCTTATTTAGAAAACCTAATATTTTAATAAGAAATACTAGAAAAAGAATTATTTAGAAAATACTTTTATTAGAATTCTAAAAAGAAAAATTAAATTATAGAAATAAAAAAAAAATTCTTATTTTATATAAGACTTTTTTATTAAGAAAGCTAAATATTAAATAAAAAAAGAAAGAGCTAGATTTTAATATATTTGAAATAAATAATTTACTAAATTATTTTCTTTATTTTATTAAAATAGCTATTTTATAATTAAGTACTAAAAGTTCTAGTAATTAAATTAAATTAATTATATATTTAAGAAATAAAAATATAAACTAAAGAAATATTTATTATTACTTATAATAATTAAATAACTAATATTATAGTTTATTAAATATTATATTTAAATTAGTAATTTTATATATTTTTTAATTATAAATAAACTAAATACTTTTAGTAATACTTTATTTTTTAATTCTAAAGAACTTTAAAAACTTCAAATATTTTTCTTTATATAATTATATAATATAATTAGAGTATTTTTTTTATTTAAAAAAAGTAATAAATAAGCTTTTTTAGTTTTAATTCTTTAATTATAAGCTCTATTTTAATAAACTAAATCCTTTAATAAAAATAAGCTTTTATAAACTCGAAAAATAAAAGAATATCTTATTAAAAACCTAAAAAAAACCTTTATTAAATTATTTAAATTATTCTTTTTATTAGTTGTTTTATTTATTAAAAAGAAAAATAATATTTTATAATTTTATATTAATTATTACTAATTAAATATTATAATAATAAAGAATTATTATTTCTTATTATTTAATATTAAAATAGTTAACTAATTAGCTAAATTATTAATAATTATAAAATTAGATATTTAATATATTTTTAATTAAATTTATATAAAACTAGCTTTTATAATATAAATAGCTTTTAAAATAAAATATGAGTTTTTTGAACTAGTAATTCTATTTTTTAAATTTTATAATAATTTTTATTTGGCCTATATTAATAATATATATATTTTTTTTTAAGAATAAGAAAAAGTATTAGTAATATATTAGAATAGTTTTATAAAACCTTTAAAATATAAATTTATAAATATAAATTTAAAGTTCTTAAAATATTATTCTTAAAATATATTATTTCGAATTAAAATATATAAATAAATCTTATTAAAACTTTTATTATTCGAAACTAGTATTAATTTATAATAAAACGAGAAATATAGTATTTTTATAAACTTTTATAACTTTTATTATATATTTATTTAAGCTTATTATTAGTTTACTAGGAATATATGGCACCGTTATATAGGCATGGAAGTGCTATTTGCGTAAGGTTAGTAAAGTTATTATTTAGAAGTAAGGATTATAGTATTATAGTATTAATATATAATCCCTAAATCTGCTAAGCCTAATAGGGACTAGCTACCGGTCGAGTTACTAATAGGACGCGGGGTTATATAACTATATCCCGTATCCCATATTCTATTACTCATATCCTATTGCCCATATCCCGTTGCCCATATCCCGTATCCCGTGTCCCGTAACTACGCACGTGACTCCCAAAGGAATAGCTATACTAATACTAGAAATTCTCTAAAAAACGCGAAAAACAGAAAATAGTACTCCCCTCTAATTACATATAAATTCCCTAATCTGGCCTAGTACCAGATCTCCCAAATACTATATATCCATATTACTTTTGAGGTTTTAGTTATATACCAAAGGCCGCGGCCTTTTGCACGTGATTTTCCCTCCTATAATATCCTCCTATCCCATATATTTATTCCCTGCTCTATTCGCATTTAACCTATCCCTTCACGTCTAGTTATATTATATTCGTATTAATAAGGCGCTTGAGGGCATTTAATAGCTTTAATTTCGTTATAGAGTCGGCAGGATTTGATTTTCCCTTAATTTACTTAACTTCTGCGATTTCTTATTATTTATATGCCTGACAGAAGCATATTACGTTAATTATTAGGCGTTTCTCTCGAGTAGTACCTAATTTAATAAGGCATTCGTATAATAACTTCGAATTCGTATAAATGACTAGTAATAGTTCTATTTCTAGTACTCTATTAATTATAGATTTGACTAAAGTACTTATATTAAAACCGTGAGTCATACTATAGAGTTCCGAAGCTAGAATGCTTCTGGTAACTCTCTTATATTTAGTAAAGAACTAGTAGATAATATTAGTACCTCTAGTTCTATTTACTAGAACTAGAATATATCTAATTTGGGAAGAAAAATCTCTATTATTTATAAATAAAGCATTCGTAAAAATAATTAAATATAAGAACTTCTTTACTAGCTTTATGAATTTTAGTTCTCTAGTAATATTCTCAAATTACTATTAAATGCGCTTATTAAGTGCCTTTATATTAGTTTCCGAGAAATTAATAGCTTAAGTAATAATTAATAAGTCATATAAAGCTTCTGGTTAATAGACTAATATAATATATACTCCTCTAGTATATTAGATAATATATTAGTTCTTAATAGAGAGATTTTAATAAATATTATTCTTATTACTTATAATAGTAGTATTTTTCATAGAAATAGTTCGGAGGTTTTTATACTAGTATTTCTATATAAAGGTAATTCTAGTAGTATTCGTATAAATAATATCTTTATTAAACTTGAGATTATAATTAAAAGTAAGGGATTTACGCTCCTTAGCCAAGAACTTAGCCTTATAGAGCTTTAGTTACTCTGCTTTCGCAAAATTATTAGTTCTAATAAATAAAGTATTATTAATTTAAAGGCTAATAATTCCGAAGAATTACTTATTATAGAGGAGGCAAGGTTATAAGTTAATTATTTCATAGAAAGCTCATTAATATAATAGGAATAGTAAGTCTTAAACTAGTAGTTCCTAGCTTCCGGTATGCTATATAGTAATTTTATAATCTTTAGAATAGAATTATTCTTTAGATTTAGCTCTCTAGTAAGCTTATAAAGTGGATTAATATAGAAATTATAATTAAGTAAGGTTATTAATTAGATATAAGCTTGCGAGATATTATATAAATATAATTCCGTAATATTTGTTATTATAGTAGTAATACTAAGAATAATTCTCTAGCTAATATATTAAATAGTAAGTAATTATATTAATATTATATATTTCTTACTATTATTATAGGCTTGGACGACTAGTCTCGATTTCTTAAGTTCTTTTTCCGTATCCTTATTCTTAATCTTATTATTAAACCGGGAGTTAAAGATATATACTTTTTTTGGTACCTGAGATCTAGAAATAACCTTAAATATACCCTTTTCTAAAAGGCTAGTAACCTTAACTTAACGGGGATTCTTATATAATTTATTATCCTATAGGAATACTATAATATCCGGAGTCTTACAAGGGCATTCTTTGCCATACTTTAGTAAAATAGCAGGAATAGCAAGAGGAATTATACCTATATTACTTTTAGCCTTACTATTAGGTTCGGGGTTATTAGTAATAACCTTAATATTTCCTATATAAAAGGGCTTTACGGAAATTAAATAGAAGGTAATATTACCATATAATAGAGCTAGTATATAGTTCTTTCTATTAATAGCTATTAGCTTATATAGTCTATCCTAATTATTAGGTTAACTAATATTCTCTTTATACTAAATAAGAATATCTGAATTTAGGAATAGTTCGTGAATATTAGTAGTACTAGAACTATTTCGGGTATTTAAAGTATTTGTAATTTAATATCTAGCTTAAAGCTTCTGAATTTCTACTATTACCTTCTTAAGTACTACTAATTACTATAATTATAGTAGGTAATAAAGGTATTATATTTTAGTTTATTTAAGATAAAAGTACTATAAAATCAAAAAAGTTAGGATAAATACTATTAGGTTTAGTTCCGCAAAGTGTTTATTTATAAGCCTTTCTATAGAAAGCTATTTAGAGTATAGTGTATTTCTTATTAATTTCGTTAACTTTAGCTATAATAATAAAATAGATGATATATTAAGATCGGGCTTATAATAGTATTTTATAATTTCTAATAGAATTAATAAGCTTTTACGGGGAATAATCTTTAACCCTTAGTTTCTTATAGTATTTATAAGTTAAAGCAAACTCCTTACTAGTAAACTATTTTCTTAATATCTACTATAATCTTAATTAGGAGGGCCTAAATAGTTATTAATCTAGTATTACTTAAATATATCTTCAGGTATATTTATACTAATATTCTGGGGCTATTAGCTAGCTTAAGATCAAGTGCCTTTATTAATAATATAAAGTATAGGCTTACCGGAAATATAGAAAATATTAATAATAATAAAGTAATTAAAGCTAATATTATTTCTTAGGTTAAACTTGAATTATCTAGATAATTATTTATATTTCTAGTATTACTTATAGTACTTTATAAGATACTTAAGGGCTTCTATATTAATATTATAGTCTACTTATTCTAGTATATTTCGGAGCTTACTAATAAATAAATAACTAAAATAATAATATAAATATTATAATTTGATTTCTATAAGAAAGCAGGGATTATAAATAAAGAATTCGGAAATAAAGCTTTATAGTATAGTATTTTAAAACAGGAAAAAGTATTCGAAACATTATATTATAGATATATATTCTCTAGTAAAGGTAATAAGATAATTAGTAAGATTATTAAAATAGATCTCTAGCTTATCTATATTAGCCAAGCTAAGTAAAAATAAAGTCTTTAAAGATATAATATAGAATTATACTTGCCTAATTAGTATACTTACTATTATAAATCTAATAAAAAATATAGATCCAATACTAAACTAGATATTAATTTAACCTTTAGTAGTTTTATTAAGTTTAATACTATTATTAGTTTACTAGAGAGCTTGGAATTAGTTAGAACTAGTAATTGAGTATCTAGAGGCTCTAGTATTAATTACGACTTTATAAAAGTAGTAAGTATTATATCTTAATATACTATTAACTATAAAAGTCTAGGCGTCTTCTATTAAGGATTTAATAGACTCTAATACGTGATTTTTACCTATTATCTAGTATATAAAGGAAAGGGAAGTAAGGTTATTTATAAGAATATTAGCTATAGTTATTAGTAAAGCAGGAATAGTAGAAGCGGCTAAAAAGCTCTTAACTAAAATAAAATAGAAATCTGAATAATATTTCTTTTCTTTATCTATTTCTGCTAATAGAGCCTCAAAAGTATTATTTACTAGTTTGTTCTTATTACCCTTATTACCCTCTTTACCTTTAGCTTTAGTAATATACTATATATAAATACTACTAAAGTATTTATTAAAGTTACAGGTATTTCGGGATCTAAACTAATAGATATTTCTATTCCTAAATCAAGCCTTCTTAGCCTCTTATTTCTCTAATATATGCTTTTATAAGTAGTATTTGAGCTTCTTATATATAAAACATGACTTTGGGGTATAATTATTGTAATTACGGGACTTGAAATAATTATTACGGGTTCCGAAGTTATAGTTAGGTTTATATTAATAATTTCCGGAGAAATAATAGCTTGAAAGGTTCTAAGAGTAATATTATTAATTAGTAAAGAAGGTTTCGGGATTAGCTTATTATTTACTTTTATATATAGTAATAAACGACTAGAGCTTATTAATAAGCTAGCCGAGATTTATAGGAGGGTCTGAGATTACGTATTTATATACCCGGAAGCCTTAGTAAGAAGTAATAATTTTATTATAAAGAAATTCGGTATTTTATAAGTTAGGTATAAGATTATACTATAATTAATATAGTTTATTAATTAGTAATTAAATAGTCTTAAAGGTCATTTTTTCCGGGAATTTAGCTATTATAAAAGCTAATATAATAGCGTTTTATATATCTAAATTTCGATATTCGAATCCAGGGCTTTTAAAGAAGTTACGAATATTAATACAAGCCTCTTTATATATATATTAAAAGAGCTAGTTATTATAGAAATAGTCTTAAGCTAGTTTCTTTAGTATAATAAGAAAAGCTCGTATTAGTACCTCTTATAAAAGCTCTATATATTAGTAAATATTAAGGAAAATAGTAAATTTATAATTAAAATTATTATTAGATCTATTATACTTTTACTCTTTAATATAAATCTTAATAATTTCCCTAATAAGTCTTATAATTAAAGGAAATTAGGGGTTATTCGAATATAGTTACGGTAGTAATAATAGGACTAGTAGAAGTATACTATTTATTTCTAGAGCTTTTATACTAGTATATAAATCTAGTAGAAATATAGGATATAGTAATAAAAAAAGTAATAAAGGAAATAATAATATAGGAATATTAAAAATAATAAGTTCTAGGTATTTATTCTTTATAAGAGTAATAAAGCCTAATAGAATTAGTTCCTTAATAAGGTCTAGTCTAGCTACTAATATATCCTTATTTAATTATATATACTATATATCCTCTTTTATAATAGTATTAGTATTACTATTCTATTATATAAATATATTACTATACTAAAGGGTTTTATATAGGTATAGTATTTCCGGGAGTTCAAATTTATTAAAGTTCCCTTAATAAGTGAAATCCTTAAAATTATATCTAAATAGCTCCTAAAAGTTATTATTAATTATTTTATAGAGAATATATTAAAATAGCTTAGTATTTAAGAACTTAGTTATTTTATTTATTCTAATAAAGTTTAGGTTAATTTCATATCTTTACTTTCTTACTAATTTCTTATAATTATTATTATATATAAAGTAATTAGATTAGATAGATCTAATAAAGGAATTATTTACTATAGTATATTTTACTATTATATATTCTATAGGCTCGTATCTAGTTCGAAATATAGTAGTTTATAAGGAAAGTAGATTTATAAAAAGAAGAATAGTTTATAAGATAGGTGATTTATAGAAAATATTATATTCGAGGTAAAAATTTTATTTATAATAAGAAATTTAGGAAGTGAAATTTAAGAAATAAAATATCGAGATTCCGGGAGAACTTAATAGTTCTAAAGCTTAAGAGTTCCAGGAATTTAAAAGAAGATAGTTTTTAAGAGAGTTTTATAGGAGTTAAATAGAAATAGAATAGGATAATTAAATAGCTAACTATTTTAGTACTTGGCAAGATTAAATACCCTTCTTATCTATATAATTAAATTATAGGTAATAGAACTAATAAATATTTCTTTCTTTAATATAATATAATCGGACCTTAGTAAGATTAAATATCTTTCTTGCTTATATAATTGAATTATAGGTAATAGAATTAATAGTTATTTTCTTTTTAACTAAAATAATGGCTTTGTCCCTAAATAACCGAATCTTAGGCAAGTATAGTATAAGAGGGAAACTATAATAAAACAAAAACCTATATAAAGTATACTAGAATACAAAATATAACTTAATAGCAAAATAATAAATTAAAAGTATAAATAGTAAAGTATAAATAGTATATAGTATATAAAAGCTCAATTAATTAAATATTTATAAAGAATTATTCTCTAAGTCTATAGAAAAACCAGCTTTCTTATATGATTTCTGTAAGTTATATATAAAAGGCTATAGCCTTTACTATATAATCTAAATCTCAAAACCGCTAAAATAATATGATTTTTAATAAGTACGGCCTGCTATATTATATCCGACCCCCTATTTATTTATACTTATTTCCTAAATACTAAAAATAATAGAAAAATCCTATTTAGAATCTGAAATAATAAAATATTTAGGATCCTCTTCTATTAGTTAATCCAATTTCTCCTCTATATATCTAAAATAAAACTTATTACCTTTAAATAGTCTCATTTCGTATTCCCAAACTTATTTAAAGATAATCCAAACCCATTTAGCTATATTTTTATATTAAATCTAATATAGTTCTCTATATTAATTAGTATCTACTTTTAATTATTACTTAATTTCTGCCTTTATTATAGGGTATTAAGGAGACTTATTATAGTAAATTATATTATAAATTATACTAATATATTCCAAATAAATAGCTCTTTTGAATTTTATATTATTTACTATATTCTTAAATTAATCTTTAATAAAAAGAGAAAGCTCTAGATAAGAGGCTTTAATAACCTTATAAAAGACTTCATTTTTATATATTCTATTCTTAATAATAACTAGACTTATAGGAACTATAATAAAAGGCCTATTAAATAGCAAATTATTATTAAGTTATCTTTTAACTTATATATTATCCGAGAATTAATACTTTCTTATAATTCCAGACTTATAAATTACCTAGCTAAAGGTATTTATTTGTCTAGTTAAATAGATTATACTCGGAGTCTTTCTTTCTATTACTTTTAGTAAATACTTGCCTATTTCCTTAGCTACTTCCGGCTTAAATTTATTAGAAATAGAGAAGTAATTAATATCTTTAAAGAACTTCTTACCAAAAATAATAGCCTTTTTATAGTCTATAAGGAAAATATAGCTAATATTCTAATATTTTTTACCAAGATAGAATTTGCTATTTAAAGCTTTAGTAATAGCTAGATCTTTAGTATTGCCTTTATACTAATTATAATTAATATTTCCAGAAATAAAGTATTAGGCTAGCTAAGGATAAATAACTAGGTAAATAGGATACTTGCTTAATATCTTATAAAATCCGAGCTATATTAATAGATCTATTATTAAAAGTTAAAAGGCTAAAATAAAATAGCTATTACTAAGATCTCTATATATTAATATATTATTTTTGCAAAATAGAACTATAATATTTCTATTTCTTTTATTAAGAGCTCTCGAATATTAAGCTTTTTAATCTATTTTAGGTAATTCTTCTTATAAATATAGTTATTTATACCTAAATTAGTAGTACCAGACTTAGGAATAGGGACTATAGTATTAAATTAAAGCTATAGATTAGAGTGAAATTAATCGGAAATACGGTATTTATATTTATACTTCTTAATTTCCTAATTCTTAAAAAAGAAATCTTATATCTCCTTATTTATTTAAGTAATAGAAATATACTTCTTGCCTTTAATAACTTTATAGATCTTAGTAACTAGCTTTAGAGTATTCTTAATCTCTTATATATTAATAGAAAGAGTATTAGCAAGTTACTAAATATATATTATATAGGAAGCTTTAAGGAATTTATTATTAATTCTATAGTATTCTCGCTTATAAATAGATCCTATAATACTATTATATATTTCCTTAAAAGTATACTTATCCTACCAAGCAAGTATTAACTTCTATTTAGCTAGTATCTTATAGGTATACTAGATATCTTTATTAAGTTCTCCGGATTCAATATTCCTAGTTTTCTGCTTTTTAGTTCTAGGTATAGTTAAGGGAATCTTTTTAGATAATATCTTTTCCTTTAGTATAAAGGGCTCCTCCTTACTTTCTGCCATTTTACTAACTTTATACTTAGTCTAGTACTCAGATTTCTGCTATTTATTAGAAGTTTTAGGCTCAGCTTACTCTCTATTCTTACCAGGTTCTTCTTATCTAGTTATACTAGTCCCGCTAGCTCTACTAGTAGTCTTCTTACCAGGCTCTACCAAATTAGCTCTATTTTTCTTAGCTAGATCCGGTTAAGTTAAGGCTAAAATTATAATAGGAGCCTATTCTTTAGGCTTATCTTAAAAAGCAGGAAAAGGCTTATTACTATAAACTCCCTTAATCAGGATTCCGGAAGCATTAAAGATATATTATCTAGCTTTAAGGTTATTAGCTAATAATAGCTTAAACTCTAATTTTCTATATTCCGAAATAGCTTTAGTATATTTAAATACTTTAGTAATATCTAATTTAGTAAATATACTAGTATTCCAATATTTCTTGTCCTTAATATACTCTAAAATAGCTTTATTAATTAACTAAATAGCTTCATATACTAAAGCTTTTATCTTAAAGAGAAAGTATAACTTCTTATAGATATTCTTACTAAGATTATTACAAATATTATTAATATATTAGCTAAAAGCTTTACTATATAATATAATTCTATTCTGACCTTTAGTATTAAGACTATTTACTATAGTCTTAATCTTATTAAGCTTCTCTTATCTATCTTTAGAAATACCTTTAATAATATTCTCGAATTCCCTATTATTAGCTTAATAGTCCTTTAGCTCCTTTTTAGTTAATCCTAGTCTAGTTCCGTCTCTAATAAAGGTTTTCTATTTTAAGAGCTTATTATATATACTACTTAGCTTATCTAGGATATTTATATTAAATTCGGTAATTATAGCTATCTTTTCTGGTATTAGCAGGCCTTTTATAATTACTCAAGCTCCTTTAATACTCTAAACTTTAATACTATTAATCTATAGGCTTTTAATAATACTATAGCTTATAAGAACTAGCTACTATACTTTACTAACTTAAGAAATCTATTCTTTAGCCATTTTGTTATTCTTAATAGGTTATAAAGATATTATTAGTATAATAGTTATAGGTTATAGAATTAAAGGTTCTTAAGATTATAAGAATTTCTTTTAAGTATATTTCAAAATAAAGAGTAAATTAGAATAGTCTTAGATTATATAAATATATTATATATATTCGAGTTTTTTCTTTTTTCTAGTAAAAAAATAAAGCTAAAATAGTAATATATATAATAGAGAAAGTAGATATAATAATTAGATATATTTAAGGTAATATAGTTATAAATTAGGAATAATTATAAAAGATAAAATATAAAATTAGACTTCTATTATAGAAAAGAATATAAATATATATATCTAAGGGAATATAATTAAGGAAATAATTAAGGCAGGTTAAACTAAATAATAATAATAGAGAAATAAAAAAGTAATATAATAGAAATATAGATATAGTAATAGTATCTAAAATATTAGAATATAGAAGGAAATAACGAAAATTTTATAATATAGGTGTATTCCGACTTCCTATTTATTTCGAAACGTCTCTATTAACTCAAAAAATAGTATAAAAGAAAGGAAATAATATAGGAAATATATAAAAGATAAAGTATATAAATATATTAAATATATTAAAGATATTAGGGAAAATATAAAGTAAGTATTAATAGAAAAGAAGTTAGAATAATAGAATTAAGGAATAATTTAAAATAAGGTATTACTTCTTCCGAAACTAATTTATATCTCTTCTAAAAGCTAATTACATTTATTTAATATTTATTAGAATCGACTTTAAATAGTATAAAACTATTTAGTTATTTAGAACTTTAAAATAATATTTATATTAATGAAAATAATACTAAAAGTATTAGAGTATATAGAAAAAAGAACTATAAGATAATATAAATAGGGTTTATAATATTATTATTGAGTTTGAAATAGTTAATATTAAAGTTAATATAGAATATAGAAAAATCAGATATTTCGAATTAGTATTAAGGATATAGGAATTATTTAGATAATATTTAATAGTAAGAAATAGATTAATAATAAGAATTAGTAAATTATATTAGCTTTTTAAAGAAGTAATCGGTTTCCGGTAATAAAATAGTATCTTAATTAGGAAATAAGTTCTATATAGAAGAAGTTCTCTTTATATAGAAATAGAAATATATAATATACTAATTAAGCCTTAGTATAAGTTTTAAAAGTAGCTATAATTATATTAAAAAGAAAGTGAATTTTCTAATATAAGATAGGCTTTAAATAAATAGATCCAGTTTATCTAATATCTAATAGATTCCCAGAATTATATATTATTAAATATTTTCAGAAATAACTATTAGGTTTAATAAGGTTTTCCTTTCCTCTTATAAGGCTTCTAGTTTAGCTATTCCGTCTATATATAACTTATAATTAGGAAGTTTATTTAAATATTATAAAGAAACTTGTAATAGTAATTCAAGTTAAAATCGAGATTTATAAATATTATAGTCAAGCTTTAAATTAGTATAAGCCGTAAGAATAACTAGTTAAAAAGGCAAATAAAGCCTTTAAAAGATTTCTAGTTTAGTAAAACATATATAAAAGATTCTTTTTCTTTTTCTTTTCTTTTCTTTTCCTAATTCCAAATATAATTACTATTTATTATTATAGTTCGGAATTAAGAGTCTATAAAATAATCTCTTAATTCTTTATTTATTTTTATACTAAAAGAAATTCTTTATATTTAATTCCTAAGATTTAATAATAGAATTTCATATATTAAGAATACTATCTAATAGTAATAATCAGATAATAATAAGAAATAAATAATAGTAAAGCTCGTCCGATTTCTAGAATAATAGTCTAATAATAATATTCTTTAAAGGTTATAAATATTAGTTAGAAGGAAAAAATAAAAGATATATAAAAAATTAAAGATAATAAGCTTTATTTTAGGTTAAGAAAAGTTCCTATTATTAAATACTTCTTTCTAGTCTTCTATAAAGAAAATATATTTTACTTTTTCTAATTCTAGTAACTCTAGAATATATATAATAATACTAGTAGCTTTCTCGATCTTCTAAATATTATTTTGCTTATAGTATTTTATAACTGCTTCCCTTTCTAGTTCTATATCTGTTTTAAAATATTTATTTATAAATATATATTTATTATTAACTTTATTTTTAGAGAAATACCAGAATTTATCTTTTTTAATAAACTATTTGAGTTAATTCCCGATATATATTCTTTGGAATATAGTACTATTAAGTTCTTCTAGTATATAGTATTCTTTTAGTTAATTTATATACCTTACTTTATATAGACTAAACCAGTAATATAATAGCTTTATATTCCTTAACTTATTTTAATTTATTAATTTAATATTATATATAAGAATTAGATCCTTTTTGGAAATAGGCTTTAAATAAATCTAGTAAATAGTATTAAATTATTTCTTTTTTTCTCGGTATCTTTTATTCTTCTTTATTCTGGCTTCTTTAATATCTTTATCTCTTATCTATATTTATTTTATATATATCTCTAAAAGTATTTCTCTATTATAGACTTTATCTTATTTAAGTATTCTCTAAATTAGAAAGTATATTTCTATAGGTAGTACTATTTCCCTATTATAGACTATATAAAAGAAAGTAAATCTAGTTAGTTTATATATAATAACTTAGTTAGTAAATAAAATATATAGTAGTAAATCTATTTAAAGCTTCTTTTTACCTATTATAAATACTTAAATAATTAGTTAATATTCTCTTTTAATTATACTATTTCCTTTGAAATTATAGGCTAAAATAATAATTCTATTAATTCCTAGTTTATTAAATTCCTGAATTATTATTCTTTTAAATTCCGATTTATTATCTATTTTAAACTATCTAAATAAACTATACTTATAAATAATTTCTTCCTAAATAAACTTAGTAACCTTCTTACTAGTTAGGTTTTTTAAAGATCTAGCTTTAACTTATTCTGAGAAGTTATCTCTAGTAATAACTAATAAGTTATATCCTTTATAGTCTAGTAATTTAACTATATTAATTCTAAAATAATAGAAAAGAGATATAGCTTTTATTAGATATAGAACTTCTTTTTATCTTTTTTTACTCTTATACTAATAGACTTTATAAGTATTAATATACTTCTATATATAGTTATAGTAATCTTTCTAGTAATAGTAGCTAGCTACTAAATAAAAAGTACTTTCTTTTCCGGTATATCTAATCTTATTATATAACTCTTTAATAATAATTTCCTTTTATTTTTAATTATTAATAATAAGTCAAGATAGATATATTTTAGATATAATTCTCTATAATAATTAATCTCTTATACTATAATTCAAAGCTTCCTTACTTAACTTTCGAAACTCGGTTCTAGATATTCTTTCTAGTCTAGAGAGTATTATAAGATATTATATAATATTCTAGTATTATTCAAAATAGCTATTATCTAAGGAATCTAGTAAAATAGTCAGGTTATTAAATAAAGTATAGAAGTTAGTATTATTATTTACTATTTTACTAGAGGTTATATATAAAAGACTATAGTCTTTACTATATAACTTCCGGATTTTATTATTTTTTAATATTACTAATTTGCTTCCAGATATAATAAGGCTTTAATTATTAATTTCTAGTAACTAGATACTATTATTTAAATATCTAGTAAAGATCTTAGGAATTAGATTTCTTAAAATAATATTATATAACTAAACCGGAACTACTTTCTTTATCCGAATTTTCCGCCTAATAAATACTATTCTAATAATATTAAGCTTTATTACTAACTATTTATTAATATCCTTATTATCTTTAGTATTGCCTTCTTACTATAGGTATCTCAATAATCCGTTAATAGTAGTATACTTGATTCCTTTAATATACTTGATTTTAAAATCGAATAGTTAAATCCATATTAGCTAATAAGTAACTAGAGCCCTAGAAAGATCTATAGCCGCTTTACTTAGCTATATAATAAATGTATTAGTATCTAGTTTAAGGATAAAGTAAATTCTATATAGCTAGAATTATACTTTCTATAGATATTTTACTAGCCCTTAGTATTTTCTTTTAGTAGTATTATATTTCTATTTAGTATTATTCCAGATTTCAGACTTATATTATATAACTCTCTTTTTCTCTTTTTCTCTTTATTATTATATTAACTAAAAGTTCTGCCCTATTTATTTAGGCTAGTATCTATTACTAATATAATTATTCCCTAATCTTCTAATAGATTATAGTATAACTTATAAAGTATTAGAATAGTAGTAAGCTTTTCTTAAAGAATTTATATAACTTGCTTTTATTTATTGTCTTAGTTTTATATTATATCTTTTCTTATTAAGTAGTAAATAGGTTTAGTAATAATTATAAAGCCTTTAATTCAAATATAATAGTAAATAATAATTCTAATAAATGCCTTATCTTTAGTTATATTATTATAATACTCTTATTTTAAGATCTTAATAATTCCTGAACTTAAAAGGCTTCTTTTAAGTATTCTATAAATAAAGCTAATAATAACTATACTATTATAATAGAACTATGATTTTTCTCTTATACTAGCTCTGGCTTATTTAATTCTATCTAGAGTTATATCCAGGTTTTAAAAGTATTTAAATATAAAATACCGAATTCCGGGTAAAATAAGCTACCTATTATATTCTATATAAGGTCTCTTAACTCTAATATTATTAATAAATAATATAGTAATTTTGGGAAACAGATTCTTTAGAATAGTTATAATAATTCATATAAACTATATAACGGAATTAGTAGCTTCCTAAGATAATATAGTTATTCTTAATAGTTCCAGAGGTATTATAAATATAGTTAAATCTCTATTATAAGTATCTAGTATAAGTTAATTATATCTAGAAAAGAAATTAATTAGAGAAATATAAATATATCTAGTAAATTCTTTTGAGATCTTATTAGTAAATAGGAATAAGTTAGTATCTTATAAAATTACTAAATTCATTTTTATAATAGTATTAATTAGTCTATAAGTTCTAGTAATCTTTTTTATAACTAAAAACTATAAATTCCGGTAAGGTCTATTATATTTTTTAAGAATTTTATAATCTAGATATTCTAATAGTATTTTTATTACTATTAATATTAGAGCTTTAGAATATAGAAAATTCTTTTCTTACTAGGCTTTATATTTAATAGTCTTAATTAAAATAGATAAGCTAATATTTTTATAGACTTTTCTTACTTTTTTCTAATTAAATATAATTATACTTTCTTAATTAATTATTAATTCTTGAAATATAGCTAGTTTTTTTTTCTAGAGCCAATTACTAATATTTAATTATTTAAAACATTTCGGAATAAGTTATAAATCTCTTAAAATAGCTAATATCCTTAATAAAAGATAGTTTTTATATTTCCTAGTATATTTCTATAAGTATTCTCTAGCTTTAGATTTCTTAAACTAGTCCGGATATTTACTAGAGCCTTTTCTAGTTCTATTATTAGTATTTACTAGTTAAATCTTCTTGTCTTTTATTTTATATATTCCTATAACTAAGAATAAACTATAGTTATTATTTTTTTCTTTAAAAGCTATAGCTATTTTCTCTAATACTTTTTTTTATTTAATCTCCGGAATTTATAACCTTCTTATTTAGCTTCTTTCTAGTTAGATATAGAGAGTACCTTTTTATCTAGTATTTTAATATATCTTCCTTAAGCTCCTATATATTCCAGAATTCTTTCTAGTTTTAAGTTTAATATTTCTTAGCTTCGGAAATATATTTCTTTATTATTAGGAGATATTACTTTACCTTTTCTTTAGAAATATCTTTACTTAATATTCTTTTTATTTCTTTTTCTATTAATTCCGGAACTACTTTTAATAATACTTTAATTAGAGCCTTTTCTATTTTAGTTTCTCTAAAAATATTATTAATTTCCTAAACTTCTAAACCCAAAATAAAAGAATCTATAGGAAATTCCGGTATCTTTCTATTTCTTCTAATATTACTACTAGTTATAATACTAGATTCTATTTTTCCTCTTTATTTTTAGTTTCCTATTCTATATTACTTAATTTCTTAATTCTAGAAGCTTAGTATTTTTAAACTATTACTTTCTTTTACTTTCCAGTATTCTTTAAAGATAGAATAATTATAATAGTATAGGTATTCTGGTTATTTTTAGGGTTAGTAAATCTTCTATCTTATAAATTATTACTTTTATATATAATATTTATCTTTATTTTTACTAAGAATAGTTAACTAAATAGGATCTTTAAAGCTCTTTTAACTAGAAAAAACATATTTTTATATTCTATTCTATTTATAACTTTAGCTTTAAGCTTTACTATTTCTATAAATCCAAATTCTATTCTAGTAATAATAGATATTTAATAATCTATAGTATTATATACTATTCTACTAATATTTCTAGAGATCTTTTTAGAGAAAATATTAATTTTAGCTCTAGTATTAATTATTTCTTTATATTTAATATTTCCTTAAGGTTCTTAAAGTATAAATCAGAGATATAAAGCTTATATAATATATTTATAAGCTAGTAATATTCGAATATTAATATTATTGCCTTTAAATTAAATAATTCTATTAGTATTAGGTATCTAAGCTAGTATTTCTAATTTTTTAAATATTCTATTTATTATATAAATTATAGCTACTAGTTCTATAGATCTTCTAATATATCTAATTATACTTAATATAATAGTATTTCCTATTTATAAAATAGTAAAATAAGAAGTATTATTCTTAATTTATTAGTTCTGAAATATAGTAATTAGATCTGGTATTTTTAAGGCATTAATAAGTATTCTTGTTTCTTTCTAAGTCTTTGGAAATAGAATAGTTGCTTTTTTAGTAGTCTTATTAGAATATTATTAACTTTAGGAATTCTATATTTATTATAATTAAAAGTATATTAGGTCTCTAATTTATTCTATTTATTTCCGGAAGTATTAATATCTATATTCTTAGTTAGGCCATTTTCTTATCTATTACTTTTTAGAATAGTATTCTTCTGGCTTCTTATATAAAGTAGCTTTTCTTCTACTTTAGCTTGTCTTTGGAAAACTTCTTTAGCTATTTCTACTTTTTTTTTCTTTCTTTTTAATAAGGAACCCGTTATAATATTAATAGAAATACTATTTATAGCTAAATCTTAATACTATTTATTAATTCCGGAACCTAAAGTATTAGTAATTCTAATATAATTTCCTTTAAGGCAAAGTAGCTATTTAGATTCTCTAGATATAACTTGCTTGCTTCTATATATAGATCCTGATTAGCTAGTTCTTCTTTCTCTTTCTTATCTAGTAAACTAGGTATCTTTTATTAATCTCTGGATATTTTTGAATTAAGTATTTAAGTTATAGTTAAATTCTCTTTTTCGGACTTGGGAAACGATTTAGTTAAACTACTAGTACTTATTAGTAAGGAAAAAGGAAATATTTTCTTATTTAGGCTTAAATAGTTCTTTATATTATTTTCTATTAAATTAGTAAATATATCTATAGTTTATAAGTTCTTTTATTAATAGGTAATAGAACTAAGAGATATAGATATATTCTGGATTAATATTATTATTCTTATTTCTATTATAGTACCTATAGTAAATTCGTTCTTTTAGTTCTAGGTCTATACTATAGGCTATATTAACTTGAATAATGTTTTCTAATTATATTTAAGACTAACTTTTTTTAGAATATAATTATTTAGACCCTTTACTTATTCTAGCTCAATTATTATAGCTACTATAATATTCTCTATAACCTCTATTATAAATTCTAATATATTCTTTCTAAAGACTCGAATTATATTTACTAGGCTATTAATACTATTATACTTACTATAATTAGCTAGGTTATATAAGCAGGCTATAAATATCCTCCCGAATTATAATAGCAGCTATATTAAGTTATCTTTATAGGTTTTCTTGAGTTATAGTAATAATAAATAATTTTTCCAGACTTCTTACTAGCTAGTTAATATTATTTCTCTTAGGTTTACTACTTTTAGTAAGTTTTATATAATTAGCTATAGGCTGGGTTCTTCTCTTACTTATATCTATAATAGTTTTAGGAAATATAATAGGAGAAACCGGTAAGAAATAATTATTTTCTGGTTTGGAAATTATATTATAAACTATTATATTTAAGTATTCTTATCTAAGTCTAAATATATCTGGATTATTAGTAATATTAAAATAATATTTCTTCTTTTTATATTAATAGGATATTATTATTTTCTTATATATCTTATTATATTTATAGGTAAAAATGTTTATAGGCTTAAAGTTTATATTCTTAAGAATATAATCTCTTATTAGAATAAATAATTCCTTTATAAATTCTTGATACTAAGTAATTTCATCTATTTCTTTCCTCTTTAGTAACTTCTTTAATACTTTATTAAATATATTAATATAAGACTTAGATAAGATTCCTCTATTCTAGGTTTATATAATAATCTAATTAAGAAAGTTATAGCTAATTTTAAGTATTTCCCAGTTATATTCTCGGAATTCCTTTAGTAAGGCTTTAAAGAACTTGGTTTCCTAGTAATCTCCCGGATTATTAGTATAGTATTCTAATATAGCCTTAATCTAATTCTTATAAATAGGAGAGATATAATAGATAATTCTCTCTTTTTTAGTATTATCGGAAATATAATAGTTCTTATATATATCTATATACTATTTCAAGAATATAGAGATATTACTTTCCTGAAACTATAATACTTCAGGAGCTTCTATAAGTAGTAAATTCAAACCTAGTACTAGTATATACTTGTTCTTAGCTATATTAATCTCAATAATTTCTTCTATAACTAATTATAGAGTTTCCGTACCTAAGACTTCTATTAATAATATTTCTAAAGGGCTAATTTCCCGTTTAAGTATATCTTTTAATTTAGGAACCAGAATTAGAGAGAAACTAGTTAATAATAATAAATATAGTCGAGATTCGAGTTTTGGTATTAATAGTAATAAAATAATAGCTTTTCTAGTCTTATTTCTATTATTTATACTCTCTTTTTTACTTTGTTAGCTTAATACCTATAGTATTTTCCCTTAATTTCACTAAACTAGGTATATCTATTAATACTATTAAAGGTAATAAAAATAATAAATATGATTTTACTAATTTTTCTGACTTTTCTGAATTCTCTTTTCTTTCTCTACTTAATATCTATTTCTTTCTCTAGAAGCTTTTCTAGTTTATTTATATAATTTCTTATTTCCGATTTCTTTTTAATTCTTATTTCTAATTCCAGTTTACTATTCTACTTAAATTTAAAAATATTTCCTCCTTTAGGTATCTTTTTCGGACTTAGAAGTAAGCTTTACTACTAAGATTAAAGCTATTTTAATTCCGGCTTTTACTATAACTAAAAATAATATATAAATTAATAGTATAACTTTATTTCCGAGTACTAAAGTCTAATTCTAACTAAGATCTAATTTATATTATCTTAGTATAATATTTCTTATTTTATTTCCTTTGCTTCTTTTCCTTTTATAATTAGTCTCTATTTCTACTATTCCTATATACTATACTAGTAACTATATCTTATAATTAACCTGTATTCAAGTTACTAGATATATTAGAAATTAATATAAAATACTAAAATTAATACTTATATATCCTTAATATTTTGGCCTTAGGCTTAAAGTATTATAATAGCCTTTTTCTTCTCTAACTTACTAAGCTAATAATCCGCCTTATAAATACCCCTTAGAACTTTATAAGAGTATTACCTTAATTATAAAGTTTCTATCTTCCCTATATTACTTACTATAAAATATATAAAAGGGAAACTATAATAAGACAAAAACCCATATAAAGTATACCAGAGTATAAAACATAACTTAATAGCAAAATAATAAATCAAAAGTATAAATAGTAAAATATAAATAATATATAGTATATAAAAGCTCAATTAATTAAATACTTATAAAGAATTATTCTCTAAGTCTATAGAAAAACCAGCTTTCTTATATGATTTCCGCAAGTTATATATAAAAGGCCGCGGCCTTTATTATATAACCTAAACCTCAAAACCGCCAAAACAATGCAATTTTCGACAAGTATGGCCTGCTATATTATAATAGCTTAATTCTTTTCTAATCTATAAGTACTAACTAATTAGTATTAGTTTACTAGAAATATATAGTATTATTATATAGGTATAAAAGTACTATTTATATAAGATTAGTAAAGTTATTATTTAGAAGTAAGGATTATAGTATTATAATATTAATATATAATCCCTAAATCTGCTAAGCCTAATAAGAACTAGCTACCGGTCAAGTTACTAATAGAATACGGGGTTATATAACTATATTCCGTATCCCATATCCTATTACTTATATTCTATTACCTATATCCCGTTGCCTATATCCCGTGTCCCATATCCCGTAATTATATATATAACTCCTAAAGAAGTAGCTATACTAATACTTATAAATATATTTCCTATTTCCTAAATTATTTAACTAAAAAGAATACTTTACTAAAATTTATATTTAATAAAAGTTAGCTAGATATTTTTAATTAGCTTAAGAAATTACTTTTTTATTCTAATATTTTTTTATTTTAAATATAATTAGGAAATTTATTTAGAAATTTATTACTTAGATCTAGTTATTATAAATATATTTTCTTAAAAAAGCTAAAAGAATAAATAATAGTATTTTATTATATTTTATTTTAAAGCTTTTTAAAAAACTAAAAGCTATTATAAAATCTATAATAAAAAACTTCTTATTATTATTTAAGAATTTTGGGAATAATAAATAAAACTAAGTAATTTATCTAATTTTCTAATTATTACTAATTATAAGGCTCTCGAGTATTTTAATATTAAAAGGCGTTTAAATAAATAATATAACTAATAAATAAGTTTTCTATTATAGTTTTATTATTAAATTACTTATTAATTATATAAAAATATTATTATTATTAATATATTATTTAAAAAAAACCTTTAAGTTTATACTAATCTAAAAATAAGCTAAAAAAGCTAAAAGAACTAGACTAGTTATTTTACTAGATCTAATTCTCGCTTTTATTAAAATAAAAGAATAAATAAATTATTAGTTATAATTAAAGTTTTATAAACTAATTAAATAAATCTAGTTCTTAAAAATAAAAATAAAAAAAGCCCGGGAAAATACGAATTTATAAGAAATAATAAATAGCTATTTACTTTATAATAAAAGACTTATTATATTAGATAAATATAATAATCTATAAACTAGGCTCTTATAATAAATCCATAATATTATAACTATTATTTATTTTAAATAAAATAAAATAAAAATTCTAATTTAGAGATTTTATTAATAATTTACTTTTCTAATAAATATTAATTACTTTATAATAAATTATTATAAATATTAAAGGTTTTATAAACCAAGAAATAAAATATTAGACCTATTATATTTCTTATTAGTTTTATTAAAAATATGAATTTATTTATTTATTAACTTTTATATTTCTAGCTTTATTAATAAGAAATATAATAATATATTTATTATAATTAATTAATTTACTAATAACTAAAAATACTATAACTAGAATTATTACTAGCCTATTTTATTATTATATTTAGTAATTTCGAAGTTCTTTTTTTATTATTATTAATAATTAAGAATTCTAGTTTATTTCGAATTTTATAAATAAATTATTAAATTTAATTAGAATTAAGCTAAAGCTCTTAATTATAAAATATATATAAACTAATAAATAAACGGAAATTATTAATTAGATTATTAATATTTAATTTTATTTCTTTATTAACTACTTTTAAAATAATTTATCTTTCATATTTAATACTATAAATATTATTTATTTATATGAATTAACTAACTTATTTTCTTTAATAATTAATTATAAATATAAGTTTAGGCTAAATTTTAATTATATATTATTAATAATAAAATTTAAAATACTAAAAAAGAAACTTAATTAAGAAAAATTATAATAGTAAACTAAAAGAATTAATATTACTATTAATTATACGCGAGAATATATAATAATAGCTTAGGAATATTAAATTAAATAAGCTAATAAAAAGTAATAAAAACTAGATTTTAATTTAGGAAATATAATTTATATAATTAAAAAAATATATAAAAAAAATTATTTTCTTATTAAACTCTTTAAAATTAATAAAATAATAGGCTATTTATATTAATTAGATCTTTTCTCTTTTATAGGATTTAGTCAATCTTTTATATAAATAGATTTTATAAGAATCTTATTAATTTATTACTTAATTAAACTAATAAAAAGTCTAATTTTATTAAAATTAAGTAAATTCGAATAAGAAATCGAGAAAATTCTTTCTTTAAAAAATTCTTTATAATAAGCTTTATTATAAAATTAAATAAAAGAAATAAAATATAAATAATAAATAATATTTTATATTAAATTTTAAGAATTTAAATTAGAATTATAAAAATTTTATAAATAGAATTCTAATAAAAAAAGATCTTTTATTTAATTAAATAATTAACTTTAATAATAAGGCTTTTATAATTAAAAAAAAAAGAAAAAACCTAGACATTTCTCGGGTTTTATTTAAATTTTAATATATTTTCTTTATTTTATTTTATTAATTTCTATTTCTTTTTTTTAGAAATCTAAATAAAACTTTTTTTTATTCTATTATATTTTTATTATTTAGATATTATAATTTCTAGATATCTGGCCAGATATCTAGATATTTTCTAGATATATAATATAGCTACTTTATTAGAAAAATATATTTGAAATATACTAGAGATATTTAGAAAGCTATTATAGATATAATATTTAGGGCTTGGAAAGTAAGGTAAAAGGTCTCTTATAAAAACGATTTAAAGCTAAGGAAGAGAAAACTAGAATATAGGAGGCTATAAGGAAGTATATATATTCTATAATATACTAGTTTTAAAAAAGCTTAGTTTTCTAAATATCTCTAGTATATTTCAAGTATACTTTCCTAGTAAAGTAGCTATATTATATATATCTAGAAGGCATCTAATATCTAGTAAGATATCTCAGATACTAGATATCTGGAAATTATAATAAAAGCTAAGTTTCTTTAAAACTAATATATTATAGAATATATATATTTTCTTATAATTTCTTATATTCTAGTTTTCCTTTCCTTAACTTTAAATTATCTTTATAAAGAATCTTCTATTTTGCTTTTTAAGCCTTAAATACTATATTTATAATAGTATTTAAAGCTACTTTTCTTTAATTCTATAAAGAATTTTAAATAAATTAATTTAGTACTATTAGAAATATAAGTTCTACTAAAATAATAGAACCTTAGAAATATAAGTAATAGATTTTAGAATAATAAAAGCAAAAAGCTTTAGAATTTTTAGAGAAATTAGGTATTTATATTTTTATAAATATATACTAATAATATATTAGAAATTTTTCTAAAAAAAAACCCGAAAATTAAAAAACCTTATATAAAGGCTATTCTTTAACTAAATTCTAGAATAATAAATACCTATAGGCAAGTAATCTAATTACTATCCTTAAATACTATTCTATAACTTTATAGGCCCTATATATATACTAGTAATAAAATTATTAGAAAAAATATAATAAAGGAAAAATATAATAAAGGAAAAATATAATAAAGGAAAAATATAATAAAGAAAAATATAATAAAGGAAAAATATAATAAAGGAAAAATATAATAAAGGAAAAATATAATAAATTAATTTTTTAAAATATTATATAATTTAAAATAATATTAATTTCTTTTAAAACTCTTATTAGTTTAGGTTATTTTATTAGTAATTCTTTTTGAATTAAATACTTTATTAATATTTCTAGAAGGGTTTTAAATAAATTTATAAAAGAAAAAGCTTTTTCTTTTATTAAAAAGCTCTTATATATTAATTAGCTTATTATTACTAAAGAATTATATAAATAGTTTAAGGAAGCTAATTACTTATTTTTAGATATTAATTTAATTATTATTAGCTATCGGGAAATTTTTAAAAAAGCTATTTTATATAAAACAAGTTATAAAAATATTAAGAGCCTTTTTAAGAATATTAAGCTTTATAATACTAAACTCGAAAATAATATTAAATATTATATAACTATAATAAATCGGTTTATAATACCTCTAACTACTTCTATTCTATTTATTTCTACTATTTCTATAGTTTTAGCTATTTTGAATTTCTTTTAAAGAATTCCGAACTATTTTTTACTTATTTCTATTTAGAATTCCCTATATCTTATACTTTTTTTTTTTTAGAAATACTAGAATTATTAAACTCCTAGATCTAATTCTTTTTATTAGAAATTGTACTATTTTTAATAACTAGCTAATTCAGATTAAAAATAAATTATAAAGAAATACTAATTTATATTTCTTAAAAAATCTTAAAATTATTTATATTTCTAGTAAATTTATAAATAATACTTTTATTCTAACTTATTCTTATATAAATAAAAATAGTCCGAATTAGTACTATTAGTTTTTAGAGCTATAGTCTTATTTAAAGAAGCTATATTCTAATTCTAATTCTAATAAAATATTTGGTATAATTTTAGTAAGCTTTAAATATATTCTAGTTAAATATTTTAGGAATTCTATATTTTCTTTTTATAATTATTTATAAAAAATAATATTAGTTTTTAAGATATTAAATATAAACTAAATAATTTTTTTTATTAAAGCTTTAGAAATTAGTATATATATTATAATAATAATTCTATTAATACTACTTATTTTATTTAATATTATATTATTAATAATTAGTAAATTAAGACTATATATAAGAAAACTAAAAAATATAAAAAATAAAAACTATTTTAGTCAAGTTTATTTCTAGTATTATATTCTTTTATATTCCTAAAAAGTATATTTCTAAGAAGAAATCTAAGAAGCCTATATTAACTACTTTTATTAAATATATATCTCTTTATAAATATAAGTAATATTTTATAAAAACCAAAAATCTCTCAATTATTAAATATTATAATTATAAAGAGTTCGGCTATTATATTAAGTACTATCCGGTTAGATATAGTAAAGAAACTAAGATAGCTTTCTCTAGAATTAAACTAGGTTTAGTTTCTATTTTATTAAAGTATCTAGTTTTTATTTTAGTAAAATATTTAGAGAATTTAAGCTCTAATTCTAATATAAAACCGGAAAACAAATATCTTTAAAAAAAGTTTTTACTTTAGGGGCTTATAATATAAATTTAATAAAACTTAACTTAATTTATCTAATAAAAAAATATTCTTATAATACCTTATATTATTAATATAAATAAATTAGAAATTAAGTTTTCTTTCCTTATTAATACTAGAGCTAATAATATACTTTTATTAATATAAAGCTTATTTAGTTTATAAAATAATTCTTAGAAATAGAAATAGAATTATAATTCTTTTTTTTATTTTATATTATATATAGTTTTAATAGAAAGCTAGCTAAGTTTACTAAGAAATATATAAAAGTCTTATTTTTAATTAATAAATAAAATATTAATATATCTATAATTATTCTAAACTTTAGAAATTATAATATTATCTTTAATAGAAAATGAATTATATATATTAATATTCTAGTTAATTATAGAAAATATAGGCTTATATAATTAGAAAATAAGTTCAAATCTATATAATTCGGTTATATTATTAGTATTTCTTAATAGTAACTAGAGAAGTAATTTATTAAAAAATATTAAAAAAATACTAATTAATAAGATTCTATTATAAGCTATTTCTAGAAACTTATTATTTTCAAGTAATTTTCCTTCTTTTAGACTAATTAGAAAGAATTATATAAAACTATAGAAAAAGAACTTTTATAGCCTAATTAAAATATAATATTTAAATAAAAGCCAAAGAAATAAAAAGATATTTTTAATAAAAAGCAAATATTAGATCTAGCTATTTTTACTTTTATAGTATTTAATTATATAACTAAAAGAAAAAATAATATTATTAGTTAAATCTCTATTTATAAGATTAATAAAGAGCTTAAAGCTCGGAAAAAGAGGCTATTTCTGGCCTAAAGAATTAATAACTAGAAGAAATAAAGCTTTAGTAATTCTAAAAAATATTATTTTCGGAACTTAAAAAATATACTTTTATTTTCTCTAAAAAGAAATCTAATATTTTTTCTTTTTATAAATTATATAATTACAAGATTTAAATTAAAGGCCTAAAAAAAACTAAAAATATTAAATATTAATTTCTTTAGTAATAATCTATTTAAAAGCTTCTAGAAATCAAGTATTTCTTAGAAAATAATCTAGCTAAAGGCTTTATTAAAGCTAGTTAAGCTCTTTTTATTTTATTAATTCTATTTATAAAAAAAGTAAATAGAGGTTTATACTTTTATATTAATTTCTGCTATTTAAATAATTTTATTTATTAATAAAACTTTAAATTAATTATTTAAAGCTAAAATCTATACTAAATTAGATATTTATTAAGCTTTCTATTATATAGCTATAAATCCGGACTTTTAGGAGCTAATAATATTTCATATTTATTATAGAATATATAAATATAATATTTTCTAGAAAGGCCTTATAAATAGCCCGGCTATATATTAATATTATATAAATAATATATTTTCCAAATATTTAAATAACTTTAATATAATATATTTTAATAATATTTTTATATATTTAGAAAATCTAATAAAATATAAATAATATATATAAAGAATACTAGACTATTTATATTTTATTAGCCTTTAAATAAATATTAAGAAATCGGAATTTAAGATTATATATATAAAATATTTGGGCTTTATTATTTTTATATCTAATATTAAAATAGATTCTAATAAAATCGAAATAATATATAACTAATAATTTCCAAAAATAGTTAAAGATATATAATTCTTTCTCGGCTTCTATAACTTTTATAAATACTTTATTAGAGAATATAAATAAATTACTAGATTTTTTACCTTATTTATAAAAAGGAATATTTTCTTTAAATAGTCTAAATAATATTAAAAGGCTTTTAATTATTTAAAGAAAGCTATAATTTTAATTCTAGTTCTATAATACTATAATTTAGATCTGCCTATAATAATAGAAATAAATATATCTAAAGAAATAATTACTAGCTTATACTTTTAATAAAACCCGAAAACAGGCCTTTAATATTTTATAACTTATTTTTCTAAAATTATATTTCTAGTAAAGCTTAATTATAATATATATAATAAGAAAATACTTATTATAATACAAATACTAGAAAAATAGAAAACTAAGCTAAAGAGCCTTTAAGATATTTTTTTTAAGATTTATTCTAATTATTATATCTTAGAATATTTTATAATTATTAAAAAGCTCTTTTTTTAATAAGCTAAATAAACTAAGCTTTTATCTTATTATTATTTTAAGCTTATATATTATTCTAGAAAATTAAATAAATAAATAAATACTTTATGATAAAAATAAAATAAAATAGATATTTAGGGCTAGATTAAGGAAAAGCTATAAACTTAAATACTTCTTTTTTAAAAATAAGATTAATTCGGAGATTATTTATAATTTATAGTTTATAATAATACTTTATAAAATCGATTTATTTAATTCGAAATTCGGTTTTAAAAACTAAATATATACTAAAAACTTTCCTAAAATATATATCTTTATTAAAGATATAATTTTTCTAGAGAAAGATATTTTCCTAAAAGCTTTACTAATAGCCTTTATTATAATTACTCTTATAAAAGTACTATTAGAAACTCTTATTAAATATAATAGCTTATAATTAATAAATAAGATCTTATAAGATAATTATATATTACCGGATCTAGAAAAGCTATATATAATAGCCTAAGCTAAAAGTAATATCTGAATATTATAAAATAGTCTTCTTTTATATTATAGAAAACTTTATATTATAGAAAATAAAATAATTCCCGAATTACTTTTATATATTACTCTAATTTATAAAATATATAATAAATTCTTTTCTAAATATTCTAGATATATAAAGCTCTATTAGCTATTTAAAAAGTAATATTACTAGCTATTTATAAGTAAGAATATTAATTAATATTATAATAACTACTATATTTATAAAAGATTATATATATATAAAAATAAAAAGCCTAATTTACTTTATTTTCTTTTAGTTTCTAATTACTTCTAATAATATATTATTATAAATTTTAAAAGCTATTTAGAAAATAAAGCGGGCTATAATATAATTACTATATTTATAAATTACTTATTTAATTATTTAATTATAATTTCTATATAAGATATAATTATAGCTAAATAACTAATATTTTTATTTTTATTTTATATAATATATTAAACAAATATTTCAGAAATAATTATATTAAATTAGAAATTCTAATTTATATCTGATTTTTAAAGCGAATTCTATATAAGAATTAGTATAAAGCTTAAACTTTTAATAGCTAATTACCTTTAAATAAATAAATAAATAAAGATTATTAATTAGTACTTTAATTAAAAATTATATTTATATATTAATTATTATTAGAATAACTAGAATAAATAAATTATTATAATTAATTAATTATTAATAAGCTTTCCTTTAATATAAAACTATTAGCTAGTTTCTATTTATAACTAAAAAGAACTATAAGTCTTATATTTTTCTAGATTAGAACTTCTTTATTAAAACTAGTTTATTTAAAGAAAAGCTAAATAGAAATAAAGCTAAAGTAGTAGTAAATTAATTATATAAATTATAGTAATTTGCCTAAAGTTATATAAAGTAAATATAAGAATAATATATAATATAAGCTAATAAATACTATTATTTAATTAATTTCAAAATCGGAAATAAAATATAAATTATTATAAAATATTAGAAATCTAATTATTCGAACTAGAAGTTAGAGAATTAAATAAAGAATCTATTTGAGATTCTAGAATTATATATTAATATTATAATATTATAATTCTTATTTCTAAATAATAATAACTTTATTAATTTAATATAAATAATATTATATATTATTAGTAAACTAATATTAATTAGTTTATATATATATATATATATATATTAAAAAGATTTTAGATTAGTTTTAAAAATATTTAATATCCTAAAACAAATCTAGTTTATTTTATATTAAAGAAAGAAATTATTTATTAATTTTATAAAAGTATTTAATAGCCTATAAAAAAAATACTAGTTTTTACTAATTAATAAATAAATAATTATTTAATTATTAAACTTCTATTATTTTTTAAAACTAACTTCTTTTAGTTCTAAAACTACTTTTTTAGAAACTATCTTTTTTATTTATATAATACCTATATTTAGAGAATTCTTTTTTCGAAATATATATCCTATATATATATTCTTAAAGCTCTTTAATTATTATTTTAATTTTATTATTAAATCGAGCTTTTTAAGCTTTAGATTCTTTCGGAATTATAATATTTTACTTTTTAAATTTCTTATTATAAATAAAATATTTAAAAACGAAATATTTACTTTAATATTCTTAATATTATTTATATATTTATATATTTTTATTACCGAATTATTTTTAGAAATCTATTATAAACTATTTTATTTTTAAATTTCTTTTATTATAAATTATATATATATATTAGAAAGAAACTAAATTCAATTTAGTATATATACTAATAAATAAAAAAACCTAATTAAAAAATATAAAAACAATATTAATTTAGTAATTATAATAAAGAATAATTTTTAAGAATATCTAGTTACTAAAATATATTAATATATTTTATATAAAAAGAATAATAATAATTTATAAGATCTATTTTAGGATAATTTTAAAGAACTTTAATACTATAATATTTATTTAAATTAGTTATATATTATTATAAAGTTTTCGAGCTTAATTTTAATATAATAATATTTATATTAAATAAAATTATAAAAGCCTTATTATTATATAATTTCTTATTAATTTTATTTAAAAAAAAAAGAATATAAAATAAAGCTAAAATTATTAATAATAATCTAATTAAATTAAATCTTTTTATGAATTTATTATATTAGTTTAGTTTATTTTATTTTAGATAAAACTAAATATAAAAAAACTAAACATTTTTAATTATAAAATTAAGCTATTTATTTCCTTTTTTCTAATTAAAACTATTTACTATTTTTATTTTTATTACTATTATTATTATTAAGCCCGAAATTCTATTAGTTAATATCTATTATTATTACTAGAAAACTTATTAGAGAAATAATAAAGATATAATAGAACTAATAGTAATTTTAATTATAAACTTATTATTTTTCTTAATATTTACTAATATATAAAGCTTCTAGAAAAAGTACTAATTAACGGTTTTTCTATTATATTACAGAAATTAATATAAGACTATTTTTATAATAATTAACTCTTTTAATATATATATATATAAAGGCTTATATAAATATTTATAGCTTTTTTAAAGGCCTTAATTTCTATTATTAAAATTTAGATAAATAAAATATTATTATTTTAGTAATTATAATAATTAAATATCTTAAAAAAATATTTAAACTCATTTAAATACTAATTAATAACCTATATAAACTATAATATAGTTTTATTTCTATTTTATAAAATATGGAATTTTTATTAAAACTTATTAATATATTAATTAATAACTTATATAAACTAATTCTTTTTTATAAAATATTATATTTTTGTATAATAAAATTATTATTTTTTATTCAGGCTTATTAATATACTAATTAATAATTTATATAAACTATAATATAGCTTTATTTTTTTTAATAAAATATCGAATTTTTATATAATAAAATTATTATTTTTTATTAAGGTTTATTAATATACCAATATATAGTCTCGGATTTTTTTAATAAATTCAACTAGTTTATTAATAAGCTCTAATTATTTATTATTATTTATAGCAAAAAGTAATAAATTAATATTAAAACTTATTTTATTAATTAATAATACTATTATTTATTCGGAAATTATTAATATAAACTTAATTATAATTTCGGAATCCGTAATAATTATATTTCCAAGTTATATTTTATATATAAGAAACCCGAATACTATTTATAAAAACATATATTAAAGAAATAAATAGCTAAGAAAACTCGATTTAAGAATAGAAATATTTATTAATTTAAATTTTAATAAATATTTTAATAATACTTATATATAATATATTACTAGAATTAAAAAAGAAAGAAATAATAAAAATAATAAAAATAAACTAGAAAATAATACTTTTAAAGCTTTATTAATAAAAATAAATAAAGGAAAGAAATATTATTTAGATTTCTATTTTATTTTAGTTAAAAGCTTTTTAGTTATTTCTATTACTTTTATTTTTACTATTTCTATAATAATATTTTTATAAATATTTTTATTTTCTTTTTCTTATATATTAGATAATAAATAAAATCTATATTTTAAAATCTATTAAATAAATAGAAAATATAATATTTACTATTTTTATAGAATTATAATTAATACTAAAGCTTTTAAATTCTTAATTACTAATTCTAATTAATTTCAAGCTTTATAATAAACTAATAATAATAATAAATTTAATAAAACTATTAAAAATTAAATTAATATCTGGTTTAGTATTAGATTTGTATTCTTTATTAGATTTATAATAATAAAAATACTAAATAAATATGATTTTATATTATATTTATAAAAACTTTATTTTATTTAGCTTAGATAATATAAATAAGTTAGAAATCTATTTTAATAATTTTATTAATTCTTTTATTATTTTATTAGATATTATATATTTATAATATAATATTTTAAATTTTTCTTTCTTTAAAATATTATATTATAAAGCTTTATATCCGAATTCTTTATTTATAATTTCTGTTTTTTTATAAAAATTAAATTATAATATTTATAATATTATTTTAGTTATTTATTTATTAATAAACTCCGAAATATACTAGAATAAATAGGCTATAATATTAATATAAAAGCCCTTAAATATCTTATAAAATATTTTAAATAATATTAGAAATTCGGGTATTTACTAAAATAATTTAAGTTTATTTTAAGAAATAATATTAGCTTTAATTATTTTATTATTATTAATAAATTTATATTTTATATTATTAATTAAAATATTAGTATATTATATATTTGAGATATCCTAAAATAGTATTAGATTAATATTTATTTAGGTTTTTCTAATTCGATTATAGTAAGTACTAAAAAGTAGTTTACTAATAAAAAGTTTATTTAATGTTGGTACAGCTGTTCCTTTGGGAGTCACGTGCGTAGTCACGGGACACGGGACACGGGACATGGGCAATGGGACATGGGCAATGGGACATGGGATACGGGACATGGTCATGTGACCTCGCGTCCCATTGGTGACTCGACCAGTAGACTAGACCCCTTTAGGCTTAGCAGATTTAGGGATCGCATATCAACACCACGATACTGCGATCCTTACTTCTGAATAACAACAACTTCACCAACTAACGCAACCAGCATTTCCACGCGTACGTGACGGTGCCATGCGTTACTAGTGAACCGACATTTAATTTATAAATATTACAAGAACTAAGATTAAAATCGTTTTTATAAAAGCTTATAATTTTATTAGAATTATAAAATATTATTATAGCCTAATTTAATATATTTATTTTATTATTATAACCGAAATTAATAGAATTAATAAGGATATTATATTCTAAATAGCTTTTAAGGCTATTAATAATTTTATAGAACCTAATAGTATTATTTTAATTCTTTTAATTTATAATATTTTATTTAAAATAACTAAATATAATACCCTATTATTTATTATATTATAATAATTAATAGTACTTTAAAAAGTAATAATAGAAATTTAGAAGCTTTAAATTAAATATTAAATTATAAATATTTTAAATATCCGAAATATTTCTAATATTATTAATATTTATAAACTTCTTCTAAATTTAAATATTTTTATATAATATAAAAGAAATACTAATTAATCTAATAATTAAAATAGGCTATATAAGCTAGTAATTATTAATTAAAAAAAACTATATATTAGCCTTATTATATAATAATACTGTTTTCTATTTAATTTTTATAAAGCCTTTTTATATATAAGATATTAAAGTTATTACTAATAACTTTAAATCTAAATTTTATAATAAAACTAAAAGTAATATAAATATAATTCCTTTTATTATTTCTGCTATTTTATTAAAATATAATAAAAAATATTCTTATAAGAATTCGGATATTATAGTATTTTTATAAAATAATAATTTATATAAGAATTTCTATTAAATTAAAATTATTAGCTTTCTAGAAAAAGATATATTTAAAGCTATTTTTAGATTTCAGATATTAAAGAAAATATATATTTTCAATTTCCGGTTTATTAATAAAATTAAGAATAAGAATATAAAGAAAAAGTTTAAAAAATCGAGACTAGTTATCTAAACTTATAATAATAATAAGAAATATATAATATTAATATAATTATTTAATATTTAATATATTAGCTAGAGAATCATTTTTAGTATTATTATTATAATAATAAATATTATAGAATTATATTTACATAATATCTCGCAAGTTTATATCTAATTAATAACCTTATTTAATTAGAATTTTTATATTAATTCATTTTATAAGTTTATTAAAAAACTAAATCTAAAAAACTATTATATAATATATTAGAAACTAGAAATTACTAGTTTAAAACTTATTATTTCTATTATATTAATAAGCTTTTTATAGAATAGTTAATTTATAAGTCTTATCTTTTTTATAATAAATAATTATTCGGAATTATTAGCTTTTAAATTAATAATATACTATTTATTAGAACTAATAATTTTATAAAAATAAAGTAATTAAAGCTCTAAAATACTAAGCTTTTTATTAAGAAATATAAATACTTTATTTTTAATTATAATTTTAAGTTTAATAAAAAAATTATTTATATAAATATTATTAAGATTATTCTTATATAAAAATACTAATATAAAAACCTCTAAATTATTTCTATAAAAAATACTATTATTATAAATAATAAAAATACTATTTATGAAAATCTTTTTATTAAAAACTAATATATTATTTAATATATTAAAGAAATATATATTATATTAGACTATTAACTAGAAGCTTTATATAACCTATTAATTACTATTTAAATTATTAAACTTTCAGAAATTAATATAAAGGTATTTAATAAATATATTTAATAGCAAATTGAAAATATTATTAGAAAACTGAGATTTATAAAGCTAGTAAAAGAATCTTTATATTTAATTATTTTTATAAATAATAGAGATTTCTTTTCCTAAATTAGATATATTCTAGTTCTAATAATTAGAACTAGATATACTAATATTATTTATTAGTTTTCTATCAAATATAAGAGAATTACTAGAAGTATTTTAGTTTTAGAATTCTATAATATAGCTTATAGTTTTAATATAAGTACTTTAATTAAATCTATAATTAATAAAATATTAGAAATAGAACTATTATTAATAATTTATATAAATTCGAAATTATTATATAAATATTAAATTAAATTAAATACTATTAAAAAGAAATATCTAATAATTAATATAATATATTTTTATTAGATATATTAATAATAAAAGATTATAGAAATTAAATAAATTAAAAGAAAATTAAATTTTACTAATTCTATAATAAAATTAAAGCTAATAAATATCTTTAAATATCTAATTAATACAAATATAATATAGTTAAATATAGAAAAATAAATTAAATATAAATAGAATAGGAAATAAATATATGAGATAAAAAGAAATTATAAGAAAAAAAGTTATATATAAAAGGCTATAGCCTTTAGTATATAATTAAAACCTTAAAAAGTAATATAAATATATAAAGTATTTGGGAAATCTAATACTAGATTAGATTAGAGAATTAGTATATAATTAAAGAAAAATGTTTTTTTTTTAATATTTTTAAAAAAGTTCTAATATTAATATAGCTATTTTCTTAGAAATTATATATATAATTACGGGATTTGAAATATGTAATATAAGTAATAAAATATAAATAACGGGATCTAAAATACAAGATATAATTATATAATCTCGTATTTTATAAATAATTTAACTAGTAAACTAGATTTTATTAGGCTTAGTAAATTTAAAAATTCTATATTAATACTATAATATTATAATTTTTATTTCCAAATAATAATAACTTTATTAATTTAATATAAATAATATTTTATATTTATATAATAGTATTATATATTATTATTAAGTAAATTAGAAAGCTTTTTAAAAGCTTTTATAAAATAAAAATCTTAAAACTTAAGGCCCGGGAATTTAATAATAAAATAGCTAAAGTAATTAGCTTTAATATTTAAGTTATTTATTAGAATAATTAATTCGAGAAGCTTTATATTAAACTTAAAAAAGCTTAAAAGCTAATTAAGTAATTCGAGAATAATTTAATTAAATAAAGTAATATTATCTTAAATAAGAAAAAGAATAAATAAATAATTATATTAAAGCCTATTTTAATATATATACTTGATTTATTATTTTTATTTAAAAATTACTTAATAATAATAGTTTTAATATTAGTTATAATTTATATAATATTTCTAGATTATATTATAAATATAAATATAATATAAATAATAAATAATAAAATTAGCTAAAATATATTAGGAATTAGATTATTTTAATAGAATTAAAGTTATATTTTAATTATATTTTAATTATAAATAAATTACTAAAATTAAATTAAATTAAATTAATTATTATTATTTTTCTTTTCTTTTCTTTATTATAATTAAATAATTCTCTAAATAAAAATATTTAGACTCTTCTTTAGGGGAAAGTAATATAATATTATAATTTCTAGATATCTGGTCAGATATCTTCTAGATATATATAATACAGCCGCCTTATTAGGGAAATATATTTGAAATATATTAGAGATATTTAAAAGGCTAAGCTTCTTCGGAACTAGTATATTATAGGGTATATATACTTTCTTATAGCTTCTTATATTCTAGTTTTTCCTTTTTTAGCTTTAAATCGTCTTTATAAGAGACCTTCTATCTTACTTTCCAAGCCCTAAATACTATATTCGTAATAATAAATAAGGCTTTATATTTTTTTTATTTTCTAATATAATTATATATATAATATATTATATTTAGAATTTACTTTTCTTTTTATATTATTTATAAAGAATTTATATATTTAATTAAAAGCCTTTATTAAATTTTATAACTTTAATTAAGGCCTTTATTATATAATATATTTTCTTTAATTTTAATCTTATTTAAAATTAATTTAAAATTAATTTAAAATTAATTTATTAATTAGCCTTAAAACTTATATAAATATTTTACTTTATTTAGTTTTAGTTTAATTAAAGAAATTTTATTTATATCTTATTTACTAAATAATATGTTTTTATTTTAATAATTATAATTATTAATTAAATAAATATAAAGATCTTAAATATTTTTATTATAAATAAACTAATAATATTACTAATAATAATATATATATTTAATAAAAGTAATAATTTAAAAGCAAGAAATTAAATAATGTTTTTTTACTTTAATATTATTATATTTTTAATTATTATACTCGCTTTTATAATATATATAATATAAAGTTATTATAAAACTTATAAAATTAAATTCAATTATTATAAATAATCTTTAATATTTAAACTTATATTAATTTAAACCTTAATAGCAAATAGCCTTAAAGAACTAATTAATACTTAATGAAATTAATATATAAAACCAAATATTATATTATAATTTGGCTTTTAATCTAATTATTTAACTAGTATTATTTATATTTTATTACTTATATTCTGTTACTTATATTTTATTACTTATATTCTGTTACTTATATTTTATTACTCATATTCTATTACTTCTAATTACTTTCAGGTTATATAACTATATATAGAATATAGCTATATTACTAAGGAAATATACTTGGAATATACTAGAAATATTTAGGACACTGAGCTCCTTATGGGCTAGCGCATTGTGGGATGCCTACTTATATCCTCGCAGTCTCCTGTATTCTAGTTTTTCCTTTAGCTTTGAGTCGTCTTCGTAAGGGACCTTCTATCTTGCTTTCCAAGCCCTGAATGCCGTACCCGTGACATATTAAGTCTAGAAAGTAACTCTTATATTGCTGCATACTGGCGAGTAAGAGCCAGAGTAAGTAATAAAAAAGAACCTGAGAGTTTCAATTGTATTATTATAGAGAGTAGAAATTTATTACCTTCGAGGTTCTACTCCTCAATTCTATCATATATTACCAACTGATGTAGCGAGCCCTCTAGCTGGATACCTTCGGATGGAACCGGAAAGTTCCATCTTTTGTAGCCCTTCCACATCTACCTCATCCTTGGAGATTCCGGGTCTGCATACGGTTTTCTAAGTAGGGCATATGTTAACTACAGTAATAGTGGCAGGGGCTGGACTACGTACTTTAAATGGTTAAAGACCTCAGTACCCCCAGCGCAGATAATAGCAGGCGGCCGCGCGAGATCGGCAATGATCTGCTTGACTGGCGCGCTAGCGAAAGGAGAGAATACTATAGACTCGTTATCAAGTTCTGCAAAGCCTCCTGCCCCATATTCTCCTATAACCTCAAACCCAATCTCTCGTAATAAATCCTTTGTCTCATCCGAGTAACGCGGGTCTTGGGTAAGCAACCTTACCCCGGTATCCCCGGTTTCAGCACAAGAACGGGCTATATCGGCTATCGTCAATGCAATCGCATGATGTATTAAGGCCCCTTCTACCACGCTTGTTTCCAGCTCCTGTTCATGTTCTGGCTTAGACTCGTTCTCTGCTCTCCACCAATCGGGTGGCTTGAAGTTGAGATCGCACAACCCAAAACAGACGATCTTAGTCACCCTCTTTCTATTCCCATCTCCGCCCAGGAGCTCACGAAATTGCGACGTGAAGGCCTCGTAAGTCGTGCTTGCGTCCCATCGTTTTCCACTGGTTTCAAACAGCAACCGCACGTTTTCGAACGGCCCCTCATAGTTACGTATCGTCTGGTTGGTCCAGTCTACGAGATACGTGCAGAGGTACGTCTCGGGTGGACCGTCCGGTGTGCTTCGGACGAGGCGCCAGAACTCTTGGAACTTAATATATGGCGTCCTAAGAATGAGGTTGCAGTTTAGTAAAGGATCTCACTCTCTCAACTGAGCTAGGAGCGAATGAGCCTTACCAGATTGGTTTCTGCACCCCAAACATCGGGTTCTTGATGTGGATGACACTCCCGTCGATACGGCGGACCGTGAACTTCTCCGCGGTGCGCGACTGCGCTAGTTGGCGTTCGATGCTGACGAGATCCTCTTTTCTCCATAGCTTGATCCCCAAGTCATACAAGTCTGCTGCGCGCTGGCTGCTAATTTTCCAATGCGAGCACCCGTAATCAAGCAATGGTTCCAAGAGCGTGCCCAGTTCATCTTGTGTGGACCCCGGCATATTGGGAAATTGTGCGTTTGTGGGTGAGTTGGGGTGAGTGCTATTAATCGTTCGGCGTTTCCCACCTACAATTCGCCTAGCACGCCTTGTAGGTGAGGGATAGCGATACTCAACGAACAGCGATACGCAAATCGCACCAAAATTTGTATAGGCAAATGGGGCAGATTTGCACCACAATAACGCCTTAATCTTTTAGACTTAAAATTTACTAAGCTAAAGGGCCTATACCTTGGGATCAATTCCCAATACTTAGACACTATTTTATTACGCTGCGTTGTGAGAATTCAAAGGGAGAAAAGGAGAGATTCCCACCAAAATCTCAGATTTGCGTATCGCTGTTCGTTGCGTATCGCTATCCCTCACCTACAAGGCGTACTAAGCGAGTTGGAGGTGAGAACCACCGAACGATTAGCCGAAGTTCAATGCCCGAGATATGCTAACCTTACTGTAGCCCTCCTGCCAAAGCGCACAGGCCAACTAGTACAGCGGCGCACCATTGGCATGCGCGACAGATAAGACTGGCCTCGAACCTTCGTTCAAGCACTGCAAGCGACTATATACAGTGCGAAAGCGAAGGTTCAGTTAGAGTCTAATTTCTGCAGGGGGCTTGGCAGGGGATATTGTTCCTGATTCTCGGTTGGGGAGTTCCAAACGGAGAGGGGATAAACGCAAGCATCCAAAAGCTTGTATTGGCCAAGAAAAGCCATTCGAGATCTGGGTCTAATGTGGCTTCAAGTGGCTGAAATTTTCCCAGTCATATTGCGTAACAGTTCGGACATGTCTCAAATCTCAGCCCATAAAGTATTGGTGGCGGTGTCAAGGCTCCAATTTGGGGAACCCATGACTTCTCTGCGGAATTTTGAGTAAACATTTCCAGCTCCATCACCTTCTTCTGCGTACATGAATTTTGTCATGGCGAAATTTTCTTTCCGGGTGCTTCACGCGCTGTCGTTGATCACTCTTTGCGCTTCAGCTGCAGTCAGTGGCAGGTCCAAGCTACCTCTGCCAGCTCCACTCGGATCCTATTCGGTAGGAACCACCTCCCTTGAGATGATTGACCACTCGCGCATGGATCCATATGCTTCTACTCCCCAGCCAAGAGCAATAATGGTCTCCCTCTTCTACCCCACAACCGACACTCACAAACCATTCGCACCTTATCTCCCAGCCAAGCTTGCAGCAATCGCAGACCAATACCTTGGGCTTCCAGCTGGATTCATCGAGAGCATCCAACCGCAAGCACACCTCAATGCGCGTCTAGAAGAGATACCTGACATTCCAATTATCCTGTTCTCGCCCGGCCTCGGCGCAGCAAGAGAAGAATACACAATTCTATTCGAGGGACTGGCGAGCTATGGATATCTCGTCATTGCAATGGACCACACGTACGACGCTGTGCTCGTCGAGTTTCTTGACGGAACGATCGTCCTTGGTTCTCCTGACATAAATGGCGACGCGCAATCCATTGATGTTCGCACAAAAGATTCAAGCTTCGTCATCGATCAGCTTTCAAACAAGACATTCATTACCCAAATCCCCGGCATCGTCCACCGCACTTTCAAGGAGAGTAAAATAGCAATGTTTGGTCATTCTCTCGGTGGAACAACGACTCTCTCTGTTCTCGAAGCGGATAAGAGAGTTCTCGGAGGAGTCAGTCTGGACGGGCCAATTTTCGGAGCCGAGGAGGAGTTGGGGATAAACAAACCATTTTTGATGTTTGGCAGAGACAACCATACGAGATGTAATGACCCAGCATGGGCGGAAGTGTGGAAACACCTGACGGGGTGGAAGGCGGAGATCACATTGGCCAAGACGACGCACTTTACGTTCACGGATATTGGTGCTGTTTTCACGGAGGCGGGACTCATTGACTCTTTGGATCCTGGGAGGTCGATGTATGGAAGTATAGATCAGGTGAGAGCTACGGTGGCGGAGATTACGTACTTGAAGGCGTTCTTTGATTTTGTTTTGAAGAGGGGGAAGGATACGATGTTTAGGCACTCTGATCCTGCGTTCCCTGAGATCACGATTGTATGAAGTCAGCTTTCTCAATCTGCTTGATCCGACTTCAAGGGACTATGAAAGAGATTCTGATCGAAACCTGCTTTACTCTCCATCTAATTGACCTCCACCCCAGCCTCCCAGGGTCTTCCATTCAGCATAAAGACACGTGACTTCACGAGAAACAAATTATCTGGGGCCGATAACTTCGTCTGAGCTTGGAGTAGGGGCACAATTGCTCAAAATATTAAAGCTTACTTATCTTGCAACTGAGTGTGACCAGCTCAGCGATTTGTAATTTTCACGTGTTCTGGTGGCAGGCGTCACACCTCAGTTGCTGCACCTCAGACATTTCAACCTTCAACAATCACCGTCTCCCTCTGAAGCCACCTGCAGATCCAACGCACGCCCAATTCGGCGAGGAACAGTCAGATATCATTGCAGATCACCCTCACCGATATCCTGCCGGGTTCAGCCTCCACGTGAATTCCATGATCAGAAGACACGCGCCCAGCGGGCGCGGTGTCATAAAAGGTCTACAGAAATCACGAGAATTAATACCCACAGCCAGTGAACAGCAAGCGTCTGACGGGAGTTTTCGGGAGCCAAGAATACGAGCACCAGCTACGGCTTATGGCAGACGTAAGACAAGTGGTACAAGCATCGCACAGGTGCTTGACGCAACGAGGCGGTGACAGTCTCCATCAGTCAAGGGGGCTTGTGAAGCCCGGCTGCAGTGACAGAGCATGTAGCTTGAACGGGGAAGTTCTGTCTCGCAGACCCATATTTGATCTCATGCGTTGTCTTTTTTGTATTTGGTCCATCTCGAAACTCGACCGGAGCATGCTGTCCCTTTTCATCTCGTCTTACTCGGCAACTCGGCTGCGGATTCAGTCCGGCCCGACTAGCTGGTCTGCAAGGTGAGCCCAAATGCATGCAGGGAAAGCTCCCGGCTGCCTGTAAATAGCATCCGGGGTATCACAAGCATCAAAAAGAGGGGTAGTAAGACTGCTGCAGTGGTTGTAAGGCTGAGAATTTCTTACGGATGACACCGAGAAAGCTGCCATGGCTGAATTCCCCCCTCCACTCAGAATCTTCTCCATCCGCGCAAAGCAGCCACAATAGGACAGAATCCTTCTCGTGAAGCAGTTCCGTTTGCTGATGGTTCGTAATTGCAGATGTAAGCAGCATTCGTCCTTTGCAATTTGGGATGTCTCTCCGTCTCTCCTTTCTGATGCCCCCAAGAGCTAGCACAAAGGAGGCTCAGCTGTCGGCTTCATTTCTGTCTCTGCAGGAGAGAGAAGCCGCACGCGACTGCCTTGCGAGTATAAAATTTACCCAAGACTCTCTCAGGTTCTCTTGAAATCAATTCCACTACATCTGCGTCATCTCAAGAATAAGAGCATCCTCACTGCAAAGCACAACCATTCCATACACTTCACAGAGAAACAGTAATCAACATGTCCGCCATCAACTACCCCGTCGTCGGCGCTCCAAAGCCTTCTCCAGCTCCGGTTGATGGTATTAAAATCATTCTTCTACGAGACAAGGCTAACTTCGGCAGGATCCGTCCCACTGAGAATCGAAATCCGGCAGCTTCAACAAAATGCAGACCAATGGAATTTGTATCTATTGGGTCTCGACGCCTTCAAGAAGATGGATGAGAAGAGTGATCTTTCATATTATGGTGTCTGCGGTAAGCTCCAAACTACCACTTGAGCACCATCAAGCTGATCTCAGCAGGAATCCACGGTCGCCCATATCGTCCATGGGGAGGTGTTGCCGGTCACAACAACGTCCAAGCAGGTTGGCAAGGCTATTGTACTCACAGCTCGATCCTTTTCGGACCTTGGCATCGACCATACCTCGCGCTGTTTGAGGTAATGTGTCTCTCCGGAACCAGGTCTTCCTACTCTAACTCTAGATAGCAACTTCTCTATGGCATTGTCCACGACATCGCAGGACAATTTCCAGCCGAAACCAAAGCTAGATATCAAGCAGCTGCTTCCACCTTCCGGATTCCATATTGGGACTGGGCAGCGATCCCTGACAGCGGAGACTACTTCCCCAATGCCGTCGGAGGCTCTACCACGGTGAGCGTGATCACCCCAAAATCGAACGGCCAGGCAGTCTCGATGCCAAACCCTCTTTACTCGACCACATTCCACCCTCTGAATCCCGTACAAGGAGACTTCGCACCTCTCGGACGAACCCCAGTAAGTCTCCTACTTCGCCGCTGGTCACTTGCCCCAATCTAGGCTGACCTGTCGAAGTACAATCAATGGCCCACTACCCTTCGTTACCCTTCCTCATCTCGCTCACTGAACGCGACCTCCGAGGAAGATCAAGTATTTGATGCCATGGCAACTCAATTCGCGGGTCTGCAGCAGAATATCAACATCCTCATGAACGATCCTAACTACAAGGACTTCAGTGCGTTCAGCAATCATCTCTGGGTACCCGATTCTGTCGGCACCGAAGCTTCACTCGAGGATGTTCATAACTCGATCCATGGAGCAGTTGGAGGATTTATGGGTCATATGTCTGAACTGGACTACTCGGCTTTCGATCCTGTCTTCTGGCTTCACCATTGGTAGGTTTCACCATCTAAATAAAGAACACACACTTAGTCCTGTGATGTGTGATTCCATGTGCTGACATATGTCCTCGTGAACAGCAACGTTGACCGCCTTTTCGCCATCTGGCAAGCACTCAACCCAACCTCCTACACAATCCGCGAACGCACGCAGGACGGCAACTTCGTCACCCAAGCCGGCTCCGTCGAAACCTCAAGCACACCCCTTACACCCTTCGTCGACGCTTCAGGAAGTAAATATTGGACATCAGAAGGAGTTCGCCGGACGGAGACCTTCAACTACGCATACCCAGAAACTCGACGCTGGGCCTTCACAAGCGAGTCCGTCTACGAGAACAGTGTTGCGAATGCTGTACAACAATTATACGGAGGACTCAGCAATCAGTTCTCGGGGGAGGAGGCATTCAATCTAATGTCGGTTCGTCCTACAGATGCTGCTACGGCTCCGGCCATCGAGGAGAAAGTCGAGACCGCCCATTCCACTTCCACCTCCAATGCCTCTGGACACGCAAATGGAGCCGCAAGTGGCCCCGCTCAAAAGCCTGTTGCGGACACCAGTGCAGGCTTCCATCCTTTCCATAATCTAGTCGAGAAAGTCAAAGGGGCTGTTCCTGGCCTAGACCCCAAGCCAGAACACCAGACACAGCGCGGCGGCCTTGACCTTGAGAAGGAAATCGGCAAACGTATGTCCCTCCCCCGCCTCTCACACCTTCCGAAGCACAAACTAATAAGAACGACAGCAGCGGCACCAGTCCCCGAACAACCCCGCTCTTACACCGAATACATCGTCAATATCAAAGCCCCGAAGCACCTACTCGGCCAATCCTACCGCGTGCACATCTTCCTCGGCGAGTTCGACTCTGACATTAGGACCTGGAACACGCAAGACGCGCTCGTCGGCACCTTTGCCGTCTTCGGCAAAGAGACGGCGCCCGGAAGCGATGACGAAACGAAGTGTGGAAAGTGCAAGGATGATGCGGAGAAGAATACGATTATCACTGGTACGGTGCCGCTGACTGCGCAGATTATTGGAGAGGTCAAGAAAGGCCACTGCGGAAGTCTGGAGAAGAGTAATGTTCTTCCGTATCTGAAAGACAATCTCCACTGGCGTGTCACCCTTGCAGATGGGACGGAGAAGAACAGAGACGAGGTCCCGGGTCTTGTTGTCAGTGTTGTGAGCACTGAGGTTGCGCTTCCGGAGGGTAATAGACCGAAGTATAGTGGTGTTTATATGGTGCATCCGGAGGTTACAGCTGGTAGGCCGGCGGGACTTGGTGCGGGTGCTGAGACCACGCCTGGAGCTTGAGCATGACGTTGAGAGGGACTGAGATTGAGATAAATTTAGCGTGGGAAGGATGGAAAATGGATGCATGCGTGGGTCTGAATGCCTTGCATGGGTTAGGTACTCAGAAATTGGCCTTCGGTGAGCCTAATGAGGCCATTAGAAGTAGAAGTATCCACTAGCCAACCGCCCAAACCCCCATCCGCCCACGCCTAAAAAATAGATTTTTAATCACAGCTTTATTATAATTACAAATCCTTTAATATATTAATATCCCATAGTATTTTCGATATCCTGATAACTATATATTCAATTTAATCTTGTGGTGCGGCTAGAATCGCCTGTTAATATCGACTTTTTTTGATTTTTGGTATGCGGCAGTACCCATAATTTTTAGTAAGCCGGACGCGTACCAAAAAAATAAAAAGTCGATATTAACAGGCGATTCTAGCCGCACCACAAGATTAAATTGAATATATTGAATATATAGTTATCAGGATATCGAAAATACTATGGGATATTAATATATTAAAGGATTTGTAATTATAATAAAGCTGTGATTAAAAATCTATTTTTTAGGCGTGGGCGGATGGGGGTTTGGGCGGTTGGCTAGTGGATACTTCTAGCGAGCTAGTCGACAAAACGCACAAGCAAAAAGTGATTTTCTGATTTTCGTACTAGCCCCAACCCCCCACCCCTACCCGACGGCAATTCCTCGCTTTGCTGGGGCCTACTTGCACTAGCAAGTCGGACCCAGCAACTCCGACATACCACCAACTCCGATATTTGCAATAAAATATTAATTATTAAATTAATTATATAAAATATCGAAATAATAAAATTAAATTATTATAGCCCTTAATTAAATCTATAATTACCTAATAGAGATTTTTGCAAAATAAAAAGGTTCTAGTACAAATTATTAATAATCCACTTTAAAATTATAATAATATTTATATTTTTTATTAAAATTAATTTATAATATATTAAATAATTAGTATATTTATTAATATTAAAGTATATATTATTATTTAAATTAAGAGACTATATATTTCCTTATTTTATTTAAATATTAATAGCTTTAATCTTATATTTTTTATCTTATAGCTTTTTATTTTTTTAGTTTTTTTAGTTTTTTTCTTTTTTAATTATTTTTTGTCTTTTAAGCCTTTTTAACTTTTCTTTTAATCTTATTTTTTTCTTTTTTAATTATTATTTTATATTAATATTTAGTAATTTCTAGCTTTTTTCTTATTTTAATAAATTCATTTTTCTTTTCCTTATTATTTCTAGCTTTAATATTATATAAATCTTTTATAAAAGAGATTATATAGCCTTTATAAATAGATTTAATATATAATTTATAAAAAAAAGAATTACTAGTTTAGAATTTTTATTTATTTTTATTTCATAATTATTATTTAATAATAACTCTTAAATTAGCTTTAATTTAGGCTTCTTTTCTAAACTTTTTATTTAAAAGCTTTCGAGAAAAAAAAAATTATATTTTTTATATTTTTTAAGAAAATTTATATATATAAAGATTTCTTTTATTTTATAAGAAATTTATATAAAAGCGGTTTTAATATATTATTATAAATTAAGATCTTTAATTCTGGAATTCTTTTTATTATAATTAATAATATTATTCTTAGAAAAGAATTAAATAAAATTAATAATATTATTAATAGTATAATTTTAAGCTCAATTAAATAAAAAAGGTTTTATTTTATTATTATTATTTAAAGAAATACTAGAATAAAAAGACTTAAAATTAAAAGAAGTATTTAATTATTTCTTTTATATTAAGTATTTAAAAGGTTTTATTCTAGCTTAAGGCTTATTTAATATAAATATATAAATAGTTTTATTAAAGTAGTTTTTATTAAAAATATAAATAGTTTTATTAAAGTAGTTTTTATTAAAAATATAAAGCTGTTTTTTAATTTTCTAATTATTTAGTTTTTTCTTAGTATAAAGCTTTATAGTTCTAAGAACTAGCTTAGAATTAAGGAAATAAAGATTTTCTTTAATAATAGTTTTTTTATAAATTCAAATTAATATTTAAAGAAATATGGTTTTTATAAAGTTATTTTTTTATATAAACTTTATTTTTAATAAAATACTTATATTAATACTTCTTTTATAATAAATAGCCTATATTTAATAATTAATAAAAGTATATAAAATATATTAATAAATTAAAAAGTATTATATTTAATTACTTATAAATAAATATAAATTCATAAATTATATAATTATTATAACTATTAAAAATAAGAAAATAATATTTGCCTTTTTATATATTTTTAATTTAATAATAGAAATACTATAGCTAGCTAATAACTAAATTATTATTTATATAACTTGTTTTATTTTAGGTTTTTTTATATTATTAAAAAGAAATTATTAATTTTTTTTAAATATTTTATAAAATATAATAATAAAGGCTTTAATTATAAAACCTTTAATTAAAATATATTCTATTATTATAATTAACTTTTATTTAGCTAAATATATAATATAAATCTAGAATTATTAATTATTAATTAGTAAATATAAAATATAAAATACTAAATATAATTATTATTAAATTAGTAATATATTTAATATAAAAACTCATTTAATTAATATTATATATATTAAATATTTATATTTTATATTTATCTAAAATAGTCTAAAGTTATATAAATATTACTAAAACTAGTTCTAAAATAAATACTCTTTTTATTAATAATTTATAAGCTTTATATATATAATATAATATTTTTGAATTTCTTTTATTTCTTTATTTAATAGAAAGTCTAATTATTATTTTTATTAATTAGATTTATATTCTCTAAAATTTATATAATAGCCCAAATAATTATATTATATATTATATTAGACTTATTTTCTGGGTTTTATTTAAATATATATTATATTTTTTATTTTTAAATAATAGCTTTTTTTCCTGTTTTCTTTTATATAAAATTATATAAAAAATATTAAATATATTTATTATAATTATAAGCTAGTAATTTCGGTTTCAGATAAATTATAATATACTTTTAAGGTCTTTTATATTCGAGTTTCGGTCTATAATAACTTAATATCTTCTTATAATACAAGCTATTAACCTATATTTTCTTGAATATAAAACTAAGATTAAGTTATAAGTAAATATAAAGAGATTTTTCTTTATTATCCAATCTGGTTTTATATAAACTAATAATATAATATCTTTATGGAAGCTTATTTCTATTTAATAAGATTTATAATTAGGATATTAATTCTGAATCTTTCTTTTTTATTTAATCTATTATATATTTAGAAGAAATATATTTATAGAAATAATAAAGGAAATAGAAATAAATATAATAGCCTTTCTAATTCTCTTAACTTATTCTCGAATTAGCTATATAATAAAGGAATTCTCTTATAAAAATAGGCCCGAGAATTCGATATTTCTATAAATATAATAAGAGATATAAGATATTAAAAGAATAAGAAAAGAAATTGGATTTAGATATTTAGATTATAAGAGAACTTAAATAGGAGAAGAAATATTCTAATAGTTTTCCTAACTAGTTATAGAAGGTTTTATATAGTTATAAAATAGTTTAATTATATATAGAAAATAGTTATAGGCCTTTATCTATATCTAGCTATAATAAGAAATGCTTTCTAAAGCAAGAATACTATAATACTATAGGATTAGAGGCCCAGAACTATTTAAAAAAAAGTCTTTTTATTTCTTATAATTTTTGATTCTATTCTAAATAGGACTTTGAGTTCTAAGAAATACTTCTTAGTTTAGTATATTCTTATATTCTTCGGAAAATTTCTCAAATATAAATAATTATTAAATTAAATATATATTCGAGTTTCTTTTTCTAAATATAGCTTTATTTTATATTTTAATATTTTTTAAAGCCTTTTAATAAGCTTTTTAATTTATTTTCTTAATATTTAATATATGGATTTTAATATAGTAATTAAATTAATAATTAATATAATTAATATCCTATAATTTTTAGTATTTTTTAGCTTTAATATTAAATATATTCTTTTTAAAAAGAATTCTAAAAATTGTATTTTAATTTATAATATAATATTATAAAATTATAGAATTTAATATAATCTATAATTATATATATAAAAAAATATTTTTATTAAATATATAGTTATTTTTTAATCTAATATATAAACCAAAAAATTAATATTAGAATTAGTATTACTAGTAAATACAGTAAACTTATCTAAATTAAATATAGAAATACCTATAAAAAATATTTAAAAAATTGCAACTTTGCTTTTAATATTAAAAATAATAGTAAATCAAGCTAGTATATTAGTATATTTCTAGAATCTAATTAATAATTAAAGAAAAAAATAGAAATATAAGAATTTTATAACTAAATATTTTCTTTTTTTTTAATTTCTTTTTACTAAATATACTTAATTAATAAATAAAATATAAAAGCAAGATTTAATTTTCTAATTTTCTAATTTTATTTAAGCTTAAAATATATAAATTAATTATAATATAATATATAATAAATCTTAGAAATTAAGTAAAGAAATTAATAATTCTCTTATATTATTATATTATTATTATATTATTATTTATATTATAGGCTTTAAATTTATAATTCTTTAATTATATATATATATTATTAAATTCTTTTATTTAGAAAAGAATTTCTTAAATTTTATAATTAATATATTTTATAAAATTTTATTTATAACTTTATATTATTTTTCTTAATAATATTTATAAGAAAAGTTTTTAAAATAAAATAATAATTTATTTTCTTTCCTAATATAATAAGCTTTATAAATAATTTCGAAACTATTTATTAAAAGCTATTATATAATATCTTAAAAATATATTTATATTAAAAAACACTTTTTAAAATTCAAATATTTGACTTATATTATAAAAAGTTCTTTAAAAAATAAAAAATAAATTTTATAAAAAAAAGCAATTTCTAAAACTTAATTTTAAATTTATAATAAATATTTTACTAAAATTAATTTTATTATAAGTGCCTTTAAAAACAAATTCTATAATATTTCAAAAAAAAAATAAAGCTTATTAGTATATAAGATTTATTTAAAGTAATTTAAAGGTTATTTAGCTAATATACTTTAAGCCTTTAAAATTTATTAGTAAGATCTTTTTATAGAACTTCGAGGTTTTTAATAAATGAATTATAAGATAATTATTAAGTTATATATTTAAATAACTAGTTTTAAAATTAATTTTAGATTTTTAATATTATATTATTTAATTATAAGACGTACTAAATTCTTGTATTTATTCTTTTAAGAAATAAGATATTATTTATTTTTATATAACTTAAAAAAGCTTGGAAAGCAAAATTTATTACTTATTTTAAATTAAGTAAAAATTAGAGAATTTAGTAAAAGTAACTTTACTTTTAAGAACTTTAATTTAGTAAATTCTTATTTACAATTTTATTAAAAGAAAAAAAGATAAGTTTCAAAGAATATTTAAGAATTTTTCAAGTAATACTTTAGCCCCTTTTAAGCCTTATTATAGTATCCTACTGCAAGCGCTATTGAATCAATAATCAATTTTCTTGCTGCACAGTAATATCACCCACATTGACGACTTCGGGGTTCATTTTTGGCAACTGTCTTCTGCTGATGCTCTATCTAATGATCTCGTTCTCAGGACATGCTGCAAGATATCCCACTGGCTCTTACCGCCAGATTGAGCTACCACGAATGCTCGAAGCGCGCCACTTAATGCACACTACCAATTACCTCCCAAGTATGTTCTTTACACTTGAGTGACTGCAAGATAATTGCTTTCAACGCCCGAGTATTCTGATCTCCAGGCCTCGAAACGTCGCCAGCGGTACCACCACCTGAAGATGTAAAAGTCTGTCTCCAAAGATGGTCCAAGGCCCTAGCCCACTTATCTTTCCTAGAGGAGCTAATTTGTTGATGTACACAAAATTTACATTCGGAATTTTCCAATCATCAAGCCTCTCCTCCCCCTTGAATGCGTTCAGCTCGATGCGAAATGAGCTCAACAAGTCCGAGTAATATCTATGCGCGTTGAGATGTTGCTCAAATAAAGCAAGATATCTGCCGTCCACTTCTTCCAAGGTCTGGATGAAAGGTTCACCAGGAACAGATTGGTAGCGTGCCATTACTTCTGTATTAGTCCGAACCATGTAGAAAATTTGTAGAGAAGGAAACTCAGATACGAGCTACATTCGTGGTCTTCCACTGGGTTTGGGAATTTTAGGACCACGGTGCAATTGAGCTCCAGCAAAACCTTCCAGACATTCTTCGGTCAGCGCAACGTGTTGCACATCCGCAAAGATCTTGCGAAAGTCGGGAATCGTTTCTGGAAGGGAGTATATGCCTGGGAAAGCCCAACAGCACTTCTTAGGTGTGTACATTAAGATAAAATCGTGATCTTCGTTGAAGCGGATCTTCCGATGTGCTGACTCGATGCAACCAGAATGAGTCTTCAAGATGACTTCTCGAGATGTCTTGCACGCTCGGAGCAAACTGGAAGCTGGCGTAGTGGTGACGAACTGGAGTTCGCGGCCCGGTGTGAGTACTTCCATGTCGCAGAGTTGCTCGTCGGTGGGTTCGGAAAGTTCTGCGTTGCGATAGAACGGGTAGATGGTATGTATTTGGGGAGGGCACAGCAAGCCTCCGGATTTTGAGCTGCAGCCTTCGGGGAAAACGGTTAAATCCTTTAATGGATCTTGACCAACACCGTTGGCTCCTCCAATGTTTGCCATTGTCCTGATAGGACGAGGTAAATCGTGATAGTCAGACGAAGACTCTGAAGAGTAGGAGAGGGAGCTGCTCGAGTGTTGGTGGTTCTCACAACAGATTAAAGTGGACATTATATAGATGGGAAAAGCAGAGGATATCGCTCTTTGAATAGCATAAATTATTTTCTGGACTTGGGCCATATAAATTTATGTCAAAGTGAATTCGTTGAGTAAATATCTAGCGAATTCGTTCAGTCAGGTGCCTTGGAAGTTCCCAAAACCCTGGGTCAGATCGAGAGGCCAAGGCCAGTCAAGCAACAGTTCCTGTGGCAATTGGAAAGAAAATTGGGAGTCCAATGACATATCGCCCTGATTGAAATCCACTTGCGTGCCAGCGGGCCATTCGATTTGTTCTTGGTGAGTCTCTGCCACCGGAAGGGAAATCTCTTGTTGGCGTTGACTACTCATATACTCATCGATTCGAGAGAGCAAGGCTCGCAGACGCTCGCTGGCGCCAGCTTTTCTGGTCAATGAAGCTTCGAGGCTTGCTAGAAGATCCGCCATTGCCAACCTGGCATTATATCAGCATGATCATTCGAGGCGTCGACACAATACAACCACTACTCACAAAACTGTCCGAACTCGAAGGTACTCTGACAACGACAACTGCCCTTCGATGACGGATCCCAAAATCGAACCAATTCCGGCAAGATGATGCAGAAGAGGCGAGGAAATTGCCTTTAGGAAGAAGATTGGGGCTCTGGCAAAGTCATCAAGGAGTTCTCGTGCGATGGCGCATTTCTGTTCAACTGTGGCATCTTCTGCTGTAAACAGGACCATGCGTGCTAGCTGATTCCGTCAGGAAATACCCCATGCTGAAAGAAAGCAGTACTTGCCTGGAGGGTGGCTGCAATGTTCGCCGCTTGGAAACTGTATCTATCCGCCGTCATTTCACCCACAACGCCCCTCGTCTCTTTGAATCTCGCTGGCAAGTTCTCGTGCATGAGAATGATTTTGTCAAGAACTACAGATTGGGGAGGAGCACTCCGATGAAACAGATCAGAAGGCGAGAACGGCCCAATATTCTGTGGCCGACGACGATGAAATTCATCCATGGCATGCTCTAGGATTCGGTAAAGTTCTGTGGTAAAGTTCCATCCGTGAAGCCAAGAGCCCGTGTCAGTGATGGCTGGTTTGGAAAAAGCACTGTCTCGTCGGGTCATTGGAGAGCTAGGACCATTCCTGATACCCGTTGGAGAAAACACCTCGTCGTCGAGCTCGCTGGGATACAGGACCCGAGACTGTGATTCTCGACAGCGAATCACGCCGCCCCAGACGATTGACGAATAAACGTCCAAAGTATAGATGGACCAGAACTAAAGAGTATGAGTAATTAACCTTGCATAGAATCGAGGAACTGACAAGCCTTCTCCGCTCCTCAACTTGGACCATGTCGATATCCCTGGGCCAGTTTTTTTCATCATGAAGCCCATCCATCGCCACCAGGGTATGGTATGTACCCAAGTATTGGTGCATCATCTGGATGTTGCCTACTTGTATTCCAACAAGGGCTAACACCGCGCATGTGCGCATCCAATCGAGGCCTTTCATTTTGCTCCAGTCTGATGGAAGCACGGCAATTGCAGCAGAAGAGAAATCCTCCGCTGCAGGCTCTAGGAGGTAATCTGGATTCCATTTGGTAGGGTACAGCGCTCCATCTCGTGCTCGGGCAGATGCCAAAGCACATATTGCCATTGTCATGGCAAATTGTGCTTTGTCTGATAGGTAGTCGCGGGTGCTGATCTTGCGAAGAAGGGTTGGTCTGTGGAACAGTGGGAATCTGACTCAATTAGATATCTTTCGTTACGACACTCGCCTCCTTAGATGCGAGGGAGACCCATGAGGAAGATGCGCTTGGTAAGTAGGTCTGCACTGCTAACTCGACAAGCGCGCCATCGCAAGTAAAGTGCTCGACACCACTCACATTGGATATACGACTTCAAAGTAGACTGTGACAAGGTCTTGAATCTTTGCGAGATTATCAAGAACTAACGCCTGGTGATTTTCACTGAGGTCGATGGAGAAGTTAATCTTCAGGCTGGATTCTGCGCTCTCGTGGGAAGTGCCATAGGATGGCTGATGTTGGTTGATTTGCGGATTTGTTAGATGTAATAAGAGGTTTGCATGCTCGCTTGACGGCGACTTATAATCCTCTGCTTGAGGCTTTGCCTTAAGTTTGGCTCCTCTTCTCTTCATGGGCCTATTAAAAGTGCATTCGACGCCAAAGTCCGAGCAGTTCCGGCATCGACTGCCATCATCTTGAGTTGGTCTGCACCGTATACTGCGCCTGTGGCAGAAGTCGCAGGCTCGTGAAATACGTCTTTGTTTTTTCGGTCTGAAAGCTCCCTCAGACATGGGATTGAGGTTGGCTCGACAGTTGCTGGGCTCCATCGCAGCAGAATCCGCCCTATCGTGGCAACGGTGGCATCAAAACCATCGGTTATGAGACTTCATCAGCATGCGCGCATGTGCTCCTAAGTCCACAGACCCTTCGGTCGCTGCATATAGGAAAATATGAGATGCGATGGCTTCATTGGGGGTTGTGGATGTCTTCGTCTCGAAGGCGTCGAACGCAAAAAGCGGGGGCTGATGTCAGGGTCGTCGGCGGAGCCAATCATGCTCGTCCTAGCACGACCCACATGGATACTCCAGTAATTATGCCCCTGACTCGACTATATGATAGGATTTGCTTCTTTGATCTTAGAAAAACAGTTAAAAAGTGCATCTCCTTCACTACTCTTGAAGAAGTAAATCGATTCATGGTGCAAAACGGTGCTCCTAAGTCGAGCAAGGGGTGGTGAGTGGGTCAAGTTGATAAAAAGCTTTCTCCGAAGGTCAACGTAAGATGCTGCGCCATTTCTCTGCGTACAGCATCCCTCGATTCACTGACTCTCATTAAGTATTCCAGGACGTCTGGTATAATCGAATGTTCTCCTCAACTTGGTCCTAGGGCAGATTATACGAGAATATACTGGGACATTTAGAGGCAGACTAGAGATGTCTTCCGTACAGTGGACAGGTACAATAGTGTACGCAGAGTAATGACGCAGTCTCTTACACAGGGATTGCTCATGACCATTTAATCTCTGAGTAAGGTGCTTCATTGTCTTACGGAAGCTAAGCTCTCTGAGATGAGAGTCTCATGTAATTACGCAATCAGAGCAAATAACAAATATGGAGTGAGTATAACCTAAACGCGGGTCTCCACACAAACATAAGAGCAAAAAGATTAGCAACGCCTTCACTTTCCATCAAACATTTTGCTGCGACTACCATTTGTTATCAAAAACCTTTCCATCAACATAGTTCAAAAGCTCCTTCACGGGAGCAAGATGATCCGCACTACCTCCAAACATCATCCCTTTTCTCATAACCTCCCTATAGTTCTTCCCCGGAGAGACTTTACCGAGTACAAATTCAGCTCGCGTCTCAACTCTTGTGGGGACAGGAATTGATCGGCCAACAATAGCCTCCATACCTTGCCACGCGAAAGTGATGGCCTCCTTTGCCCCCCCAGGAATTCCCGCCTCATCAAGCATCATTATTTTCGTCTTTGGGTAGCTCTTTTGAATGAAGGCTGAGATGTTTGGGTTGTAGGCCCCTCCACCACACATGAAGATCTCGTCGATGTCCTGAGAAGGTGCGTACTTCTTGTAGTGTTCAACGATTGCTTGTGCAGTCACTCTGGTGATGCTTGCCACAACGTCATCGGGGCTCAGTCCTCTTTCTTCTGCCCTCTTGATAAACTCGAATGCAAGAGTGTCTCGAAAGACTTCACGGCCTGTAGTTTTTGGAGGTTCCAATTTGAAGTATTTGTGTGCCAAGAAGCCATCGACAAGCTCCTGATCAACACGACCTCTCTTGCCCATAGCCCCGTCTTTGTCATACTCTTGCTCCCCATTTGTGTAGTGACGAACAACAGCGTCGATAAAAACATTACCGGGCCCAGTATCGAAATCGAAGCATTCGTCAACACCACCCTCGCTATCCGGCGGTATGAAGCAGACATTTGCAATACCGCCAATGTTTTGGCAAGCACGCAATTTTGTGGGATGATGGAGAACGAGAGCATCGAAGAAGGCTATGAGAGGAGCACCTTGACGACCAGCTGCTTGATCTGATATCCGGAAATCCGTAACAGAGGTGATGCCAGTCCGTGCAGCGAGTATTGAACCTTCTGCCATGGTCAGGGCAGATTTCACTTGACCTTCTTCGGGCATGGAAAGGAGCCAAATTGTTTGCCCGTGAGATCCCAATGCGTCAATGTCGGTTAACTGAACACCGTTCTCTTCCGCGAACTGCTTGACAGCAGATGCAAAAGTCTCCCCCAGCAAAACGTTCACTTCGCTTAGCTCTTCAGGCGTAGTCGTGTTGTGGAGGATCATTTTCATGACTCGCCTTTTGATCGTTTGTTCCAGAGGAATCTCGCCATACTTGAGAAGCTCGAAATGCATGGGCGAGGTTGGTGTTTCCTGTCGAAATCTGCAAAGAGCACAATCGATACCATCCTGATAATGTTAAATGTCGCTCAATTTGTGGATATAGAGCATAATTACCATGGAGGTACCACTGTTCAGCCCAAGCACTGTCAAGTCAAGTCCCTGTGATAATGTTGGAATGCTGCCATTCGTATCACCATTGCTGTCGACGTATGTAGCTGAAGGCATGGTTGATCTGGAAAAATAGCAAGTTTTCGGCGGAGAACTGTCGACATGTACAACGAACAACTGCGAAATGAAGGGAATTTAAAATATTTCCTCGTGGCGAGCATGAGTTCAGTCTATAGAAACTCGCTTAGGGCCAATACTTGAGCCGGTCGTCTACCAGGACTCGGGAGGCTTCCCGAGGAGACACGGACAGAGCTCGGGTTTTGGATACTGGAAATAACAGCGAAAATGAAATAATGAGCCATGTGCAAGTCGGTAGCGAAGCTTTAATGCCGTTTAAGCTGCGGGGCGCCTTTTCGGAGAAGTTGGCCAGTGGCGATGCTCTCCTGCGCTTAAACGCTTAAACGGTTAAAAGTCTAAACGTTGGTGCAGACGTTGAGCCGTTTAAGAGGTCAGGCGTTCTGACAACTTGGCGTGCTCATTGCCCGCCCTATTCCCGGATTTCAGTGTGGAGAAAACCTCAAATCCGGAGAACATGGTTAGGAACGCCTTCAATTCTCGGGGTTCTGGCCTTTTGGGGGCTTTTGTGGGAGGGAATCCTGCAATACTTTAAGACTATATCTTCCCCTCAACTCTCTCAGCAAACAAGTATCTGCGCCCCACAAATCAAAAGCTGTCAATACCCTGTCTTTCCACTTACTGTCATCAATACTCACCATGGCTTTGGGCACCTTCTGGAAGAAGTTGTGCGTATCTTTGTTAATCAACAAATGAACGAGGTCACGCTAACTTGAAGCTTTGCAGGTCGAAGACACAACTCTCTGTCTTCATACAAACCTTCAGTCTGATTGCCATATTCTTTGAGGGATATGACCAGGGAGTTATGGGAGGCGTATGTTTTACATCCTTTACTTTGATACATACAAATCACTAACCTGGGCTTTCGTAGGTCAATGCCAGCCCCAATTATGTTGTGGAGGTTGGCATTGGTCTCCCAGATGGAACAGTCACAAATACTACCCATCAAGGGGGTATCGTCTCCATTTACTATCTCGGCGCAATCGTGGGCGCCTTCGTTGGTGGCTGGATTGCAGACAGAATTGGCCGTATCAATGGTGTCTTCCTAGCGGCAATATTCGCTCTTGCCGGTGGTGCTCTGCAGGCGGCTACTCAATCCTCTGACTTCATCTTGGTTGCTCGAGTGGTCACTGGACTTGGTACCGGCGCACTCACTGCGATCGTCCCGGTGTACATTGCAGAAGTCTCCTCAGCAGGTCATCGTGGAGGCTTCCTTGGATACGTGTTCATTGCGAACTACCTAGGAATTAGTGTTGCATACTGGCTTGGTAAATTCTCCCCTGGGCAGTGACCGTGGAGGTGTGTCAAGGCTGACTCGTGAAGACTTTGGACTTTCCTTCGTCGATAATGGAACGTCGGTAGTCAGATGGCGCTTCCTTCTGGCATTTCAATGCTTTCCAGCACTTCTGTTGTTGGCAGGTATTAAATTCCTGCCGGATTCTCCCCGATACCTGGCTTCTGTCGGGCGATTCGAAGATGCTAAAGAGGTATGCGAGATCTGTTTTGTCTCGAAGATAATGCTGACTGTCTTGCAGGTCCTCGAGCACATTCGAGGTAGCACCGGGCCCGAAGTCGAGAAGGAGTTCCTTGAGGTAATTATCTATCATCATTCATTTTGCTTTGGAAGATATACTGATCTCGACAACCTAGATCTGTGCCGTTGCTGAAGGTACCCAGCCAAGCTCACCCGTACAATTCGTCAAAGTTCTCCTTGGACGTGCGACCAATGGAGCCCATCTTGGGAGGCGAGCGTGGCTTTGCCTTTGGCTCCAAATTATGGCATCCTGGACGGGTATCACTGCCGTCACGGCATATTCTCCAGTCCTATTGAAACAAGCAGGCTACAGCTCTATTAAGCAAGCTGGTCTTGCTGGAGGCCTTAACACTATCGGGATAAGTAAGCCGTCTTGGACTTCTGCTGCACCCGAGCTAATAAATTGCAGTCGGTACCATCATCAGTGCTCAAATTGTTGACAGAATTGGGCGTAGACGCTGTCTGCTTGGAGGCGCATTTGGTCTCTTCCTCGTCAATCTCATCGCAGCTTCGCTCTATGAGGGGTCCGTCCACAACCCTTCAAAGGCATCGTCCTTTGCTCCTGCGGCCGTCACCATGTTGTTCCTTTTCAACCTCATCTACGCCGCTACCTGGGGCACCGTCGCGTTTCTGATCCCCACGGAAATATTCCCATCGGAAATGAGAGCACAAGGAAACGGGTTCGGCATAACAGGATGGGCCATTGGCGTCGGCTGGACAGTCCTAGTCAACCCTATCATGTTCGCTCATCTCAAATCCCGAACGTACTTTCTCTTCGCAGGCCTGAACCTCCTCTGGATTCCGATTGTTTATTTCTTCTACCCTGAGACGGCTGATCGATCATTGGAGTCGATTGAGGCAATGTTCTCGTCGAAGAGCCCATTTTATTCCAAGATGGAGCAGGCATACAAAGCGGAGGGAGATGTATTGGCTGTGCGCCACTTGTCTTTCTCAAATCCACCCCAGGCGGCCAGAAATCTCGGTCATGAGCATAATGATGACTCCTTCGAACACTCTGAGAAAGCTTCCGACAATGCTTAGACATCACAAGGTGCAGTAAGAATGTAGGAGAAAGACAGAGGAGCAGTCGTAATGACGAGAAGGAAAGCTGTATCTATCCCAATAATTACCCACATCGCTTCCACCAAAAATCTGTGGCCTCTCGCAAACAGACCGCTCAGGCACTCTCCTGAACCACCTCTTTGCCACCTTTGCTCCAAAACAGACTCCCAATATAACTCCCCTTCCCTGTAATTCGATCACCTTCCTCTCCTTTCCCGATCCTCACTTTGCTGAGCACCATACTGACCAGAATACCCAACCACATAAATGCTGTGATCGCCCAAAACGCTAATACGGTGCCCCACTATGCTTTCTCTTGAAGAAACCAGTTCCTTAGCCGGCAGGCTGGAAATCTCGCTAAACGAAGAGGACATAGTAGAGTTAAAAGATATTTCAGCCGTGGAGAGCACATTATTAAAGATATTTAGCATGATTATTATTGCGAGTATGCCACTAAGCGTTATAGCAAGAGATATAAATAAGACAATAAACGCGATTATATCGGGCTAATATACTATTTCATGCAGGGTTCTAGGTATTATATATAGGCTAGTACTATTGCCGGTTAAGACTAGAATGCTATAGATAGAATAAAGTAAGTCTTAGTTAATAGTAATAGCAAAAATAGTTATTTTAATAGTTTTAATAATAAAATTACTAAAGAGGGAAAAGAGGAAGGTTTAAAGGAGCCAGATATTACAAGCAAGTATTATAAGATAAGTACTAGCTTTTAAAATATTAAATATTATAAAGAAGAAAAAACAAAAAACAAAACTTATTTCTTAGCCTAAATATATAATAAGCCAAATTAATACTTACCTTATTTATAAAATAGTCTTTAATAAAAGTAAAATATAAATTTATAAAATAATATAAGATTATAACTATTTTATTATAATTAAAAGCTAGTAGCCTTATATAAGTTTTAGGGCTAGCTTTTAATTTTATCTTAATTTTAATTCAAGATTATTTAAATGCCTTAAGTACTAATTTAAAGAATATTACCTTTAACTTTGAATTTATTTCTAAAAAGCTAGTATTTTCTTTAAGTAAACTAAATAAAGTAAGTTTAATTTCAAATTTTAAATCTTTTTTTCTTTTATAAATATAATTTAGCTAAAAATAAATTCTTTAATTTATTATTCTTTTTCTTTATTAATTACTGTCTGAACAGCTGCACTGTAAACTTCTGGTCATGTGACTAGTCATGTGATCTCGCGTCGCAGGCGTGACTCGACCGGTAGACTAGTCCCCATTAGGCTTAGCAGATTTAGGGGTCGCATATTAATACCACGATACTATAATCCTTACTTCTAAATAATAATAACTTTACTAATTTAATATAACTAGTATTTCATATATATTATATAATAATATTATATATTACTAGTAAACTAATACTAATTTATTTTATTATTAATTTCTAGCTTTATATATAAAAGTTTCTCGAGCTAGAAATATAAAAACTAAATTATTTTTATTAAATTTAATAAAGTTCGAGAAATAGACTTTTATTTATTTTATAATAAAATATTAAAATAATATATAAAATCAAAAAATATTTATATATCTAAGAATTTTAAGATTATTATATAATTAGCTCTAATAATTATTAAAACTATATTATAAAAGCTTTTTATAGCTATTAAAGGGATTTATTTACTATTTTAGCTTTATATATTTATTTAATTATTAGAAGTTTTACTTTTATATTTTTATATAATAAAAAAAAATATATATTTCCTTTTTTAAGCTAAGTTTAGAAATATTCAAATAATTTCTAGTATTAATTAGCTATATTAATACTCTAATTTCTATATATAATTTTAAATATTTCTTATTATTAGCTTTTATATACTTTAAAGTCTTATTAAGATATTAGCTTTATAAATAATTTCAAATGAATTTACTTCTAGTTTTATTTATTTTAAACTTTATTTTTTATATATAATTTTAAATACTTCTTATTTCTAGCTTAATATATATAATATCTCTAATTAGTAAAAAAAAAGAAATCTAATATTATAAGCTAGGCCTTTATATAAAGAAAACTAGTAATTTAATTAATTAAATAGAATTATTTTAAATAAAACTATATTTCTTAAAATATTCGAGCTTTTTAAATAATATATAATTACTTTATTAATTAAAAGAAACGTATTATATAATCTAATAAAGGTTTCGAATTAAATATATAAATCGGGGTTTAATTTATTATAATAATAATAATAAAGTACTTTATATAAGATTTTTTTAAAAAAAAGACTTTTCTGCGCCTTATTAAAAAAAATAAAGATTAGTTTTATACTAAATATAATATTATAATTTTATAACTTACTAAGTTATTTTGTTATTTTATTATTTATTAATAAATATCTTATATAAAAATAAGAAAAATAATTTAATAAAATCTTAAATCCCGGAAAAGCCAAAGTAATTACTCCTCTAATATTACTAATTAGCCTTTGAATAAAGGATCATTTAGGAATTAATATGCTTTTAAAAAAGATTTTAATAACTAATAAAAATCAGAAAATCACTTTTCGCTTGCGCGTTTTGTCGACTAGCTCGTTAATGGCCTCAGTAGAACTAGAGCAATCGTTGGCTTATCCACATCCAACCTGCACAAAGCAAGTGATCACTGCCCCTCCAGGCACCACCGAAGCACATCTACCAACCACCGCTCTACTTCCTCATCCCCACAGCCGACACTATAAATGGTACTCATATGATTATGTTCCTTTCCCACAACTTCTTTCATCTCCCCTCTACCTCCCTTCTCAACCCAAGCATCCCAAAACCTTTTTTGGGGATCAACTGCTCCAAAATGATCCCTCCTAGCATGCAAACACAACAACTCGGGTAATTCTCTCGCCTGCCCCACCTCTTCTTTCGACCTTCCCCTATACTTATCCTCCAGCGCCCTGACCAGCGCCGTCGGACACCGCTCCCCAATCTTCTCAAAGTCACCAAAATATCTCGACCAAGCAATCTTCCTCTGCTCTCTCGAATGGATATAATCAAACGTCGCACTCAAACTTGCCCATTTCTTCAAGCTTCTCCTCAGTTCAGTATCTGACTGGATGAATTCCTGCAGCAAGAGAGCAGTTGCGAGATGATTCGCGCCGGCACTGTGTCCCATCGCGAAGACGGTCTTGGTATCAGCGATATTAGACAAGTTATGCACTGCCCATTTCATAGACAGCGTGACATCCTCACCGCCCGAGGGGAAGCGTGCATCTGTCTCGGGGTTGAAAGTGTAGTCTGTTTTCATGTTGACAAGTCTATAATCGGGAATCACGACCACGAAACCGTGGCTCGCGATGAAGGTTCCTATATTCTGATGATAAAGCTTATCAATTGCTTTCGGATCTTTTTTCAACTCCGGTGTTTCTTTGGAGGGGAGGAAGGAGGCGAGACCAGGGAGGTACACGTTCCCTGCTTCTGGGCTGAGAAGCAACATTTGTTTCCGGCCGGACATGTAGCCTCCGCCGTAGTAGAAGATGAAGAGCGGCGGTTTAGCGTGCTCGCCGGCGGGTGGTGTACCTGGTGGTGGGGTGTAGATGTCGAGTTGTTGGGAAGACAAGGGGCCGTATTGGTGTGTTTGAGGTGTTGCAGCTTTTATGGATGGGTTATAGAGCAGGAGAGGGATGAAGTGGGCGAAGGTTGGGGCGCTGATTTCTGGTAGCTCAGTACCCGGGATTGTTGAGAGGAAGTCCATTGCTTTGGATGCTCACAAAAGCCGTATGTTCTTTTGATGACAAGTGTTGTCTGTGGTGCTGGAGCGGTCTTGTCTGACTTGGTCGTCATCTGTCATACCCCGCGGCGGCCGCCAGACCCACTTCAGGGGTGATTCACGTGACCCCGTGGTGTTCATTGCTTGAAGCATTCTATCAAAATTAGATGTTTAGTGATCAGCACACACTGACTCGTAATCGTATGTCAACTGTCAGAGTATTTGAGCAACTAAGCATGTCTAATATCTTAATATAAGTCTCACGAACTTGACATCGGAAGGAATTAATCAATCGGAGGGATGTTTTGCCATCGTAAGTTGTTGAAAGCAATGTTTCTGGGTAGTCCAGGATTTCCCCTTCGATTTCTCTTATGATTCCTGATAATATTTTGAGTTGAGGTTTGTTCTTTAAATGTTTAGCACTCTTTTTGTTAGGCAAGCCTTTTGACTCGCTTAGCGAAGCGAGTTGAAGAAAGGGGTAAATATAAGTGTCCATTTCTCGACCCACTCCCGATCTATTGCTTCACGTACTATATTATAGTTCCAAATTGAATCTACGAATACAAAATATTACCCACGCAGCTTTTCACCACAGCTTTTCCTTCTTTAACTTAGCGCAGATTGTCTCCCGGGTACAAAACGTGACACTATGTGGGTGCTGCAGAAAGCTCTCCCGCTAATCGCAGTCAACACTCGCCGGGGACGTGACACTGAATTTGACGTAGATTTATTTAGGCGATGATTGTAAAGGAGGGGTCATATCAGTGCTTGTAACTGGCTCCGAAGGTATCAAGTAAATCCGCTACTCAGCTCATTTCTCAGCTAGATCTTTCATGGTCATGTGTTACGGCCCTGGGTTCCCCCGGACAATTGCCTCACTCTTGGGAGTTTCCCCTCAGCTTCTTGGGAGTGAACGTAATCTTCTCTTTAGTCAGTTCTATGAGCTTTTTAGCCAGGATTTTGATATATTAGTCTGACCAGGTTGGACAGATTTAATTTTACTATGTCTTGACAAAGTAAAATTGTGGAAACCCAAGTCTCCAGGTCTTGTTGTTGTCATTCTAGATGTATTACGTGGTTCTGTTTTTCCCTTGTCCTTGTTCACGTCAAGTTTATATTTTCTTTTGGGTTTTGGTAGGCGTGGGGCTAATTGACTCTCTTCTACGAAGCGAATTGGGGAGAGAGACGTAGTGTAAATAGGCACTCAGCCGGGGTTTCATCTTAGCCTCGGTCGTACTGCTATTTTTGTGACTTTACGCTGCTTGTAAATTCAGAATGTTGGAAATGAAGTTATCAAAGTTCAGGCACACTCATACTTCACTCAACTTTTTAGTTGTGCTAGCAAAGTCCTAAGCCATCAGACGATCTCAGTAGGGGAGGACACGAGGAAAGCCGAGAAGGAAGTACAACGCCTGACTGTAGGCAGCGGCAGCGGCACCAATTTCAACGTCCTCTGTCAAGTTGGACTTTCGAAGGAGGCGATTTTTGAATATTCTAGGGCCCGTACACAGCAGTAAGAAGTAGATCAAAAGGGGGAACTGTCGGAGGAGAAGTATCCACAATAGCCTAGAATGAGAGGATTGCCGAAACGAGAACGCAACATAGCGACGATGGCATGATGGGCATCTTAGTTACTGTCGATGGAGCTATGTGAGGAATCCCTCAGCAATTTTGACATTACTCCTCAGACTTACGCTCTCCGAGGGCAGATCTTCACTATATTTATCACTTAATGAAAGTTCCAATCATATTTTCAACACTTCACGAATGAAGTAGCTAATGCTATCCAGAATCAGATAATAGTGGCTGCTTGCACTATCTCTACCGACAAGCAATGTGTGACGACTGTTAACCAACACCTACAAACCAAACAGTCTTGGTCATCAATATATAAATACTCCATCTTCACCCAACTTCCCGCCTTCAGTGAGCTCTTTTATCCCCTTCTTCACTCTCTCTACCATGATTGCGCCATACTGAGTCCCAGTGGTGGCATTGATTATCCCAGATCAGGCGTCGTTCATCAGCTTGAATCTCGCATCGTCGTACCCTCCTCCGGTGACAATAACAACTGGCTTTTTGGAGTAATTCTGGGAGCCCACATTGTCGCTTGATGGGGGGGATTTTCCTTCGAGAAGTAGCGGGATTTCAACGGCTCCTGCTTCAGCAGAGAGAATTACGTGGATGGTTAGAGAGAGTTAGTGCTAATGAATGAAGAGATGCACGGAGAAGGAAAGAAAAACCTTCGATTTCCGGTAGTAGGCCATTCTTGACGCCGGTTGCGATCTGGGACGGAGCACCGCAAAGAACTACGGAATTGGACCAGGCATTGTGTTGGTCGATATGTAGGTCGGCAAATCAAGAGAGTCGAAAGATTGGTCTGGAATTTTAGCCGACTTTGGATTTGGATAGAAGGAACGGAAGTTAGTGATTGAAAGTAAGAGGGGTGTTGGGCCTTAAAAAGCTTGGCGAGCTTCTTGCCACTGCATATAAGCACACTGGAGGCGTAGCCAATCACTAGTTCCATCATCGCCTTTCCAAGTCAAAGTGCTTTGCTTTTAATATTCCTAATGGAATATAATTGGTCTTCTTCATCATGGCGTCCTTGTGGTGCTGAAGAGCCGAACTGGTTGGTCCGCGTTTATTTGAGCCACTTTAATAAACTAACGTCCTAGATCAAAAGTCAAAGGCTGAGAGAATCGTCCAATGTTCATCACTGTTATTCATGATTCTAAGTTGCAGGGAATAGTTAAAGCTGCAACTTGCTAGCCTCGAGAATTTGATATTCCGATTCGCAGAATTACCCCCGCGATTACCCACCCCACTTGCCTATTTGGGACAAGAAGCAGGTGAAAAGCTCGGCACGCGGATTGCAGGTACGTCCCAAACTTCAAGCAACATAATAACCACTGAATTATGGATCACGTATTGTGTTACCGGTATCTAACCCGAGAGCAAGCTCTGCCCCAAATCGCGAGAAGAAGAGGACGAAACCACGCATAGCAGTACTGTACACCAAATCAGGATCTCAAGCCCACAAGCTCCTTCCAATTCCACAGCCAATAGTTGCCACCATGCACCACCGTTTGAGGCCGATAAAGCATAAGCGCTATATATTACAATAATATGTACAATCATTCTCTTCCGAGAGGATTCTAGACTTATTACTTAAAATCTAGGTAATTGCAGAGTCATGTGAAAATAATGTGCGCTAGACGATTTTCGGTTCACCGTCGCCTAACTTCGCCATATACCCCTGGACTTTCTCGGATTCAAAATGCTCCTGCTCATTCTCATAAAGTCCAGAAATTTTCATCTCGAATCTCCAGCTCAGTACCATGTCTTATACAGACCACACTGATCCTGTTTCATTCGATGATACTGCTTTCCCTTTTATCGACGACTTTGATTGGGACGCATTCTTTAACTTTGATCCTGAACCTCTTAACCCTTCACTTTCTCTTGAGGACGTCTCTTCAACGCAATGGAAACATCTTGATTCTGCCCATCAAGACCAGCCGCCTTTGGTTGCTCCTATTGCTGGTCTTGGTATTCCAAGGGATTTGGCTACCGAAGACAGTTCGCCGGCCATGGGAAATGCTTCCGTCTCCAGCCAACCGACAACAACAAGCAATTTCATTGAGCAAAGCCAAACCAAGAGGGGGATTCAAGATTTCCTTTCGTCATTCTCTGTCAATGAAACTTCGGAATCGCCACCGCGTAAAAGGCAGGCATTCCCCCCCAGCCGACGAACTGAAGTTGCCAAAGTTCGGAAAATCGGAGCATGTCAACGATGTAAGATGAGAAAATTAACTGTAAGTCGATACTTCAACTTGCCCTTACGTCCAAGGGTCACTTGTTAACCATTCGTTAGTGTCAAGCAAACGGGGCTTGTAGGAATTGCATCCTCTCAGTTTCTGAAAATGTAGCTCTTGGAGAACAAATTTGCTTTCGCTATACTCTGGTGGATCTGAGATTTGGCTCAGGAGGTGTGTATTCGCATTCAACTAGCACTTCAGCCTTTAACACTGACTAGATTTATTGCGCCAATCCTGGGACAAAGACATCATCGACAAGCTTCCTCACAAGGCACATGCAACCACTCACACTATTTTAGTCTGGTTTCGTTCTGAATTCATCCACAAGGCACTGCGACTTGAAGCCGAAGACTACTCGGAGAGTCCAGACGATAACGATCAATTGCTGATGTTTTCTGTTTCTGAGAACGATCCAAGTCAACCGCAATTCCTTAGCCTTCCCACCCCCAAATACGTGATCATCAATGACTCGTTGCCCTCAGTGACACAACTGAATGAATGGATCAAGGAGCAAATCGATCGCAGGAAGCCTGGATGGAGTCCAGCTGCAAGACTCTTCAACACGTTCCACACGTTACTGGATATTTATTCGAACACTGCATCCGATCCACCTTCTGTAAGTGTGTCTTGTGCTGTCGAACTTCCCCACCACAAACTGTGTCACTGATTTCGTGCTAGAAAGAATTCTCGAAAGCCGCCCTGCAGATTACGAATCTCTATGAATGTTGGCGTAACGTTCTCTCCGGCAATAGATCACAACCTCAAACACCAACATCACATATCTCTAGAGTCGCCGGAATTCAGTTTGCAATGATCGCTAAGCAAGGGATTGCAGACTGTGAGATTCAGATGCTCTCAAAGCTTGATGATCTTGTTCAAAAGTCCAAGAGACCTTCTAAAGAGAGAGAATTGTGTATCTGGGCTGGGGTCTGGACATTGGCCCTACTATATCGGGATATCTTGTGGCGTTACCTGCAAATGTCTCGGCGGAAAGGCAGTTCGATCTTTAGTGAGTATGATTTCGTAGGCAGGGAATTTTGGCTGAGTCGAGAATAGACTACGAGACCTCGATATTCCTGGCGAGGCAGATGTACAACGCTCTCACCTCGACCTACAATCTTTTATTCCGTAACAGATCCCCACTGGACCTTGATTGGAATAATGATGAGAATTACGCCCGAATTGCACGGAACACGGAAATTCGAGATCTCCTGAATCTGATCAAAGAACAGACACAAACCTTGTGTAAGATCTCCTATTCACTATCAAGACCCTCGCTGATTGTTCTCTGTCTGTATCAGATGATCGATCTTTCGACCTTGGCGAAGATGACCACATCCTCCAATGTTTGATTGCTAAGCAGACACACACGGTATCATCTCCAATATCTCAATCTCTGACACATAGTGCTGCTAGGGCAACCTCGGTTTCGGGCGTCGGAGGATCTTTGTCTCGTAGTGGTGATGGTGGTGGCGGCGGCGGCGGAGGAGGAACAGGAGGGGGTGGTCTGAATAGGGGTGGGCATCCGGGTGCGAGCTCTTCTTGGGATCCAACTTGGGGGCATTAGGTAGCCATAATGGTGCTGAGAGACCGGGAATAACTCCATTGAGAAGCACCCCAACACTGAAACCCCACATATCTATTGATTGTGGCCACGCGTCCAAAAGTCTGAATAAGACAATAGAAAAGTTGGGATACCGGGAGCTTCTGAAGACAGGGGATCTCCTTTAATTACTAGCGACTCGATCAAGTTCCGCCTGATCTGGTAGCCAAGAGTCCAAAGTCTTAACCGCAACAGTACTGTATAATGCATCCCGTAGCCTACAGGCACACATAGGGTGACTGACTGAGGGCTTCGAGCTGTCGGCGGGGAGTGAGCAGAGGCTGAGTTGCATGCTGTGATGTAAAGGGGGTGCGTCTTGAAATTGCGTGCACGCGGAGCAAGGTAAGGATTCTGGTACAAACTCGATTGCAGTTCATGAATTAGGCCAAAGCCTTCGGTACAAAGGTGGAAAGCGCCGGGCTTGTGCTCTGAAACGGCAGCGCTTTCGGTATATACCATATCACAGCGATGAAGGTGACCGGCTCTGTTTTGCCAATTGCAACTACGGTTTCAATTGTTCAGGCGCCTTGTCATCGCCCCCTTCACGACCTTATCGTCGATACCATCGTTAAAGCTACTCAACCTCGGTTATTGTGGCTGAAGGGATTCGTGTGCGTCTATGTTTTAGGTAAATCACGCGAAAGATACCATCCATGCAAAAAGCAGCAAGATCATATGGCAACAAGACCCGGCAACAATAAATACAAGAAACCGCAGTCCGCGATACGAACGTTAAGGGGGGAAAAGCAATCTGATCATCTCAATGCTATTGAGCTTGACAGCATGCCCACTCAGGCCGGGTTCATCAGAGCCACTCAGCCAACAACTGCGCCGTTTCAGCCCAGGAAAGTCTCCGCGACGGCTCGGAGCAAGAAGCTCCAAAACGGCCAACTGCCTGTCCGCAATCTCATCACATCTCTCAAGACTCAAGGATCTGCCCACATGGCATTCCCACGTGGGAATATTGACGTGCATACACCCATCCCCCGCCCGGCCAGCACGCCTCGTCGAGGCCCCCTGCCCCGGTCTCGAATCCTGGTATCCCACTTTAATTTCCCGGGTCAAAAGGATCAAACGAGCTGAACCTGCACCGGTGACTGGATACCGGATCGCGGGAGACTTCCCCTTGAGACAGGGCCGCCGTTGTCTTTGCTTCTTTGTAAGTTTCTCTGCACGAAATACCAAGTCCGTCTTTGATTCGGGCCACCGGTGAGGAGAAAACTGCCTTGGAGCCTGGAAAGGGCGGAGGTGTGGCGTTTGTGGGAGATGATCGGCCGGTGTGGGATAACCCCCACGGGAAATGTGTCGAGGCGTGGAGCAATTGCACTTTGTCAGGAGTAAGCCAGGGCGCCAGGGTGGTGGATGGGGGAGGAGCAGGACTCGTTCGCGAGGATGCGGGCGTGAGGGGAAGATCATAAAATTTACTGTATCGGGAAAAGAGGGGTGCATTGGGTGTCTTGGGTGTTATTGGGCTGCTACTTATGTTGTACCTGAGCTGAAGAGGTGGCGCATTTCCGTGGGGTGGGGGTGGTGGCGAATATCTTGGATCGGTGTGGGAGCGAACATGGGACTCGTAAGGCTGACTGGCTTTTTCTCGACTCCTGTCGAAATTCAGGGTTTCAAGGGAATTTCGGACGAGTTTCCGGATTCAATTGTCACGGCCAAGGCTAAGTGTCACGGCCGCGTGGTTGGCTTTTCTGGGGCCTCCAATGCGGCCTTTGTCCCAGATCCGACTCAGATCCTCCCCAATGCAGCCGCGTGCATCGAACCCACGTCAAGATGCGATTTGCTGAATAGGTGAGGGATTTTCTTTTCTCCTTGTCCGCCACTTGAGCCTCAGAAATGCTGGCACGCCGATCACTTGAGTAATCAGGAGCCTTGTTGGTTTGATAGGAACAGGAAAGGGGTGTATTGTGCAGGCATATTGTTGGATATGTTTAACTCATCCTCAATTGAACACGCTAGCGCTTATTCATGAGTGCCATTACCAGTACGGTGTAAGGATGAATGATGTGTTCCTGCCGCCAAGGTTCCTTGAATTCGAACGTTTCGAGCTGGCCGCATAGTTCGCAGAAGAATTTTTCGCCACACAGCTGCACTGCAATGAAGGAAGAGTATGATTCAGGGCCCGCATCCAGCAATTCGCTTGGTCACGCTTTTGTGGCGCTGAATGAATTACGTTTTTGAGCCCGATGGCTGATCCAAATGCCCAACTTGCATGTGCATTGCAGCACTAAGATGTTGTATGGTCAGCAACCAAGGTACCTGCATTCCACAGATTCCAAGATGACAATGGAAGCAAGGTGTCTGATAACACGACAAGAAGTGAGGCCTACGATCGAGGTAGGTTGGAAAATTCTTCCTTGCTAGCTCGTTCGCTTGAGTTTGTACAACCAAAGTGCTAGGAGTTCGCGGAGCATCGTGAAGTGCTTTATATATCAGGGGGGAACTTTCCTGGATTTCAGTTTGCTAGTCGTGAACAACTATCGTTGCCGGAGAATTCAGGTTACCTTGCTTTGCTGCCTCTCCGGTCCCCTCAAGAATGGTAAAACGGACTCGATCACCCTACCACTACAGCTGGTTGCTGCCACCCAAGTGATCGATACGCAACGATATAACCACACACATCGAAACCAGAAATCTTTTGAAGGAAAAGACATTTCCCGGGTCAATCTGAACGCTTGATTCAAAATGAGTTCAGTAGCTTCTCTCAGAACGTTAGCCGGATCCATTGATGGGTAATTTTCCTCTGACTTGCACATCGTTTGCACTTGCTGACGATTTCTTAGATCTCTCGGTAGAAGAGTGCGTGCCACCAACAGCACCATGCTCAGCCGGTATCTCTCCGATCCCCAGCGCCACGAGAAAGTAGCGTGTGGCATTCCCACCGTAAACGCCAAGACCTCCCCAGCGGAGGACATCGCGGCAATGAAAGTGAAGATCAGGACGGTCATTCCGAAGGCAACCGGGGGCGGAGCAGGTCCGGGCCAAGTCCACTGAGTGAACTTTGCTAGCGAGAAATCGGCAGCCTCAAGTTTCTTGTAATGTCAATGTTACGTTAGAAAAAAGAAAGTTGGGGCGCAGGGAACCCAACGACACTTCGTCCGCCTCGTTTGGCCGGGGTGTGCCCGGGTGTGACTTTGGTCACAAAACCGTTAGACAAAAGAAAAAAATTGATTATTCGGCATGTCAAAATTACCCTTTCGCTCCTTAAATGCAACCTCAGCTCTCATTTGAAGAATATTTCAGCAGCGTGACTGTGTTCATCACTTTTGAGACCAGAGGTGATCCTCTTGTACAGAGCAGCTGAGTTGACCTGAAATCCCAGTTACTGATGCTGTGGATTCAACCCGCCACCGCTGGAGCAATGAGACAGGCGCCTAGCGGCCCAAGGCTGCCAAAGGAAGCCCTGTCGGAAGCGGTTGTCTCGGGACGATCTGAAGGAATTTTGTGGAGGTCTACGAACCTGGTCTAGCCTCTTCTCCCCAGGTCTCCTCCGCCTTGTTGGGTGAAAAGCAATTATGAAACATGCATTTAGAACATCGGAGGTGACTGCCTCAACAATGATATGCCCGCTTCTGCCAGCATTCTCAGGTCACGAGAGCATTTGGTCGTGGAAATTAGGCTGCGAGAGGTCGCTTGAAAATCGCTCATATTTTGTACGTTGTGTGGGAACACGACGTTTGTGGCCTGAAACGCCAGGTTTGACAAAAAGATCTCCAGCGCAGGATGCTCCTGAATCTTGTACGACTAAGTTTTCTTCTAGAACAAGCTGGAAGCGGAAAGGGTCACACAGCATGCTGCTGCGCCGTGTGGTGTGACTTGGGTCGACGTTTCGATGAACAAACCGGAGGGAAACCATCAATGGCAAGGACAAAACATTCGCTTGAAGCTGCATGCATTGCTTCGGGTCACCAGGTCGGCGGAATCAAAACATTATGAGTTGATCCACCAATTTCGAGGAGCAAAGAAAGGGGAGTGACCTGACAGGCACGCAAAAACGTCCCAACAAGGGATGATCCATGGCAAAGTGTGTCTTGATCGCTGCAGCTGCAATGGCTTTCCATGCAGCAATCGTTCGATCAAGCCCAGAAACGCTTCAAAAGCAGGTTTAGGGCTTGCTAGTCCCTTTTCGGATAGTTTCAGCTGCCTCGAGCACGAGGCTGGGAGATGATATCTAGATTAGCGTCACAGCCTGGGTTGTCGACAGGCTGCAGCACGGCTAGGCTGGCACGCTTTGCAAACGCCTTCCACGCGAGGCTCTGGAGTGCAGAACGTGGTTGACAAGCCAATTCGCCCAGTGCTTGGGGGCGGCGTGTCGGAGGTCGAATCTCTGCTACACTCGCCAACGGGGGAGAGGTCGGAGGAGCATCCGCATGCAGCAAAAGAGGCCACAGTGCAACGGCTGCTGTGCTCGGAGTCGATCCCAGGTACAGGCGACAGACAACCTGCAGAGATAAGGAACTCCAATAGGCCATTGGACAACCCGATTTCAGGGGAAATTGTACCTGCTGCAGTTGAAACCTCGGAACGAGCTTCTAATTTATGAAATGGGTGCCACTTGGCAGTTGCAAGTTCAACGGCGAAGATCCAAGGCAAAAGAAAAGGGAGTTTTGGGTACTATGAGGTCAATGGCGGCTGGCAACGCAACGTGGTGTGATTTCTGGAGAGTCCCGAGGGCGGCTGTTATTGGAAGTGTGCTCGGCATGGCTGAGCGAGGCTGAAACTGGATGAGGCCTTCCTGGGCCGAGTTTATGTGACACTCTCTAAAATAGGACGTAATCCGGGTTGCATCCGGACTCCGATAGTGTGGTGGCATTGGGACTCGTCACATTTGGAACTGTGGAAATCGACGCCACTAAAGAAGGCATTGCGTGCAGCTTCCATCCCATTGCGTATCGTGGGTAATGAGAGGGCTGGCAATGTCGATTGACAGGAGTTGGCAAGTGGACCGAGACATTCGCTGCAAGGCGATTATGACATTTCTGCAGGTGATCTCCGCCCATGGCCGCCAGGTGACTCGCAGTCGCTTGCCATTTTCAGGGGGAAATGAGCTGCAGTTCTGAAGCTGTCAGAGCTGATGCAGGCATTCAGACCACGAATCTCGTTGCAGCAAATTTCTGTTGGGAACCTCTCTCAGCAAATGTCCTTCGGATTTTGAATGAGGGACTGGCATTCAAGAGCGTCCCAGGTACGCAGCTGGGCCAGCTGGAGACGCACATCATGTTGTGTGACCGCGCACCGTGCATGGAGCTGGCACGAGGGCAGTAGCCGAACTATCCGAGGACACTAGCCTCGGCGCCTGGGCTTCCACTTTGTTGATTTACACAGTCTTCGTGGACCACGTCCGATCTGTGGAAAGACGCAATGCACCAAGATACAGCTTTGTGTTGTTGATGTATGAGTCGCGAGTCGCGAGTCGCACCCACCTTTGTGATGAAAATAAAGAAGGAATCTTACGCGCTTCAACGCGCAACGTGATTAGAGGCGGCCGTGCCTCCGCCACTCAAGCGCCATTCGCTCGCAGTCCATCTTAGCCGACCTAATCTTAGACGTCCCCTACTAATTTGAGAATAGGGGGAGACAATGTTTTGTGAGTTGTTCAACCTCACCGTTTCACACTTCAGCCCACCTCAAGCTGCCCTGCGGTCCCATCTGCAAGGGACCACGCTGATGGAAACGGATCCTTAACGCGAGGAATGTTCGATGGGCGCTTCCATGCAGCCCATTCGTCAAGGCGCGGGAAGCACGCAGTCTGCCGTGCATCCCAGTAGAGCGGCCACAACGTCGGCGACGTTGTTCTAGAGGTTTGCGCAGGACAGAGAGTACTGACTTCTGGACCAAGCGTTCACCGTTCACCGTTTTCCGTTTCCTGTTGACTTTTTGCTTTTTTTTGCTGTTTTGTTACCGACTCGTTGCCCGGAAGCGTTCCCCGCAAGGTTGGGGAAGCAAGGCAGACAAAGCTGCAAAACGCTGCCGAGTAGGACGGCGCAGCTTGGGTCAGGGGTGTCTGCGCTGCCAAGCAGGCCATTTTACGAGCTTGTTGATTCCAGAGATCTCTGCCCAGCTTCTCTAGGGCCCCTTGTTCCCGCTTTCCTGGGCGAGCTTGTTTTGCTGGGCCGCACACAAGGGGAAGGTGACACAGATCCTCGAGAGTGCCGACGGGTGGCTTTCCACCGGCGATGCCAGCAGGGACTACTGTCCAGCCTGTCGGGAGACGTATCGTGGAGTATTGTTTTGTATGGGTGGCTTCTGGAGATGGTGTACGCGTTTCAAGCTTAATTTAGCCTGGTTGTTTTTACATGGAGGAAGAGCCCACAGACAAGCATGTTGCTAGCCTCCGAGTCGCTGACCTCGTTCGCTTTCTGATCGATTTTGACAAGTACAAGTTCAACGTCTTTGCCCCCTTTCAATGGTCGTTTGATTTCGCCCACACCTGCCAGCAGCATTCTTGAACATACTCATCCATAGAAGAAGGCTATCTCCTGACTTCCACACATTCTTTCCAAATCCTCAAACAAAAATACACTCCTTTCCTCTCTTCAGTTCCTGTCTTTATCTACGGTCCTCATGGGGCGACCATTGTTCCAAGTGAAATCTCGGTCTTCCAAGTCAAAACCAGCCTCCTCCTGTGCCTCTCTCACAATGGCCCCGGCCTCGAACTCTTCGTCGCTCGTGCCCCACAACGGCTCCGCCTCCGCACAAAGGTACCAATTTCGATCTACAATGCCAAAAGATCTCTGTACTAATAGTTCAGTAGCAATAGCGGACAGTCCCCCCGAAGGCATGGCTCTTCCCATCACCGTTCCAGACACTCTCATCGACCGCCACAAAGAAACCATCCACGCGTCACAAACAACGTGAATGGGATCCATCACTCCGAGGCTCAGGTTCATGAGCCAGCATATAATTCAGCCTACACATATAGGATGTACTCGCCAGAGCAGGCCGTCCCCGTTCCTCCTGAGACTTCCTACCACGAAGATCAATTTTTTCACTCCTCGGCACAATTCCACACCTATGGTTCTGGACCATACGACAATGAGATCAGACTCGACGGAGAGCAACCTCCTGCAGCACCCGCGCAGATCCCACAACACAACTCTTATCCAAGCGGCGTCCAGTACTTGCAGACTCCAACTGAAGGGCATTACGGGCCCCAGACTCCTGTTCCACAATACAGCACTCAACAACAACATGTCGCTACTTCACTAACCACCGTTCACTGGTCAAGGCAAGAATTGGCTGAGGAACGACTCCGACTCGGTCTCCGTCGATTTGAAACACAAGAAGAAGTCGAGGCGGCACGCCGTGCTTACGAGGAAGCCACGCAGCGAGCTCCTCAATGACGATCATCTCCGCGATTACACGACTTTACGAACTCTCTCATATGTCTTGGGCGGAAAAGTTGGCTGGATTGGTTACGTGGCCGGCGAGCCAGGGTGATGTTAATGTCTGTTTTCCTTCCGTTCTCTTTTCACTCACCGATCTGGGATCGGTAACCTGCTGGCGGCATCCTGTAATACTAGTTTCTTGATTCATCCCGCTGGCGGCTTTTCCGTGTCTTTGTAATGGGTGGACTTAACCGTGTACTACTGTATCTTGATCTCTCTTTCCTTCTCAAAAAGTGGACCGCACTACAGGACAGCACATATCGATCAGAACATAGTCTTCATGTACCCTAATCACACCACAACATCTCGTAAATTTAATCAATCAATCAATCACTCACTTCATCGCTCGGCACTCTCCTGTGACCCAAAGACTCGGCCATCCCGACAATTCCACAACTCCAAAACTCTATCCACAATCCTGGATAATTTGAAAATAAATATGTCCCCAGGGACTAATAAACTTTCGATCCGACCTCGGCACCTCCGACTGTTCCCCATACCTCGCGATGTCCGGAAATGCGCCAATCGCATCCCCTTTCCCCACACCCACAACACCTTCGCCGAGTACGATTTTCAAGCCCGGCCCCAGCTCCAAAGCGAGAAGCCACGATATACCGTGTCCTCCGATTCACGTTGGGAAACGGTTGGGGTTTGTGCATTTTGGTCGTGAAGGAGGGAAGTGCCGTCCCGTCGTTGAGGTTGGGGTTCACGGGTGGAAGGGGGAGTTCTGACAGTGCCGGGCGCCATGCTCGGCTTTCAGCAAACCACCCCACCACCTGGAACCACAAACCCAACACGACCCAGTGTCCTTCATCTCAACCTCTTCTTTACTTCATAGGTGCAAATCGATTCTGATTTACATTCACATTCTCAATTCGATTCCGCACTAAAGTCTTCAATCTCGAGCCCGTCAGGTAAAATGAGGCTGCTCACCCCGCCAATCCGCTCAGGTCCCGACGCCCAGCCCCAAAACGGCCCCGCCAAAATCCCCAGTCCCTGGAGACGAAGCCCCGGAATCCAAGCCCGAGACCCATAGTTCAAGTCCAACCAGACTTCAAGAAGCGACCAACTCTTCGTCGAAGCGAGTGGCAAGCAAGACGCGTTCATTTCAGCCTTGACCTTAGCTGGGCAATGGTCTGAGCTCGGATGAAAAGGTTATTTTGACTTCTCTCCGCAAGGGCTTATTTGTTTGAATTTATTTAGGACAGGGTACTCCCAGCGCCACAGTATATTCCCAACAGCGTGATATGATTGATTGTTCCAGCATCAAGTGGTACAGGTAGCCATGTCTGAGATACATTCCAGATCCTTTCATTGTTCTGAGTCGTGATGATGGAATGGCATTCATTTGTTGAGAAGTATGTCCAGGGGAGAGGCGCAACAAATTCAAGTGCCGACGCATGGAACCGCGTCTTCTTGACCTCGCCAGTCCAATCATCTCGAGTTGGCTTTATCAGTCAAAACTCAAATGAAGGTGTTTCCTTTCATCCGGCCCACTCGAGCCGCAGCAGGGTTCGCGTCGCCTGGAAATTTCTGCCAAGTACCTCACCGCTCTCCCCCGGCTCCCCCTATCCTCCATTCATCACCGAAGCTTCACAACATCCACTTCCAACCTTCCCAATCCATCTCTCTCCGCATTTTCGGTGAAGCCGCGGTCACCGCCAGGACCTCCGGATCCTAGTTCCGCGAGACTTGGGACGCATTGCTCAGCTCCTGCCCGATGCACAACTTTGCACACCGAATCAACCCAAAAGGCAGACCGGAGGCATGAACGACGATCCAAGCGTTTCCTATATCGATCTCTGGCCGTTCACCGCTCTGCCACGTATAGCGTATTCCCCTCTAGATCTCAGTATCTCGATTGAAAATTCAATTCCGAATCCAGCCGTGCGAGCAAAAATGCCTCACGTCCCGCTCGGAACCGCCCGACGGAAAGCGATAAAATCCAAGACAATGCGAGAAGTCGGAAGCAGGGCGCGTGGTATGGCAGCCTCGCAGAATCGAGTGGTCGAGGACCATTGGGCTGGGTCGACGGTTGGGCAGCCACGCTCAGATCGATCAGATTCGTGGAACAGGCACTATCGGTTGGCGCTTCTAGCGTTGGTGTCGCTGGGTCGAGGACGATAATGTGATGATCTGAGGATGCGGGTATTCAATGGAAGTTTTGATTGCTTGAGTGCATGCGGGGTGAGGTGGTGGAGTCGTGAAAGTCGCGACTTCAAGCCTCGCGTGTTGAGGGGGATTTGCTGACTGCTGCCAACACATAAATCAATACTTTGACATGCTGCATTTGACACCGCGCTGGCGAATGTTCGTCGCAATAAATATTTGTTGGGATATATATTGCTTTACCATTCCTGATATTGTTGAGGCTGAAGACGCTCCTGACTTGTCGAAGTACCTTGACTTCATTTCGAGGGACACACGTGTTTGTGCGAGAGTGACTTGGGCCGAAAATGCCTCTGTCAAAGGCCCGATAGAGAAATTCCAGACGAATCCATCCCTGCAGGATGCACTCTTCCGTGGTTCCTCACCCTGTCCGTGAGCAGCCGTTTCTCCAGTGAAGCCCCGCATGAACGAAATGCACTTAATTCTCCGACTGGAACCATAGCGTCATTCAGATCCGCGAGCCATTGGATTTGCTCCCGGTAGAATGGATTGCTAATTGATTGGTGTGGATGCGAGGAGGTGATGGCGAATGAATGAATCTTCAAGGGGTCCCTGGCGGCGAGAGGAAATTAACGGCAGGGTTGTTCATTATGGAATCGCCGTAAGTGGCCCTGGAAGATAACGCGTTGAGCTTGAGGTACCACGTTGCGGGGCAGTAGATACGAAATTCAGCGAGAGTTGCTCGGGGAATCAGGTGAATGGAAGGAGGCACGGGCTTGGATTTTGCCCTCCCATGGCCTTGATGATTCGCAGTGGAAGAGTGGGCGGTCAAGTCCGTAATGTATGTATAGACCAGATGTGCCACATCGCACCACCGTGCCAGGAAATTCTCTTCACGAACAAAGGGCAGCAAACTCGTTGAGCTTGACTTCCAGCTGAAGCCCATGATGTCTGATGCCGGAGCTGAAAACGGTTCGAGTGCAGGGTAACCAAAGACAGACTCGTTATATATCTTTCCAAAGGTCCGTGGACTCCAGCTAATAGGTACTCACATGTTCTAGTGAAGGTGATCCCGATTCTCCTCCAAGGAGGTCTTCGATAGGTGACGAGGACTTGCCAAATCATTCGGCGACGGAGAGCTACGTCGAGCAAGAAGAAACCCACGAGCGAATCGCAATCGGAGAGGGTACTTCCGACCCAGATGAGGCTGTTGGAAACCATTGTGAGAAGATGAAGGATGAAATCAAGGACGCGGATGATAAATTGGATGGTGCGAAGAGCTGAGGGTGAATCCACTGGTTCCTGGGAGTTTGCATCATGATTCTGTGATTCCCCCCGGGAACAAAGGGCGCTGATATGTAAGAAATAAATCAAATGTAATGAAGCCGCTTTCCCCTGTATTGCTTCGTGATGATCTTGATGACCTCTTGTGCAACCATGCCAACTGGCAATGCCGAAATACTGTGCAGTGCAAAGATCACCGCAATTAGCGCATGTTACTTGCTAGACACGATTCGCTCGAATTATGCGAGTCCAGCCAAAAAAGCCCGATTTTGACGACTCCTTGAACCTTCCCAAGGTAAACGTCAGCAGAAGATGGAAGTTGGATTCGATTGTGGCCGGGTGTAATTAAACTGGAGTGTAATAAGCTACCAACAATCTATTCCGGCACCACTCACCTCGATCCTTCTTCTAAAACCATGTGGTATATTTAAACGGGCGAAATTCTCCTTACTCAGTGTAAATCAGGGGATTGATTTCACGCCATGAACTTCTTTTGCCGTTCGAATTTCGACCTCTCCGTTCTCCATGCCAAAGTAGGCTGCGACTGGCTTCTGTCCACCACCTTCCTCCCCCGCGGCAGCCACTTGAACGCCGTTTCTGCCATGAAACAGTCCGACTTCCAACACTCCTGTTATTCTCTTCAACCTTCTTCCCAAATTATGGACTTCCCAGGTTCCATGCTCTCCATCGCCATTATCATGCCCTTTGAGGTCCGACTTCAAGCAAAGCGGGGGAAAGGGAGCATCAATGATCCACATGCTGTTGTCGGTAACAACTGGTCCTGCCTTGGCACTGCCACCTTGCCGGATTTTTGGATCAGATGATCCTAATGTGATGAGTATTCTCTTGACGGTCGGCGCAGATAGAGGCGCTATCTCAATTGGAATCGTCGGCCATTTCGTGAGGAGACGCTTTTGAAGTTTTCGGGAATCTGTAAAAAGTGAGCTGGGGATCTATTCGCTAAAGCGCAACGACTAACCAGCAACGACAATGAACTTCTTGGCAGAGGAGGCCACCAGCTTCTCCTGGAACAGACATGCTCCACCACCCTTTATGCAGTTCAGTTCGTCGTCAATCTCATCAGCGCCATCAAAAGCGACATCTAGACTTTGACGCTTCCCCTTCAACCCCAAGTCCTGGAGGCCGGTGCCCACGTTAAGCGCAGCGACGCCTCCCATTTTCGTTTGGCTTACTTCAACTGGGGGTAACGCATCGATGCTTCCAAGAGGAAGGCCAGCTTCAATGATAAGCTGCTTTGACTGATCCCCACTATGCAATGGCGAAGTCAGCGGTTGCGGTAGCATCTCTGAATGGAGCTTCAGCAGGAAGTCGGTCATACGTCGGAACAAATATCATTCCATCGGTGATCTTTCGGCCTTTGGCTGCAATTGCTTGAACAACATATACAACGGTGCTGCCGGAGCCAATCCCAATGTACTTGTAAGAGGGGTGGAAGTGGTCATCGACAGCCTTGAATGCAGCACGTTGCTTTGCAGCTTCGATGCCACTGAGGGGGATTTGTTCCTCAAGAGCGTGCACAATTGATGGGGCGGAAGGTTCTGAGATTGGGTCGCCGGGCGCCATTGAGTGAGCAATCCTGCGGCAATTGGATCTGCGAAGTGTAGTTGTGATGCAGATGGGGCGATGTGAGGGTCGAAGGAAGGTTCGGGAGCAGGTGAAAAGGATGTCCATGGAAAATGGTGGGGTGAGGCTGCCACCCTACTGTAGCGGGGCAGCTACGATGACAGTACCTTAGCGCCGCGCTTGTGCCCGCTAAAATCACCAGAACACGTGCTGATAGGCGTCTTATCGGACCTCAACTTTATTTAGGCCTCCATCGTGACTTCCTCACCTCGGCTTCAAATCAACACCGAAATCACATTGTCCTCTGTGTCTGCGGTACAACCAGGACGCGACACTACCTCTGATTGTTCCCTGAGTCTGCCGTACAATCAAGCGCAGCCTCCAAGATGACCGAAGTCATCACTGATCCGACTCTTCCTATACTCCACGGTCCATCCGACAAGGAGAAGAAGTATGACAGGCAGCTCCGTCTGTGGGCGGCTTCGGGTCAGCAGGCGCTGGAAGACGCACACATTCTCCTGGTCAACTCCGGCTCCGGCACTGTTGGCGTAGAGACGCTCAAGAATCTCGTTCTTCCGGGTATGCCTGGAACCTCGCAGTCGTAGTCCTCAGCTGACGAGTATTAGGGATTGGCAAGTTCACCATTGCAGACGAAAACATGGTCGATCAAGCAGACCTCGGAGTCAATTTCTTTTTGGATGAGGATTGCTTGGGAAAACCAAGATCGGAGTGCTGCGTCAGGTTGCTGCAGGAGCTGAACCCGGATGTGAAGGGTGACTGGTTTCCCAAGAACAAGGTTAGCTTTCCATTCTTCAGACAGAGTTGGCACAATGCTTGAATGCTGTTCCGCGAAAATTGGTACATTGGTCGATCCAGCTTGTTCTGGTGAGAGATGGTACATTACGACCAAGATTGATCCGCGAGAATTGGTACATTGCCCAAGCTAATATGGTGCCATAGGACGAGGCCATTGAACAGCTCTTCGACGGTACAATCAAATTCACGATGCTTCTCTATACTACTCCGATCGCACGGACTAGGATGGAGCTGTTGCAGGAGTATGGCCAGAAACACAGTGTACCTGTGATCGCCGTACATTCGGCAGGCTTCTACTCATATTTCCGAATCAGCCTCCCTGCCAACTTCCCAATCGTCGATACACATCCCGATTCTACAGCCACCACCGACTTAAGACTGCTTACGCCGTGGGAGGAACTGTCAAATTTCGCTGCAAGCCTTACAGGAAACATGGAGAGCCTCAGCGCACATGAGCATGGACACATACCATACGTGGCACTACTGTTGCACTATCTGGCCGAATGGAAACAAACCCACGGATCTTTCCCAAGTACATATAAGGAAAAGACGGCGTTCAGGAGTACGGTCGCAGCAGGAGCTCGAACCGATACTCCAGAAGGAGAAGAGGAGAACTTCGATGAGGCAGTTGCTGCTATTCTGAAGACCGTTTCTTCTCCAAGCATATCCAGCTCAGTGAGAGAAATGTTTAATTACACGCCAAACGAGGTATGTCAGAGAGCCAATACCTCTTTGTCTCATCGCTAATCTCGTTCAGATGGAATCAACATCCAGCTTCTGGATCATTGCAGATGCCATAAAACAGTTCTATAAGAAACATAACGCCCTTCCTCTGCCAGGTTCTGTCCCCGATATGAAGGCCCAATCAACAGTTTACGTTCAGCTTCAAAACATTTACAAGGCCAAAGCTCGCCAAGATGTTGCGGAGGTCCTCGGAACGGTTCGGTCTCATCCGATGGGCAAAAATATTGATTCGGCTGAGATCGAAAGCTTTTGTAAGAACGCCGCTTTTATTAAGCTCATTCGTGGATCAGAGCCGTCCGAAGCTTCCCCTGCCAATATCAAAGTTCTCGCAGGTATGGCACAATCACTTGACTTGCGTATGCCCATGGATACTAAAATAGAAAATAGAAAGGGAATTCGAAAATGACAGCCACGCACCCTTGACGGCCATACCTCTGTCACTCTTTCCAATTTATCTATCCCTGAGGTGAGAGAATGACCCAGCTGTCCCGGAACAATTTCGTGTTCCGCTCCGGAGCAAACGTTCCATTTCTTCATTGAACATTGCTGACTCCTTGCTTCCACTAGCGCAACGACCTCCCTCCCAACCTCAAATGTATCAGATATTATTGATACAATCAAGAATACCCTCCCTGACGCCGCTTCCACGCCACGAATTATAGAGGCGGCTGAGGAGGTAGCCCGTGCTAATGGCGGTGAACTGCACAATATTTCGGCATTGACAGGCGGTATGGTCGCACAAGAAGTCATCAAGATCATCACGAGGCAATACATACCAATCGATAATACATGCATCTTCGACGGCATCACGAGCAGGATGCAAGTACTAAGAATATGACCAGGTCTGGAAGGTGCAATGGCGAATTACGACGAGGTTTATGACGGAATGAAAAGCGAGCATCTGTGGCGTTAGCTACGTCTTGATTGTACACGACCAAGCTCGAGCAAGGACCTCGGTCTGAGAACATACTGCAAACCCTAAGCTTATTTCATGGAGTCTACATGGTCCCCGGTCATCTGAACCCGACTGTATCGCAGGAAGCTCCACAAAATCACTTTAGAGAAGTACATATCACATGAGCCTCACCCCTCTGTTTTGGATAACCTACTGTAGCAAAAGCCAGCAGTTATCACTGGTTGCAAGTCATGTTATCTGATGAGCTCCTCACTCGCCACAAATCATTTTATCCCCCCAAGCGCAGGTACAAGGTATGGAGTGGTACAGGACGAGCCTTCCCTAGGTACGATTTGAAATATGATATGTTGCTATTTTGATGGCTGAAGTGGGGGTTTCAGCACTACCCCTGCTGTCAAGTCACAACACCGGTCTCCCCCGCCCGCCCTCAAACCTTTTCATCGGTTCCAAACTTCACTTTTTCCTTCTCACCAATACACATTCTTCCCTCCAAAGATAACACATTCTTTCTGTCGGCAACGCATGCCTAGCTTGAGCCATGACATTTGCTCCGTACCCTACCGTACCATATCCAATATCCTCCTTGGCGAGTGGCTGAGCTGGCCGCTTCCCAGATTATCGCCTGCCCTGGAATGGCTTGATTCGAAGATATGAGCGAAGAAGGGAGACCGCATCCTCCCTCCGGCGGCTTCTCGCCGTTTCTATTTTATTTTCCTCCAAGCACCGAAAGTACCGGCGTTCCCCTCGCCCGCAACATGCCTAAATGTCATCCCCATAAAGTATCTCAACCCCAGATTTCGGGGGTACCGGTAAGCTTTAGTTTGTCCTGGACATGTGGTTGTGTTAGCCGCTGTACTGTCAGCTGGTTGATGGTGGGTGTGGAGGGGCTGGTATGCATTGTGCTCTGCATGCATTGCCCGGCCTTTCATGGTTGCCTGCCTCCACCTGCAGAGAGTTAAACAGCAGACGGCATGCCAATGGTGGAGGCACTCGAGGTGAGTGTGTGTCTGCTGCAGGATAGAGAGACAGGTAACCAACAGCGTGTGCGTGCTGGAGGTGGAGGGGAAGTGGTGGCCCTTGCAGGAAAGGGGTGAGCCAGCCGGCCCCAAGCTTTCAATATGAACGTGTTTGAGTGGACAAGCTCTGGAGGTGCACCGAACCATGCAGTGTGTTTGATGCCCTCGGCAGTGGGCCTCGCCGCTGCTTGCAAATTTAATCTAGTTTTCAGGGTGTGAAGAGGTTGGAAGTTGGAGGCCCCTGATGATCGGTGGAGGTGTGGAGGCCGCTGGAGAGGTGTGGTGATACGAGGGGGCAGGTGGAGTGATGTTGATATTGGATGTTGACGTTAGGTCTCGGGCCAGAGCCGGCGAGGCGATCTGGATGCTCCGGTTTGTCACTTTGTAGACAGGGGGAATGGCCAGGTGCACGACGTTTAGGAGACATGACAGAGACAGACGGTATGCGTGTGCACCTCGTCTGGATGGATGTAGCTAAGTGTACCAAGCTTTTGTCTTCCTGGATACCCCCAAAATAAATGGAGAAGTCCCCTTTTCACAGTAAGTGCTGTCGGAGGGAGAGTTTTTCTCGCCATTGTGGATGTTGTGAGGAGCATGGCGTTCTAGGGACGAGAGCACTTCCCAGTCTGTTCGCGGGTCAATATCACCTTTGCAGCTTTTGACTCAGATGCCTGTATATGTTAATCTTGCATGCTTCTCCAGAGGTGTGGGGGAAGGGGTTGTTAGTGGGTCCGAATAGTGACATGGAGTTACAAACGAGAGCGAGGTACCTCCAACAAACTTGATGTTACGCTCCCTTCTTTCAAATGATGTACCGGTCTGACTCGACCCAGTTCTTCGCTGGCGATCATCTCGCAGAAACTTGGTAGCATACCTGCCGGACACTCTCATCTCCCATCTCACACCACACAAAGCCTCAAGATCTCAATTGCTACCTTATCCAAGATGGATCTTCCTTCATCTCACTCCACTCAACCCTTTAACTCCTCATTCAAACCTTATCCAAGATCATTTCCCTCTCATTATACCCTTTCCTCGTTTTCGGTTCCTCCCGACTGCGCATCTATCCCCGTCTATTTACCCACCCTCCCGGGCCATCCCCTCCCCATTGTCTCTCAAAATACTCATCCCATCATCTCATCTCATCTCCCAACACTAACCCTCTTCTATCCGCCTCTTTCCGTCCCCGTCCAACCTCGGTCAAACTCTAACTCTAACCCTATTTTCATCCACAATATATACAAGCTGCACCTCATCTCATCAAGTTTGAACATCAAATTAACCTTGAGTTCCATTGCATCTGCACTTGCAGTCAATATAATATATTTCCATGACGCCACCATCACTCCCTACTCACCCCAATCTCTTGATTCTATTCTTTCTCTCTTGAATGGAAGCGAATGCAACCCAATGCAAGCGATTCAATTACATTCGATTAATTCTGCGCGGGATACCCCACGCCCGCACACCTCCTTTCCACCGCCTCAAATCAGCCTAAACCCCACACCCTTCAATCAACCAACTTTCCCCAGCTGCCCTCCCCTTCCACCCAACTCAATGACGCCCGGTATCTCGGTGCGTGGCCGGAAGACCTCGAATGCGGCCTGGCAAGCCGTAAGATCGGCCTGGTTGGGCATGAAGACTAGATGACCCCGGTCTGATACCCACTGCAGAAACTCCTCTGCTCCACGTGGCGGGAGGGATCACCATCTATCTATCTATTTTTGCCTGCCTCCATTGGCACAATGTCCACGGCCTCCAAACTCCCTTACCTGCTTATTGGAAGAATACAGGCATTCGGTATTAAGGCACCAGGAGGAGGAGGTCAGGGTCAAATCTGGAATCTGGGCTACGTTTAGATTCAGGGTGCGATATGAGACGAGACGTTTGGAACGCAAGCAAGATAAAGGTTAATGATCAATTCATCTGTTCAATGAAGACTTTTGTATTGGGAATGTGCAAGTGCATGTTCATGACGAACGGGGTATGGTGATAACTAACTAGTGACTAGCGAATTTTGTAAGAGAAGCAGGCAGGCACCAGGAGGCTAGGGCTCGTGGCCCGATGCGTTTTGGGGGAGTAATGTGATAGAATAGAAGTAGAAAAAGCGAACGTGAAAGATAGCACATGGGGTATGGGGTATGGATGTGCAAGAAAGCAAAGCAAGAGCAAAAACTCCGGAGATCCGCTTCCCAAGCCAGTCAGTCATGCCCGTATATACGTGTATTACCATCCAAATCCATCCGTCCTTCCCGCCACCGTACCGCCATAAATGCAGCCCCGGAAAACGCCAAGAAAAAACCCTGAAAACCTAAAATAAGATGTCGTTCATTGAGGTGTCATGTAGCTGCCGTCGAAGTTGGCGATGCCGCCACTGTCGTCGAATTCCATGCTGGGCAGGCCGTCATAAGGCATGTCGAGCCCGTCTGGCAGATTGCTCCACAGCATTCCGTCGAGATCCCAGATGCTCCCCTGGTCCAAGAGCATCATCGCGTCCTCGGCAATCATACCCCCTTGGTGCGCGTGCATGTTCTCCACTATGTGTCCATTCACGCCGTTCATTCCATTGGGCCCGTTCATCATGTGCATCCCGTTCACGCTGTTTACTCCATGGACTCCGTTCGTGAGACTCATGCCGTTAACGTGACCGTTCACACCGTTGACCACTGCAGGTCCCAACCGCGGACTCGGCTGCCTTGTCGACGGCCGCTTGCTGGCCTCGTACATCTTGGCCACAACCTCGCGACTCCGTCGCGCAGCAAGAGACCAATCAGCCAGGCCCTCGAACGCCTCGAGCACAACCTCGATCTGGGCCTGGCACTCGCGTACCTGCTGCGTATTCCAGGATTCCCAGAATATGGTCACGAGGGGGATCATGACAGCCTGGTACATGAACCAGACGCCATTCCAGCCGAGCATCTGATTGGGCGTCCATTCACGCGCGATGTCCTCGATCGTCTCCTTGGCGATGGCCCGGCATTTTGCCACGGATTCTAGCTCCTCCTGGCTGGCTGAACCTTCATTTCCGCGATTCGCAAGGTTGAGTAGAACGGGCCTGTAGAGCACTATGCGAAGGTTTTGGTACCGCCATTTCATGACTGAACGTGAGGTGTAGATCGATTCCGGGCACGGCTCTGTGGACCGGAGGAGCCATGGGAGATTGTCGTGCCATTCTACCAGTTGCCGGTCGAAATGTTCACGATCTTCAGATCGCATGAGTGGAGTTTGAGCGAGCACGTCTTGAATTTGCGTAGCTATTTTGCAGAATTTGATGTTCTCAGTAAGGGGGATGATTCCTATGTGCTGGCCAATGACATTCTAGATAATATTAGTCAAGTGTAAACGAGGGAGACTTTTGCACTGACTGGATTACGGGTTCCTTCTGGAGCATGGATGGAGATGCCAGGTCCCCATCTTCCCATTGAAGGTCGTCCCAAAGTAGTAGATGCCCAGGTGTCAAGGCAGAATAAGCTCCACCAAGTCCTTCGTCTTTGTTCAATTATGGCAGTGTTCGCATTGCCGGGCTCGGGAGGACTTTCTCTATGTAGACCCATGGCGCAGGCCATTCTGAGAGCTGCACCAAGTATAGCATTTGCCATGTTTGGTCTGTTGATATAGTGAAGATAGTAGCCTCCCATCAGTATAAATGCTTGCAAGGTCTCCAATTGCCCACTGCCAAAAGTGTCAATCCCAAGGTGATCTTTAGCATTGTTGTAGAACGTGACATGGCTGTGATCATCCGACTTGTTGGCAACTATGCTGCCCATTGAGAAGACCATATTGAGTAATGCTAGCCACGGGGGGTCATTTCGCCGCCCGCTAAGGTAATCCGCTCTGAAAGCTGGCTCATCGAGGAGCGGCACAAATATTTGGACCCGATTGAAGTACGCATCGATGAGAGTCTGGCCCTCGGAAGACCATGCAATTGGGGACAAGGTCGGCCTGACAGAACTTCCTGGTCGCGGTGTAGGATGATTGCTGACACTCAGTTGTTTGTTGTGGCCATTGCTTGGAGGTCCAAGGAATGATCGAAGGGCTGGTGCAACCTTGAGCATCACCAGGAACGCAGCTTTGATTGAGGTTACGCCCAGATAAGAAGTTTGTCTATCCACCGAAAACGACAAAGCATTCACGTCGTCCGCCTCAGCTGGTATAGGATCCCGATTCCGTCGTTCCTCGTCCCATTCTGTATCTTGGCTCGGTATTTGTTCGAGGTGTGCGAGGCTTCGGTCGTCGTCCGATGTTGAGGCGATCGGGGACTGGAATTCGCCTTGTGAGACAGGCGACGTATTCGAGCCAGTTGGCGATCGCTGTGAGGGCGCACTTTGGGGACCAGTGCGATCAAGCAGAGAGATGAGTTCTTGCCGTGAGAGGGGCAGCAGCGATTGTGCATCTCGGGTAGGATATAATCGTTGGAGGACGGTTCGGCATTCTTCTAGAGATTGGGAGAGCGCATCGAGAGTTCTGTCACGTCGTCAGCAACTGCCCCGGCACGGCAGACTGGAGTTGCACACTTCCTAGAAGGAATGACCCGTTGGCGATGCTTGTCATAGTAACATGGCTTCGGAGACCTGCACCCCAGGCATTGTCCACAGGGCTGTCGTCCATCGCAGCGGATCTTCCGCCGTTTACATTCTGCACAAGCGTGGGGTGTCGTTATTCGTTTGCTTACGCCGTTCGTGGTAGGCTTGGGAGCTTCTTGGGCGTTTTCAGAGAGAGGCCGAGGCGGCGCAAGTCCTTGAACTATTTGAAAAAGCAATTGTTAGCATTTACTGAGTTGGAGAAGTAGTGGTGGTCCGTTCTCACAAGTGTGGAACATCTTCGATGATCCAAGTGACTGAGGCATGAGGAGACTGCAATCGGCCCACGGCACACAGTTCTCACCACCCCTTTTTGAGGTGACAAGAGGAATCGACCCCACTGTGCGATCTCTTAGGATCTTGGTAGAAAAACGATCTGCGACGCAGTGGTTGCAACTCGAGACGGGCAGTTCTCGCGGTAGCGGTGACTCTCACTGTGGGGAAGATGCGATTTAAACTTCCGCGAACACGGGATCTCGGCAGCTGCAGCAAAAGTGTGTAAGAGCTGACAGCCAGATCCAGGGCTTCTGTCAGGACCTATTTTGCGTTCAAGCGGCAGACGGAGAATGGCTGGTAGCTAGTCGCAATCAGATTTGATCGACCAGGGGCCGTCGTCTGGGGCGCGTTGATGCGAGATGCACTGCAACAACGGTGAGGAAGTTTAGGGAGTGGAGTAAGTGAGGGAGCGGCACGATCCTTTCCTTCCCTGCTATGTTGGACAAGAGCAAGTTAAGAGATCTTCGATACCGGTTTCGGGATTGGTGGTGAAAGACGAGTGTGCAACAGGTTGGGAGAGCAGGTGCATGGGTGCAAAGGGCTGCAATCTGGTTGCTTTAATAGTTTGACTTGGCTTTAACTTCACGAACGGTACATAGCCGTATGAGGCTTGCTAATAAATCCTGTTATAAGGCGTGGGGAGAACGCCCACTGGGATAAGTTCACCCCAGATCGTGAGAGCCTGGGGGTGGGAGGGCACAGTCTCCTGGGGGGGTTCCCATCGAAGCCCAGGTCGCCGAGCATCGTACAATTATGGCGTATGTAGAGGATGGCGAGAACGAGCAGGAGAACTAGTAACGAAAGGGGAAGGGTGGGCAGGCAGGGGGGAGAGATGTGGTTTCGTGACTTTCGAAGGAATGAGGTGCAGCGGTCGGTACCAAAGAATGATGGAATTCCTCTCCGCTACTTCTTCAAGGCTTCTAGCCGCAAATGTTATTCTGAGGGTCTGGGCAGGGTCTGGGCGACTCGCAGGCAGGTGTGGCCACTGGCAAGTCCTCTTTTCGCTTGGGCGACTTTCATCTGAACGGGCTGCACGCCCATGGTCCAATCCATGCGACCCCTTCTTCCCCACACTGATCCCCAGTCCCCATCGATGTGCTTCACCGCCTGAGTTGTAGGGCACGGCCCTGCGGAGAAACGCTGGTGGTAGGTGCATGGCACTGATCCTACATGCCGGCGTAGTCACTCAACACAGCAGGAAGCCACCCCCCACATCTATCAAAGTTCCCGTTTCAGTTCCTCCCTCCTTCTCCCACTGTTGTCCGTTTTGGAACACCCCATTTCAATTATCAGGCTGCTATGTTTCTAACCTTACGAGCCCGCCCCAAAAGTCCCTTTTTTGGGCATTTCGCTAAGAAACAAACGCCAAGCCCAATTTTGTGCCTTTTATTATTTACTAAGTCGTTTTATAGGATTTTCAAAACTCACTCTAGCTTCTTTAATTATGTACGTATAAATTGTAAAAGGTCACAATTAATAGTTGTTGCATATTTGTTAAGTAAAGTAGGAGGCTTTGGCGATGCCTGAAGGGCTCGTTACCCCGTAACTGCCGCTCATGCCGCTTTGTCCACGCCGTCCCGGCTCTGTGGCACCACGAGTGACTCTGTAACTTGCGCAGATTGATTAAAAAGCGCGAATCTTCTACGAAGTTAGATGTCTTGCATGACCACGTATCAGCTCCTCCTTGCCAAAAACATACCATTGTCCCAGCTTCTGCAAGCCAAACATCGTCTGGCCACCTACGATTCTCAGTCCCAGCCACACATGTGATATGTGGCGGGCTAACTTATGTACATGATCGAAAACGAGAACGAGGTGCGCTTAATAGGGGTCTGAGGACTGTGATCAAGTAGTTCTCTTGTTAGCTGTGGCAAGTGAGACAGCTAATTAAGGTTTCTATGCTCACATATTGCATTCGGTGTCCAGTACACTCGCCCCCTTTTTCGTTAAAATAAGGCGGGCAAACCACCAGTGCCGAGCGGGGGATCTCCGCGCCCGATTTGCCTCCTAGAAGGGTTCCCTGGCCAACCAGCCTCTCACAAATCAAACCACTCACTAATTATTTTGGCTTGCAAGATTGTCAGAATAATCTTTACTCTATAGCAACAATCTATATAGCAATTTAAACTACTTTTATAAGTTTATCCGTTGCATTTTTTTGCTGCTAGATTAATGATTGAAATAGGGTTTAAAGCTTGAATTTACGCGGCCCGCTATTCTAAAAATTTAGCGAGGAACTCAAAAATCTCAAAAGCTACATTTCGTAGTTTATAATAATATAATAGCAAACTCTTTTTTGCTATAATATACATTTTCTTAGATTTATCAATCTAATTTCTTAATATCTTTAGTTTTACTTGCAAACATTACGTGGTTGAATTGTAAAACGATTATTTCAAGTGGCCAGTTGACCAGGGAACCCTTCTACCATGAATGGCGCCCGCCTCGACCCTCGTCCAGCTGGTCCACCACCGCCGCAATGTACGGAGTATTCTATTGTCCGCGGCATGGCGCGCTGCCCAATGGAGCTCAGCCAAGATCAGATTGAAGAAGGGCTTTCAGTGGGCCACAGTCGTGAGCCGTCTGGACGAGAAATGCTTCTTCGGAGCCTTGTTGGGATATGACCTGTACAACATCAAGAATCCACGATCTCTGGGGCTCTCCAGGGCCGTGTATGGACCAATCATTGCATGAATTTCCGAATTGGTACATACGAGGGCGATCCAGGGTGCAGCAAGGCAGGACCGTCAGGGAGGATCGCGTGGAGTCCTTGTCATCTCCAGGGATTTTGAAGAAGTGAAACGCGAAAACGCGGGGGCGGCAAGTAACATGTCACTCCCCTATGCCCCCCATGCCCTTAGCAGGGCGTTGATCGACTTAACGATGTCGTGTTAAAGGGCACCCTTTATCCGACGAACTGCTCTTTTAGCCAGCGAATCCCTGTCAGCGTACCGCACTTTAACCCAGCACTTTTGGTGTCTAGGATACCTTATGATCCGTCGCCTCAACCTGCATCAGAGTCGCGTTTCTTTCATTCAAGCCTCATGAGATCGTGCTGAAATCTCCCTCGAGACGGTGTCGACGAATGCACTCCCCTCCTTCTGAAACGTATTCTCCTTGCTAACTGTCCCGTTGGAATGGGAACCCAGAGACAGACTTTGCGCGGCAAGTTAGTCAAAGCAACAATTTCCGACGAATAACGCAGCTTGGTATATTCTTCGCCCTGTCTCGGACCGTACTCGTTGTAGAATAATAGGTCAGCCAAAAATGTAAGCACTGCTGTGTGGTGGCCTGAGCCGGCTCGGCGTTGGAGCTCAAGTTCGGGACTTGTGATACTTCGGCAAGGGCCTCGATATTATTTGCTGAAGGCTGAAAGTTTACGGAAAGCCGTAAGAACGTGCGAGAAACCCAAAACGTGCATCCCGCTTGCCTGCTTCACCGTACCAAAAATCGCCCTCGCTTGCCGACTACGCCCAAGCCGACGCCCACGCCCAAGCCCACGCCCACGCCCACTACCACGCCCCTCCACCTCTCTCTAAGCCTCTACCATTGCTTAAAATATTTTCTCTCTCTTCAGTTCTTATATATATAAGTATAAGGGTAGGAGAGGGGCAGGGGGAGGGGGAGGGGGAGGGGGAGGGAGGGTACGGTCGTATGGAAAGCGGGAACTGGAAAATGAACTTCAAGAGTCGCGCGGAAGCGCTATAATTATAGGGCTATCACCGCTAAATTCTAGGCTATAGGCCCTGAACACTGATGATTAAATTTAATTTTTTTTGAGTACGACACAGCATTTTTAGGAGACTAGCGGAGTGGTGAACGATGAAAGCGCGTTTCGCAAAGTTCGCTTGGACTAGTGATCTTACTGCTTTCCGTGTAACGTTGAGCTGCTGGTGCTTGCTGCCGTTACTGGCTGCCATACTTGCTGCCGATACTGTGCCAGTGCACCCTCAGAGGACCCAACCTCGGGAGCCACAACCCTAACCAGATCGCCGGCTACAGTAAATCCGGGACGCCACCAACCGATCTAGACCTCAGTAATCCCCATTTAGTAACTTTCTGGAAGTTTGTGAACTTCGACGGCTGCTTTGGCTCTGTTACCTGCTGCGACTATTGCGTTGGCGGGAGGAAACTTTGTTTCAAGAGAAGCAATTGAAATCGTTTTAGGTAACCGAGCAGCTCACCTGCAGTCTGCAGCACTTGACTTGGGAATGGAGTCGTATCTGAATTTCAAGGTGCGTCCCTGTGGAAAGAAAGATGGAATTTCTCAAAATTAGCTTCCGAGCTCCTCGAGGCTCGACCGCATATACTTTGCTCTATTCATTAAGTCGACAGATTCCAATGCTTTGGGATTATTATCCAGACCTGAAACACCTGGTTCACGCCCTCATCACTTTTCACAATAAGCACGACGTGGACGTGTATCAATTCTTCGTTGAGCTGCCAGAGTCGTGGGATATTCCATGGGGAAAACTCTATTCTGACGAAAGTTAAAGCGGGTTTAATCTTTTTGAAACCTTCTAGAAAAAATTTGCTCACCGATGTATAATCTCAATTACATCTCAAAACTATGCTCATGAAGTTCATCTGAAGTGAAGTTTGAGAAGTAATATCCGCTGAGCAGATCGTTCTTGGTTGAAATTGGGATCCGTTACGAACGTATATTTTCTTCGAGGTGGACTTTGTCCGTCAAAGACATTGCCCCACGGTGCATCTTAGGTGTGTGAAACATGTGGTTCTTTCTTACAAATGTGCAAGGATAATCGGGCTTGAAATTCTCGGCTCCACCACCATGTTCTTCTTCAAAGTTCGTGCGATCATGCTCGCACCAATATACACCCCTGGTATATTAGTGCGGATGAGCAATACGGTCGCAATACGGTCGCCCTTGTTCCCTAACAAAAAAAATCTAGAGGTTTTAATAGTCGGACTTAACGTCGCACTAAAGGGGCCCTACCCTTTAGTCGGGGAAAGCGATGTATCCCGGGAAAGCGAAGTGTCCCGCACCACACCAAAATTACTATGCGACCGTAGACAATAATTAGGCACCACACAACAGATAATCCCCTAAATTATAGGTAATTAAAGATATAATATTCTATTACTCAAATGCTACAAAATCTGTATTTTGAGCTATAGAATCAGTTAATATTACTAATCTGGGTAGTAAAGAATATAGATCTACCTCCTCCCCACCTACCCCTCTATTTATATCCCCTCTTGACCCTCCTACCTCCTGATCTGATCCCTTAGATTCCTCTAATATCGCCCGTATATATAATTAGCTAAGAGAGTTCCCCTTTACCCGGTAAGCTTGTTCAGATGCGAGTATTACAGGATTAATAGGGATATCGGTAAAGATTACGGGATCTTCGGCCTGTATATAATCGAATTCAGCTTGCTTCTTAGCTACCTTATCATAAAGTAATTAGTATTTAATTCGAATAGCTTCAAGCTCGCTTTCCGTAGGTTCGTTTTGGGGATCGCGAATTAGTATTAGGAGCTCGGAAGGAATAATTATATCGGTTCCAAGGACTTGCTTCTTTGCTTGTGCCTCCAGATCTCTCACTCTCTTCTTCCTCTCTCTCTACCGCTCGTATAGCGATTCCTACTCTTTTGAGAGCTTCCTTTTCAGCTAATTCAGCCTTTGCGAGCTGTCTTTTGGCCTTCTTTAGCTCCTCCTCTGCTACGTTCCTCACTTTAATCTTCTTCTTTTCCAGAGTATCAGATATATTTAACCACCTCCCTCTTTGGAAACTAAGCCGTACGTTTAGCTTAGCCTTATAACGTTTAACCTGTGCCTTGCGAGTATTCTGGGCATCTAGCTCTTATAAACTTCCAAGCATTAGGTGGTTCTTGGTAGCCTTAATCATAACTAAATACTCTTTGCAAGGGGAGAAGCTTAAAGCATCCAGAATCTTGTTATTGAGATTATTGAGCCGTAGAATGCATTCGTTATATAAAGAAGGAGGTTTTGGAAGGGTAGGTAATTAGTATTCGTAAACAGGAGCAGGAGCAGAAGCAGGCATAGTAAATCATACGTTTTCTGTATCCGATTCAGTTTCCGATTCAGATCCAAACTCCAGAAATTAAAGGCCAGTATCTTTCCTTCTCTTTTTACTATACTTCTTAAGCTTTCTCTATATTACTTTAAAACTAATAGGCCAAATTCCAGTATTCTAAAAGGCGTATTTAATTATACGAATAGTAAATATCTTCTCCCTTATTCCAGGAAGATCGCAAAAGAAGTACTAGATATTATATTCCGGCTTATATAAGCAAATCGCATTTATAATATTAACTTATTAGTAGTATTTCCATTCCCTAAAAATACTAATATTATACGGTTAAAGTAAGTGGGTTTAGTAAGAGGGGAATTAGACGATTTATATCTTATTAAATATAGCTTTTAAGATAAAATTATTCGCTTAGTAGCAAGTTACTCCGTTAATTAAGAGAATATACTATTCCTTATTAGGACCGTAATTATTATACTTAATAAAATAATCTAATTAAACCATACAAATACCCTCGTTTATATATCCTATAGGAGAGACTATAATAACCTTATAGCCGGTTATATTTTCGTGGAACCAAGAAACCATAATTATAACTCCAGGGATAATTACTACTAGAGGAATTGCTTTACTATCTATAGATATATACTCAATTATTATAAGAGATATGCGATTTTCTGGTATTCCTGTATATATCTCCTTAATTCTAATTAGAATAACTACTTCCTCTCCTATAGGCATACAAATTCGTACTCCTTTCTCGTCCATATTATATATCCGATCCCCATAGCATAATCCAGTTTCCTCTAATACCAGACGATATTTAGTTTCAAACCAGTCGCATAGGCTCTGTTCGGTATAGAGATCGATATAGTAGCTCGTAATAGGCTTTGTCTTAATTATATAGAGTTCTGGAGTATTCTTTAGCTATTGAGAGAACCACTTCCAAGATAGAGCCGTTTTATTATCCTCTGTTTATATCCACATTATACAGTTATATATTATTTGCTTTATAGCTCCCTTCCCTCCATTAATCGCATATAATACCGTATACTAAATCAATGCCTCGTATTAATTAGGACAGAGGATCTTGTTCTGCCCCCCCTTTTGCACTCTTACTATCCCTATCTTCTTCCTCTCTCTCTGCCACGCTTTCCTTACTATATCTTTATTTCGTATGCAATACGTACGTACTATAGTCGCAGGAGTCTCTTCTGGATTAGCCTTGAGGAACTGAATAGCCTTACGGAGCTTATCCTTCTCTGGCATATTACGGAGAAGCGTATTCTTGGGGAAGTCACTTAGGCGAGCCATTGCTATCGAATTTGACAGATTTTCAGGGTAATTTGGGCTAGTAGTGATCAAATTAATTAATTTTCACTATGGGTATTCCATATAAATTAGAAATTTTTGTAATCGGTGCGGGACACTTCGCTTTCCCGGGACACATCGCTTTCCCCGACTAAAGGGTAGGGCCCCTTTAGCGCGACGTTAAGTCCGACTATTAACAACTTCACAAGGTAAAACAGAATCTTGAAACAAAAATATATAGAGGTACGCCCGCCAATTACACAATTTTTAGCTTCTTACGATTTTTAAAATTGTGAACTTGTGGAAGTTATTGCAAAACCGACCGTATCGCTGATACGACTGAACCGGCAGGGACGTAGGGGCTTTGGTGCAGGCCCTGACGCATGATTATTACTGCACCACCACATGTCGCAATTGTTTTTCTAACGAACTTCTCAAAGCCATCTCCGATTCAATAGGAATACGCAGATAGGGCCCAGAACACCAACATCAGATTTAGAATTTGCCGTTTCAAGCGTACCCGGATTCTTCTTCATCTGTAACGTAATAGTTGCAAGTACCTTCGCATGAACTGTCTTCGCAATTCCTGTTTGTAACGTGCTCAAGTAATCAATGCCATGGCCAGCTGCGTTTCGTAGACCTACTGGACCTAACCTATTCCTTCTAGGAGTTAGCAAATACGTAAAAAGAACTATCCATCAATTTTAAAATGATATTCACAGGACTCGGCACATCATCAAAGACGGCGGCACGAGTACAAAGGGGTTAAGCGAGTTTCGGCTGATTAAGTACTCCTACTTGCCTGCGTAAACTTTGAATAGTGATTGAAATATGGGGCTACTTGGAAGCGCAATATCCTCACAGAGAAGTGGATAAGGGAGCTCTTATTAATTTAGTAAATGTACCTGAAATTCAAGTTTTCCCTATCCGTCAAGTCCCCGAACGCAGATGAATCCAGGTCCCTTTCATATTCCTCCAAGATCTCACGATCAGTTTGACTCCTATCAATTCCCTGCATCGCATCTCTCTTTCCATTATTCCTCTTTAGCAGAAACCGTAGTACAAATACGATAGCAACCTCGAGCAGATGCGCAAATATCATGCTCCAGATTCCGAGTGAGTAGGTTGGCGACTGGCTGGTTTTGTAAAAAATGGCCCGGCAATGTTTCCAACGCAGTACCCGAGGAAAAGCATTGCGTTTGTAACGACTTTCTTGGTATGGCCAGCGATGTTCGCCGTTTGAAGGGAGAGGAGGACAAATGAGGCGTTGATTGGGCCCGTGAGCTACGGATATGTCAGCAAATAACGTGTTGAAAAGTCGAGAAACGAACGTAATAGCATATGAGACGACCAACTCGTTGGTCGAACGGTACGAAGCGTAGTCCGAATGCTCCAGCAATATTTGGGAGAAGGAAGATGATGATCATCACACATCGATTATTGGGTGGGAGCCGGTCATTCAGGAATACACAGACCAGGATTGAGATAGCAATGAGCACGCCATAGGGTATTTGCATTAGTGTCGTCACCACTAAAGTGTTCTCAGTATGGTGGGGCAGGCTGAGGGAAGAGTACATACGAGTAGAAAATCCAAACCCTTTGATAATGATAGTTCCAAAATTCGATATCCCTCCGTTGACGATGCTCTGCATAAGTGCAATGAGAAAGAACATGTACAGCTTGTAATCCAGGAACGCCTCCTTGATTTGGTAAGGCTTCAGAGTCTTGTTTTCGACGCCAGTCTGGTTCTCACGCAATCTCTCAACTGCAATCCTCTTCTCGTGGAGTGTTAGCCGTTTGGCTGTGACCGGACTGTCCGGTACCAGGAAGAACATAACCACACCCCAGATGCAACACAAAGCGCCTATGATCAGGAACTCGTATTTTCAACTTGGGAGGGAGCCCCTGATATTGCCGATTCCGTACCCGAGAAGCCCACCGAGGGCGACACCAACGCCATTTGCGGTGTACCAAAGTCCAATCTTGATGGGTTGCTGTCTTCTCGTGCTGGCGGAAGATTTCTGAGTTAGCATTACTTCTTTCAGGTAGATTTAAGAGAACTAGATTTGATTTAAGAGCAGCTGACATCGTTTGGGAGGGGAATCGTGTTTCACGGCTCCCGAAACGTTCTGGAAGGAGCAGAACTGGGTCGGGGAATACCTACTACCACATGCTAGTGATGAGCATGAACGCTGGGTCGGCACAAGCCTCTGCGGCTCCGCTGAGAGCACGGAGGGCTGCTAGCTCTGCGAAGTTCCTAGCACAGGCTTGCAACATGAGGAAGAAGCCCCACATGAAGATGTTGACACCAAGGTATTTGCCGATTGGGAAGCGTTGAAGTAGGAAGTTGATTGGAAAAGCCCAAGCTAAAAATCCAAAGTAGAAGATGGATGAAAGCCAGCTGTACTCGGTTCCAACAAGGTTGAGATCCTGACGGATGTTGAAGATGGCGGCATATGAGAGAGTGGTTTTATCGATCTTCGGGATGTAAGCAACGCTCGTCGACAGCAGACTTTTAAATGGCGTGATAGTACAATACTTACATAAAAGAATGCGTAGCAAACCGACAGGTAGGGTAGAATCATCCAATCAATCTTTCTAACCAGTTTTCGTTCCTCGTCTGGATTAATTGCTTCACGGACATCTGTAGGACTGTTGAATAAAGCCATTGCGGTGTCACCACCTCCGGTAGCAGAGATCTTCCATTTGTGGTGGGGTGCTAGAGATTCGTTTCTGATTTCAGTGTGGACAATCTCCTGCTTGGGATCACCAAGCTCGACGTCTCCAGGAGATGTTGGGGACGGATTGATAGCTGGAGAAGCACTTCGAGTAGACTTCGCCATGATTATGAAAAATTATGAAGTGGTTGGTTAGGAAGTAGGTGTCTCGTCGGGCAACCTGTGACTTGGGTAGTTTTGGGTGATGGGGTGCGCTTTATATCAAAGCCCCAATCCGCAAGCCCTCGCTTGAGAGATATAGGGCGCCCAGTAATCATGATTCTATCTTACTCTGGATTTTAAAATCGAAACATGACTTCTTCGGATATTGACAATTCGTCAAGACCAAGGTCTAAAGAGGGGTAAACTTACCCCACCCCCCAATCACTAAAACGACGAAACTTGGTAAGACAAAACCTCTCAAGGAGTTCAAGACGGATACTTATCCGGGACTTGCTCACAAAGGTCACTGCGGCCAAACGATTTGACACCTTCGAGTTTTGTTGAGACGTTGCTTGAATTAAATGAATTCTGCGATCAGCTACTATTAAACCTCTTCAAGCTTTTTCATGGCATCCATAGCTACACTCCAGGATTCCCACTCCCCTTTGGGCATTCTTCCCTTCAATGGGAGTCTCCCACCTTGTAAATTGCCAATCTTTAATACTTGATAAATACCCTCTTTGATACCCACGATCCCCCATTTCCCAACCATTTCCTCTGCCCGGCTCACAGCAAACTGCAGCAATTGTATCTCACTCAACGCTTCAGGTGTGACGGGACGTTTAGCAGCAAGATCAAAAAGTCGAGACACGGTGCGAGGATATATAGCTGCAAGACCATCAATCACACCTGCTGCCCCAAACAAAACTATAGGTCCCAACTGCTGCCCAAATCCACTGAATACACGGAATTTCGAATGATCGATAGTAGGATCTAATGATACTTGTACATGATGTGAGACATTTCCGTGTGACATCTTGCAGCCAACAATCTTCGGGTGAGCGGCAAGTTTGGTATACGTTTCGAGGCTGACTATGATATTGTTTGTAACCCCAGGGTAATTGTATCTGAAGGCTTCATCAACACCAGAAAGCTTGGAGAGTGTAGACAAACCTTACATCAAAATTGGAATTGGGCTCGAATCTGCAACAAGCGTGTACCACTCCTGCAGATTTTCCTGGTTGGCAGCTGCTCCGAAATACCCAGGAGCAAGCACGAGGCCCCATTGAGCACCAGCTCTCTCCGCATCAGCCAGCCATTCCAGGGCCTCGTCCACAGAATTTGTCAAAACTCCGGCCATAATCGGATAATCCAAGAAACCCGCCTCAGTCAGTCCCTTTCGGACTCCTGAAATAAGTTCGAATCGTTCCTCGCGAGAAAGATGAATGGCTTCCCCGGTGCTACCCAAGAGTACGAGCCCTCGGATACCATTCTTGGCAAGGTGTATGCTGTGTTGAATTTGTGCCTCGATGTCCAGAGGAGCTTGGAGTGCTGGTGGTACTGGCGAGGATTTGAAGAATGTTGGCACTGGCACAGTGTGAATAGGTTTCTCTGTTGTACGGGTTTGAGTATGAACAATCTTACCTGGAACAAAGACTCCTTCCGGCGGTGCAATTGAACTTGTCACGACTGTCATGATGAATCAAGTAAGGGGGTTAGCTGCCTGTTGTCGAAATGCCCCTAGGGTTGTACGACGTTTCCTCGGTATTTCTTATGTTTAATCCCTAGTAGTTTTTTTCAATGAAAATGCGACATCTCCGTTATAGGAGACAATGACCTCACGTACTGCCAAGAGTGGGTTGTTCCTGCATAAGTGGGGTGTCGGAAGACGGAAAAGCGACCAAAAGAAATTCCCGGATCCGGCTCCGTGGAGGTGTCTTACGGGCATTTTAGATTTGCATTTTATGTCAACTCCATTTTCCAATTCGCGTTAAGAACAATTTAATCAGTTTCTTTGCTTCAAGTCTAAGTCAAGATGGCAATGAATCGATCGTTCAAATTGAATTCGGGTTACAGCATCCCAGCTGTTGGACTAGGAACATGGCAATCAGGCCCGAACGAAGTCAAAGAAGCGGTTGCAGCGGCACTCAAAATTGGGTATCGGCATATCGATGCAGCAGCAGTGTATGGGAATGAATTTGAAGTGGGAGAGGGAATAAAAGCTTCAGGGGTTGACCGAAAGGATATTTTTGTGAGGCTCCCCCAACAAAATACTCGAAAACAAAACTGACATTTCGCGAGATCACGGGAAAACTCTGGAACACGGATCATAAACCTGAAGATGTTGAAGCTGCTCTTGATGTGACTTTGAAGGATCTCCAAACCGATTATCTCGACTTGTATTTGATCCACTGGCCTGTTGCGTTTCCAAAATCTTCTGAAAGGTTTCCAGTAGATCCAGTCACGGAGCAGATTTCAGTGATCGATGTACCAGTCGCAGAAACATGGAAAGCAATGGAGGAACTTGTGAAGAAAGGCAAAGTACGAAGTATTGGTGTCAGTAATTTCACTCAGGCGAAGATTGAATCTCTTCTTACAACGTGAGTTTGGCTCTCTCTTTGCTAGGAATTTCTCTGATCATTATTAGAGCGGAAATCCCACCAGCAGTTAATCAAATTGAGGCACATGCGTACTTACAACAACCTAAACTGCTGGAATGGTCAAAGAAGGAGGTAAGATTCTCAAAAGTCCCCTACCTTTCGAACATTCTACTGAATAGCAACAGAACATTGTAGTAGCAGCGTACAGTCCGTTGGGAAACAACATCTACAACCTTCCAAGAGCTGTAGATGATCCGACAATCATTAATCTAGCAAAAGATATGGACAAGCAGCCTGCTCAACTGCTCATCAGCTGGGCCATTCAGCGAGGTACTGTCGTTCTTCCGAAGAGTGTCACTCCTTCTCGGATAGCAAACAACTTCCAAGGTAAATCCGGAAATTATGATATTCGTGATTACAGTTTGACAATTTCTTAGATTTTCAACTACCTCAAGAGGTGTTTGAGAAAATCACAGCCTTGGATAGGCATCATCGTTATAATTTCCCAGCCCGTTTAGGTGTTGATATTTTCGGAGAGGTCAGCGAGGAGAGTTTGAAGAAAAGTGTTGAAGACTGGAAGGTAGCTCAAAGAAAATTGAAAGCGGCTTCATAAAAGAAGTTTTTTTTTTTTAGCAATATTTTCAATTCAATACATTACCAATCTCTCAGAATTCTAGCGCCTGTCCCAAAACCTGCTGAAAATCAAGTGGATTTTACCCCGCTATCGCCGCAAATCTACCCCGCCAGGCCCCAACAACTTTTTCTATGCTCTATCCGGGCCCGATTTCGGACTTAATCCCAGTCTTCCGAACACATTTCGGCTTCCCGGGATATCTATATCCGAAAAGTGAGGGGGGTACATATGGAAGTCTCTTATACCGTTACACACCTCACACACCACCACCAACCCCACGAGCCAAGATGCCAAAAATAGCACAGATCGAGTACTTTCGTGTGCCTCCACGGTGGCTATTTGTCAAAATCACTGACGATGCGGGGAATATTGGGTGGGGTGAGGCGTCTTTGGAAGGCCACACCCAGGCTGTAGAAGGATGTCTGGATGCTTACATTGAGCGGTATACCGGGATGGATGCTGAGTAAGTGGTACTTTGCGGCTACGCACGTGACTCAACTGATGTGGTCAGTGATATTGAGCATATTTGGCAGACTACATGGCGAATTGGGTTCTATAGAGGTGGCCCAGTGTTTATGAGTGCGTTGTCCGGAATCGATATTGCGCTTTGGGATCTGAAAGGTATGAGCCAGAGCAACAACATTGCAATGCAAGTTGACAAAGAACAGCCAGGAAACTGGGAGTACCCATCTATCAATTGATTGGTGGGAAAGTAAGGGATAAGATTAAAGTATATGCCTGGATTGGAGGGGATCGGCCATCTGATATTACGGCTCAGGCGTGAGTGTTTCCCCATTGATGCTTTGAAGTGAGTGCTGACCATAAACAGTGAAGCAAGGAAAGCTCAGGGGTTCACCGCAGTCAAAATGAACGGCACTGAAGATCTGGGATGGTTAGATTCTCCTTCTGCCCTAGACGATTGTGTCGAGAGACTCAAAGCAGTTAAGGCTGTTGGCATGGATGCGGGCATTGATTTCCACGGACGAGTTCACAAGCCCATGGCCAAGCAGTTGGCAAAAGCACTTGAACCTCACCGTCCACTCTTCATCGAAGAGCCTCTACTCTCGGAACACCCAGACGCGATCAAAGCTTTATCTCAGCTGACATCTACGCCTATTGCACTTGGAGAGCGTCTTCATAGCCGATGGGATATTCGCCCTTTTTTGGAATCTGGAGCAGTTGATATTTTGCAACCAGACATCAGTCACTGTGGAGGCATCTCAGAGATGCGACGAATTGCAGCCATGGCAGAGGCATATGATGTTGCTATGGCCCCTCATTGCCCTCTTGGGCCAATTGCACTTGCGGCAAACGTACAAGTAGCTGCCGCGACTCCGAACTTTGTGATTCAGGAGATGAGTTTGGGGATTCATTACAATGCTGGGAGCCAAGACTTGACAAGTTACAGCCATAACCCTGAGGTTTGGAAGGTGACAGGAGGCTATATTGATCTGATGAAAGGACCCGGACTTGGAATAGAAATTGACGAGGAACAAGTAAGGAGGTTGTCCAAAGGAGCCAAGGCTTGGGTCAGTCCGGGCTTCATTGGACCAGGAGGTGAGGTAAGAGAGTGGTAAAACTCTTAGAGTGTGATCAACCCAATTCTAACAATACTTTTGACACTGTTTGCGATATTGAATTTATCAACCACGTGAGATTCTTAAAAAGGGGGTGGGGCGGGAACGAATCAGGCTTAGTGCCTTTACGAGGATCCTTTTCCGTAGCTTTTATCCGAACGTTTTCCCCACCTCTTCCATGTTTTGTCTGGCCATAAAGCACTCCAGCCAGACTTCAGACACATACGACATGGCGGATAATATTCAGCTTTCTTCTCCGAATCACGGTTCGGATGAGACGCATGAGGACCATCCTAATTTCCAAACATCCGCCGCGAAGCGACGCAGAAAGGATGATCGGGACCGAACACGTGTCAGCCGGGCTTGTGACCGCTGTAAGAGGTAGGTTTTCCATATCCGGCCTTTCATTTGATCTGACTTCAGGCAGGAAGAAGACTCGCTGTAGCGGAACTCGGCCATGTACACTCTGCTCTCACGCTGGGTCCGTTTGTGAGTTCACCGCGCCGTACACCCGAGGTCGCGTTCCATCTGTCCCTGTCGAGGAGAATATCAATGCAACTGGCGCAAATGTGCCAGGGGAGAATGTACGTTCTGTACTGGAAAGCAGGCACCCGATCCCAGGTACATCCGATCAAGTGACTGGGGCGTTAGACGCGTTTGCTTCAGCGCCACATTTGCTAAATCAACACGAAATAAATATGGGCCAATCACAACTTCCGAATACCAGTCGAGTGGCTTCAAGAGCTCAATCGTCAAGGAATTCGACTGAGCCCCCACAAACCGATCTACAAGGCCACTACGTAGGTAATTCTCGACTTGCCCTTCTGAATGTCCTTCAAGCGTGGGACATTCAGGATTCAAAAGAAATCTCCGAATATCCCAGATTCTGCAAAACATTGAACTCTCCTGATCAGGCTGACTTTAAACCAGGTGGGGCCTTCATCCGGGGTCTCGTTTCTTTTGAGGGTGCAAAAGAAGCTCCACCAGAAAGTTTCTTTTTCGCCAAACTCGTCAATATTTACGTTTGGTGATGCTCCTCTTCCGGAATTTGATCCATCTTTCTTCGTCCTGCCTCCCAAAGACGACGCACGGACGCTAGTGGCAAGATATTTCGAGTTCGCAGTTGCAACACATCGATTCCTCCATCGCCCAACAGTAGAATCTTGGCTAGAAGAATTTTACGGGGGTCTCGGAGTATGTTGTCCCAGTTTTCGATCTTCCATTTCAATGTCTCCTGAAATCCGGATCATGCAGTTCCTTGCTAAACCCAATGTTCCACAAGCTCTGCTACTTACAGATTCGTTTCCCTTCAGTTCCTCCCCGTATAGCAAAGTTATATTTCATTGCTAATTAATACTGGATTCCAGGTGATGAAGGATAAAGAGGGTGCCCGAGAACGGACCGCGGTTCTGTTTATGGTCTTTGCGCAGGCGACTGAGTATATGACTGAGAGGACCAAACCCACTGGTGTCGATACGAGTGCCCGTTATTTCCAGATCGCGGATCACCAACTGTCCTCTGAAACAGGGGAGATTCGCCTTACCAGCGTGCAAGCTCGTTTGTGTCAGTGCTTCTACTTGCTTGCTCGATCCCGGGTGAACCATTGCTGGAGTCTTTTTGGGACAACCGCTCATCTCATCCTTGCGATCGGAATACATAGAAAGCGCCGGGTTGAAGCATCTAATGGAGCTGATATGGTAGAGATTGAATGCCGTAAGAGAGTCTTTTGGTGCGCATATGGTCTGGATAATTATCTCAGTGCCGCTCTGGGAAGACCTAGGACGTTTCACGACGATGATATTGACCAAGGTAAGAACCTCTACCCGCACCTTGACCAATAAACCTAAAGAACAGCGAAGAATTACCATCCTGCGTTAATGATTCTGACCTCACGCCTCAACGAATCAATCTCAATGCCTCAAAGTCACAGTCGATAATGATGGCTTCCGTCGCTCACAACACGCAAGTCTTTACATCTCGGTTCGATAGCTTAGACTTACACAACTTCAGATTAGCAAAGATACTCAGCAATATATTACACGACCTTTACTCAATTCGACCTCCATCAATGCCAGTCCGGGTATGTCCCAAAGCTTATTTTCTTCCTTCCCTAACTATCCCCCGAGCCCAAGAACGTCCAAAATTCCTACTTCCTCAATGTCTCAGGAAGTTCTACAACATTTGAAATGCCCCCGAAGCTGATTCTTGCGTCCAGTGTTCGCTGAGCTTTAAATATTCAGATGAGCTCCTGAACTGGCGGAAAGGCCTTTCGAGATTCCTGGATGCCGAAGGTGTCGACACTTCTCTACTCATCCCATTATTCCAGCGCCAACGTAATGTCCTCAATCTAGCCTACTACCACGCTTTAATTCTAGTTCACCGCCCATTCCTCCTGAGCAATTTCGCTAGTCTGAACAGCCGAAAGGGAAATACTCTTGGAGCGCCAGGCACGCCCGACATGGATAGGAATGTCACGGAATGTTTGAATGCGGCTATGAAGATTACAGAGATTGTCGACGAGTTGACCGAAGGACATCAGATTTTCCGTGCTTTCTGGGTAAGGTATCTCTGCAGCGGACAAACTGGTAACTGACGTCTTTCGAAGTTTACGCAGTATTTTGCATTTTGTGCTGTGGTCGTACTGTATGTCTATACCATTCAACAACGGAATGCAGCTCAGGATAAGTACCGCGAGTACTTTGACGCGGCTGCAAGGTGTCAGAGGCAAATATCTTCTATGGCTGAGAACGAGTCACTTGCTCAACGATACACAGTTGTTCTCGAAGAACGTAAGCGAGCCCCTTTTCCGAAATTCAGTGTCCCGTGACAGATGATACTTTATTTTCAGGGCTTGTGGCACATCGGTTTTTATCATAAATAACAATTGACCTTGACCTTGTGTAGTACGTCTCGAAGCAATAAAACAAACTCAACGTCCGATATCCCACGAGAGTGAACTTAACCCCACGGTACAACCGAACTTTTCAGTTCCACAAGCTGTCATGCGGTCAGGTCAATCTCTAGGTATTTCGGGTCAGTATTCATGTATTTAAATGTTTCATATGTCATTGTACATTTGAATCTCCCTTTTCATTAAGGTTTCACGAATGGAGGTGAATTTGTATTACTTTAGCGAGAGAGTGCTAACTTGCTGATCTTCCAGACCATGGAAGCAATCAAGATGGAGTGCAACCAGTGGTGGGCAGCATGTTTTCCGCTCCTGACCCAACCATGTTTGGCGATGGTCAGCACTCTACGACTCCGTCAAGCTTGATGGCCGAGTTGACCAGCTGGGGCGAGTTTGATTCTCTGGTAACAGCAGGAATTGGGGGACTGGACTATATGTTCTTTGGAGATTCGACACAATCTTGGGAGCACAACACGGAAAATGAGGCTAACGGAATGCTTCTTTAATGAGATCATAAGAAAATGATGGATGCCTCAACACGAAAAGACTGTGGCTTGGGAAAGCGACTCTTTCTAGAAACGCAAGCTAACATCTCTATGTCATGCACACGGATTTGCGAACGGACACGCAAAATCACAATCCATTTACTTCACTCCTGCTAAGCCCTCAATCAAGCACAAGATTCCGACAGCTCCCGGGTCGGGAACAATGTTCCAGGCGCCTTCTTCCACATATACCGCCCTACCAAAAGTAGCTTTCATACCTTTCGTCGCTTCGACGCCGGCCTTCGCTCTTGCAACTGCTATGTCAACAGTATCTCCATTCGCGATGCTCTCTATGAAAGGCTCAAGAGCATCCATCAATGTTCGATCACCTTGTCTTGCTGGTGTTGCCGATTGCAACTGGGAAAGGGCGGCTTTCCCTACAGTACCCCAGGTTTGAGTGTCGAGTGTCCGCTTTGACGGTGGTATGGACTTGATAGCCGAAACAAGAGCCGCTAGGAATATGCTAAAAATGGCTCCGGATGTGCCATCCATATTGTCTTCGATGATATTGGCAATTCGGAGCATGGTCTCACCGGCGTTTGAACTCAGTTGTGTAGAATTGACAAACGACAATACCGCATGTGCCCCACGAGCGAGGGTCATGCCGCAATCGCCATCACCAATGATGGTATCGAAATGTGTAATTTGTGGCTCAGCAGCAATCACGTTTTCACACGCTGCAGACACCCTGCTCTTGAAAATTAGGACCTCTACTACTAAAAATGTTAATTTGTGTTCTGTATTCCCAGCATTGACGTGCAGCAAACTTACACTCAATTCCACCTTGGATCAAATTGTCGTTCTCTAAATCAGTCTCGGATTCGACAAGACGAGAAACTTTTTCTTTCCATATCGAGGGTTGAAACGATGGCGCGGACCACCCAATGGCTTTTGTTGGGGTGTCAATGTACTCAATCATCTCCGAGGTTGCTTTCAACAGTGTGATGCTGAATCCAGGTCCATCAAGACTGGTCATGAATGTGCCCGATAGGACTCTTGAGATTTTCATTCCTCGGAATTCTACACCAATGTCAGCGCCATTCAGAGGTCAAGACTACAGGTATACGCACTTAGAGCTGCCGCGACGTGTTTGGTGATGCCTCCTAGCTCCAGTGCAGACACACTGCCAAGATTGTTCACGAGAAGCACAATATTTTCAGCGTCCTGTAAATTCGCATATGCTCTATCCGAGTCATTCATGTTCAAAAGCTGGTCAAGCATCACGTCGACCAGGTAGGGCAGATCAGGCTGTAGGCTGAGCACTCGGCACCCTGTTTCGTTGTGGATTCCCATTCCAAGCTCAATCTGCTCAACTTTTGGATGCCCATGTCCATTCGAGATTGCTCGCCCAGGAATATGAACATGGTCAAGAGACGCTCCAACCGTTACAAGGTTGGAAGCCACCAACTTCCCCGTCTTGACCAACTCTTCGAAAGATACCCCTGGCTTCCTGCTCATAGCACCCAAGATTTTATGGACAAAAACTGTTCCGGCTAATCCTCTCCTCCCAACTTTTCCACTTCTCTCCCTGCCAACAGAGACATCATCACCGACGACAATGATCTCTACTTTCAACCCGTACTTGGCGCGAGCTTTCTCGGCAGCGAGATGAAAGTGGAAGATGTCTCCAGTATAGTTTTTGATGATGAGTATCGTTCCGGCTTTACCTCCAACTCGAGCGATGGTATTGACAATTTGAGAGACATTTGGCGACGCGAATATGGAGCCTGATACTGCTGCTGTGAGGAGACCTTCGCCGACATAGCCTGCATGTGCCGGTTCGTGTCCCGCACCACCACCAGATATAAGGGCTACTGTTGAAGATGGATCATGGCCTGAGAGGAAAATGGCTGTATATCGCCAGTCAGTCAATGTTCTCCGGAGTTTTCGTCGGAAGGTAGCATGCATACCTTTGTTGGTTTTGTCGAATCTTAAGGTTGGGTTAGTTATTGTTAGACTCTCTAAGGAGTCCAACACGAGTGATTCTGCTTCGTGGAAAAAGTGCTTGGTCGACATTCTCAAAGACGCAGAGTCATGTGACCCTATTTCCTCGTTAAGGTAGAGAGTCCAGAGATTGATTTTCTGCCATGGAATGCGCCATTGATATCAATTGGGTAATTCCTGCGGCAGGAAATCGGAAGCAAGGCCAGAAAGGTTTGAAGGATGCAGGGCGTTTTCCACACAATCGAACAGTTTGAACTTGAGTTTTCCGGGTTCGGAAACACGGGATTGGCCGGAAAACAAGGAACGGGTGACTCGTGCCACGGATATTCATCAACGCAAAGCTAGTGGACACAACTCCACTATGGCTCCATCACACATTAGGATTGGCCTCGGTTTTCCGCCCGATGAATCTTCAAGGCCCAGGAGCAGAATTCGCGATCAATTCCGAGGTCAGCAAAGGCGAATCCGCGAACCTTTCTCGCTATCAACACCTAGCCTATCCCTAGGATATGGAAATGATGGCGGTCCCCTATTCCGCAAGCTTTTATAACCATACCAGAATTCTATGATTTCAATTTACGAGTCTCAGGAGACTGTACTACCGAATTTCTTCACATTATGTCGACGACATTCACGACCACGAGGGCAATTGCCACGGCGGCTTCGAAACCTGACAATGTGGACGTTGAGATCAATGAGATCAAGACGCCAATGATGTACTCTGTCGACGATTTACTTTTCAATCGAAGTCAGACGATTCCGGATATTCCCTTGGTTGGGTATCCAGCGACAGCTCGAGGTCGATCAGGTTATGTTCACTACACCGCTCGAGATCTGGATCGGTTTGCAGACCATGGAGCACGGAAATACGCTTCACTCGGAATTGAACCCAAGGTAGAAACACTTAGCAACCGAAGTGCGAAGATGTGTCTAACATCTCTCAGAGTACTGAATCTGACGAAGCAGAGGTCGTGGCGTTGTTAGCACCTTCGAACCTAGATTATGTGGCCTCAATTTTCGCTTTATCCCGGTTGGGCTTCGCAGTCTTACTCCTTTCAAATCGTCTTTCCACTGAAGCCTACGTTTCACTGCTTCAGAAAACCAAATGCCATCGAATAATTAGCTCGGAGAACCACGCCAAAGCCGTTGCAGCCATTCAAGCTGATATGCAAATTTCTCAATATCCGCTATTCAAGCAGTCAGATTACGACATTGAGCCGGCCATGTATCCCCGGTTTCGAAGGCAAATGAGTGGCCCTTCTGCCTCCAGCCGGACTGCCTTCATCATTCATTCTTCGGGTTCGACGGGCCTTCCGAAACCGATCTTTCAAAGCCACGGTGCTTGTCTGTCGAACTATTCCAGCAGTTTCGGTTACCGTGCATTTTTGACACTTCCCCTTTACCACAATCATGGCCTCTCTTCTTTCTTTCGGGCCATGTATTCGGGAAAGGAAATCTCAATGTTCAATGCGAACCTACCATTGTCTGGCAGCAATCTGATAGAGGCTATGACGGCGGTGAATCCAGAGAGTTTTCACGGTGTTCCATATGCTTTGAAACTGCTGGCTGAGACTGAGCGCGGCATTCAAGTTTTGAAAGATTGCAAATTGGTCCTCTTTGGTGGAAGCAGCTGCCCCGATGACCTGGGAGATCGCTTGGTTGAAGCTGGGGTTTATCTTGTAGGGCATTATGGAGCGTGAGTTTCCCTCAAATGCCTAAAGTCACGGATTATGAGTGAAGCTAAATCTATCTTAGTACTGAAATGGGACAGCTCATGACCTCCTTCCGACCAGCTGAAGACAAAGCATGGAACTATGTCCGCCCGCTTCCTAAAGTCGAACCATACATCCTCATGGCACCTCGGGCGCCGAATACGTTCGAATGTGTGGTACTCGACGGCTTACCTTCCAAAGTTGTTTCAAATTGCGATGATCCTCCTCGTTCATTCAACACCAGCGATCTCTTCAGCCCCCACCCCACCATCCGCAATGCATGGAAGTATCTTGGACGTCTCGATGACCGTGTCACTCTTGTGAATGGAGAAAAGGTTTTGCCTATCCCATATGAACATCAAATTCGAGAGCATGAGCTCGTCCGAGAAGCGTGCGTCTTTGGCGTGGGGAGAGCACTTCCAGGTCTCATCATTGTACCAAGCGAAAAAGCACACGGAATGAGCAAGAAACGTTTGCTTGATATTTTGTGGCCTGTTGTTGCAGGAGCAAATGCCAGAGTTGAAAGCTTCAGCCACATTTCTCCAGAGATGATCGAAATCCTCGACGTTGATGCCGAGTACCCATGCACCGACAAAGGGACTATGATTCGAGCGGCGTTCTACAAGAAGTTCGAAGATTTGATCAATTCTATTTATATCAGATTTGAAGCCCCAGCTGCAGGGAGAAGTGAAGGGGGTCTGATACTTGATCATGATCAACTCAAATCTTACTTATTCGACATCTTTAGAGGAAAGCTGGGTTTCGAGGGACTGAATGAGTCTTCGGATTTCTTCGAAGCTGGCGTGGATAGTTTGCAAGCAATCACGGCACGAGGTATCATGATGAGAGAACTCAATCTCGGGTCTAAGATTCTCGGTCAAAATGTTGTTTTTGAATATCCAAATGTTCCAGCTCTTGCATTACATTTGTACTCCCTTCGCACCGGCGAAGAATCGTATCAGACCGATGAGATTGAAGTTATGAGGCAGCTCATCCAAAAGTATTCAAAATTCAGTTGCCATGTTGCCGGACCAGACGTCCCAGACGGGGAGGTAGTTGTAAGTACTTGTGCTGCAATATTCAGGCTTGCCTTCTAACTCTGTATTTAGATCCTTACCGGAGCTACTGGATCTCTTGGTGCCCATGTTTTGGCTCAGTTGGTCACCAAGAAACATGTCAAGACTGTGTACTGTCTTGTACGGGCATCATCACATGACACAGCTCGAGATCGTGTGTTTACAGCTCTTGAAGCTAAAAAGATTGATCTTCCTAAACATGGAATCAAAATTGTCTGCTTTCCATCCGATCTTAGTCGAGATGATCTCGGGCTCGATAAATCAACAGTTCATCTCCTCCGGAAGTCACTTACAACAGTCATCCATTGCGCTTGGGCGGTCAACTTCAATCTTGGCGTTCAAAGTTTTGAGAAGCAGCACATCAAGGGGACATACAATCTGCTGAATATTTGTCTCAGTGTCACAACACCATCACCCGCCAAGCTATTCTTCTGTTCCTCTATCTCCGCAGCTGCAGGCACACCTTTGCCAGCTGTCATCCAGGAGACTTACATTTCTGATCTCTCGCATGCTCAGAATATGGGATATGCACGGTCAAAATTGGTCACGGAGACAATCATCAAAGCTGCCGTAGAGCAGACAAGAATGGTTGCCAAAGTCCTGCGAGTGGGCCAGATTGTTGGAGATACGCAAAATGGCATGTGGAACAGCACCGAAGCAATCTCGTTGATGATACGAAGTGCAACTACGATCGGCGCTTTACCCGCGTTAGAAGAGGTGAGTACTCGTTGCTATCGACATTTAGGTACTTTTACTCATTCCTTTAGACTCCATCTTGGTTGCCTGTGGATATCGTCGCACACGCCGTCCTTGAGCTTGCCCAAATCAACAAGCGCTCACCAAGCCCTTCAAGATTTCCGGCTGAAGCCGAAGACGCATCAGTAGTTTACCACGTCCAGAATTCCCGCTTCTTTCACTGGACAGAAGATCTCTTACCTGCCTTACGCGACGCAGGGCTGGAGTTCGAAACTGTTTCTCAGCGAGTGTGGGTTGAGCGTTTACGCAAGAGCGAGAAGGACCCAGAGAAGAATCCTACCATCAAGCTCCTCGACTTCTTTACTGAGAAATATGATAATGATAAACCTGGGCGAAATGAACTCGTATTTTTGACCGGTAAGACAGCGGAGAATACTGAGGCGATCAGAGATGGGTATGATGTTGTTGGGAGCGGGCTTGTAAAGAAGTTTGTTGACAGCTGGAGGCTTGAATGGTAGTGGAATGGTTTTGGTAAATAGCTGGAATTTCCATTCTCATTTCCTCCGAGCAATAATTTGAAATGCTATGAACTATTAGATCGATATCCATGCTCCAAGCGTGCCCCGACTTATAGGGTGTTTTTATGGCAATGGCCTAGAATTATAGGGTAATTTAGTGACCGAGTGCGCTAGAAACAAATACTGAAGTGCCGTTAAAGCACATACGCCCTGCAATCCTGCCACTTTGCGCCGTGATCTTCGTACAGTGGCCCGCCTGGTCTCACACTTGTGATGACCGCACGAATGCGCTCAAGCGTCAATACGCCACTTCACATCCGGGATGTACTGTAGCATCCGGCTACCGAATTACATGAACTTGAGAATAATTTCTTTTCCATGTAGATCAATACTCAGTAAGCACCCGGATCGACAACCGGAAAACCGTAACCTCAAATTAAACCCCGCTTTCAATCCACCAACGAGAACGATAGGCATATGCGAGGCTGACATCAACCCGAACCACAGGACTTGAGGTTGACGCCGGGGCCCCGGACCCAACGTTGCTCCAGAGTGGGCAGTGGGTCCATAAATTCCAAGTCATTTCCCTCTACATTTGCATTCACGTCGAGGGATCCTCACCACCAAGCACACTCCTGCTATCATCAGACCACAAAATGGCAGACACCATCAGCCAACATCAAGAAATCCCTTCTACGGTCCCCAGCAAAGACATGAACAAAACCAGCTTCGACCAGCTCGAGCTGGTAGAAGATGCATCCGTCCATAACAGCGTCCCAGGCAAGCAGTCCCGAGCTCCCGAACTCGTTCGCAACATGACCCCGGAGATTCGAGAGAAACTCGAGAATTCCCTGAGGAAGAAGATTGATCTTAGGTTATTGCCTATGATCGTTCTAATGTATATTCTGAATTATCTTGATCGAAATAATATTGCAGCTGCGAGGTTGGCAGGCTTGGAGAAGGATTTGAAGATGCATGGAAATCAATTTCAGGTCAGAAAATTCTCTTTCTGTGGTTTATTGATAATTTCTGAGTGCCTGCAAGACCTCTGTCAGCATTTTGTTTGTGGGTTACTTGTTGATGCAAGGTATGTATCCATCCTCATCATCAACAACAGGGTTGATACTCGTCGCTGATACCCCGCAGTTCCTTCCAACATGCTCCTGAATAAACTCGGCAAGCCATCGCTATATCTTCCAGCATGTATGGTGGTTTGGGGTATTATCTCAGGAGCAACCGCTGCTAGTCAAACCTTTGGGGGCCTACTTGCTTGCCGATTCATCCTCGGTTTCGTTGAAGCAGCCTACTTCGTGCGTCCATCTCACCCCCGACATCCTGAATATTGACATTGACTGTCAACAGCCGGGATGTCTCTATTACCTCTCCGCATGGTACACCAGAAAAGAACTCGTCAAACGTACAGCCGTCCTTTATTCCGGATCCCTCCTCTCAGGTGCCTTCTCGGGTCTCATCGCAGCTGGTATTACGAACGGTCTTAATGGCGCCAAAGGACTCTCAGCTTGGAGATGGCTCTTCATCGTCGAAGGAGCATTAACTGTAAATGCTCAGGTCCGTCAAAAATAATATCTGTACTAATTGGCGCAGGTCTTCGTTGCCTTGTTCACCTTCTTCATTATCCCCGATTTCCCACGAACCACCACCTGGCTCACCGAAGAAGAGAAACAACTCGCTGCATGGAGACTAGATGAAGACATCGGAGAAGACGACTGGGTTAACAGCAAACAGCAAACTTTCTTGCACGGTGCAAAACTGGCTGTTAAGTACGCTTGCTCCCCTTCCACCTCCATCCCGCGTACCCCGAACTCACAAACAACACTTCCAGAGATCCAAAAGCCTGGCTACTCCTCGCAACGACATACGGTTTCACAGCGGCCGGGACAGTGACGACTTTCTTCCCCACGTAAGCAAGCGCCTTTCGCAGCTCCTTTTTTGCATCGAAAGCTTGAAATGAACTGAATTGATATGATGTGGGACACAGCGTAGTCAAAGGCCTCGGCAAAAACAACATCACAACTCTTTTGCTCACCGCACCGCCATACCTCATCGGCACGATCGCTATTCTGACTAACGCCTGGCACGCAGATAAGACGGGAGAACGATATCTGCACATTGTGCTTCCGCCAGTCGTTGCAATTGTGTCATTCATCATCGCTGTGACGACGACGGCTTTTGCGCCGAGATATTTGTATGTCGCTGCACTTCTTACCCGACACCCTTCTCCTTTCTTATAATCCAATTTCATCACGGCTCGGCTGACGATCGTACAGCGCAATGTGCATAATGGTCGGAGCAATCTACTCAGGCTACGTCGTAACACTCTCCTGGATCTCAAACGTCCTCCCCCGCCCACCAGCAAAGCGCGCCGCCGCCCTGGCAGGAATAAACGCGCTAAGCAACGTCTGCCAGATCTATTCTCCCTTCTTATACCCTTCAAATGATGGACCAAAATACGTAAAAGCAATGGCTGTGAACCTCTCTATGTCAGGTATGAGCATTATATTTGGCACCATTTTGCGTTTCTATTTGGTGTCTTTGAATAAGAAGCTGGATAGAGCGGATCGAGGGGAGGAAATTGATGTTGTGAGTGAGTTTAACGGGGCGGGAGGGAGTGATGGGGAAGGGAGGAAGAGGGAGGTAGAGGAGAGGGGGCTACCTGGTCTTGCAGTGGAGAGAGGATTTAGGTTTTTAGTGTAAGAGGAGAAAGGGGATGAAAGTGTAGAATTATTTCTATTGAAATGCTTTCTGGCACCCCTTGATGCTCGCTCACATGATTTATGTTTATTTCCGTCTTTTATGCCTTTTATTCTTGCTGTTCTTTTGCCTCTTGTGCTTCAATTGGTTCTGCCTTCGCTGTTGTTTATGCCCCTTGAATTCCATCAAATGATTTTCTCGGCAGTCGGCTCCTCAGTGTCGATCACAACCTCGTCTGGGCTTGAATCGCCGTTCATTTGCTCTCCTGGTTTTGTTGACTCATTTTTCATCTCATCTCCATTCTTTCCCCCGTTGACAACCGGGTCCGTTGTCTCCGTGGACTCTTTCTCCTTCGAGTCTCCACTAGATTCCTCATTAACAACAGGTCCCTGCATCTTGCTCGTATCCTTCAATCCGTTATCTACTTCCTTCTCTCCATTGACAACGGGTCCCTCCGCCTTCGCTTCTACGCCCTTCTCATTTTCGACGACTGCTTTTACTTTAGCAATGGCTTTACCAGCAGCCCCGAGATCAGCAGACTCCATAGTCTTAGCCAACAATTCCATCGTCTTCCTCTGCCTTCTTTTGGCCTTCCACTCTGCCACTTTCTTGGCATGTGCCTTTGCTTCCTCCATCTTTCTGTCCTCATCGGCCACCCAAGCTCCCATCTCCGAAGCAGCCAAGCCTGGGGAGTTGCGATGATTCAGTAAATATCCTTGCAGCTGGGCGGGAGTGAAAGTATTATCCGGGATCGCGCTGCTGAATTCCAAGGCGAGCCTTTGCAGTGCCCCCTCTTTGAGGTCGAGGTTCAGGTTTGGATGACTTGGATCGGGAGTATACATGCGTAGGAACATCAGTTCTGCACTTCTCTGTGAGATATTGTCAAGGAAGATCATCTTGTCAATCCGACCTGGTCTGATCAACGCTTTGTCGAGTTTGTGAGCCATGTTGGATGTCATCAGCACGATTCGGCCTTCCTGCGAAGCAACGCCATCGATCACATTGAGAACGCCGGAGAGAGTACAACGAGAACGCGATTTGCCATCGTCACTATCATCATCATCGTCTTCATCTTCAGTCATCTCGACTTGCCGCTTAATGCCAACAGCATCGATGTCTTCAAGTAGGACGATACATCTTGGTGGAAGTGCTGTGAATAAAGTTTCGAGCTCGCTGTCCGATCGTACACCCGGAAGGTGAAGTAAGTAAAGTTCAAGACCAAAATAGCCGGCAAGGGCAAGAGATAGTGATGTTTTCCCAGTTCCAGGCGTACCATGTAGAAGGTACCCTCTTCGGTAGGGAATGCCACGGGCCGTATAAAACTTGCGCGTGTTCGGATCCAGGTAGTTTCTGATATCAGCGACAAGCTCAGCTTTCGCGGTCTCGTCGAAATGGACTGTCTCCAGAGGTCGGATTGGCCTCAAAATTGTCACATCCCAAGAGTCTCTATTGTACTGTTGCTTGGAAGCGCGGACTGTGATGTATGACTCCCTCTGCTTCTCTGCAAAGTCACGGCATGTGTTGAGATACCTCTTGATAGGCTCCACTGAGCGACCCAGACACATCACGACGAGAGGTTCATCTCCCTCGGGAGCCGCAGCATATTCATCTGGCACGCCCATGACATAGCTTCGATGTGTATTGATCCGTCGTACCAAGAACACATTTCGCTCGAAAATGAACCATGTGGTACCGAAAGTGGGGAGATACTGAATTGGAACCCTCTTTTCGTGATTGAAGTCGTTTCTTTCTACATGATTTCTTCGGTGGTGCCATGCATCATTCTGGATAGTCTCCGTTCTTGCTGTGAGGATTCGAGTAGCTTGGCGGGTCAACACTTGAGCCCCAATCCAGTTGAGAATTTCCCTGTTGAGTCGGTCGCTGCTTGCAATAGAAATTGATGCAGTAAAAAGTGCTGTGAACCACCAGTAGACCTTCATGCCCAATCCTTTCAGGACCACCAAGGCGCTTGATATTGTGCCAAAGATTGTTAGAGCGGCCGCGAGAGTGGTGAGGTCCAGCTTCAGCCATGTCTTGAAGAAAGCTTGCATGAAGCCGAATCCAGGGGTCGATTGTTGAAGGATTTTCTGGAGAGAAGTACCAGTCCCCGCAGCCGCTCTGGCGAGTGCGACGGTGGAAGCCATGATGAGGCAATCCTAACGACCGAGAGGAGTCGTGGAGGAGAGACGAATTGAGCGAGCGAGGCTGGAAAAAGATTTTGCATTCGAAATGTGAGCGGTCAGAACGGGGTGCTCGTTCTTTTTGTAGAATATTGAAGGCGGCTGGTGCTTGTGGTGCCTGTGTCTCTCATGCATGCAGCCGCATGGGTGCCTAATGCATGTCAGCCTCGCCGTCACCAACACCGTAAAGCGCCGTGAGCGGGCCAAAAATGAAGCCAAATTGAGGGATGGGTTGGGATAGGAGCGACGATGTCCAGGAGTCACCGAGTACGAACAGGAAGCAGCATCCGATGCTTGCTGGGGCAAGTAGTCAAGACTCGGCCGCGATCATCAACTGCGGCCAGGGCCCTGAGGCCGTAAATGCTGGGCATGGGAGTATGTTTATTCTGAGAGATCCGTAACTTTGGTACCTAGCAAGAGAAAGGAGGGAAGGGGAAGGCAAAGCGATGGGAGTAAGTTCGTAAGATGAGGCACGTGACAACGCGATCCGAGCGCGTTGCGGGGTAGCTTCGCGACTTCTCCTGCTCTTCGACCTCTTCAGTCTTCACTCCAAAACTTCTCACCAGCTTCCAGACTCACCGCAATGGAGCATACCTTGCGCTGCAACGTGTTGAAGTGCCGCAAGGAGCTCAATGACCACGCAGTCGTCACAACCTGCAGGTGAGACTCGAAGCTGCGTCGAACTTCCAGTCTTTGCTCCTGCTAACCACCATCTCCAGCCATGTCTTCTGCATCGACTGCTCCAATCGCTGCCAACTCTCTGGCCAACGCGAAGGCGGACGGCCAAGCTGCCCTGCTTGCCATGTTTCCCTCACGAATCCCGATGATGTGGTTGTCACGAGCCTGAACCCAACCGAAGACTACAAGACCAGCGTTCTCAGCGGCTTGCATCCGAATATCATTATGGAGTGTGCTGGAAGGGCGCTGAGCTTTTGGGCATATCAGTCCACGCAGGAGATGTTAGATAGTTGAGCCGTGAGCTTCAGCACCTTGCTAACAGCCGTGCAGCACCTACCACGAATACTTGGCGAAGAACTTGACGGACAAATACGCATCTTTGAATACACAGATGGACAAGATCATCCATGATGCGAATGGCGAGATCTCTAATCTTCGCAACAAGATGTCGAGTAAGTCTATTTTTGAGGTTGATGCGAGATCGGTCTCACTGATACCTTGCTGCAGACATGCAGGTTGATCAAGATGGTCTTCGGAGAAAGAACGAAGAGCTGATCCAGACACTACGAGAGAAGAGCCGCAAGCAACTTCGGACCCAAGAACTCTACGATAAGTTGAAACGTCGAGCAATGATAGGCGAGGTTCAGAACGCAGCTTTGGATGCTGTTGACCAGAATATACAAGCGTCAGTTACAGTCAACCGATTTGTTGACAGAGTAGACAACCAGAATCAAAATCTCCGACCTCCACCACCTCCTCTCTTCTCAAATCAGCAGACAAGTGGAATGCAGCGTCTTGGCCTTGTTACTGATAATGGACCGATTGGAGGAGCACAGGTTGGCAGGGGCGGACACGGAGAGGACACTTGGGCCGGGTTCAGTAGCCAGGGAAGTGCTCAGCGCAAGTTCAACACAAGTCTCTTCCACAACCTTGTCTAACATTCATCACCAGAAAATCACCCTATCCAAACTCCTTCCACTCACCGCCAGCGCTTAGCTTCCGGAAATGTTCCTGTTCCACGGATTGGACTGGCCAATCTTCCAGGAAACAGTGTCCCTGCAGCACCGATGCCACAACACAGAGTTTCTCCACGGCAGCCACTGGCCAACCCCAATGGAAACAGTCCCGGGCCAGGCTTCGCGGGTTACGGAATGAGTGCTGGTTTGAAAGTCAGCAATCCAGCTGGATCTGGTGCCAACGGATTTTCCAGGCCTGTGGTTCGATCTAGAGGTACATAACTGCCTGATTAGCATTAGATGTTACTAATTTCTTCTCAGTTGCGCACCGCCCAGGCTCTGGATTTACAGCAAATAGTAACTCCGCTTTTGACACTTCCCTAGCACCGAACATGTTCTCAAATGGGGGTAACTATTACTGATTTACAGGATGGAAATCATCGATATTGCTATACCCTTTGCTTTACCTAGACTAATTTTTGCTTGCTAAGGATTGCTTGTTTTGAAAGCACTCGTACCCGTGGGATGTCTTTGGGCGATGTCACCTAATTTTGCTCTTTCACTGAATAGAAGGTTTACGCGGCGCGGCTGTCTACAACAAAGAGCTATGAGCAATGGAAATTGTGAGTACAGCAACTTTTACCGACATCAAAAATCATTTGTCTCTTCCCTGTGACCACTCTACCTCCACATTTTATCCAACCATCGAAAAGATTTCCAACTGCTATCACTCCCAACTTATTATCGCCAACCCTGGCTATTTTCCGGGAATCCAGTCCCACAACGTACACAACCAATCAGCACAATGAGACCCTCGACTATGCATCCACGATCACGTGTTTCTCCTTCCCTCCCTGTCGCAATACCAGAGCATCACCAGATGGCTTCCTCGTCTATGGTCCCTGAGCCCATTCCCACGAATCAGTCATGTCCTCACTTTCATCATCCGAGACGTGTTGTGAGAAGCCCCGAGGAGGCAATTGTCCTGCCTACTGCTCAACCAGTGAGCAGCAATTTCATGCACATGATAGCCCCAATACAGAGAAATGATGCAGCGACGCAGCTACTCCATAATAGCTGTCGCGGGGTCACCCTCGTGGAGCGAGTCTTTTATACTCCTGGGATGGAGCCGGTGATGGCGAACATGCATATAGAAGGATACCATGATCCTTCAATTTTTGTGTTGGCGGCCCAGAAATCACCCTGTATTGCCCCAAAGACGGTTCATCCAGTTCCTGCTGGGAGTGTGCCATACGTCGCTTAAGCCAGACTTCATCAGTCAGTCGTTGTACAGACCCTCAGCTCCAATATCCCTTAAAAATGCACCCACTCCCCCGTCGAGTTCTACCTCTTTCTCTGCATGAGAGTCCCGCTGTGGCGAGTGTTCGGCGTGCCATTCGTAGAGAGACGATCGTTGGGCTGGGAGACAGATTCAACAATCTGCTCTCCCTCTAACATCAGAAGCTGCGGCAGCAGGAATCTAAGCTAAATGGGCGCACTATAGGAGAAGGTATGAGCTGTAGTGCAGCGGAAATGAGGCGTTACGACGATGGCTCGAGGCGGAACAAGCTTTAGCGGGAAGTACACCAGAGCTGGATTCGTCGACTGCTGATACCGTCAGACTTACTGAGGATGATCCTCACGGTGGTAGATTCCAAAATCCCCAGACCAAGGCAGATGGAAGTCTACAAGCCAGCCGTTCCCGCAGCATTCTAGCTGCACTACTAATTTTAAATGGCACGCAGTTGTTAGGATATCGAAAATACCATAAAGTATTAATCTATAGTAGAGTTTGCCATTATAATGAAGATACAATAAAAAATCTTATTTCTAAAGTGGGCGGTAGGTTTGGTCGCTTGGCTAGTGGATCTTTCTATGGGTGCGATCTGAATTTGGCAGCGGTAAGAGAAGTCAATGTTTTCAGATTTTGCAATTTGAGATTTGAAGGGAAAAAAAGGGAGTTCGTGAGCCTTACTTCGAATGCCAAGAGTGCGACCGTGCATATATTTCATACAGCCAGATATCGCAGAATAAAAACAGAATTTTTAGAAGCAGGATAAGTGCTAGTAAGGGAGCATTCGTTCTCGGTTCATACCACGTCACTTCTACTGTGTCAACATTTGGTTAGCGCTTATATGCTAAATAGGTATTATGATGTGTAAGGTGACCTAAATGGCAAAGCTTATACTATTTAAACCTAACTAAATTATTACTACTTTTTGAGAGCTGTATCTTAACATATCGACTAAGGAGCGAAGCGACGCAAAGTTGACAGAAACTGAGCAGAAGTCGTTTTCCAAAGAAGAGAATATGTTCAAGAATATCTATGTCTTGAAATCGGTATTTTGCAGCTGTATGGTCGAACAAGGTACAAGAAAGCTGGGTGAATCAAGGCAGTGAAGCCTTGGTTGCTCTTCAAGGATGAGTCGACCATTGATGGTATATTCCACCACATTATCAACGCTATTAAGCTCACCGATGATCATGGTGTATAGAAATATAAGTTATGAATGTGCTGTTTTCGCACCAACAATGTCGAAAATAGACACAAATAGTACGTTTCTTGGTATGTGTGATTCCGTTCAAAATAGTTGCTTTTGAGGTAGATGGGGGACGATCGTGACACACACATGGCGACTCCATATACCTCCTAATATTACTTCCACGATGTTAATTGGTCCCGCCAAGTGTGTGGTGCATATTGTTATTTAACTTGTCCTTGGAATAGGCTGAACCCCCAAAAGTTATATATCCTTCTTAAACGTACGTGTTAAGAAACAGCGCCAAATCTGGGTAGGTACATCCTGCGAGAAATTGGAATATTCTCATTCGTGGTATTGCTTACGATTTTAACTGGCTAGCAGCAGTGTCGTCTTAGTCTTGACCAAAATCGTGTTAGTTTTGTCCTCATCTGGAGCTCGAAGGTGGTAAAACACTTTCTAGAATTGAGAGCCAGTGAAATGCTAATGGAATCTTATCAGGGATTTTATTCCGGTACCCGTTCCACTCAAGAAAACGAATACAAAGGGCGTGGTTGAGTTTATTGCAAATAAGCAGCTGACAACACCTAATTGGCCTTTGACCAACCCGACGTGCTCCTTCAATCGGGACTCACTGTGGAGCCCGAATCGTAATCAATCCACGATTGACGAACGGGGGGTACTTGTATTACATCCTCCCCAGCGTTTCCCTTCACGTACATGATCTCCAGAGGCGAATGGTAGCCTGGTGGCCGCGAGAAGGACCCCGGAGATCGTCTGGTGGCGGCGGCGCAGCAGTCTTGACCCCTGCAACCCAGGCTATCCCGCAGCCAACACGGGGCGCGATTTCAGCGCTCCTGACCCCTCTAACGGTCTTTGCCTCTTCTCGACGCACCCTCCTCCAATGATAATGTAAGATCTTACTTGATTTACCCGGCAAGCGCCAACGGTCCACACCACGTCATGACCGTCAAGTCAAAGTCGACGACGGACAATGTCTGAGAGAATATATTTCTTTCTGCTCCTTCGATTGTTCGACCCCACGCCGTCCATGGTCGTGGAGCTGATTTATCCTCCACATCCGAGGACTCGGAACGCCGCTGGCGTACGATGAATGACTCTCCAAACGGGATAAGCAGCGGGTGGTGAGAGTATGGCCTTCGCGCCTCCTTCGTATCAAGCTGCTGCGTACAGACAGCTGTGGGCGATTGTTGCGCCGTATGTGCACTTGTCTGACCTCTATGCCACGTGTTTGGTGTGTCGGCAATGGCATCAGGTCTTTGCTCCGCTGCTCTGGGGTGCTCCTGCGTCGAGATTTGGGAATGATAGCAATTCCGTCTATCGTAAGTATTCGAGCACTCTTGGATCTCAAGTCCTTCCTTCATCATTGAGACTTCCCCCTGTTCAAATGGCTCTGGAATGGAAACTCACGTGATCAGTTTCACTGACCAGGTTCAAACGTCTGCTTGCTCGAGCAAGACTCGATGTCCGACGTTTGGCACATACACTCCATATCCCTCCAGCTCAACCAGATTTCTACGATGGGCCCCAAGCAGGATGGCTCCGAGATATCCTGGATCGACTACCTTCCCTCCAAGCGTTGATCGTCTCGAACCTCGCCTTCTTCGACCACGAAGCACTGAAGACAATCCATCAATGCACCGAATCCACCAAGTATCCTTTACGGCTTCTGATCGCAGCGGACTGTCAAAATACAACAGCAACGAGCCTAGCATCAGCACTCTGCCATTTCCCGGATTTAATTTACCTGGATCTATCTTCCTCGCAAGGATCAAGGAGCCCGCTTGTTCTACGACAGATTGGTACTCTCAATGAACTTCGCATCTTGAAGTTGCGGGACTGTGGGTTGAGGGATGATGATATTGATTATTTGGCGTTCACGCCCCGTCTGAGAAGTTTGGATGTAAGCAAGAATTACTTGACGGAACGAGGTCTCTCCAAGATTATCGACCGGCTACCACCGGCCAATCTGCCGTACAGAAGGAGCGAGGCACCGTCAACTCTTTCTCGCCGGTATTCTGGTGTGCCGTTGCCAACCAAAGTGCTCGCTGATGGTTTGGAGGATTATGTTGCGAAACGACTGACCAGCGGACTTGATGGACATCTGATAATCGAGGAAGGTCTCCCATCAACGTTCACACATCTCTGGCTGGCTTCAAATTATATCACCATCGACGAGTTGAATAAGCTGCTCAATTATCCAAGTCTGCAACAGTTGGACTGTGGGTCATTGAACCTCAGTCAAAAACCAACTGAGCTGTTGTCTCCTTCCTCGCCAGCAGCACGTAGATTTTCCCATCCGCCCCCGGAAATTGAAGTCCTCAGCCCTGCTCTTTTCACGCACGCATTTCGAAACCTGAGATCTCTGCGTATACACCATTCTGTGATCACGAGTCATCCCTTCTCTGGCCAGGAGGTTGTGGTTGAGCAGCAGTGTTTCGAGTTACATAGTGAAGATCTGCGATATGAACTTGATTCGTCTGAAGTTTTCAAGCCGGGAACGATATTTGAGCTGGATGATACGAGTATCAATGTTCCTGAAATGCTAGATGAGTGCCTTGATCCGTCGGATCCTCCGCCAGAAGGACATCACGCCACATTCGAGTCTCCGGAAGATGTTGGGGTTGAAGAGATGCCAAGCTCGCCCATCACTATTGACAGAAAGACGAGCAATAAATTGAAAAGTCGCCCAGAATCGCAGAGCATCCCTCGCAAGCCCATTCCACCCCGGCTCCCGGTCTCAGCACGCCACAACACACCTCTCAGGCGTGCCACTCTCCCCACAACAAACTCAGTCCCCACGGGCCCTGAAACATTTCGCTATAATTACCGATCAGGAGAAGAAAGACACTGGCATGAAGCCCTCGCAAACCGGCATAAACCTACAACCCTCAAAGACCTAATCGAGGAAATCACGCAACGACGCCACCGCACTGAAGCACGAGAACGAACCCCCGGCCGCTTCAAGCCCTCAATGCTCCCCAACCTCAAAACTCTAACCTTGACAGACGTCCCATCTACAACCCACCGTCGACACGTCCCCGACTCCCTTGCGTTGTTCATCCAAGAATGCGGCGAAGAAGAAGAGCTCGCCCGACTCGAGGAGCTGACCCACTACCAAGACGTCAATCAAGCACCCCAATGGCGCCTCTACACCGCAACCTCCCCCCTCGGTCTCCAAAGGCTCGTCCTCGAAATGACATCCCACGCCGAGCCGCTCGCACCTCCCCGCTCGCCACGCCACAAACGCGAAAGCTTCACGAAATCCTCAACCGAAGATCCAGACTCCGAACTATTTATGCAGGAAAGCCAGAGTGATTTTTCATTCTTCGGGGAAGATGATGGGGGGTTGCTTGTTTCTGAGGGGAGGATCGATCGCGCGATTACTGTTGATGGAGGGCTGATTTGGGAGAGTGGGAGGGAGGCGCATGCGCTGGATGTAGTTGGGGAGTTGAGTGCGTGGCGGAGGGAGAAGAGGAGAGCTTTTGAGCGTGGAGGGCGAGTTGGGCGCGGTGTGGTTGAGATCGCGTTGTTGGGGCATTGGAGGGGGGAGATTAAGGTTGTGAAGGAGGTGGTGCCTGGTTGTTAGTTTGACGTTCTATGAAAGAGTGGAACTGTGGAGAGGCGGGGGTTGGATGTGCGCATGGATGGCTGGAACTTCGAAGAGCTTGTGCTTCTTGAACTTACTGCAGGACATTGGATCTTTGGAGAATCTTGAGTTGAAATATCCCACCAAAGGGACGTACGTAACATTGGGGAGGCTGGGAATTTGAAACAGACCTCAGGGAGGTGGAGCTAAGTAAACTTTGATCTTTATATGCATGATACCATTTACTTTCACTGTCACGTCACATTTCATTTGATTGAAGACAATTTTATGCTGCAAAGCTTTATTTATTCGCGCTATGCACTCCTCCACAGACTCCCCGGGTATCATTCATTCATTCATTCATTCAAAGAAAGCAAAGGCAATCCACAAACGCCACCAAATGGGTTTCGTACCCTCAAAGCGCAATCCAGCAGACAAGAAACCCCAAGCATTGCGAAGATCCGAAGAATCAGAATCCACAACCCAAGGTTTACTACCTGTCGAACGACGCGGAAAGAAGGCGGTGCTTAGTCCTTGGTCCAGGACCAGAACGAGCAACAGGAGTCGTAATAAGCTGTTTCCGCTTGTCAGTTTCCGTTTCGGAGGAAATCGGAGGTGGGAGGAGAGGAGAGAGGGAAAGGAGGGGGAGGAGAAGAACTCACGTTGACAATCCCCATCTTGACCACAGCCAAAGCTGTAGTCGCATTGACCATGGCATCCACCACTGCAGCAAGCCTTGACTTCCTGCGGGAAGCCCCAGGTTGCCGCGTCAGCGGTGTCGGTGGTATCGGTGGTGTCAACAGTGTTGACGGTTGCCTCCTCGGGAGTTGGGGTGCGGGTGTCGATGTTGCCAGCCATGAGAGCGAGAGTCGGAAGGGGCGTGGGTTCAGCGATGGCGACGGGGAGAGCGTTGCGGGCGAGAACCGGAGAGGTGGGTTCAGCTCGCTTGGTGTAGACTCCGGAGGGGAAACCGCAGCAGAAACGACCCTAGAATGAGTTCTATTAGCAGATGGACGCGTCGGAGGTGAGAGGGGGAGGATGTGAAAGGAGAAGATGGCAAAGCTTACAGCGGGACATTGGCGATCCTTGCCGCTTGGGCAGTCTTGCTTGAAGTTGCAGTCCTGGCAACCGTCCTTGCCGATGGACTTGCAGCAGACGTAGCCGACTGGGGTGGTCGGGTCCCATTCAGAGGAGGCAATGAACTTGCTGACTTCAGAGGCGGCGATGGACGGGTTGACCTCGTTGTCTGGGAGAGGGTTGGCGGTGACGAGGGCCCCGTAGGTCAGGACGAAGGCGTAAAGGGTGAGGACGGTCTGCTTGACACGCATCTTGACGGATGTGATTGTTGTTTGGTTTGTGAGAAGGCGGGTTGGGAGAACGAGATCGCGAATGCGCGCGGAGGTGTTTGGTAGGTAAGAGAAAAGAAGGGAAAATGAGGCGAAAAAGGTCGATATTTATACTTTTCAGCGGGACTCTAATTTAGTTTGAAAGAGTATGTTTGCTCTGTTTGCCCTGTTTGCCTTCAATACTTTATCATTGTTGAGAAGCGGGGTGAAGATATACACCTGCTAGACTGGTAGATGCCGAGTTCCGAGCCGGGTTGCCGCGGCTTTGCTAAAGGACAGGCAAGTGAGCGTTATCGAATAAATGCAGTAAGCGATTCACAGTTAATGAAAGATTGTAACCGTGTCACAAACTGAGGGTGAATTAATCGCGTTTGAGCAATGTTCAGTAGGGAGGTGAACAGTCAGAGACAGTTGCTGTTTACTGTTCCTTTCTGATTATGAACCATATAAAGGGCTTCAATTTTCTTATGCAAGCTCGAGCTGGAGCTTTGAAAGTCATTATATACCTCTAAAGTGAAATATTCAATGGGGTTGAAAACCCAGATAGCCCAACCTCATCAATCACGACTACTATTTCATAACAAAACTTCTTGTAATGGCCGATAAAAAGATAAGAGTTTCCAGAAACAGCATAAATCTTCATAAATAGTTGCTTCATATAAAGGGAACATCTTGGAGGTGAGTGGTAGGATTCAGAGGCTGAGGAGTTGAGCGAGAAAAGGGGGGTGAAACACGTGACCTACCAACCATAACACAAATCATTTTACGATAAACTAAATTACGACAAACTAAACGCTCGAAGCAGTTCTGCATGCATGCCGAGACTTACGGCCCAATCATGCGACTGCACTTAAGCTGAGTACCCTTCCGATATCTTGCAGGTGTAATTGACCAATTGTATTGGATGTGGCTGAGGCTGAGCGCCCCGGCGTGTGACTCCCAATCCTGCATCAGAGCAGATTAAGTCCATTAATAAATCCCCATTAGTCCGGAGCTATTCTATTGTTCTATCTTCATCTGTTCAACAAAATAACCGCTTCGAAAATCAATTGATCAAGAGCAATAAATCCACAATCATGGCTGCTTCATCAGAACCCAAACCCTCTATACCCTACCGTCAGATACGAGCTCTGTACGACGACGAAACGATCACAGTCTACCAAGCATACTGCCCATCTATTGCTCTCTCAGCAGTAGAGCACCAGAAATTGAACGCATCGCCCGATTTTAAGCTCGGGAGAATGACATGGATTAAGCCGAGTTGGTGCTGGATGATGTTCGTCCTCCACTCCCACTCCCCTGCCCTCTCTCGTATTCATCTCCCATACTCTCCTTTCAACCTGAATCTTCCTTCTCGACGTCCATGATCAAGAAAATAACTGACGGACGGGAAATAGGTACCGCTCCGGCTACGCCAAGAAGAAAAACCAAGAGCACATCCTCGCGCTCAAGATGAAGCATTCCGATTTCCTGAAAGTGCTGAAAGGGGCTGTTGTCTGTCACGGGCAGACTTTAAGTGCAGAAGATAGGAAGAAAGACGTTCGAGTCCAGTGGGACCCTGAGCGCGGTCCCGCGCTGGGAATGCTTCCTTACCGCAGTATCCAGATTGGAATTAGTGGAGCGATGGCGAAGTGGTGGATCGAAGAAGGGATTGTAGGGATCGAGGATGTGACCGAGAAGGCGAAAGGTCTTTGGGAGGATGTCATTGAGCCAGCAAGAGCGAAGGGGAAGAGGGTCGAGGTCGAGGAGTGTGTGGAGAAGGGCTTGGTGCCGAGAGAGACGGAGTATGTTGTGCCGGAGGACGTGGGAGGAATTCTGGGGATGCAAGCGGAAACGAGGAGAGCCCTTGAGTTTGCGACTTTTGAAGAAGCGAGGAAACGTGATATGGCGGTAACAAATGTGGCAAAGACTGGAATGGTCCTCCCTGAAAAGGAGCCACCACTTTTAGTTGGGAAAAGCGCGTTGGCTGCGCCCAAATAGCTATGAATGTCAAAAGGATTTGGTGAAAATACTGGAAAGAGAGGGGTTGATATGTGATGGCATAATGGAAATTAGAAGACTGATAGCTAGATCCTTTTTAGTTTTGGGTATAGGACGAAATTCAACACTGGAAAAGAAAGAGGTTGTTTGGCTTGGAAGTCGTACAAGCAGCACACTTCCGCCTAATGTGCAGGTAATTCTTTCTCTTAGATACAAGAATTGCAGGCGTGGCTGCCAGCACCATCCACTGCACCCAAAACTTCACACAAACCACACCGCCAAAACCCTTCCCTAAATCTTACTAGCAACCCAAACCGGCTTCTTCTTCCCCGCAAAAGCCTCAAGCCCGATCCTAATATTCTCCCCCTCGAATAGTCCCCTCTCAAACCTCTCGCCAACCCTCTGAACACCCCTCTCGACACTGCCCTCTTCCCATGCCTCCCTAAGTCCCGCTCTTGTAACAATAATAGCATCCGGACTCGAAGATGCGATTTTCTCCGCCATCTCCACCGCTTCATCCACCACAGTTTCTTGACTTTTAGAGATCTTGTTGATAAGGTGGAAATCCAGGGCTTCTTGGGCCGTTAACCGACGACCTGTCATGGCTATCTCGGAAGCGATTTGTAAAGAGGTGTTATGTACTAGCCGGGGCAACCCTCCCGCTGCGGCGTACAGACCGACGGTTGCTTCGGGGAGGCCGAAAGATGCTGTGGGAGATGCTACGACCATATCACTGTAGGTATCTCGTCAGGGAATTAACCTTCCTGAGCCCGCGAGGCACGACATGCCTGCCACATGAACGCGTGCCAACCACTTTCTCCCTTCATTTGAAAGATTGAAAGAGCTGATCTCACCAATTCAAACAAATCTCAAACCCACCACCAAGAGCAAACCCATTAACAGCCGCAATCACCGGCTTCCCCTTCCCCATCCTCCTGGAAATCCCCGCGAACCCGGACGGTGGATGCCTTCTGGCTGCTACTGGGGTCGAAGGATCCGCGCGGAATTTACCTTGTTCGATCAGATCCTGCCCCGCACAAAACGCTTTCTTGCCTGCGCCCGTGATAATCAAGACCCTCAAAGAAGGCTCGTTATCATACCAGGAAAGGAGGGCGTCGGCCTCCCAATGCGAGGCGGAGGGTAGGGAATTCATTGCTGTGGGGCGGTTGATTGTTAGGAGGAGGATGCCCGGGGAGGGATAGGCCAGGAGGAAGGTTGGGTGGGGCGGGGGTTGTGTTTGCAGTGATGAGGCCATTGTGAGCAAAAGGAGAGAGTTGAAGTTGTTGATTGAGAGGTGGTGGGATGTGGAAGGAAGCGAGATGGATAGGAAGTAGATTTAAGCTCCCGGGACGTTGAAGGGCGGAAGCAGACTATTTTCAGGGCCAACCCCGCGTGGCTAGGCCGAGGTTCGCGGGGTAGCTCTTTTTAACTTTTTTTAGCTGGTGATGCTGACAGCTTGGGAACACACATTGGAAAAAAAAACTTTTCACATAAACTTTTCACTGGATATTTGCGTGTTGGTAGTGACGTTGTGATGCTTCAGTTCTAGGAGGTCGGGGAAATGACGGTTGAGGGAGAGAATTTGAAGATGGCTTTGAGCGGCCAGGGGTTTGGATGGAATGAGGGAGCCGAGCTGGCAAGGGAGTGAGTTCTGAGTGAATGGGCAGCTGCTTGGTTAGTAGAATGTTGGGTGGAAGAGCTCAACTTCCAGTGCCATGCCATTGCTTTTGTTTGCGAGCAGAAGAATGCTGCTTGCCTCTCCACCAAAGTCGCCGGGAAATTGTGACCTTTTCCCTCGGCTCTCCCCTTCCTGTAGAATAGCCGCCTACTCAGCAACCTCTCATCCCTCGCAACATCGTAATACAATGTAGCTTTCTTCCTTTCATCTCAAGTTGCCTCCGCATCAACATCCTTAAACGCCTCTCTGAAAACCCTCAAATTGACCCCCTCATCAAAAATAGCAAAGCTAATCTCCTCAAGGCCCTCGAACCCCTTCCTCCCCCGACCCCCCAATATCTCCCTCCTAAAAATTCTCGCCACCTCCTCCGGTGGATTACGATACGCACCACACCCCAGCGCACCCAGCACAAGATGCGTAACCCCATTCTCCTTCGCAACCTGTAGCATATGTCGAACCTTCAACACCATCGTCTCCTTATCCCTGCCATCCTCATACTCCCACCTCTCTTCAAGCACATCCCCATCTGCATTCTTAATCCTCACTTTAATAACATCCGGATTCTTCAACGCGGCGCAGGAAATGATGTCTGTGTAGTAGTATTGGCTTTTCGGGAGGTCGGAGTTGAGGTTATCGCGGAAGACGAGCACGGATGGCGTGTAGATGAGCGCGTCTTCGGGGAGTCGGTACCAGGAGGTATTGAGCGCGGGGTACAGTGTGCTGCGCATGCAGAGCGTTTCTTCTTGCGCGACCGCGCCGGAGAGGACGCCGCCGCCGGGACGCAGCGAGGAGGCCATGTTCAAAGCGCAGACGCGGATTTTGGGGCTGTTTGAAGATTGCAGGATGGAGTGGACGGCATCGAGGGTGTCAGATTTTATGATGCGTATTCGAGGGATTATCGGAGCAGGTGGAGGTGCGGGGTTGGAGCTTGAGCTTGAGCTTGAGCTTGCCGCAGATGATGATTGATTTGCAAAGGCTTGCGAGGTAGAGGAGTATCGAAGGAGCTCTGTGTTCTTGATTCCGTTCAGGGCGAAGGGGTGGGATTTTAGGAGTGCGGGGATCGTGGAGTTGATTGTCTCCTTCGCGAGCTTCGCTCGAGCTCCTTTGTTCAGCCATGGGCGGATGTCGGACTTGGAAGAAGACGCCATGTTGACGAGCAATTCTTAGGACGGCTTTGGTGCTTTGGTGAGGGGAGAAAGTTGTAGATTGTGGGGGGGAAGGAGCTTGAAGATGACGGATGTCGTTGCCTTGCAGGATTCAGCTGGACGAGGATGAGGAAATTCGGCCGTTTGAGCAGCCACGTGACACCAGGCAGCAAGTTCAGGGACATCGTCACAAGTTTGAGCTCTGGCACAAGAATTCAACGAGAGGGGAGTCAAGACTGGAATTATAGATATTCTAGTGCTTGAAAACTTGCTGATGACTAATCTGACCCTTGAAGCTACCACACCCCTGTCTGCTGAGATGAGGACTTCAAAAGCGAGCTGTCATTCCCGCCTCCTTCCTGATCCTGTCCACTTCTTGATCTTGGCCCTTGAACCCAACATGTGCAGAAACCCTGGACCCTTCCCGATGCTCTTTCCTTCATTGTACATGATTTGTTGTGCGTGGAACCGATGTTGGAGGCTAGGACTTGTCTTCATCGAGTTGTGTTGGGGGACAGAGACCAACTAGTTCTTGATTTCACCTTGTTGTGGTTCCATCGTTCAGCTCGGAGTCCGTCGATAGTCTCGTGGCTTTGCGCGCAAATGTCAACACGTTGTGTTAGGCGGACCCCAGATGATGTTCAGTGTTTTGTATTCCATCAGCATCAAAGCGTAAACACGTGGACATATGGACTTACAGTTATCAACAGGCCTCGAATGGATCTGGGCTGGACTTGGCCTGCTACAAGTAGCAGTTGATCCCCTTCGCGACGTAGACGCGCCAGCCCTTCGAAGGAGGCCCCCATCAATGGAGACGCCCTCGTCGGCCAAATCCCTCCACTACCACGCGGACGTAGCAGCTTCATCGGGCCCCTCCGCTGCCACGAGATTGTAGCAGCTTCGTTGGGTGGCCCCAGAGGGCACAAGTATCATCTGGGAGCATTCAAACTTCGTCAGCAATGTCTACAAGAAGAAGGAACTAGAAGGTCCAAAGAACGATGAGAGGACGCAGGGGGGAAGACCGCGTTGCCCTCCTTTAGGCCAGCCCACGCAGTCACATCCTCCACTCCCAAGCCATGTCCTACCCTGCGCCCCAGCGATAGCTCATTACGGCACATGACCAAGTCTCCATTCCTCGACGGGGCAACCAGGGAACCTAAGCTCAACCAGCGCTGTCTTATCCCACGGAAACCCTCTACCCGGCTGACTTAATGCGCGGGGTAGAGTCGAATGGCGCGTTGTCCATGTTGCTATCGTCGATAGGGCCGACGGTCGTCATCGAACTTTGGACCAAAGAAATACTCACTTGAAAATTCCCGGAGGCGCGTGGAAAGAGACAAGAGGAACATGTCATGTAGCTGCGATCTCGCGACGAGAATAAGCAACTGTCGTGTTCGAGGGGGAGAACTTGTGTCGACCTCGGAGGGGAAGAAGACCTGCTTGTAAGGCATCAGCGACGTACTTTCAATGCATCATGGACAGAATCTTGCCTCGATCATGTGCGGTCCTTTGATACTGTGCAGAATAGAGCGCGATTTCGTGATTGAGGAGGAGCAAGAAACGAACTGCGACGCTCGCCAGCCAACAACTGATGGCGTTGAAGCGCGAAATAAGAAGTGAAAAGGGGGAAGATTGCGCAGGTTGCGGGAAAGAAACAAGTGTTGCAAAGGAGGGAAAACTTAAGGCTCTCCGAAGACGGCGCTAAAGCGGGGCTGGCGGGTGAATTAGACCCCTTTGTGAAGTTGCGGCGAGCTCAGCTAAGATCGAAGGAAATGGACATCTTGAAGGGGTATTTGAGTGCGTGTCCAGAGGAGAGGAAACTCGACAAGGGAGACAAGTTGCCTTAGATACTCGAAGGGAGATATAGTCAGTGGAGGTGGTCGATCGTTGTCGAGGAGGAGCAAGAGAGCTTGGAGCGCGCCCCTGGAGGGCGAAATACCTGAAGGAGCGCGATCGGCTGCGTCCTCTCAAGATATGAGAGAAACGTGCCATGGCATTCTGTCGCTATCGGCGATGCACCCGGTGGATGGCTAGCTTGCGTGATGCTGGGTTGGGGGAGATGAAGGTGGTGTTGTTGTACGGAAGGAAAGGAAAAACGAAGGAAGGAATGATGGAATTGGAGCAAACTTAAGTGTGCAAGAGTTTGCAACAAAAGTCAGGGCAAGGACCTAATCAGGTACTCAGATATCACCGGCTCAGAGATGGTGTCGAGTGTCGAGTGTCCACCCGCAGTCACTTTCGCGACGGAATCCAACCGAGAAGAGAAAGAAGTGAATTATGATCGGAATACATTCCTGTCCTCCCTCTTTCTGGCCGTTGATTCTCTCATCAATCATACCGGTAGTTCACCATGAGTTCGGCTTCGTCTGGCCCTCTCTTTGTTTCCGAGCACAAATCTTAGTTTTCTCAAGCACTGCGTTCAAAGTGAAATTCTCGAACACTGTCAAATATTTTGATTCGCACTTATCAATGCTTTGTCTATCACCTCAATTATTTCGAAAATTCCCCTTTACTTGAAATTATATGCTGAATGGGATACGGACTAATTTTGATGTGTTTTCTTTGTTTACTCTGGACCCTCAAAAGAAAGGGGGTGAATTACGAAGATGATGATGATTGGCGCTCGTGCCGAACGATGTCTAGCTACATGTGGCTGCACAAAGCAATCTTTATCCACCCGCTCCAGTTTGAGGTGAGAATTCAGGGGGTTAATTCGAGAGGCTTTGAGATCAATGTGGAGTATCTTGAATCCAAGTATCTGATCATTTTCGGGGGTTTATCTTATCGTCAGAACAGGGGATGGCTGCCAAGCTCGTTCTTAAACAGTTGTGATTGGGCCGTATCAGATCTCCACAAATACGAGAGGCTTCCCTGTATAGCCCACTCATCCGACGCGTTCCCTGCTGTCATCCTTCCAAAGCTCACTCATCGAGATTATTTATTCACATAATTCTTTAGAGGGGGCGATGCAATCGTTCGCCTCGCTCCGTGTCTCTTCTCACTGGTAACGAATTTTGGGGTGGGGCTTGAGAACCGCCATGCTAAGCACAAAAGCGCGCAAGTAGGCAAAGGTGGGACAATTTCCCGATACGAGACGTTACCTTTGCCAGTACGTATCGTCAGTCTGGATATAGCGGGGATAGTCGTGCATATTTATACTGGACGAAACCCCCGAGAGCAAGTGCGTATAGTGTATTCTTTGATCCTCAAGTTCCATCCAACAGTCGCTCATTCTGGAAAATACTCCTCCTGCTCTTCCTTCTTGGTATCTTTGAATATCTAAATCGCTGCAAAATTCTGTTCCGCTCAAAATTTTCATTCATTCAACTCTCAATCTTCCCCGCATCACGCCAAATATCTGCGCAAATCGCACGAATTCCCGCAAATCTTCGGACTTTCCCTCTATTACCAACACAAAACGAACGATACAAAGACGACATGTTGGATACAACACCAATCGCCTTGATCTGCCTCACTGCACTCATTTTGCTCGTCGGAATGGCTGCACTCACGCAAATTGCCCTCAAGAAGCGATACGTGTCTCAATACCCTTGAGATGTTTGACTGGGACAATGACGATAACACGGAGGGGGGAGGCCGTCAACCGCTGGTCCCGAACATCGGACGGCCTGCCACTCATGATCCATGAAGACGAAAACATCGATTTGCGACGGCTGCCTAAAGTGGATACAATGTGCGATTTTCTTATTGGAGTTTGGTTGTACTGGAGAACACCTCACTAGCGGACTTGAGCCCTCGAATGGAAGGGCCAAGAAAAAAAATACGTCTCATTTCGTCCCATCTACACGTTCGAATACCCAATATCGACTTGCGACATGACACAGGAATCAGCTCATGCGTTCAGCCAAACGATCTCCTTGATCTTAAAAGCTAGCATCGGGAATAGCGAGGTGGAACTCTGGGCGAGGGATATCACTATGAAGCCGACGAATGCTTCTAGGAAATCAAGAAAAATTCTCTCTGCATCATTTTCTTTTGATTGACTCAGATCTGCCATGAAACTGCTTCATCGAGGTGATCGCTGCTACACCGAAAATCCATCCTGAATATCGACCGTCTTGCGTAATTCAGCTTAGATTCCGGTTAAGTGACCTTCACCCCCAACCAGTACCTCCTTTCTGGTCAGCTAGGCTTCTGAGGTTCATTTTAGGCACCTTTACTTGTCATCTTGGCATCCACTTCAAGCTGCTCGGTTTTGTATCACGTGATGGATAAGCGGTAGTCGGTATGGTGATCACCGCATTTGGCTGCCGGTAAGGGCTTGCCAAGATGCCGCCTCAAGCCGCCTCACGATGCGGCAACCCACTGCAAGTCGTCGGCTTCGCCCAATCCCAACTTCCCACCATTCGCATCGCAGCCTACGATTTCATCTATAAAAGCTGGGGAATTCCCCACCATCATATCAATCTCTTCAACAACCTTCACAATCCTTGCCATCAATTCTATGTTCGTTCCAAACTTCTCAACACATTTCAGGCAGCATCATACCACCTCTATCCCCGACAAATAAACATGTCATCTTCCGTCTTTTCTGAAACACTTCAAGCTATCACCACCACCAAGCTCAGGGAGCTGTCCAAAAAGCGTGTCATCTTCGAAGATTCAAAGTCAACTCTCATATCCGCTGCCAAACTTGAGCAGAACCAGCAGCAGCGTCTCCGTATCCTTGTCGACGGCGTGAAGCAATGCTTCGCTGTGAAAACAGCCAATCGGCGTGGGAGATCCGGTCGCATTATCTGCGGCGGCAGCAATGATCCGGACCTCGAAGTAATGCTCAAGAATCTGGAGCGTTTCTTGGAGCAAGCACGATTCGATCCCACGGTCTCACCAAAGTTATTGGGCGACTGGGAGGAGTCCCTTTTGAAGAAATTGAACATCCAATCCCTGAGGTTCCAATATGCGACTCTGTATGGAGAGCTAGTCAATGAGTGGCTCCGAGCAGAAAAGGTCGTGCCTGCTGATGACGCCTCCACGGCCTCAGAAAGCTTCGAAAAGATCAATCGAGCAGAGAGAGATGAGTCACGTGCCAATTGGGAGAAATTGGTATTCGAGCCCTTGGAGACAGACCCAAAAGCCATTTCAGAGTATCTCCAGGTCTTGTTCGGCATGGATGGCGGAACACCACAGTCATTGAAAGCACTCAAGGCTCTGCGCAAGAGTGTGGAGGATTTCGAGACCTCGCTTTCGACCCCCGGCCAGTTCAACGACGAGGTGCTTCGATGGACTATTAACGGCCTTGTGGGTTCTGGCCTTCTGTCTGACGAAAAGCGCGCAGTGCTGAAAGATTTCCTGGCGAGTTCGGTCATCTTGGCTGAGGTTGCAGATGTTTTGAACATGCGTATTGCGGCCATCTCGACATGGTCTTGGGAGGGGGAGGTCCCCGTTGAACAGAGAAGACATGTGACCGGAGCCTATCATGGTAAGTGGTCCCCCTCCAACCACCCCCCCTGTTGGCTCCTATTATTGACTGAGTTCTCATAGTATATATCGACGAGGAACTTCTCCAAGCAATCTTCCTCCAATTCATCGGCGTAAAATGGTCGGTTTTCTTCAAAGAAGCCTTCACCAATTTCTCCAATTACGAAGGTGCCTGGGCTTCTCTTCGCACCCCTCTTTCTAATAATGATATCGGCGTGAAGCGGAGAGAATATTTCCTGGGACACCAGCGGAAGAAGCCCAGTGTTCAGGGCAAGCGCCAAGAAATCTACAAGTCGATTTTCTTCATGTCTCAGCTGCCAAACTCACCGTTTGAGGGAAGCACCGCCGTTGAAGGGGAGGAAGAGGTCGAATACGCCAGGCCGAAGATACGCAGCAAGCGAGTTACTTCATCTCGACAGGACCAGTTTACGGACTTCGACTTCGACACCTTCGACATGCAGCCACAATTCCCCGCGATGCCTGTCCAAAGTGCAATGCCACAACAACACCTGCAGCAACAAAATGGGATGCAACAACAGCCGGTGTCAATGCAAATAGCGCCGCAAATGCCGCCGCCCCCACCGGCTGGATATCCAGGCAATGGGGTGTATTATCGCAAGGCTTCCTCTCACCAGTCAATTCTCATTCCATTTAACAGCGACGAGTATGACACAGTGCCCGACAACCAAAAACCAAAAACCAAGATGGAGACAAAGCAATACCTTCTACATCTCCTGTCGACCGAGCTTTTAATCAACACTCGCCTCCACGGAGATTTCACTTGCTCTCGGTCAGAATTCTACTCCTGGAGCCCCTCCCTCCCACACTCAACCATTACTTCCATCCTAACTTTCTTCGGGCTCTCCAAAAAGTGGCTTGGCTTTTTCCGTGCCTTCCTCGAAGCCCCTCTTAAGTTCACTGAAGATGGTCCATCAGCCGAGACTCGACCCCGAAAAAGAGGTGTCCCTGGTGCACACGCACTCTCGTCTGTCTGCGGAGAAACTATCCTCTTCTGCATGGACTACGCTGTCAATCAAGCCACCAACGGCACAAATTTGTATCGCATGAACGATGACTTCTGGGTCTTCGACAAGAACCACGAGACAGTCGTGAAAGCATGGGCTGCGATTACGAGGTTTGCAGACACGATGGGCGTTACTTTGAACAACGGGAAAACTGGCACAGTACGTATCCTTCATGAGCCAGGATCACCAAGCACAGGCAACCCCTTCCGCACCTCTCCCTCAACCTCTCAAGCCTCTGCCGGAGTCCCCGCATCCATCGACCCGTCGCTCCCAGCAGGAGAAATCCGGTGGGGTTTCCTAATCATGGACCCTCTCTCTGGCCAATTCGTCATCGACCAAGACATGGTCTCCACCCACGTCGCCGAACTGCAAGCACAACTCTCCTCCAAATCTACCTCCATATTCTCCTATATCCAAGCCTGGAACACCTACGCTGGCACCTTCTTTTCGTCCAACTTCGGGAAGCCCGCGAACTGCTTTGGACGCCAGCACGTCGACGAGATGCTCTCGACTTTCACCCGGATCCAGGATATCATCTTCCCCTCTTCCAACGTCGTCCAACACCTGAAACGAGAAATCGAGACCCGCTTCGGCATAACAGATATCCCAGACGGCTACCTCTACTTCCCAACCTCTCTCGGTGGCCTCGATCTCCAGAATCCATTCATAGGCTTAATCCAAGTGCGCGACGGCGTCTTCGAGTCGCCGTCTTCCATCCTCTCTGACTTCCTAGACAGCGAGCGAGAGGCCTACCGTCAGGCCAGCATATCATTTAACAACGGCCTCGTCTCTCGCTATTCAAACTTCGACCCCAACTTCATCCCCCATGATGGTAATGTCTTCTTCAGCTTCGAAGAATTCGCTAGATACAGAGAAGAATTCGCGTGTGATTATACTGGGAATTTGTTGAGTGTTTTCGGGGACTTGATGGGTCGACCGGAGAAAGAGGGGATCGATGTTATGGGGGATGAGGTGGCGAAGATTGAGGGGTTAGTGAGGGAGTGGATAAAGGGTGGCAAAGCTACAGATGCGGGTTATCTGAAGTGGGTTGTTAAATTGTTTGGGGAAGAGATGAGGGAGAGGTTTGGGGGGTGGAATGTGGTAGAGAAAGGGCTGTTGCCGATGGGGATGGTGGAGTTGTTTAGAAGTGGGAGGGTGAAGTGGCAGGGCTAGTGGGGATGGAATTATTGGTGTGTGAGGAAAACATTTGCAGTGTTCTGATATTTTCATTTCAAATCAAGTGACTGGTTTCAGGAAACAAATTGTGGATTTCATAGTTTTCATCTCCCAACGGCATGGGTGTAAAATTCAATTCAAAAGTTCGTCGATCTCTTCGGTAAAGGAAAAAAAAATTAATCTCAATATGTCAATATATTATGTAGGCTCCACTGCAGGTCACAGGTCCATTTGCACAAATATTCTTCACGGCCATTAGATAGAGAACCATGACATGCCGTGTTAATAAGATATCGCGGAAATAAAATCCAGTCTGCGCCTCGCATGGCTCCAAGAGAAGTATATGTAAGCCTCACTTTACTTGGGACATTGAAAAAGAGACCCACCATTTGTCCTTCATTGACAGTCGAGCCATTGGAGGCCTCCAGTCACACAACTGACTTGGCTTCCAACCACAAGCGAGTGCTCTGATTGGCGGCCTCTGATGCTGCCAGGCTTTCCTCGGCGACAAGCAGCCTGGCGACACGGAGAAAGCAAACGAATAACGCCCTACATGTTTCATGCAGCAGATCTTCAGCTTTTGATTCACCCAAGTCACCTCGCATTGATGACGGGCAGGCGAGGCTCCCTTCACGGGCGTAATTCGTTATTTTGATTGGAGGCCTCCGAGAACTTTCCCGAGTGGGCTTGATCGGGCACACTGCTTTTCTAATTGGAGGCCTCTGAGGATTCTCTGTGGGAGGTTTGGTCGGCTACGCTGCACAACCCTGGCTACAAATAAACGGACTGGACTCAGCTGCTCGACTCACTCTTCGTCATCTCCAGCTACGCAATCTTGCAAGACATATTTCTGAAAGCGCCAGAACGCGCCGAATAACTCGGCGCATACAGTTCCAATTCTCACATCATTCTGTTGGCATTGTTACATAATATCTGATAGCAGCCTAACAGTAGAACCCCAATCTACAATTTTATCTGGCTCGCATTCGCCATGCTCGCCATGTTCGCCAGGGGTTACGAATCTTACGGAGGGAAAAACTTCGGAGGGGGGGCCGTCCACTGATTCCTCCGTTTCAAAATCTTGCATTCTGTATGGAGATACCGATGCTGCCACTCAAGCCTCAGTCTCTCCACCTTCAGACGCTTTATCCGGGCTAGAGAATAGTGTTGCATCAACGCAGGACTCAGATTCAACACGAGGAAGTCCCACGTTGCGAGTCACAAGGGCTGTTGCGCCCACCCAGCGACGCAATGGGCGATTTACTTGCCCGCTCTGCCCCAGAAGATTTACATCCCGTGTGAAAGAAAAGTAAACTTTAATCCCTCTGATCATTGAACTCGGACGCTGATATCCCCTGCAGTCAACATATCCAGAATTACCGTCACACTCATTCATGTCAAGTTTCTGGATGCCAATGGAACTACGAGCTTCACAAAGATCTTGTTCGACATTCGGCCAGACACAATATTGATGCAGAACGATTTCCTTGTCCTGTTTCGGGGTGCGGGAAAAGTGTTAGTCGAGCTGATTTGCTGCCAAGACATATCGAGCGATTCCATCAGTAATGCACGACATCTCGAGTGAGTGCAAGACCTTTCTACAACTTTATTTTACCACTCCCTTCAATTCATAGTAGATACTAATGTGTTAAAGCTTGCCCTCTCACCTTTCGCTGACAAGTTTCCCCTTTCTATATTCGATCAAGTTTTATTTCCTACACGCGAGAACTACTATTGTTAGTATGAGTACCTTTTGTTCTCGTTTTTTTAGGTCAGATTTTAGACCAAGAATGCACCTCAAGCCCTGTTTTTATTACGTGAGTTATAAATGGAAAGTGATTTTATGTATCGGCTTCTGATGCGTTTTTTACTAAAGATATAGCCTCCATCTTCCCATGAGTACTAGACATGCTTCCTAACTATTATAACGTTTTACACCTTCTACAACCAGCGACACTCCATCAATCCCCTTCCTATTTCGTCCTAGTATTAGAGCTGATAAAGTGAGCGCTGCGGCCAAATCTTCCCCTTTTTCTCGCGCTTAATTTCAGTCACATGTCAATTATAAGCGAACAATTGGCACTTTCGAACTTCCATGAATCAAACTCAAGAGGGATGAACCATCCACTAGGCTTTTGTAATTATCATTGGAGAACCTACACCTTCTCAATTTTGACGTCTGGGTTCAAGCCATTGTCGTGTTGCTCGTCAATTTCGGGGCTGTGCAGAAACATCTTGGGCTTCCGCCTTGCAGGCCCCTTGGCACCCCGAGAAATACTAAATTTTTATAAGTTATGGGAAGACAGAAGGTGATTTTACCTGTTTGCTAGGCTGGAGAAGGATGCCGGCCAGAAAAGAGTGGAAAGGGAAGAAAATCACTATTTCGGTCTCTAAAGATGAGAAAGCTACTTGCCAAGAGAGAACAAGTGGAGCCCAAACTGCTCGCACGAGATAGAAGTCTGACAAAACTATCTCGCTCAGGAAACGCCGTCTACCACTTCCACGCCGCATGGTCACCAGATGCAGAAATATCTAATCTCCAAGGACCCCCGAACTTCCTCATTCTCCGTGCCGAGCACTTCCACGCTGGAATGCAACACCCCTCCCGAAGCAGTGTAGCCCTGTGCTTCGAGATCGCTGTCAAAGAACCTCAGAACCATTACCTCCTCCGGAGTCTGCTTGTCTATCCAGTACCACTTATGCCCCTCAGAGTACCTGGCCACTAAAGACTCAATAGTATGGGTTTCATCGGACCCCGGTCTCCCAAGAGCTGGAAATTTGACCTGGACAGTCACGTAGTCATCCGCCTTGCATGTCCTGAAATCTGCCACCACCAGCGAGTCCCTCTGCACAGTCTTAAGTGGCCTCCAAACAGAGAACAGTGCCCACCGTGGACCGTCGCAATCTCTGTAGTCGTCTTTGAGACTCTTCCCAGCAGCCAGCAAGGAGTCTTCGTGATGTATGATGTCCGCTGCGGCTCGTACAATGTCTGGATGGAAGTTTCGAATGTGGATTCGAGCACCCGTCGGTGAGTAGTCAAGGTGAATCTTCGATGCCGGACTAACTGGACCCTTCTCAGGGTTGAATCCAATGAACTGCGGAAACCCGGTTTCCAGCTCGGAGGGTGCCGTTTTATTAGCTCCATGACTGGCGAGAGCATCGGCGTCTTCGGACCAGAGAGCAGCTCTCAGTAGGAGTGCTTCAGGTATGGCAGTCTTACATCCCGTGATATCCTTGATCATCTCGGATGTTTCTGGGATGAAATATTGCTTGAGTAGTTCGGGGTCTGTGAGGGACAACGAGGTATAAGGCGGGGCGTGAAGAGCTGTAGGGTAGTTGACTGCGGTAAATCCGTGGGCGTCTAATCGGTCGGTAGCGCTCCCCAGCTTCAATTTCGTGTGGATTGGCCGGATGCTATGAAGTGGGAGAAGGCGTTCATCTCCGAACTCTGTCATAGCAGGGAGTAGGAAGTTGTGCAGGCTTGACTCGGGGACATGGCCGGCGGCAACACAACGCAGCTTGGCAACCGCCGGCCCTGTGCTTAACTTGGTCTGTTCGACATCCATATTATTGCTAATATGATAGGATTCGGGAATAAAGGGATTTTCAGATCAAATAAACGAGCTGCGGTACTAAGTAACAGCAACTTGAAATAGGCGAAGCATTTAATAAATGCTAGAAGAATATGCAGAGATGGTAATGGGGGAAGTTAAAGTTATAAAGGGGGGGGGGACTCCCGAGGTTACATTCAGAGAGAGTTCTCGCCTGAAGGGGAGCAGGCACCAGCAGGGAACCAAGGTCATGCCAGATCCTGCCCACGATACAAGGGTTCCACAGCTACTGTGCGAGTGTCTCAACATTGGAGTGAGCTTAGTATGCAAGTGTCCGATTTCACACAGCATGGTTGCTAAGTAAAAAGGTTTACACGACAGCTAGATATAGTCACTCCCCCTCGGGCTGATCCTAATTCCCAGCACAGCCGAAAGATCGTGCGAAACAGGATGCCATTGTACTACTCGAAGGTTCGAAGGAAAAGCAAGGTCGAAATTGGCTTGCCGCGATCGATCGAATTTAGATGGCTATTATTGATGGCCCCTCACTGCTCATCGATGGCGGCTTGGTTCAACTCCAATGGTCAGCCTAGTCCCGCAACAATCGTTGCTGAGTTTTATTGATTCATGTCAGAGGCTCAGATCAGATTTGCATCAAAGTCCGGTTTCCTGTCGTCGAAAACTGTCCCCACACCCTCCTCTGAATATCATTTTGTTTCCTCTCCGTGTAACAGTCGGCTCCGGTACTTAAGAGTGTCAAATTTAGGTGGTTGGAAGCCTTGATTCTTGATTATCGAAGGCTGGGAAGCCCCTTAATATAGTGCAAATCCACTAGTCTTCCACTAGTCCCCCAGCCCCCTGGCTGCCTTAGGCCCATAAGCTTGGCACTTTTCAACAGAGAGCACGTTCCTGGCTTCGCAAGGGTAATTTAGTGTTCATAGTGATACGGTGTTGCACTGCAGTACAACCTGTAACCTCATGCCACTGCGCGCCCTGCTAGACCTTGTGTATTTACCATGGCTCCCGAAAACGTAGAGGGATTTAGAGGTGAGAAGCGGACCAATTTTTTTTTAAAGCCTGCGGCTTGGGTAAGCTAGCAGCAACCGCAGCTGTATCCAGTACAGAGAGGTACAGTTCATGAGTCGAGTTGCAGTGCTAAGAAGGGGAACAACACTAGAAGCCGACACTCATTCCCAATCCGGTAAAGCCGAGCACTGGTGTTTGTGCCACCCTACTAAGACCCCGGAAAATATAATAGAATAAATACTCCTGTACGATTTTGCCTTCGGCTTCTACCTCGCTTAATTTATAAAACTCTCTTATCCCGTACTCTTCCTTAATTTTTATTCTCCTCTTATTATTAGTTCTTCTCTTTTCTATTATTATACTCACTTATATATAATATTATAGCACGCTTAATAAATTAAGGAGTTAAAAGAAGCACGTTTATATTACTAGAATTCTAAACTATAAAGAAAAAAAAGAAAGAAAGAAAGAAAGAAAGAAAGAAAGAAAGAAAGAAAGAAAGAAAGAAAGAAAGAAAGAAAGAAAGAAAGAAAGAAAGAAAGAGAAAAGGCTCTTTTAAATATTATATAGCGGCCTTATATATTAAGGTACTAGAAAATCTAGAGTTACGTAATTTAATATTATTACGTGCTTAGTATATTATAATAAATAATTTTAAATTATAATATTTAATAAAAGATTTATAAAAGTTGTAATAATTCAGGTACTAAAATAATAAAGACTTTTTAAATCTCTAAGTAAGAAAGCTTATAAGTAGTTATAATCTAGATAAGAATTTACATTTTTTCTAAAGTAAAAATACTTAATTCAAGGAATTATCCTTAACTAAAACTCAAGAGTATAAATATAAATATCTCCTTATAAAATCAAAGCTTTTCTAATTAAAGAATTATAACAATTATATTTATTAAGGCGCGAAAACTTGGGTTGTGATAGGCATAATATTAAGTGTCAAGTGCAACGTGATGTGGACTTAAGAGAGCGATAGGCCTCAATAGTACCAGCCGAAAGCTGCGATGACCATTGTGCTTTGACCGACATCGCCGTGGGTGCACATACTCTTGACAATTGTTTGCGAGGCTATAGGATCTTGACCAGAAAAATAGTGGTTGTATTGGCAAAGCCCGTCATCTGCTGTGAGATTGAACCAATGAGTTGCCAACTTTATTGCTCCTCCTATTCGATACTAGATGGGATTCCTCTTCATGACAGGAACGCATTGGCGTGTTTCAAAGCGTTTATCCCGTACGCCGAAAACATTGAGTTAAACTCTGAAGCGAGCCTCTTTCCAGCCAAGTACATGATGTTCGGAGTGCTCGCACTTTGCACCGGCAGGCTTCACAATCCATATTGGTTCTTGGTCTGATACAGTCTTGTACAACGCCAATGCATCGTAGATCGCTTGGCCATTCACTAGGAAGTCTGTCACTGGCAACTACTTGAAATCTAATAGGCTAATACGTTGCATGCCAACACCAGAGGACAGGACGCTGGGTATGGGAATATATTACACGTGGCTTTTCTGGAGAAAATGAGGTCGGGATTAATACCGAATGTTCTCGCAGCTTTCAATTCGTTTGATGTGAGGTACAACGGTGGGGTTAAAATATTCACTAATAGTAGCGTTGATATTTTGGGTATGGATTGCACTATTAGAAGCTTCGAGAACACAATGGTCTTCAGCAATATGGGTGTGTCTTGGGTCGCAGCTTTTTAATAAATGGGCCTCACGAATTTCCCACACTTCAAAATAACTGGACTATAAAACTTTGCAGCTAAACTTTTCGTCTATTAACATTAACATTAACCAAAACAGTACATGTATCCCTCTATCAAACAACAGTACTACTCATACTCAAATTACTGCACACCCTTGAACCCGCCGTCAGAGGCAGCGCTAAACTCCCCCTATCTATCTCCACACTCAAACTATTGCCCACCCTTGAACCCGCCGTCAGAGGCAGCGCCAAACTCCCTCTATCCATCTCCACACTCAACATGCTCGAGCTCGCCCTCTTACTGTAAACACTAACGCCCCTCTTTTTCTCCCCTTTCTCGAAACTGGCCAGTGAAAACTGACTCATCCAACTATCCGGAATATTGCTAATTGGCATCCTCCCCCTTACTTTATAATTCCTGCTCCGCTGCTTCCCGATCCAGAGCATTTGCTCGTGTTCCCTTAGATATCTCTCGGACGAGAAGTTCTTCAGCACATTGTTGCGTCCTTTCATACCGAGACGACGCCGTTGCTCGGTTTTCTCATACATGCGGCGGGTGATGGCTTGTACTTGTTCCGGCGTAGGATTCGGGTATGCGAGAACTGGTGGTGCGGTGCCTGGTGCATCGTCTGCATGCTCGGCCCATTTTCCAAGCAGAGCGAGGACGGAGATCTGGGCGCGAGCGAGAGACTCGGAATCGTTTGGAGGCACGACTTCGGAAAAGCGGTCGCCTGTTACGCGGTCCGTGACGACGCAGAAGGAGGCGCCGACGTCGGTGCAGACGACGGGGACGCCAGTCAAGGCCGCTTCACCCATAGCAAGGGGCAGGCCTTCGGAGATGGAGGAGTTGAGGAAGAGCCATGCGTCTTGGAGGACGAGGGATGCGTTACCTAGACCTTTGAGAACGCAGTGATCACGGAGGCCTTTGGAGGCGATGAGCTCTTGACATTCTGTTGAGTGAGAGGCTGCGCGCTCCATGTCTCCGTAAATATGGAGAACGTAGTCCGTGAAGCCCCACCCGTTGACGATGAGGTCTGTGGCCATGATGGCGCTCTTGATGTCTTTGACGTATTGGATGTGAGATAACATGACGACAGTTGGCTTGTCGGTCTTAATTGTCTGGATAGGCTCAAATTTTTCCATGTTGCAGATTCCGTTGACGACTGGATCGATCTTTCGGGCGAAGGTGCGACGATGCTCAAGAGAGCCTTCAGCGGTTCCAAGCTCGACTTCCCAGCCGGGGTTGAAGTAATCACAACATGGGAGAACGACATCTGCATGGTGCTCGAGGAGAACACAACTCAGATGACCGAGGGATATCAAGGAACTGTTGATGAAAGGAGTATCGAACGACACCGCAGATGACATGAACGTAGTGAACTCTCGGAAGCTGATACAGTGGTCCCAAACATGCAGTGTGCAGTTGCGCTTGACTTTGCAGAGGATACCGTACGTGGCGCCGGTGAAGTGATGGGATGCTTGGAACACATGCGGGATCTTCTCTGGGACGGGGATCGAGAAGATGAAGAGATATCTGTGCCACATATCTAAAGCCTGGTCGAGCTGTTGCATCGTTGGCTTTTCGAAGTCCCACCATTGTGATACCGGCAATGAATCTGGCAAGTCTTCAGCCAACCAGAGTTCACGCCATGTCTGCTTGACAATGTCGCTCATCCAGACATCGTTCCAATTTCGTGTTGATTCGAAGTATGTATTCAGATCCACTAGCGCCTTTGTAGCCTCTTCAATGTGCTTGCGAGTGAAGTTCCTTGTTCGGGAGCATTGGACCAAACTAGTAAGAATCGGCAGGAAATTCATTTTGATATCCGCCGTTCTGGTGTCGTACGACCTTTGAACAACAGCTGAGTCGAGGTAACTTTCAAGGATTCCGTGAGTTGGATTCATGAAATCCAGACCCCAAAGAGGTAGAATGGTCAGCGATTGAACATTTCTTTCAATCTGGAATCTCGGTACTCCGTAATCGTTGGCGGACTCTGCAACTATGTGCCACTTTATGGTTTTTAGATCGTTAACCATATCTCTTCGGCAAGCAGACACTCCGCCAGGCTCATTGGGCCAAGTCGACGTGTCCATGGCGAGGATGTGGAGTTCGTCATCGCTGTCCCGAAGCTGCTTGGAGAGAGTTCTCGTGTTGATTCTGGAGTCTCCTCCCTGTCCGAAGCTGTACAAGTCACTCATCTTGAAAGCAATATGTACCCACGAGCTGATGTCTGGGTCGATATCAGTTCTGGCCATGATGGTATCAGCCTGTGCGTCAAGGTAATCTTTGGCGGCATCGAGGAGGCCAAGATCCCTATTTCTCCAGTAACCGTTGAGAATTTTATCTGACCTCATCAGACCTTCATCAAGCCACCTTGCCGTGATAGCATCGAGGTCCTTGCCTCCCTTCCACGATTTCCAGAGTACAGTTCTGGCATGGGATGTTGGAATCGGATAGCGCTTAACATTGAGACCAAGAATTCGTGTGATAAAGTTGGACCTCACTGAGGAGAACGAAAGGAGTGGGTTGTTACTCAGGAAACCACAGTTGTCTGGCTTCTGCAGGACATAGAACCAATCATCTTCTATCATTGGTGGTGTTTGCACTGGTTCGCCATTTAGTGTGGTTGTAATTTCGGGATGGAACTTATGCTCATAGGTCCATATTGCATGATACACGTCGTTGCCCTGGGCGAATGTAGCCTGTGTGACCTTGGTCCAGGGAATCCATTCGTCTAATCTCTTGGCGTGGTTTCGCGGCGGCACGCACCATTGAACTTTGATCGTGATGTGGCCCAAAACGTACTCGCCTCTGAGAAGTTCATCTTCAAACTTGGCATTCTTCCGATACTCATACTTGAATTGGACGCGATTGACTCCTCTGAAAAAGGATCCCGACGTGATATAGCCTCGGTGGTCGTATTGCACGGTTTGGCCGGCGAAGTCTCCATTGATGCATTGACGTTGGATCGGAAGCTTCGACTTGGACTTTCTGCCGCCCTGAGGATACTGGTAGGTGAAAAAGTTGACTAGACCCTGGCCGTTGAATTCTTCTCTCTGGCGAAGAACAAGCTTGTCGGTATAGGTGTTGACAGCAATTAGCTTTGTATTTTCACTTGGCTCGCTGTCGTGGCGTCCGGTGTATTGAGAGAGTTTTATGCTTCCATCTGATTGGGGGGCCAAGAAGCACGTCGAGTAGCAGTTCAAACTTTCAATGACGATTCTGTTCTTTTTCTCGATGACCGTCTTCATGCCTTTCATATTGTCGTGAAGCTTCGAGATATTCTCGCGCTTGTGAAAGAGGACTAATGGAATGATAACTCCCTGGAGCCATTTGCAGTATGACCAGATGCCGTTTAAGAAAAACGTCACAGGCCAATGCACAAACAAGGGCTTCGCCCGCAGCATGAAGTCCAACTCTCTCTGGTATTCTGGATCTGCGGTGAGAGAGAGGACAAGGAACTTGATGCACGTCCTGAAATTGCGATACAAGCGACTAAAGAGTCTCGGGTCCGAACCATTACCGGTTGAGGAGGAACTGAGAAGGTCGTTATAACTCTGATCTTGTAACTCTTGCTCATCTTTCTCATAAGATCTAGTGGCTTCCAGCTCCTTGGCGAGACGGTAGACCGAGACTGCGAGAGTGGCACCAAGATCGCATCGAGCCACACGGTCTTCTAGTTCAAGACTATCTGTTGCGAATATCGTTGAGCGAAGCCCACGTTCTTCGTCGACAGAAAATGTATCAGACTGTCCACAGCACCGTCTCAGCAAGTAGGATCTGACTGACTTGGGCAAATGGTCCCATTCCCTTTCGCAGTCCAGGCCGAGGAGGAGATAACGAAGCAAGATCTTATCGCCATTGCTGATGACCCGAGCACGCTCAGATGAGGAGGTCTCAAGCTGGCGCTTGATGCCTTCTGGAACAGAGAGTTCATCGCTCCCGTTATCAATCACGGCCAACAATTCTGCCAACATCGAATCGTCATGTGACAGGCCAAGTTGTGCTTCAGAGGTGGCCTGAACGACAGCTTCAGCGATAATTCTGCAGTTCCGGTGGATATTCAGGATCCATTCGTCTTCGACCAGATCGAGGCCGAGAATCACGAATATGTATAGCAGATCACCGTTTTTCCGACTAATTGTCCTGATCTTCTGCCCTTGTTGGGGAACATGGCGTGCGGAGACGAGTTCGATCACAGTTTGGCCTCTTCCCCATAGCTCAGCAGACCGTTGGATCAATTCCTCTCCCTGCGGGAAGGCATGTTTGACATGTTCCGATTTTCTTGAGTTGATTTGAAACAGCAAGGTTTCCATGATTCGATCGCCTGGGTGTTGCGACGGGTCGAGTGTGAAGCGTACATCAGCGGGAAGAGCGCAAATGGACTCGAATGTCTTCGACAACGTTGCTTGAGAAAGGTCGGGATAAGGTTCAAGAGCGCTGCTCGAGTAAGTCACCGCCGCGGCTTCGTCACTTCGAACCTCCTTGTATTCTGTCTCCTTTGTGGAGGCTGACTTCTTGAACTTCAAAAGGCGGAAAATTCTTGGCCAGCCAATCTTGGCAATGTACATTGAGTGGAAGCCTGCAATCCATGTTCCAATGGCCAAAGAGACAATACCACTGTAAGCAAACTCTGGAAGCCTGACGTGAAGAGCAATACCGATTGGGAGGCCGATAATTGATGCTGATATGAGACTTGGGGCTGCTTTGACACCGCAGTAGATTTTGTTGTATTGATACCAGAGGAGACCGGAGTAGGCGCCAATGTATGCCAGGTACATTATTGTTGCAGATCTTGAGTCTTCGAATATCCACATGAGCGCTCCGGTGATAGCCATGCCCCAAATGTGCAGGAAGAAGAATTTCAGAAGATTTTGCCAGTACAGCGCTCGTCTCGCTACGCCATCATTGATAGTGGCTTGCCGGAGAAACTTCAGAGAGGTTATGGGCTGAATTGTCTTTTGGTTCGCAGCTGTCCAGAGAGGTTGTGATACGGAGTCGAGAGATACTGCACCGATGAGATAGTAGCACAGCCCAAAGCCAACTGAGAGACGAAACTCTGCACTACTTGCGGCAGAAAGACCCACGAGATTACCACCAGATACCAAGGCAGCCCACTTGTCCAACAGAGCGACGACGAAATAGAGAAGACCGGACCAGATGTCGTTACCAGTATGACGCCAATGAAGGAAAGCGCTGTGGAGCTTGAGACCCTTCTGTGTATTCGTCATATTCTCCAAGCCGGCTTTCAGTGTAAGATTCCAAGTCGCGCTGTACGGCAAAGGCATAGCTGATCTCTTGTGCTTGCAGTACCATTGCATGAGAAATATTGTCTTAGAATACCCTTCAGCTAGCTTTGAAACTAGTGGATCTGTGGTTTTGCTCTGCCAGAAGTGGCGATTCTGCTCACGAAGAACAGCATTATGGAGCTCTCTCCGGGGATGCGGTGACATTCCGATGTCTTTGATGTCTCCTTCGAAGAAGTTCGTTGCCCTTCTTGATCCCCGTGTCTTCATATACCAGTTGACAACTTCAGTGTCTGTGACATGTGGTATGTTGAGGTACCAGGTACTCCACTGAGAGAGGACTTTGCGTGCTCCAAGTAGGAGAGATACCAGGAAAAAGGTCAAGATACAGGGATAGACTATTATGTCATGCTGAACCCACAAGGTGAGAACGGGTGAGATAAATAGAATTGGTATGCAAGTCATGATAACGGTTCGTCCCTAGATGCTTTGGTTAGTGACTGGATCTCAAATGATTGACAAATGACAGAACACGGAAGGGTAAAAGTGGCAGTGGCAGATCCAGGACTACTCACAGATTGGAACCTGGACCCGGGAAGTTGATAGATTGAAAGAGTCGACAGGGTCAAAAGGTAAGTAGTGAGCATGCCGAAATAGAAAACAAAGACAAGTCCAGCAGTGACGCCTTTTGCAACCATAACTCCCGCCATGGCTCCTAGTCCACCAACCAGAGCGAATGCAACTCCAGCAACGAAGCGAGTCAGCACAAACATGTTCATGGCTTGGAAGGCATTGGCGTAGAAATAATAGCTTCCACCAGAGCTGATCCACGAGCCAGCGGCACCGCACACAAGAAGTGCCAGCATAAGGGCTGTTGTAGCCATTGTCTTCTCTGCCGAAGTCATAAAAGTGGTCAGGTAGAGGCCGCGGCCAATGGTTGTCAATAACATAATATCGATGAGAGCAGGCACGGCAAAAATGCCAAGGAAAGTGATTCGGTGGTACCAGGCCATCTCTTCTTTGCCATCTGCCGGATCAATGTCGACCTGCATGGGCGCATATGCTGTCGGGAGCTCAGTGAAGCCTTCTGCTCGTTGTGGTGGCTGGAATTCCATGTAGTAGGCTCGGTAACGGTCCGAGATAATCCTTCCCAGAACTCGTGGTGTCATGTCAAAGAAAGAATCACACCGCGAACCTAGACCAAAGTGCTCTGCGAAGCATCCGGCTTGATCTGTTGCGTGGTTTGGAAGTACGTTGCGGTCCAGGACCTCGAGGTAAACTTCATCAAGCGCAAGTTTGCGGAAGGCAGAAAACACCGCCAGAGCAAAGATATCGGCACCAGCATCGATCCGATTCTCTTGCATGATGGTTTGCATGACAATACTGAGCTGGGCAAGAGTCTTGCTGTTGCCATTCATCAAAATCTCATACAAGCGGGTATCGACTTCCTTGAACAAGGCGACTGCGGCAGAAGGATCCGGAATCCAACAGCCGCGTTCGCCAAGCCAGGCAATGCGAGCATTGATCACAGTCTCAGCTGAGACCTCCCCACGTAAATACACAACTGAATTCATCTCTCTAAGCTGCGTGAGTGTGGGCACTTCGATGAGTTGGTACTCGCAGAGGGTGCGAACTCTTGCCCAGAAAACGGAATCGTCTCCACGCGTCGATAGAACCAGCCGCCGCAGAAACAAGATGGTCTCTGCGGGCGAGAGTTGTTTCACGTCATGCACGATGCGGGGAGGCAATTGCCACATCTCTGAGAGAAAATCATTCTGCTCAGCCATGGCAAGCTCTGCAATGAAACATTCGGACCGCGAGCGTCCACGGCTAGACAGGAATGTGTGAAGGATTGTGCCTGCGCGGTCCGGAGTTTTGTTCGAAAGATAGAGGGTGACAGCTCCGGATCTATTGTCGACGTCGTAGAAACCCCAGAATTGAGTCTCGGGGTCCGTCTGAAACCCGGAGTGCAATCCCGAGTACACTTGGATCCGAGAACTGTCGTCGTCATTGCCGGTCCTCAGAAAGCCTACCAACTCGGAGATCGCTTGGAACGTTGCGGGAGCGATTGACTCTGAAGTCTGTTTATTAAGTAGAACTGCGATCTGTTCACCATAACTGCGGAGCTCTTCCCCTGGGATGCGTTGGAGCAATTCCAGGTCCTGGAGATTGCGCTGTCCCTGGAGGAGATCTGAAAATGCTTTTGGAGTGACTTCAAGGCCCAATTGGTAACACCCCAATCCATCCCAGCTGTCTGCTCCAGCGGAGAGAACTGCTGTCAAGGGGTTGGTCTGGCCATAGTCATTCACAGCAGGATGCTGAAATTGGACGAGGGCTCCCGGGTGTTGCTTCTTCTCAGGCGCGGGCAGCAAACTCAGTCTGGCAGCCAAATCTGGAACAAACTCGTGCAATGATTCATACAGAGCTTCGTGGCCGCATGATGTCTGGGAGATTTGGTCGTTTGCCCTCCAGACATCGTGAGCCTTCATGTTATCATCGTGCTTCATCCACATCAACGCTCCAAGCGGCTTTTCGGCCACCGTCAGCGCGGCCGCAGAGTCCGCGTCGGTCAGAGCAGCTTCGTGCCCAATCCAGACTAGCGTGCTGTTGAAGCGGCACCAGTTGAAACTTCGCTGCACGACTGCATATTGTACTATTCCCCAAGAAATCGGAGTCAGTATATTATTTCGGGTACTTTCAGGGTTGAACGTTCCAGAAACTGTGGGGCATTGCGAGCAGAATGTTCTAAGAGCTCTTCAGGATAATAGGAGTAGAATGTCCCAAGATTTGTGAGACATTGCTAATACTCCAAGAAGTTGGGACTTACGTTCGGCGCTATCATCAATCGTCTCCCACATCATCATGGGAGGACCATGCACCACCCTTTGCGCGGCGATTAACCTCTGGGCTGTACGCATCCCCGTCATTTGGAAGTAGTTTTGCCTGTCGCCATCGCGTCGGATAGTTCCATTGCGACAAATGATTCCCCTGATCAGCCCCATGTTGATGTCGCGAGCGTCGCGCTCACTGAGATACTCAGGTGGCCCCATCTCGAGCCAGACGTCTATGCCGAGGCCATTGATGTATTTTGCGACCGAGTTCAAGACCGCAGGTTGGAAGTGTGACTGGAACTCGGCCAGAACAACGCCAGTGAATGGCGATTGTGGGCCGTTCTGGAAATGAGTGATCATCGTCTGAGAGAGGGCGAATAAACACTTTATTACATCCTCGCTATGAGAGGAGGCGTCTGAGTTCGCCAATGTCGCCACATTCAGTCTCCCAAGTATGTGTGTGGAGGTGGGTCGACATATCGCAAGTGCATCCAACACCCCCTCTTTCAGAGGGTTGAGGACGAGGACGTCCCATTGTGAGAGCAGACGTGCCTGAGAGAGCGTGGGAGGGTTATCGAAGCTGCCGAGGTATACCCCAAAAGACTTTAGTTCTTCAGACGAGGCTTTCTTCAGCGAGAGGGGTAGTTGAGAGAGACGTTTGGTGCTACTTCTTAGACGTTCGAGGTATCGGGCGACGGGTGCTGGTACGACCACTTTAAGTTGTCTTGCCTATATGAAGTCATAGATGGTGAGCATGTCGCACGAAGCAAATAATTGTCGAGCAGATGGATGATGGGACTTACTTTCCAATAACTCTTCACCGAGAGATATATTCGATATACTATGTATATCGAACCAATGATGATGGTCGCAAGGAGGAAAGCTGCCAAAAGCTCCAAGTCTCAGTTAGCTAGTGGCCCAGCAGAGGGATCGCAACACGATACCTTGTCCCACCAGGATTCCAGCATCAAGTGCCAGCCGACCACCGTCAAACCAGAATATACTGCCTCCATATCGACTCAAATGAACAAATGAACAAACGAACAAGAAAAAAACGAAAGTCAGAACGAGTGAACAAGCAGCTAAAAGAGCGTCAACATTAACTATCAGAGCTCAAAGAGCAGAGATTTGGTATATAAAAGCCGTCAGGTGGCGCAAGTACGCTCTTGTCACTTTCTGGTCGGGCTTTTCCTGGACTAACTTTGCGGTGGCTAAGCCGTACGAGAAGTCTCGTGTAGGTCCTTGCCCCCCTTGCAGCTACTTCTATCTGGCCGAAACAAGCCCCCCGCGCTCCCATACTGTCAAGGATCATTGCCATGGAGGCGCAGCTGCCATACGATGGCGCTATGGACCCTGTGGTGGGTTCTGAGCAGCCACTGTTTCCAAATTAAGCTGGCCAAACTGGAAACCCGGACCTGCAACAAGGAGAGTTCTCGGCCTTCCCGCTGATGATCTAGACTTAGACCACTTCTCAATATTTTTCTCTCCTTCGCTTGATATTCCTGATCAGGGTATCAAGAGTATTCTGACTTTTCCAAGATCCTCAACCTTCTCGAATCTCGTTACTCCACGTTTGCCTCCAAACATCACGTTTTTATACCCTCCCACTAGATTCTTTTCCTTCTTTTTAAATTCGAAGGGGCTTTTTCTTGATCCTCTAGTCTGGAAACATGGAGAAATTCGCTCGCCCCAAATCGCCATCCAGAAAACGGTGGAGCATTGGTCTTTCCATTGCTGTCATCATTGTGATCATTATTGTTATTGTTGTTCCATTGGCCGTCCTCCTCCCTGAACGGGGGCACAAAGGCCAAAAGTCCGCAGTTATTCTACCTTTATATATCTATCCCAGCAACAGCTCATCTTGGGATCCGCTTTATGAAGCGTAGGTTGAAAATTTCCAAGTGGTCCCGTGCATTTTTCATTCGAGCAAAGATACTGATGACCTCAGGCTAGATGCTCACCCTGAACTTCACTTTCTGGTGGTGATCAACCCCAGCAACGGCCCTGGCAACAACCCCCTTCCAGACGACAACTATTCAGCTCAGATCCTCAAGCTGAATAACTACACCAACGTGGAAACAGTCGGGTATGTCAGAACCGGATATGCCACCCAGAACATCACCAACGTGGCCGAAGAAGTAGCAACGTACGCAGGCTGGGACACGCAAAACAATAGTCTGGCAATGCACGGCATCTTCTTTGACGAAGCACCGCACGAATATTCGGCCGACGCAGTCTCGTACATGCAAATCGTCAACCAGGTGGTCAAAAATTCGACCTTGCAGGGCGCTAAAACGGTAAGTTTGCACCATTTCTCTATTTCTTTTTTTATCCCAGGACCCTGTCCCGTCTCCCAAGGACTTTCCAACACCGGCTGTGTCGGCCCCAAAGCACATGCTGCTCACCAGCCAATAGGTGATCCACAACCCAGGCGTGATCCCTGATTCCCGCTTCGACGACTCAACCACAGACATTACCGTCATCTTCGAAGAGTCGTATCCCGTCTACCAGACCAAAGTCACCGCACTCACCGACCTGAACAAGAAGAATCGGACCGAGTACGCTTACATGGTCAACTCGATACCCACGCAGAGTCTGAACGCTCTCAGGTCGTATGTCGACACTTTGAGCGAGCACGCCGCTTACTTGTTCGTCACGAACAACAATCAAAATTTCTACGATAGTTTTGGCAGCATGTGGAGCGACTTCACGGCTGTCATTCCGACGTAGCATGGACGTTGCAAGCAACATCATCAATCAGCAAGGGGCGTTCGGTTCACCTGTGCTTCTTCCCTAGAAGGTACTAAGAAGCGGGTGGCTTACTATGGCGTCAAGACACGTAACTTGGTGGGGTACTAATAGGGGGATCTGGGGAAGGGGAGTTCAAACTCGATCGATTTTTCTCACTTTCACAGCCTTATGGCTGTGGGTATGTCACTCTAGCGATTACGGGACTTTTGTTAGGCATTGGATTTATCGGCAGCGCCAGCTTACTCCCTCGATATCCAATCGGATCACTTAACGGAATAATGTGTTGTTTCCTTTTCTTCGAATGTCCCGGTGTCGTGATAATTCTCGTACTGGGCCCATAATTCGCCTTCCTTTTCTGTACTTTATTTAGAAGGTTCATCAGGATTTGTGAACGTTGACTCAATCAGTGGGGCTCGATCAGCTTACATTCGATAGCGTGCAGCCTGAAGTACATAAGCTACGTTTCACGTCCCAGCCTCGCAAGTCCGAGAACCAACAACCAGGAGACAAAGATCTAGTACCTGGATCCAAGACCTGTACCTTGTTCGACTATTGGAAATTTTGACGCTGGGTGTCGGGAGGGGTGACGTTCGAAAGCTCCTGGGGTCAGCCTTTGCCGTGGGTGTCTTGACGCTGAGCAGGGTCTAGCCCTGTACTGCTCCAGACTGGTGGTCCACGTAGCCAAGCCTTCCCGCATGAACAGTTGTGGGAAAAAGCCGCCACTCCCGAGATCCATTCCGCGACAGCGGCGCCTCGAGGTGTGGGTACGCTAGCACCCAGCCAATCTAGCGCTGCTGGTGCCGCCGCTCGAAGCCTATCGCATCTTGTAAGCCTCGTGGCGGAATTCCAAATTTTTCATTCAATGTTGCTTGAGTGGGGTTGCGAAGAGACATGGCAATTGGACATGAGAGATGTGTCTGAGGAAGTCATTTTCGCTTGCACAGTGTCTTATCAGATTCTGATCCCGTACTCCCCCCCCTAATTACCCATAGTTAATGTAACAGTAGGTCAAAGTGCAGGGGGGTTTTTTGCATGGTAACTGGACCGTGCCAGGCTGGTTTTGCGAGGACCCACTATTACATTTATTTAAGTGGGGGAGAGTATTGTGATATTTGATATTCACACACGGGAGGCACCTGGTAGGATTACAAAGGCTGCAACGCCGCAGAGATCGGTGTGGTGTGACACTGAGGCTCAAATCACCTCAAAATCTCTTGAACAGGCAATTGCGGCGCTGGGAATCGTGTTACAGCGAGAAGCAATTTTGCCATTCGCTGGTGATGTTTTGACGTTGAGTCAAGTCTGCCCCAGGCTGTTCGGGAGAGGTGGGGGATGCTGTCGAAACTCGGCGCGTAACCGGCCTCTCCGAACCCGGCAAGCCAAAGCGCACAGCACTTGCCCCTTTTCGCTTAGCGAGGGGATCGCTGGTTGGGTCCCGTAGGCCGGGGCCATGCACGTGTCTAATAACCCAGTATGCAAAAAGGTGCTGACGACAAGGTCAAAAAATTTCCGCCGATAATGCTCAAGCATGATATTTCCCGTGTTCTCGAGCCGGAACCAAGCATTATTCGTGAAGCGTTTAAAGTGCTTAGCGGAAAAGGGGATTAAAGAAGGAAGGTTTGCTAAGATGGATTAATATTCCGGGTGAGGGGATTTGAGTTTTTATTTGTGCGACGACCAAACTCAAACTCATATCGGCAATACGAGGTTCACGGCTCGTTTGATGCAAGCTGAACATACTGTAGAAGCTAGGATGTTCTTATGATTGTCCCGTGTACTTCCTAGTGGCGGTGAGATGCAGAACGGTGATTCAATGATGCGACGCATAACCTTTCCTTGCTCGACCCGATGGGCCTGTCCTCCTCAAAGTAACTACGCTACAGTACAGTACGCTCAAGCCGTCTAAGTCTCAAACGCCGCAATGAACTCTCCCCAACTATCGCCAAAGCTCTCGTAGAAATCATTGACTAAATCAGTAACAAACAGATATGCTCCACGATAACGCAGTTTTTGCAATAGAGCGAAAATCTCAGTACTTGGCACCCCGGAAACCATGTATCCTGACCGGGGCTGATCGTAGTGGTAATCCTTAAGGCGCTTCTGGACTTCCTCGCCCTGGTACCGCTCGTAAGGCTCTTCGCAAGTGACGATCACATCCGGACCGGGACTCCCGAGCTCGGTGTCGGGAGGCGTGCCGGGGTTGTGGATCACCTACGACAGTTCCCAAAAATCAGATACGAGCTTGACGGTCTTGGGCAAGGGGGGCCTGTTTCCTTTTCTGCTTTGGAAATACTGGGAGGGGTTAGACTCACCAATCGATCGCCCTGTATGCCTGGAGCGGCTTTGATGTGTTGGCACAAGGCATCCAGATACTCAGCTCTCTCGGCCGTGTAATGGTTCGGCGTCTCATCAAGCAGAATCCCTCCAACACCAAGACCCGTCTTCTCGTACTCGGTGGCCCAGCATGCATAAGTGTCTATCTCGGTACAAACTTCGCTGAGAGGACGCTTGCAGTAGTCGATACGGATATAGCCAGCTGTCACAACGTTTGCGTGCGCGTTCAGCTTTGGTATTTCTCGGCTGTAATCACGGTTGGCCACGAAGATGTCTCCTGGCCCACTATTGGGGTTGACTATCACGAGAAAGTCGAGGTTGGGGTGATTAGTTATCCTATTTGTGACAAGTGTGAGTATTGGGTATGGTGATTTGATAATGTGAGAATGACTGCCGAGATCCGGGTTTCGGGGTCGAGAGGGGAGTAAATCAGGCCAAACATACGCTTCATACAAGGGCTTCCATGTTTCGTCATCCAGTGGGTAGATGTAAAGCGGGACGAGCACTGTGGCTTTGGGCTTCGTATCCGCAGCTGTGTTGGTGTGAGGTTCTGTTTCGTTGAGACATTGATCCATGTCTGCGCCTCGAAATTACGAGTTTGATAGAAGGAGCTGAGAACAACAGAAAATGCCGGAATGAGGTACCAGGTAGCAAGCTCCGTTTGGGGATTGTCCCGTGCGAAGACAAGACAAATTGTTGTATAAGTAGTTTTCCGAGCTAGTGCATAAAGAAAAACTTTTAATTTGCCGTCTAAGAGCGGCGCTGAGCCCTGTCTCGAACCTTGCCCCTTGCGCTAAATTTAGCCCGCCTCAGATCTTGATAGTTGCAATACGGGCCGCCAGCATTTTCTCACCCATTGTGTATGCAAGACCATATTTGAGATCAAGCTAGTAAAGGACTTACCTTTGATTTCCGTATCGTACCAGACGATAGCGTCTACTCAAGCCCTGCAGCAGAGTTGAGAGGTGGTAGTTAGTAAGCCGGCCGCCACGAGCCGCTGTAACTGAGACAAGGGACGAGGCTCAAGGCTCACTCCAGCGCGCGTATGCTGTACAAGTTTGCAGACCGCGGATGGGAGTATATATGAGAACCCATGTGACCTTTTTACCTTCACAATCGTTTCCACAATCGTTTCCGACTTTCGTTAAACCGTTAAACATGGATTCAAGACATGTCTCCGAGAGGAGTTCCCCAGACTCTTCGCCTTGTATCTCATGTCCCTCTACTCCAGCAACACATCCAGACGAATTATTCGATGACGCCTCCTTCCTCTCTGACAACGAGCAATTCGTCCTCGTCACCGGCGGTCTTGGGTTCATTGGCAGTCACACAGTGCTCGAATTATTGATCTCCGGCTATAATGTAATCATCGTCGACGACCTAAGCAACAGCTTCCACGAAGTCTTCACACGAATCCTCACCATCGCAAACCGTCACTTCCTCACCATCGGCGGGCATTGCCCAAAAGCTGAATTCCACAACCTTTCATACCGAGACCTAGCATCTATGCGCGCGCTCCTCAAATCCCACTGCCCATACTCTCTCCCAGGTGCTCAAAGACCCTCAAACATCATCGGCGTCATCCACTTCGCCGCATACAAAGCAGTAGAAGAGAGTATCCAACAACCGCTAAAATACTACCAGAACAACATCAATGGACTCGTCGACTTTATGACCTTGCTGGACGAGTTTGATATCAAGACTTTTATTTTCTCATCTTCTGCGTCGGTGTATGGGACGTTGGCTGATGGGATCTCTCTTCTGAGAGAGGAGCATTGTGTACATGAAAACTTGACATATCGGGATAGCGATGGTGTGGGAAAATGTGCTCAACAAGGCTGCACGGGAATAACCAATCCATATGGGAGGACCAAATTCTTTGGCGAAGCAATACTCTCTGATCTTGCGAAGTCAGATCCTTCGTGGAATATTGTGGGACTTCGGTATTTCAACCCCGTCGGCTGCGATGCCTCTGGCTTGTTGGGCGAAGACCCAAAAGGTGTTCCGTCGAACTTGCTACCTGTTACTGTCAAAGTCATGACGGGACAAATTCCAGAATTAGCGGTATATGGAGGAGACTGGGATACGCCTGATGGAACGACGGTGAGGGATTTCATCCACGTGACGGATTTAGCACGGGGCCACATTGCAGCATTGGCGGCGACTAATAATGGGAATATCAAGGGAGGTTACCGTGCTTTTAATTTGGGAACTGGGACGGGGTATTCGGTGCTGGAGGTTGTGGCCGCTATGGAGTCTGTTTCGCAAAGACCTGTTCCGAGGAGGGTAGTTAGTAGGAGGGCGGGCGATGTGCAGTGCTCTGTGGCCGCAGTTGAGAGGGCGAGAAAAGAGTTGGGATGGGAGACGAAAAAGACGTTGAGGGATGCGTGTGAGGATATGTGGCATTATTTGAAACATGGTGGAGAAACGGGTTGATTGGGGAATAGACTTGGTCCATCACTGGAAGAAAGATGAGAGTTTAGAAGTATTCCGTGGTACATAGGTGCATGTACACGTCAACAGAATGCGACGCCATGATTGACGACGATCATGATTTAGAGAGGTTTTGAAAAGAAGGTCTAGGTAATTTTTAGTAGATGATTGCGCTCGGGACTCGGGAGGATGGAAACTTAGAGGAGGCAAAATAATATATGTATATATATTTACACTCAGATATCTCATGAAAATTTTAGAATATGAAATCACAGTTTCCCGTTTTTGATATGACCGCTGCTCAAGAATCTGAACTTCTGAAGCCCACTATCTATCTGTTTTCAGCGGCCATTTCTTCTTTGCAACGAGTTTGAAACACCACAGAGGCTAAAAATCACAGATGATCTCTCGAGATCTACAAGACTCAGTTGATTTCTAATAATTCACTCGTTAATAGGAGCCAGTAGCTGAGCCCTACTTTCGCTTAAGCTGATCACTATTATCAATAAGCGTACCCTTGTATTTCCCATAGTAGGGATTAAATTTCCTCACCAAAAACCACACTGTATCTACTAGCCTTAATAATATATAGACACCTGCGTTCGTGCTTAGCCACCTCCACCCTGACCTCTTGCCCTCACGGCCCCCTAGGCATACTCCTAGCATATGCTTAACCTTTATTACTAAGAAGCACATAAGTAAGTTAGAATACATCTTGCTTTACTATTGCTATTATCTCTAGTATATACTTGGCATATGGAACCCATATACTTAGCATATGCCAACCTTAACGCGTAGGGCCTTTACGCTTTAATATATCCCAATGCGAGAGGCTCTCACTGCCCCTAGCCCCCCGGGACCAACCCGGACCCTAACCCCTGGCCCTAAGCCCCCTCGCAAGCTCGGGACTAACGACCTTCCTAGCCCTTATATATACAAAGCACAAGAAGGGTCTATTCAAGCATATGCCTAAAATATAACCGCTACAGAACCTATTCATTTACTCAGCTAGCTATCTTGCTTCTTTAAGCAAAAATAGTGATTAGCTAAAACAAACGAGCATATGCAGAGTTTGATAATAGTGATCAGATTAAGCGATAGTAGGGATCAACTAAAACCCCCGTCAAAAGCAGGCAAAGAAAGTCGGTCGATCAGAGTTTTACTCCCCTTCCCTGCTCTCGTAGTTCGAACGCATACTAACACTTCAAAAGATTTCAACAATGACTAAACTTTTGAATAATGGCTACCAAATGAATAAAGGCAAATAGACTCAAGACTTGAACACGTTCCGTTATTGGATGTTGTATTCAGTGAAGCAGTTGAACTCTTGAAATGTTTCGCTGCTCCAAGGAGAGCCAACGAATTGACACGTGACTCATGGTAGCTGGCGTTAGTAAAGACAAGTATTAACTTAGGGGAAAGTTTAGCATGAATAGGGAGGGCTTACTCGTTTGAATTACCCAATTTTTGTTCTTGAGTCGGAAGGTTGGCATGAAGTGGCGTCATTGATGGTTACCACGCCCACTCGACTTCCATATCGTGGACTAATCTTCACGATCATTAAACACTCTATCAATGGCAGCAATCAGGAATGCACTACTTCTTGCAAAAGTAAATACTGTTTTTCTCAGAACCTCCAATCCTCTCTAAGCAACAATATTAATAAGGTTCCACTAGGACACTATCATAGAACACACACTTCGGCCAGGGAAACTTCAACGTTAAGCTGGCAATCCCACCAATACGCCTCAACCGCTTCCAAGGAGCAATTCAATCCGTCTACGGGCTCTTTGAAGTACTCAGCCCCACAACTGCCTCAACTTGGACACCACACCCCAAATCCGGTTGCCATCGCGGGCGCTATCTCTAGACCGATGCCTTCGGGGTTTTCAATTTCCTCACCCTGTACCATCTCGCTTCTTCTTCTCCTCTCTAGTTCGCCCTCGCAAAAGCCCTCGTTCACTCAGTCCATGACGTTCTTGGCAGAACGAGAAGGGGAAAGAAAAGCTTGGAGGAGCGACGTATGATGAGCCGCCGAAGGGAGGATTGAGGATTTGGAAGTTGGAAGAGGATGGGAGTGATAGCGATAGGATGTACCACCATTACCTGAATTCGTGGATGTTTGCTCTTAATCGGCTGTGTGTGGCAAGTGGAGAGATAGAGTGGAATGAGTTGGCGATTCAACTTGCGAAGGCTGTGCATGAGAAGTTTATTGTCACGGGGACAGGTGGGAGTAAAAGGATGGTGTGAAAGATAAGCAAGGATATGGAGAGGATGCTGGTTCCGAGTGAGGGCGATCTAGATGCTGCTACTGGATTTGTGGGTTCTCGGTTTGTGGAGGAGACGGCAGGGGGTACGGTGCTGGAGAAGGAAGTAAGGGGTATAGGGAGATGATAGAGGGAAAGTTGACCGCGAGTACAGATTGCTTGGGCTTGAGGATGGCGCTTCGGATGTGTCATTTATTTACTGCTGAGGAGGAGTGAGCAAGAACATTGGGCGAGAAGTGCCTGGCTAATTGCTGTAAGTTGTTTTGGACAAAGAGGAGTCGTGGGCGATGAAGTGATGCTGATTTTGATAGCGGAGCTTCTAAAAGGCACTGGGGGTATGGGGTATCCTAGATTGAAGCCCGCAATATCGACTTGCATTCAGGGAGTTTGGTGCTTGTTTGGGAATTGGTTGTTACAGAGGGGAATGAAAATTTGGCTGCAAGAGCGAAGGCGGTAATCAAGTTCTGGGAAGATTATACGGAGGAAGTGACAGCAGACTATTTAAGACCGATTTAGTTGGTTATGTATGCTGCCTCATTAATCCCAGGAAGTGAGTTTAGTTGACCCTGTTCTCAAAAGCAGTGCTGATGGTGAATAGCTTTCAAGAGTGGATTCCTTGTTTCACCGGCGGAACAATCAACACAACGGGACTGAGGAAAGTGGTAAATCCGAATAGGAGAAATTTAATGATCAATTTTGAAAAATGGGTATGGGTCAACAAGAAAAGGGGTTCATTGTCGGAAATTCTGAAGGCGCTTAATGAAACAATTCCGCTGCATTTTACTTTGCGTGTATTATAAAAGTTCTAGGTACCGAAGTTGCAGCCGTTTGAAGTTCTTCTCGACAATGTTCGATGCAATTTCAAAGATCGGGGGTTGGAAAGTATCGGGCAGTGCTGTCACTTCATGAAACCCCGATCGGTCTGACATTGAAACATCGCCCTCTATGCCCAAACCATTGCCATGTTCATAACTTTAACAATAGCACCCATAGACGTGTGCCCAACAGCCTTTTCCTCCACCTCATCATCCCGAGCACAGATCCAGGCATCAAGCAGAGCGGTCACTACCTCACACATGAAAAGTGCTCCAACGGCCTTTCTCTAGCCCGTATACAGCAGTGCGAGAACAGCGACTCCCGAATTGATATTTCGTGCTCCAGCAAATGATAGAAGGGGAGGACCTCTGGGGAGTCAGCGGCTAAAATCGGGATACCGAGGGTGTTGCTGAAGGCTTGAGGGTCCATGAGACTTTGGGTGCCAGCGCCGATGGCGAGGTGGCTTATTTGAGAGGATATAGGAGCAGAATATGGCTGAGGTGGTTCTATTAAGTTGACGTTGTGCTTAGATGACTTTGTTGGATCATTGGATCTTGAGGAGAAATCATGATTGATGAGTTGACGAAAGAAGTTGAGCTAGAGGTCAAAGTTTCGCGTTGGTGCTGATTAACGTAATGAATGCGGAGCAAAATGTAGGCTGCATATAGGAACATTATTAGAAGTCCAAGAATGTGAACAGGGTTGTGGCAATTACCGTACAAGAGCTGAAATGTATTGTCTTTAAGATCTTCACTCACGAGTTAAAACTGAAATTCGACTGCAAACATGCACTGTTAGGGTTTAAGGTTAACTGCCTTGAAGCAGATGGATGTCTGAAGTAATACTACTGTAAGGTTCTTAACAACTATTAATTAGGTCACAAGAAAGATATAGACTTTTTGGAAGCTATTCAATATCAGTTTTGACAAGAAAGAAATCCAGTTTGAGGAGGGCAGGCTGTTTAATGAGGGGTAAGGCAAGCCACAGTGAAAGAGGCTTGCATTAGTGGCAGCCAACCCCCTTTCAACATTGGTTCACAGCCGCCGCAGGGATAAATAACCTGACGGGCCCTGCCCATGTCTCGAAGGGTGCGGACGCCAGTACGAAATGCGGTGAAGGGGCCGAACAAATTTCTTTTTTAAGCTTCACAACCAGCCTTCCTTTCGGAACTTTCCCAACACAACATTGCGCTTCAAACGGATGTAGAAGTCACTCCTTGATGCTTGTCATTTACAGCGCCAGCCAGCAGATTATCACAAGGAACTCTGTTCAGCCCAAATATGATGACCATCAACCCAACCGGAACGCCAGTCTGGGCAGAGATCTTGATCATTCCCATCGCGCTCATAGCCCTATCTATTGCTCGACACATAATACAGCAGTTGCTATTCCCCAACAAGGATGAACCGCCTCTGGTCTTCTCTTGGCTTCCTTTTATTGGGTCAACAATCGACTATGGTATCGATCCCTACAAATTCTACTTCAAGTATCAGAAAAAGGTAAGTACTGTCTTCTTCCTTACTTTTCATACAATTGGCATTAACGTATGTCAGTATGGTAACATATTCTCGTTTGTACTCGTCGGAAAGAAACATACGGTCTGCCTTGGACTAGAAGGGAATAATTTTGTGCTTAACAGCAGCGTGAGCGAGATCAGTGCAGCCGACATCTACCGAGGCCTTACCCTTCCGATCTTTGGCAAAGACGTCTGCTATGATTGCTCTCCGGCAAAGCTTATGGAGCAGAAAAAGGTACGGTGGCTGTTCAATGGCCAGGGAACAACATTTCTGACCAACTACAGCTTTTGAAATACAGCTTGACGGCAGATAAACTGGACTCCTTCGTCCCCGTATTTCTCGATGTAATGCAGAACTACGTTGAACACGCCGAAGATTTCCAAGGAAATGAGGGCGTTTTTGATGTTGTTGAGTGTATGGCCGTCACGACTATCTTCACTGCAGCCGCCTCGCTTCAAGGCAAAGAAGTAAGGGAAAAGCTCGACCAGGGACTTGCTGACCTCTACCACACCCTTGACCTAAGCTTCATCCCCATCAATTTCTACCTTCCTGGATTACCACTTCCAGTGAACCGAAGAAGGGACGAAGCACATAAAAAGATCGCTGCAATTTACACGAACATCATTAATCGCCGACGAGCGCTCGGGGGCGAAAGTGCCCGCGAAGCAGACGACGACATGATATGGAGCCTAATGCGCTCAACCTACAAAGATGGCACACCTGTTCCAGACCACGAAATCGCAAACCTGATGATCGGCCTCCTCATGGCCGGACAGCACAACGCCTACTCCGTCGGCTCCTGGATCTTATTCCGGCTCGCGTCACGTCCTGATATCCAAAAAGCGCTATACCAGGAACAGAGGGAAGCTCTTGGCACCGACCTCATTATTTCAGCTAGAAGAGATCTTGTGAGCAAGCTTCCTCTGCACAAAATGGTTGTTCGCGAGACACTACGTCTTCACGATCCGATTCACACTGTCATGCGAGCCGTCAAAGTACCATTAACATTCACTTCCACGTCTCGGTCGTATAAAATCCCCACTTCCCACGTCCTAATATCAGCCCCTGGTGTGACCGCCCAATCTGCAGAGTATTTTCCCGAGCCAGACAAGTGGGAGCCGCGAAGGTGGGAAGCGATGACTGATTTTCTGGAAAGGGGGGAGAAGCGAGGTGCTATGTCCGCTTTTCTGCCGTTTGGAGCGGGGAGACATCGCTGTGTGGGAGAGGAGTTTGCCTATTTGCAGTTGTGTACAATTATTGCTTATATGGTGAGGAATTTTGTGTTTAGGCCAATGGAGGGAGAGGGGGTTCCGAAGACGGATTATACGGCTATGCTTACGAGGCCAGTCTTGCCGGCTAGGTTGCAGTGGGAGAAAAGATCTAAGGAGTAAGTTGTGAAGCAAGGGAGTTAATAGATAGTTTTCAGTTAGCGATTCATGGCGGCCTTACCCAGCCGGGGCGTTTTTCTCGAGTGATTGATTTGAATTGAAGGTTGCCAATCGATGTGAGTGGGTTTTTCTGGGGTGGACAGAAAGTCAGACGTGAATATGTCAAGTGGGGAGTATACTCTTATTCTGACGGCTGAAGCATTACCAAATATAGCATATCTGGATTTTGACACGTGGAGTGAGTCTTTGTCAGATTTTCCCCGTTAAGCCGAGAACTTCTTTCCTCACTGTTTCTCCAGCCTCATTAAAGAACTCGACGCCGTCACTACCTAATACACCGGCATATCAAAAGCATCCAGTTCGTAGATCCAACTATCAATGGATCCTTGATCATACACACACTCCAAATTCAAGCCATTACCAGTGAAAAGTGGTCTCAATGGCCACCCACAAATTTGTTGATTCTGCCCCTTGTTTTGGCCCAGTAAAATCGTCCCATTTAACGTCACTGGCGGCACATCCTTCTCCACCCAATCAATCAGATTCGCAAGAGCCGTTTGCGGCCAAGGACCATTGCTCTCCGCAGCGTTCGGTGCACAATGCGAACCCCCAGGAACCAAGAACAAGCGGTAGAACTCTTGGGTCGCCGCCACGCTCTCGTTGTAGCTCACCCCGGGGTTCATGATCTTGTTCACAGATTCCCAGTAGCGAACTGAGGAGGCCGTGGGAATGCTGAAGTCGGATTCGCCGTGAAAATGTATTACTTTGCCGCCAGCTTTCTTGAACGGTGTTAAATCCGGCTAATTCGTCATCAGGACGTCGTTGTACTTGTTCCAACCTTCGTCGATCCATTCGACCAGTGTGTCGTATGTCACGTTGTCAAGACTTGGGAGGTTGCTTCCTATCTGTAAATCCAACAGAACCTTGACGAAGGAGCCACCAAGGCTGGTGACTGAAAGCTCCCATTTACCGGAGGTTGGATTCCACTGGGTCTGTGCATCTGTGAATGTTGAGCTGGGTGTGTATGTGAAGTATGCACGCCGTCCCTCAGAATCGTGTAGTCCCTCGAAGATCTCCTTGGCGAGGGCTACGCCTTGTGCCGTCACAGTTCCATTCTGCTCCGGGGTAGCTGATCCGGATCGTGTAGCAGCCCCTGGGGCACAATAGTAAGGGAGACCTAGAGTAGCTGCTATGTCATACTGTGCTGTGCAAAGATCGGTCCTGGAAACGACACCATCGACTCTCCCGTCCAGGGAGTCGCAAGCGAGAATTGTGGCGTTGACGATTGCTTGGAGTTCACAGGGCGGTGGGAAGTAATTAAGGGTATGCTCGACGACGTTTGAATACAGATGCTGTACTTGCTGGAAAGCAAACCTGAATGCTGGAGCTCCGATTGAGGCGCCATCGAACTCATCCGCGAAGCGTTGGACTTGACTCCAACCCTCCCGGCCACCTTCTGAACATCCTTGATAGTAGGAATACAATTTCGTTGACTCGGACATGTTGAAAAAGGTCTTGGTGAAGCTTTTGCCTAGTTCTCCCATCTCGTGAATGGCTTCGTATCCAAACATGTAGATATTGTGCCAATTGAGTGTGCCATTTGCCACAAGGAACGTGTTAATCGCCGCGCCTTGATTTACGCCAAAACCGCCATCTGTGATTCCAGTCACGGCCCCATAAATCAGCCCCCCGGGAAGTGATTGCGTTCCAGAATTGATTGCATAACCTCCACCACCAGTTGATAGGTACCTATTTTGGAAGTTCCCAGGCGCAGGTAGCCAATATGTCAGGACAACAGTGTCATTGAGTCCATCGTGGGAGTAAGAGAAGCTGACATTGCAGTAATCGAACACAGCATTTGGGTAGAAGTTTGCGTCCTTGACTGCCGCACTATACACAGGGTTGGCAGAGACGAACGAATCAACCATTGAAATGCCCGGATAGATACCAGCTGGAGGTAAATGGGCTGTGACTGTGGCGTCAAGTTAGTAGAATATCTTGTTAAATGCCAGTGCTCCATGCACATCCAAAGATGTCAAAAGAGCTCGACTCTCTACCTATCTTTAAAATAAGTAATATGCACATACCATAGTCTATTGTGCACACATCAGCCAGGGATGGAACGGCATGTACAACAGCTGCTGGTACAATTGCAAAGCACGTCCATATGGAGGACCGCATGTTGACGTGGAAGAAGAACGGAGAGAGAAAACGTCAAACAAGGGTCTGAGGCAACGAATAGGTCTACATTCCGAGGCCTAGTCCTCAATATATATTGACATCCAGAGTGCTAATAGTGGTGGCGATTAATATTCAAGCTCGGGATTGCCGCGTACACGAGCCAGGTACCCCGCGTCCAGATGGCATGTGTGTTGTGGAGCAGCCGGAGTGAATCTTGATTTCGGTGAGACTATTTCTCCACAACGTATCTACGGCTGGCAAATGGCGCAGCATTGTGTCAGTGGAGATTTAGAGTGGCTGCGGATCACAGGGTAAAAGTTCGGTCCCGAGACTCTAGAGCCCCACAGCATCTTCCTTCCTCCCCACAGCCCCGCGAACAAGGATGCAATAAGGTGGTTCTTCCCTAGTGACGTTCGTTGTTTTAAAAACCAACAAGAGGGATGAAAAATTAGAAGTGGACCTTACGGAAATTTTGTGCCGAATTTCCTTCAGGTGTGAACACCACGTGTCGTACAGACATGCTTTGCAGAGTGTGTCCCCCTTTTGACTCGCTTACGAGGAGTTAGGGTGCAGCGTGTTTGTTCCGAACTCCTGCCCAGGTTCTGATGGTGCTATATGACGCGACGCAACGGACAATACTAAGTGCGTATAAAGTTAGCTCTTCGTCATTCATGGATATCAGACTGAAACGAGATACTTATAAGGATGCTGAATTGTTTCTGGAATTCTTAGGGGTCTTTTGTTTCAATTATAATTATTGTGCCCTTAATATTCCCCTTAGCTAGAGAGAGAGGCTCCATAAAATAACCTGAGTGCCTCGATTGCTTAACTTCTACTACTCGACCTCAAGTGGAATTCGCCATTTGGTATTGGTACGTTGCCGAATCATTGCATCTTATTAGGGGGAAGCAGAACGTTGGCTCAGCCTTATGTTGATTAAAGTTAGTTCGCAGCCTCTAAACTTAGTACTGGGCTCTAACTGTTATGCCCCTGGCCCAGTTTAGAGAGAATTAGAGATTGGTTCCTGGATTGTAATAATACCTGAGAAAATAGGTTTGATTTCTAGAAGTATACGAGGTAAAATCCTAAACATGCTACGAGGCCTTTTAGTTATTAGTATTATATTATTGCCTGATTAAAGAAGATCTTATATAAGTAGTTATATTATTACCAGGGCTATAAACAGAAGATATACTAAGTATTCTCGATATTAAAATACTAGAAAATAATCTATTTACTACTTTTCTTACTATAGTTAATACAGGTTACGAATTAGTCTAAATTATAGTTTCTTATAATAGAAAGTAAGCTAAGATTACGGTATAATATAATAATATAATATTTATATTTAATACTAAAAAGTTCGAGTTTACCTTATCTAATATACTAGTTATAAGTATATAAGTTAATATATCTCTTACTAGTTTTATTTTTATTAAGTACAAGTAATATATTATAACTACAGAATTAAATAGATTTAATTATAAGAATACCTCTATTAGTCTTATTATTATTAATATTAAAATCGTATTTAATAGCTAGTAAAATAATAGAATTTCTCTCGAATTTTAATAGGCTTATTCCTATATAAGTTTATATTTAATTCTAATAAAAAGATATTACTTGTTTTTAACTATAGTAGTAAGCTAGTTCAAATAGTAAATATAGCCTAGCTAGCCTTATATTAAGTAGTAAAATAAGAAAGAATTCTTTTTTAAAGAATTAAAAGAATTATTACTAATATAGTACTTTCTTAAACGAGGCTACTTAGATTTAGAAAAGAAAAAGGGATTTAAATAAAAGTTTTTTATAAAATTTCAAATATAGAATTAATAATTATAATAGAAAACTATATAATTTAATATTAAATATAAAATAGAAGATATAAAACTATATTCTAATTCTCTAAAGAAATTAGAATAATATTATAAAGTTATTCTTCTTTATTTTAGGCCCAAGTAAATCTAATTTATTATTAATTAATACTAGTAAAGTTTTTGCCTTAATTCTATTTTATAAAGGCATATAAAAAATTCTTAATTTAAGAATAAATATAGTCTAAGCTAGAATTTAAGAGCCTAGAAGCTCTATTAGACTATAAGGGGCCTATAATTATAGGATATAATACTAAAATTTAGTTATTTGAAATTATGAAATTAGTATATTTATACTAAAGAGTTAATAACTGTATTTTAGTTAAAATAGCCTGTTATTATTAAAGATTTGAATATATTAAAACATAATTAATATTAGAATTAAGAAAATAATAAGATTTTAATTTTATAATAAATATATTTTAAAATAAAGTTTTTAAAAGCTTTATAATAATAATAATAATATTCTTATTATTAAAGAATTATTTATTATTAAGCTATAAAAGCAAGGCTTTATAATATTTTACTTTAATTTAGATTATAAAAAGCAAGAAATTAAAAAGGTAATTATAAATAAAAAGAGTAATTTTATTAACTATTATAGATTTATATTATAAAAATAAATATTTAGTTTTTTTAATATAATATAAAAAATTAAATTATTTTATAAAATAATAATAACTCGAGTACTTTTAATACTAAAGTTAATAATAATAATTTTTATATTAGAAATATAATAATACCCGATATAAGTTCTCTTAATAACCTAGAAATAACTATTAACTTAATAATTTTAATAAGTAATATAATATTAATAATTTTCTTGAAATAGTTTTATATTTCTTTTTTATATCTTTTAAATAACTTATTATATAATTATATTATTATAAAGTATTATTAGAGAAATAGCTTAATTAAAAGAATTTTCTTTATATTAATTAGATTATAATAAATAAATATAATCTAGTTAATTTTATATTTAATACTTTTCTTATTAATAAGAAAAAGTAATAAGAAATAAAGGTAATAATAAGAATAAAAATAAGGAATTATAATAAGAAATAAATATTATAGTATTAGTAGAAATAACTAAAAGAATTAATAAAAGTTTAAGACTAGCTAATTAATAATAATTACTTTTTAATTTCAATATATTTATCTTTTAATTAGAATTCTAGAGTTATTTTAAGCTCGAGTATTAAAAACTAATTACTTTTACTAGTGTCTTTTATATTATAAAATATAAATATATAAATATTAGTTACTAACTTTAATCTTAGCTAATTATCTAAAGTTCCCTTATTAATACTAATTGAAATTATATTTTATTTATATTCTATATATTATTACTTATTTATAATAATAATCCGGAATAATTATAATAGAAGAGAAGTTTCTTTTAGTTAGTTAGCTTGACTTATTGCGAGTACTAGCTATATAAAGAAGATTAATAACTTTATTATCTAGCCAGTTAAGTAATATTCGTACCTTTTGAGTGGCTTTAGCTAGTATATATTACTATGGCCCTTGTTTGATAAAGCAGCTTTATTGACTACTGCGAAGGCAAGCCGTAACTCTGTTAATATAACGCGTATCCGGTCCCAGAATGGCAGAGCCGTTAATACCGGGGCTCTTGCATTGCAAAGGAGTAAGCTATTGAGTAGCAATAATAATGAGAGTGGATTGAGTAATAATGATCCCGAGTCCGGCAGCGACGGTGACGGATATTCGAGCGAGGACGAGGTAGGCTATTCGGATACGAGGTTAAATGTCCCATAGAAGCCTCTAGACGAGCAGCGCTTGCTGGCATACAAGAAAGAGGACAAGTCTTGGAGCTGGATCTTCCAGAAGTTCCCAACCAGAACTCCAGCCGTAGTACGCACGCAGTGGAACATGATACGGCCCAAAGTGGCATAGATTTTCTGGCAGCACGTGGACTGGAAACAGTTCAACCACTCTTCGCTTCCTTTTCCCTTGGCATCTACTGGGAAGCTGAAAAGGAATCTTGTCCTTTTGTCGGCCAGTCCCAACGCGGAAGGCAGGTACATTCGAGGAAAGCGGCGTTCAAGACGAGGAGGATAGGAGGTTCAGATGCATGGGCGGAACACCACAAAAGAATGAACAGGTTGACATTAGATGGAGACATGAGTTTTGACAGGTTCGTAGACTGAATGCATTAACTGAACTACTGAGTATCGTATGGACAGATAAGTCCCTGGTTTCGCTGGATCGTACGGTTTTCCCCCAGGCCCTTTGTGCCAGGAAAAGAAAAAGACCCCCCTCCCTTCCACAAACGCCCTCATAATGCAGATGCCCGATCCTCGCCTCGCTATGCATTTGCCTGCTCCTCTTTTCCCAGAGAGCCAATTGCCCTGTTGAACGCCTTGATCATGCCATCGTATATGATACGGTGGTCGTGGTTCTTTGCGACTGTAGTTTCTGGCGTTGCGGCCGGAATAAGAGTAACAGCGGAAATTGGTCTTGGATTGAAGTGCAAAGAAAGGCTCTAAAAGACGCCTAGAATCAAGCCAGAATCTGATCAAATTCAAGGCCGAGAGGAGGGATAGAGTCGAGAATCCGACGGTAAGGGGGACTGTGGCCGCGTGTGAGGTCGAGGTTCTTTGACATCAGCCATGTGCGAGGGCGACGAAGTTGTCGGCGGATACTTTTTAGTTAAGCCTCCGGATAGGGCAGGATTTTAGGCAATAAAGAGTCAAAACACTCGAGCACTCGAGTACTTGAGTACTAGAATACCAAAACTATGAAATTCAAAGCTATAAATTGCATGCTACTTAAAATTGGGCTTGGAATTGCACTAAAATTATACTTAGACTCGTACCTACTATTTATAGGGAGATCTTTACTTATTATAATAAGCCGCCCCCTCCCCCCAGGAGCTTTCCCTTAAAAAGCTGCCTTCTAGAAGAAGCTCTTTATGTTTTATATATAAAGAGCTCTTTATAAATAGCTTATTATAATATATAAAGAGCTCTCTATAAATAGTAAATATAAGTCTAAGCAGGCTTAGTAATATTTCACCCTGGAATATTCTATAGAACATTCCGGCCGGTATTAATAAGTATTAGATAATATTAGTAATAGAATATTCTAATTGTTTTAAAATAGTAGAGATAAGGCAAAAATAATAGAAATAGACAAATCCACTACTAGTTCCCCTATTATAGCTTTCTTTTTTACTTTTTATCTATTTATATAATTAATTTACCTTAAGTATATTCTCAAAACATTTTCTTTAATTAAATTAAACTATTTCCTTATATTATCCGAAATAATAACGTTTTCTGCGAATTATTTAAAGAGGATTTCCCCGATTTGAAAGCATTCTTATTATATATTACCTAATGAAAATAAAGCTTTATTTTAATATTTATATTATTAATTAGACTCTTTTCTATTATTATATAATATTACTATTATAAGAAATCTCAGAAAGTATATTCTAAGGTATTATTTACTTGTTTTTCTTAAGCCTATTAACTTTAAGAATTAGAAAAAAATTACTTAATAAATTCAAGGGCTTTATTATTAAGCTCAAGTATTTAAAAATATAAAAAAGTTTAATTTATAAGTTCTTAAATAATAAATTAATTAAAGAGTTCTTATAAAAGCCTTAATTATACTTATTATTATATAAAACCTTTCTTATAATATAGTAAAATAGCTAGAGTTCTATATACTTTATTAGCTCTTAAATAAAGCTTATAAAGATATACTTTTTATCTCTTATTTTACTACTTTTATTAAGATTAAAGAATCCTAAATTTGGTATAAGAATATTATATAACGAGTTCTTTAATTAATAATCTCATATATTTATATTTTCTTGAATATTTAAATTTCTCTAAATTCCTTTTTTCTTTTAACTATTTATATCTATTTTACCTTATATAAGTTTAAGTATTAAAAGATTCTTTTTGCTTTTAAGCTAGTTTATAGCTACTTAAGAAAAAAGTAATTTTTAGTTCTTTTTCTAGTTCTAAAAAATTATAATATTATATAAAGGCTAAAAGATATTATAAGTAATAATACTAGAACTAATAGAACTCTTTATAAAATAATTTAAGTATATTAGAAACAAGAGCTTAATATTAAATAAAACATATAATAAATACAAATTTGCTATATTAGTTATATTATTAATCTTATAATATAAGCTTTCTTATTCTTTAGATTAATTAAAATAGAAAAATTTGAATTATATAAATAATAGAAATAAACTCAAGAGATTCGTAAAAAAAAAAAAGAGAATTAAGTTTAGGCTCTTAGATTTATTTAGTAAAATATATAATATTATAGCTTATATTTATAAATTACTTACTTATATAGCTAAGTAAATAAAACTTATAAAAAGAATAATTTTAATAAATAATTATATGAGATAAAATAGCTAGTATAAAGTATTTATTATTCTTATTAAAAAAATGAAATATATAAATAAATATTATTAGAATTATAAAAAAAACCTTATAGAGAATTTCTTATTTTATAAAGACTAGAAAAAGCTTTATATAACTAGGGACTTTCTTATTACTTTCATATAAGCTATTCTTTTTATAAAAAGAAATATTATTTCTATTAATTATATACTTTTTATAATAGATATTTTAATTAAATTCTTTTAAGAAATAATTATAAGTCTTTTATTTTCATTTTTTCTTCTTATATAAGCTTAGCTAAATATAATATAGGCTAAGTTTAAAAAGAAAAAAGATAATAAAAATAAAAAGATCCTTATATAGCTTAATATTATATATATTATATTTAATAAGTATTATATTAAAATTAATCTCTTTTTCTTTTATACTATAGCCTTAATTCTTAATCCAGGCTTCTATATAAGATATATTAGAGCTAATTAGCCAAAGAAATATATAATTCTAGCTTTTATAAATATAAAGAAATTTTGGAAATATTATAGAAATTAAATTATTTCTTTATTATTAAGTAATATTATTTCTTTTTTATATAATAAAAAGCTATCTCAAAAGCTATTAGTACTTAATTTCTTTAATTGAATTACTTAATCTCTTTACTTAATTATATAACCTGTAAATAAAAACAAGTATAAGAATTATAATTTCCAGGAATTATATAATATTAATAAATAAGGGGCCTTAGCTTAATAAAGCCAGGATATATAAAGGAAATACTAGCTAAGGCTCTTACTTACAGCTATTAATATTCTTTTAATTCCTTTAATAAATAATAAGCCAGAAAGAGTTTTTTTTAGAGATATATTATATAATAACCTAGAATAAAAAGCAAATAAAAGCAAAGATAATAAAGATTAAAGAATACTTAAAGTATTAGAAAAGAACTAGAATCTTGCAAATCTTTTTTAAAACTAGCTAGTTTAAAAGAAATATATACTCTTTAAGACCCTTATATAATTAGAGAACCTTCTAAATATTATTTAAATTTTCTAAATTTCCAAGCTATAATTCTTATTTAAAGGCTATCTTTCCGGCTTTAACTTTCTTTTCTTTATTACTATTACTATTATTTATATAAGAACCTCTTGCTTTTCTCTACTTCTTATAATTATATTAATTATATAATAGTAATATATTAAATAATTTAGCCTCTAATAATAATTCTCTTATATAGCTTCCTGCTTCTAATAATAGTTCTCTTACTTTACCTTTTACTTCTAATTCTGGTCTTACAAATTCAACTAATAATAAGCCTCTAATTCTTAATTCTATTTATTATATAATAGCTAATATTTTTAAAAGCTTATTCTTTTTATTACTTTTAATATTAGTAGTATTTCTAATCTTAATATAAACTAGCCCTTTTCTTAAGGCTAATAAATAATAGGTATTATAAGCTAATAACTTACTTTTTTTATATAATATCTTATCTTTTACTATATAATAAAGCTAACTAGAATATAGTACTATAATAATTAATAATAATAAGCCTTTGCTTTTTTAGCCAGAATATAATTATTAATTCAAATCGTATTATAATTAGTTAAGTCCTTATATAATAATAGTCCTATATTAATATTCTTTTTATTTAATAAAAAGGAGTTAATATAATAGTTATTTCTTATACTATATATATTTATATGAGATTTAATAATATTATTTTCCTTAAATATATCCGGATTATAGATATATAAAATAGTTATTATAGTAATTACAAGTAGCCAGATTATACTATAAGCTATTACTAGAAAGGAAATAATAATAGTAATAATAGTAATAGAGAGATTAGTATAGGAAATTATAGAGAATATAGTAGATATAGTAGATATAATAGAAGTAATAGAAGTAGCCGTATAAAGCAAGGACAAATTATATAATATAGTATAGTAAAAAAGACTTCTTATAGTAATAGAGTTATTTTTAATAGTATTATGACTTAATAAAGGCCTTTCTGAGGTTATATAATGGTTTTTAGCCTCTTAATAGTATAATTAATAGAAGTCTTTGCAAAATAATGAGAATCTACAGGATTAGCTTTACTTAGGAACGATTGGAACGTTCTATTACCGCTCGTTCCAGATCCCTGGAACGAATTAGCAGAAACCGATTAGTCCGGAATATCGCCAAGCCTGAGTCTAAGTATAATTTTACTGCAATTCCAAGCCTAATTTTAAGTAGTATGCGATTTGTAGCTTTGAATTTCATAGTTTTGGTATTCTAGTACTCAAGTACTCGAGTGCTCGAGTGTTTTGACTCTTTATCGTCTAAAATCCTGCCCTATAGTATGGGTTTTAATGGCAAGGCGGAAAGCTGGCTATTTTGTTGAAGAGGAATAAGCATCCGTTAAGGCGGTCAGCGGTTTAAGTTTCTCCGCCCTGGGCTAAGCCTAAAATGCACTAGTATCATCTTACATGATTAGTTCCTTCAAGCCTATGTAATCTCCTGCAGCTCAGGGTTTGATGTTTTCTTTTTTCTGCAAACAGGTCTAGAGAAACTGTACGATATAATAATACGAGGGATGCCAATAAACGGGCGAACTTATTGTATAGTACATTAATTGTTGCTAGTAACGATGTTGCGCCATATGTCTCCTTCCGATGTGAACCTCTTTATTTTCTTTTGTGGTGTATCTGATCCCCCCCAATCCTCCTCGCCTTGAACCCCGCTTCCCTCGACCATAACTGCTCCCGCGTCGGGACTGGCCGACAGAAGGACAAGATTTTATTCAGACGTGCGTCCCGGCAGTGGGAGGGAGCTTACTATATATGGGGCAAAATAATCCGCCGCCAAAGGGGTGATGCAGCAGTGACCATTTTTTGTTTATAGTGTAATAAGCACTGTCTTTGCTAAACTTGGCACCCCGGCAGAGTCAAGAGCAAAGAGCATCCAATAACCGGGCAAAGCAACACCGGCATCTCCAGGCACCATAATTGTATACTTCAGCCCACTGACAGTTGGTGTCAATGGGATACATCTCTGATCTGTGTTCACCGTGTGGGTCGTACTGGCCATTCGGATCAAAGAGAAGCTGTTAACAGCCCCAGCCATGGTGACTGTTATGCTGCCTCCAATTTTGACTGTTGTCGCGGACAGGGAGGAGATCGCTGGGCGTGTAGCTCGAGTGACTCCATCACTCGCAAAGAGGTAGGGCGGGGAATAAAATTGCCCATCCAAGTGGTTCGTGTGGCAGGAGCCACAAAGTCCTCCACCGCCAGCGAAGACAGTGCCATCTTGCATGAGAAGACCGACAGAGTGATAGGTGCGAGGAGTCTGATTGGAAGCCATTTTAACGAATTTGGTAGTTGTCGGATCCCAAAGCTCAGGAGTAAGGATGGCGTTGTTATCCGTGAAAGGGTCGGTGAAAGTCTGACCACCAGTAATAAAAACCTTGCCATCTGGGAGAACAACGCCATTGGAAAAGGCACGGGCGTACCACATTGTGTTGATCTGCACAACTGATGGAGTTGATCCAGGAGTCCCAATTGTGATCACATGAGCGTTTCTTGTAGCCCTACTGCCATTGTAGTCTGGTGCTCCTCCTACGGTCAGGATCTTGCCTGCAACAGCGTCGTACATGATGGCATTACCGGCCATGGAATCTGTATCACTTGCCCGGAGACCAGCGGCTGTTTGGCTGCCGCTGCCTGTCGTACCGTACCAGTTCATGTGTTTGCTTGGCCCTGCTTGGAACACATATCCATTCTTCCAGGCAAATAACCAACCGTGGTTGTCTTGACGAAATACACCCGCATTATCAGCTGTGAGCATAGGCGCTACAGGGCAGCCAGGAAGGAGCGACCATGAGTTCTTGGTAGGATCATAGATCTCGCCATTCTTCCCGCCTATTCCACCACTCCAAGAGCCTCCGATCACAAAGGTCCGACCATCTGAAAGGATTGCCGATGCTTGGTAGCCCCGAGGGATCTTCATATCTGGTGCAGCAATCCAATCATTTCCTGTCACATCGTAGATACTCGTCTTCGCAGCGGTGTCCCCTCCAGTGACCATGATTCTGCCAGTGAAGTCGACAGATATTCCTGGGCAAAACATGTCGTGCTGCGTATTCGTGATAGTTTTCTTGGTGACAGCACCTGTAGCTGGATTGTATATGGCAGTCTGTGTCTGCCCAGATATCGTGGGTCCAAATGTGTCGGTAGAATATGCTGACCAGACGAGGAGTTCTCCAGTATCATGTAGTAGTGCTGCAGCTACTGGAACTAAAGGAAACTCGATCAAGGGCCCCCATTGACCTAGATTCGCACCACGTACTAGTGTGTTTACTGATAGAAGAGCAGTAATATGAAATAAAAGAAGCTTGGGGAACATCCTGACCAGATCCAAGTAATGGAGAGGGGAAATTGATGTCCGCGTGTAGGATGGAAGGAGAGAATTGGGGAAGGGATGTTGTGGGGATATTCTGAATTTATAGAGCACTGGAATGAAGATAAGGAACCGGAAAGAAACCCGCCGGAATCATCTGACCACGCTCTTTTCAAGTAATTTACTAACTCGGAGGTGATTTACCTATCTCTTCAACTCTATCAGCTTCCTAAATCTGTCCTGACCAATTGATGTGTTGCCAGTAGAAGCGATATCTCTTTAATATCGTGACGATTCGGGACGTTTCGTCATCCTACATGCCCTCAACGGTAATCGTCCGGTCGAAGACTCACCCGATATGATTCTGATATTAGGCTAAAAGCAGTTCAAGCCGTGGTCGATTTAGGGCATCGTATTACTCTTCCCCCCTTTAACAGACGTTAAATTTTTGGCCTGTGCGCCCGCAAAATTTTTCACGTTTGTACCAGGGGGGGGGGATAGTATTAAGATTTCTTCGGGTGATTATTACACTAGAATGTGAAACGTGATTCCCACCTTTCCCCGCCACTAGCGGCCTTTCCTGGCGCCAATATGCGCCACTGATTTTTGCCTGCGCTGGTGCAGGCCCTAATGTTTGTCACACCGCCTTTGCAGGGGTTGCGCTGAAATGCCCTGTAGCAATGCGCCGCGGTCGACTTTTGCTTAGCAGAACTCAAGGCGGTGTAACAAACATTAGGGCCTGCACCTGCGTAATTAAATTAAAAGTGCTCAAATCCTTTATCCCTTCGTCCGGTGAGTAGGGATGGTAAACTTTACACTTTACATACTTTATGTAAAGTAGTCGTACTTTACGTTACAAAACATAGTAAATCTCGTATAAAGTAGGCATAAATAGGGTATAATTCGTGCATAAAGGAAAGTATAATTCAGGACACGTGGTCCCAATAGTCATTCCCAAACGCCTGAAACTCCAGGTCCTGAATACCCTGAAAATCGGTACTAATATCCCCTTGAAACTCCTATAAGCCCTAAAGCGTACTCTAAACCTCTGGAATAGCTTTAATTATAGTATTAGCCCGCCTCTACTTCCCTATAATTAGTTTAATTAATATAAATTCGTCCATTTCAAAGTCTTCCAGAAATATTATTTAAAGTATTACAAAATTATCTTCTAAATTAAGCCTCTATATCTTAATAGTATCCGGATCAAGTAAATTATTTACCTTAATTCTCTCTAGTTACTTTGCTTTTACCTTTGCCTTCCTATTTATATATATATTATCGCGATTAGTACATAAAGATCGAGAGTTAATATAAATAAAGATAAGCTTATTAAGCTTAGAGAGAGAAAAACAATTTCGTAATTTTATATAGAGGATATTTATAACTGAGAAGGCTTATTCGGATACTACTAAATTCGCAGTAGTATTAATAATTCAAAGAGCTAGCTATACGAGTACTTTATTTCTAGATACCTATAAAATATTAGTAAAAATCAAGAATATTAGAATATACTTATAGCAAGATTCTAAAAAAGTTTAGAATTATTTATATATACCTAATATTTCTTTATTAAATAAAAGCCTAGTTCTATTAATATATACTCAAAAAAAGTATTTAAAACGTCTGCTTTACTATAAGAGAATATATAATTTATAACCTGCTCTTAGTTAGTTTTTCTAAATTAGCTTTATTAGTACTAGTTACTTGGATTAAAAATATATACTAAAAGATAAACGTCCTAAACCTGCCTTTTAAGCCTAAACTCAAAGCCATATTTCCTAATTCACTTCAAATATGCTCTTATATTCTCTATAAAAGTAAACTTTATAGGATTATTAAATTATAGAAGATATATATATAAATTAATTCACTATTAGTATATATAATAGAAGTTTATATAAGTTAATTCTAATACCTTTTACTAATTATATATAGGCTCTAGTAGCCTCTCTATTTCTCGTAACTTATATTAAAAGTCCTTACTTATTATAAGCTATAGGAATTTCGAAGATATATTAATTCGAGAGTCTTTTACATATGCTTTTAGATAGGATTCGTTTTTTAAGATAGATTTAATAGAATAGTACTAGAAAGCAATATTAGAGGTAAAAATCACTTAAATTAGGAAGCTTACTTAAGTGCCCTATTATGTCTTTATTACTAGAAATAAAGCAATCTCTTTACTAATACTATTAAGCTACTTTTAATATAAGATACCAAGTTATAAGATCTTCTTCTTACTAAACTAAGTAATAATTAACTAAAAATCAAGCTAGAAGTCATGAATTTCTAATATAATCTTAACTTTCTTAATTACTTTAGGATTAATTATATCTCTAATAATAAGCTATTAGCTATAAGAATTGCATTTAATATTAAATATATAAGCTAGCTCTAAAAGCTTAGTAAATTACTTCCAAGTCCTTTATATTATAGAGTATATATCTAAATAGAAAGCAAATAATTAATTAAGATCTCTTTATATAAATTTAAGGGCTTTCTTCTTATAATCCAGAACTATATTTTCCGCTAAAGTACTCTTATCTTCTAAGCTCTTATTACTCTAATTATATAATATGCCTTTATAAATAACGGAAATATTCTCGATTTAATATCCTTTAATATTTATAGATTTATTAGAAACTATACTAAGAAATAGGGAGGAATTAAAGATATTTAAGATATTACTCTTAATTTTAGTATAGTACTAATCAAGAATCATATTCGTAATTACATATTATTTAGGTACTTTAAAGCCTACTATAGTAAAAAAAGCTCCCTATTCAGGTATATTAAATATTAAAAAGGCTATATAAGAAGTAAATATAGCTATTCTAAAGAAAGTATTTAGTATATCTTGTCTTTTCCTACCTGGTTAAGAGAAAAATACGAGCTTTATCTAAAGTAGTTCCCTTAGTATTAATAGCCCTGCTATTCTAGTTCTCTCTACTTAATCCTAATTAACTAAAAATCATTAATATTACTTATATTACTTGAGATACTCGCCTATTATAGTAGTATTCCATATCTGCTTAAATAGCTTCTTCTTATTTTTACAGAATTAGTAATAGGTATAGTTAGAGACTATTGTAACGGCTGGTGTCACATGGTTGATACGGACGTGGTTTTAGCCAAAGGAGTTGGTTTCAGCTAAGGTTCCAAGCTATGGTTCAAACCAAGCTCGCTTCCAAAGCTCGGCGTTTCAGTGGTCTTGGCCATACCTACTTATCCACTGCCACACCTCACTCCTGTCCTCCTTAGCTTTAAATTCTTAAGACATTGGAAATCATTGATCTTTGAGCCTCGTTCCATTGCTCTGTTCCTGCCGCCACAACTATTCCGTTTCAACTAGCTAGAATTTTATTAAAGGCTTTATGGATCTCTACCTTCTTTTAAACGCTCTGCTAATTATTAGCTAGCATATTAGCTCGTTAAATAGCAATTAATTCCCTGGTAATAAGAGTATTAATAATAGAGAGTTTCTCAGCTACGAAAATTCAAACTTACTACCGGAGCACACCGCTTCCGAATTAGGTATAGTGTGTTCCGTATCGGGCTAGTGCGTTACATGACTATAATATAACGTATAAAGTACTTAGGGGCTGTAATTACACACTTTACGTAACGTGCTAGGGCTGTAATATAAAGTACTATCCCTACCGGTGAGCCATTGCCAGGCGCTAGCAAGGGGGCCTGGCTTAGGGCGAAAAGACGATAGATCACTAATAAGTTTAAGCAAAGGTACGCCTGTATAGTCTGGGCCAGCCCCCCCTTGCTAGCACCTGGCAATGTCTCACCGGACGAAGGGATACTATAATCACTCTGATATAAAATATCTTCTAGAGGAGCTCAAAATAGTTGCACAGGTCATATATAGGGATTTTATATACTAGTTTATACGGTATATCTTAAGAGTGCCTCTTTAAAGTAAGATGTAATTAAAGTGTGTACTTCCTAGAGAATATATTCCACGACTAGGGAGATGCCTTGAAGCTTTAAAGAGACAGGGCTTTCCGGGTGGTTAAACTATCATATACGAGTAATTTAGGCTACGGAATAATTGTTCCGTAATATTTCAATAGGAGATGGTTTAATCTCTTGGTATGAAGCCGCTGCTCTCCCCGCAGTTCGATGCTTCTTACTACCAACGAAAACAGAATCCTCTCTAGATGAAATCTCGTCCCTCAATTACTTTCTATCAACTCTGTACCTCTCGTCAAAATGAAGGTATCCTTCGTAGCTGTGCTAGCATTGCTCTTCTCTAGTTAGTCTCAAATATCGCTGATTGCTCAAAGTCTATCAACGTAACTCAATATGTTAACAATACCTAGGAATCCAAGGATGCTATTTGATTGCACATTCCTCTACTGTCGGCGACTTTCCAGTTTCACACTCCGAGCCAAAAGGTACCGATCCCCTCTCCTCTATTTCCTAGGGCGTACCTTGTTCTTGAAATGAAGTCATTAGCTAATTATTTTTATTCTATAAATTAAAAGATCACGGCGGAGCGGTACAGCACATTGATTGGGCTTACAAGAACTGCGTGATCAAGGGGACGATTGCTGACGGGTGTGGGGTTACAGTTACCAGTGATATTGGTTGCGGCAAGGGTAAGTTCGACAGACCCATATGTTCTAGAGATCAGTCGATGTTAATATTTTCTAGTTCACTTTTCCTTCAGAAAGCCTGGAAAGTAGTCTTGCTACCTTGAGGATCCTTTGCGCTACGAATATGTTGCGGCTGTAATCAGAATATAGCAATTTTGGGTTCGACTCAGGTGGATCGGGATATGGGCGAAGCTATCAGTAAAGCAGATATTAGTTCAATTACTTGTGTCTAACAACCTTTGCGAGTAGTGCCGTGTAAAAAATGTTTCACTATAGGGAGAGTACTGACCATTGCTCCTAGGCCACTTTGCTTAGCTGGACATCACCACCAATAGAACTGACTGAGTAATACATGGATTTATACTAACCATCTATATAGAATGTTCATATAGATCGGAATAATACCGAAAATTACGCTAAACACGCAGTGAAAAGGACACCTCCGTGACTGTGTTTCATATTATACTAACTCGATTGCGGTTATAGTAGTGACTGAATTTCGTAGAGTAATAGCAGCCTCGAATAACGGTGAAGCTTGAAGAATACACGCTTCAGTCCGGGACAGACTACTACTGCGAGGCACTCTTGCTCTACAATTAAGCTGAGGTAACCAAATTGGATTTTAACCAACTGATTTCTGGGGTCCGAACGAGCTTCACAAGGTCAAGTTCAATTACCTAGCTACGAGAGACTTCTCTTCGTCAACGCTGTATATAAGGCCTAGTAACTGTTTTATACAGGAGATTCGCGAATCAATGCTAATTGTAATCTGTAAATATTGTAGAGTAGAGCTAGGCAGACGACAGCATAGTGAAGGACGATGTAGATAGAGGTTAGTGCTAAAATGGGGTAAATGAATATAACAGTCCAGTCAGAAGTGTATGAGAATAACCCAACAGTGATTTAAGTCCCAGTTCTCCGCGCAACCTCCAGAATCTCCTCTCGGTTTTGAAAAGTGCGACTCCTAACGCTTAAAAAAGTCTGTGGGGGGTAGAAAAGGCTCCTTGATACTCCTTCACTAGAGTCCTCTTCCTCCTTATAATAATGGCGGCGGACTTTCTAGCTCGAGCAGACACTAGCGGCGAAGCAATCTCTATGCGCTGCGTATAACATTACTGCAAAAGCCTGTCCCTCAGGGCTGCCTTTCGTATATGGAGTCTGGCTTGTATAGGCATATGGGTTCACCGCCGGGGAAACAACACCAGCCGCATTAACATGCTTCGCGATTGCATTGAGGCTAGTGTCTGCCCATGCGATATATGTACTGGAGAATACTGTTGGCTCAAGAACGGCCATACGATATACAACTGCCGCAAGAAGGGCAGTCCCTGACGTCTCGCCAATAGTGGCAGCATTGTTTAGATAGTTATGGAGAAGACCCGCAGAATCGCGCTATTGGTAGTTAGCGACCTTTCGAAGAAGAAGTTTCTATCCGTCCTTACTGGAGTCTTCATTGCAGCGTCGATGATCTCCTTAATCCAATCTCTAAGAGTGACTGTCTGTGTTTGTTGATTGGTTGTACGGGAAGGCGCCGCCAGAATCGCGGCCAAGACCCTGGTAATTCCCATTGCAGCCCATCCGTTTCCTGTAGACCAGAAGCTAGTATCTGGATGGCTGGAGGCGGAAATATGTGACCAAGCACCACTGGAAGATTTTAGGACCGCTCGATAGTCCTGGACTTGTTGTACAGCTACATCTAGTAAGGTATCATTCTGCGTAGATATTGCATAGTAGGCCAGAAACGGAGGGGCCATGTAAATGAAATCCGACCTATAAAAGTTGTTAGCTGTCATTGTCGGCTCTCATAGTGGCTATAGCAGCTTTGCTTACCACAACGCGATTGACCGAGAACGATGGCTAATAGCTCCATTTGAGGCTTTTGGGGTATGGTAGAGCAGCGTGTTCAACTGATTCTCCGCTGCGGTTGAATACGCAGATATTGTTTTCCCTAGCATCACAGCGGCAACACCAAGGGAAACCGGATCACTGTTTGATGCAGCATCGGCAATTAATAGATCACTACCAAGAGCGATATGTGGTTTTGCATAGGCTAGAGCCTCTGTCTCGGCTGATGCCGATGTGAAAGCATGGTGACCAAATACGCTCAGATCCGTGTTGTCGAGCTCTAAAAGAGCCTCTGAAGCAGTACCAAGTTCCCATGAAGCTGCAGCATTTTTGACCATTACCTGTTTGACAGCTGCGACATTGTAAGGCTCGGCGGCGCAATATACAATCTGGAAGAAGGCTTGCGCGAGAATGAAGGTGAACAAGATCATTTTGGTAACTCCTTTGTCAGAATGCAATATAGAAAAAAAGTACAATTCGTATTCCGAGGGCCTCTCTTTGAGTGTAGTGGTTGGATTGATTGTTGAGGTTATTCACAGGATATTTATATGACCTAACAGGTGACGAGAGCACCTAGGTAGGGGGTCAATCTCCAACACTTTGCTAATTTATATTCAGCAAAGATTATACATTAGAGTCATAAATTGCACGGTCTAGCGGGAATGAGGAAGACTATTAAAACGGGTGGAACCCTCCTCGTGGCGCAGTCCCTCATGGGGAAATCTCCGTTGGATGGAAGACGCCGAAATTCACGAGAAAATGGCGCAAATTATTTCCAGGATAAGAGGATATTGCTGTTTGAAGTACGGAGTGCCGAGGCGGGGGTTACGGCAGTTGTAACCATTCGTGCGGCAGCCAAACACTCACGCTAGTAGGGGCCCATGTAGGCACTCTACGGAGGTACAGCCCATAAGTATAGTAACAGCGCTAGCTAGGGGGTCGGCCAGCTAGCCAAATTGGGTAATACACTCCCTGAAAATCAAAACACCAGCTTTTGACGCGTCAACATTGAATCCTTATGTTTTTACTACTGCAATTCATGCAATTTGGCTATCTAAAATATTTATCTTTTTAAACCTTGTACTGAATAATACTTCTCCTCCTGCAGCGCCGAATGGCCCTATTCCTCACCCCCAAATTCGTGGTCCTAAGCACCCAGAGCTTACCCGTCAGCTTCTCCACTCGATCGGCTAGTCTTATAACCAGATTAGAGTCAAGACAGGCTTTATCATATATCAAATAGGACTTGCTTGTATAGCAAGATCTACCCCAAAGAAGCGATTAAGCCGTCCTCTGCTCCTCACACAAGCTCGAGTCGAAGAGCTAGTCGAATCTGTATGCGCGTCTGTAAAGAACCATTAAATATCCTTTTAATAACTCGCTCAAGTCATGGATTTTGGAGTCAAGAAACAAACTATACAGATAGCTCTTTTACGTAAAGATTTCCACAGACGCTTGGTAATGCGAAAGCCTCTAATCTCAGAGAAAAACCAAAAATTACGAAAGGCCTGAGCTCTTGAATATGTAAATTGAATAATGGAGTAATAGTATGAGATCTTGTAGATAAACGAGACTTAGATTGCTGGCGAAAGGCATACAAGAACTTGGGTTACTTATTATATAGGCGAGAAGTAGGATCCTACTTATATGGTAGAGAAGTATTAAAGAAAGAAAGAATAGATATTTTGGAGCTATTTTTATGGATATATAAAAGGTCCAGATATCTTTTGAGAGAAGGATTAGGGGTCTATTAATAAAGACTCGTACCAAGTACATATAGTTCCTATTATTTACGGATATATAGAACTAAGAAGAAGAGAAGGGATTTACTTATCTTATATAAGACGGTACTTCTGGCCATACTATAGCAGATATAAAAGAGGACTTGCAAGAAAGGGAAATTATAGTAATTATATGGCCTCTATTTTCTCTGGATCTAAATCCAATTAAAAGAGTATAGTATATTATAAAGAATTACCTTTAGGATAATTATCTTGAGATAATAAATTATAATTAATTAAGGGCCGGAATCAAGGATATTTGAGAGAAAATAGGGAGGTTTGAGTTTAAGGAGCTTATAAATAGTATACCTGCTTGCTATTAAGTTGTAATTAATGCAAATAGCCTATTTACTAAATATTAGAGTTAGAAAATTTGTAACGGCTAGTATTATATGGTTAATACAACCGTGGTTTCAGCCAAAGTAATTGGTTTTAGCTAAGGTTTCAAGCTATAGTTCAAACCAAGCTCGCTTCTAAAGCTCGGTATTTCAGTGGTCTTGGCCATACCTACTTATCCACTGCCACACCTCACTCCTTCTCTCCTTAGCTTTAGATTCTATAGGATATTAGAATTATAGATCTTTGAGTATTATTTCATTGCTTTATTCCTATTATTACAAAATTAATAATTTTAATACTTTAAATATAATCTAAAAGTATTACCTAATTTGGCTAGCTGGCTAATCCTCTAGCTAGTACTATTACTATACTTATAGGCTATACCTCTATAATAGCACACATGCTACTAGCCTTTATCTAGTAAGATATAGTTTATACTAGTAAGAGGGCCTGGCTTAAACTATAAAGTCATAAATTTATCTTTATTAATAAACTTATTAGCTATCTATTACCTTTTTATTCTGAGCCAGGCCTCCTTACTAGTATGAACTATATCTTGCCGAATAAGGAAATAATAATATTAGTTTTTACTATATCTAATATCTCGTACTAAAGCAAGTCTCGTACTAAAGTATATATATTATATAATATATTCTAATATTTAAAAATTAATTATAAAATATTTATATATCCGATTATAATAAAATTAAAGATATATATATAGTTAAATAAGATCTAAATAATATATAATACAGAATTTCTATCTAAGGCATTATAATAGATTAATTAAGTAACTAGCTATTTTTATAACTATTATTTCTATAAATCTTATTTATTTAGGTTATTATAAGTATAAGATCTAGGGCCTAGAAGGCATAGTTAGACTATCTCTATTTTAATAATTCAAAGCTAAAGAGAGAAGAGGATCTTAAAGGAGCCTCGGATCTAAATAATTACAAGCTATATACGGGCCTATATACTAGCTTAAGCTCGGGGTTATATATAATAATCAGGTAACTATAGATACCTTGCTTAGATATCAGATATCTCTCTCAGATACCAGATGCCTCTCTAGCTCTAGTCTAACCCCTACTAGTACTATATATTATAATAACCGTAATATTACTCCCTATCTTAAAGTAAGCTTATTCCCGAGCTTCGAAAGTCTCTATTAAATTTCCAAGTTACAGGTTATATATTAAAGGCCAGGGCCTTTTATATATAACTTTAAAGGATTTCTGTCCGTATTATATAGTTCCGGTAGTATATTATTCTTAGTATAGTCTAACTAATAGAGGAGATTCTAGGGCAGTCCTGGCTATTCGGGATTCTTATTATAGAAGCTCTAAAAAACTAGGATACTATTACTTAATAAGGAAGCAGGATACTACTCTGGATCTGGGTCCTATTCTTTTTACTAGACTTAGTACTTTAGCTTCCTATAAAGTAGTTTTACTACTTATATCTCTTGAACTTTATATTTTATTTCCCTGTCTTATAGTTCTAATAGTAAAGACTCCGGATTTACTTATCCGGGAAGGGAATTATCTAGGTCTTTATATAGCTTCTCTATATAAAATACCAGATATATTCTTATTAATTCCGGAAGCTTAAACCTAAAGAAATATCCTACTTATTTCAGGATTTTATATAATTCTTTTATTTAGTAAGTTAGCTTGCGGCTCGGATAATAATTCTTCTAGTACTTAGTAATAATTTATATCTTATTTTCTACTCTGAAGTTTACTAGTTAGTAGTACTTATTAGCTTAAGTAATATAATATTCTTATACTTATATTATATTTTCCTATATCTTTTACTATAATTTATAGAACTATATTACTAGGGCCTTTACCTTTTATTTATTTAACTCTTTCTTTAGAATATCTAATTATACTTGGGTTTTCTAGTTAAATAATATTTGCGGTTTATAGCCTTTTTCTATAAGAAATAGAGATTAGCTTATAGTCTTATAAACTAGAGCTATTTACTAGTAGTTAATTATTACTACTTATTTATTCTAATTATTCTAATAGTAATTTATATAGGGATATAGCTATTAGTTAAAGTACTAGTTAATAATCTCGGTCTAGTTATTAGTTTAAGGATAATTAGTAATTAATAACTTGAGCTTTATACTAATATATTTATAGAACTTGCTTTAGAAATCTAATATAAACTAGGGGCCTTAATTAGATATTATAGTTTCCGGGATACTAACTTGGTAAACTATATAAATAAGAAATAAAGGTATTAACTCTTTAGCTATTACTATATCTTAAATAAGAATTATAATAGGGCACTTGCCTAGGTAATTAATAAAGATTACTACTATATTATACTTATTTCTACTTTCTAGGCATTTTTTGAAATCTACTAATATATATTACTAGAAGTAATTAGGAACTAGTAATAGATATAAGAGCCCTAGCTTCTTGTTTTTAGGAATATAGAATTATTAGTAAATATAATAGTTATTCTTATACTAATTAATATTTATATCTTAGCCTAGCTAGTAATAGCAGGCCTAAAAAAGCTATTAAAGCTTGGCTTATTCTAGATATCCTATTAGGGACTATATATATGTCTCTTAAATAAGAATAATATATAAGAGTATTTCGGATATTATTATATTATTAGATATAAATAGTTTATTATATTATAAGAAAAGGCTGTCTTATAATATCTAAATGCCTTTTTTCTTATTTCTTGCCTTATTTTATAGCTTTTCTAGCTCTAGTAACTCTCGGTTCTTACTTAATAGCTTATTTACTAGCTAGATACTATTATACTAGGTTTCTTCCTAAGCCGGGTTTACTAAAACCTTAATTAGGGCTAACTAGAGATCTCATATAATATTATTATTAATCTTTTATTATAAAAGGAGAATTTGAGTCTAGTAGGCTATTATTACCTTATTCTAAATAATTATATTCTTATATTTTCTATTTAGAGTATTTGCTTATTTATTTAACTTATTTACCTAATATATAAGCTTAAAATAATAATAAGAAAGATATTTTACCTAGTAAGCTTATCTTACTAAAAGCTTCTTTATAGTTATAAAGTACTTGAGAGCTCGATAGTCTAAATAAATTATAAAGAATACCTCTTATAAATCTTCTAGTTCTACTTACTATTTAGTTAAGAAAAGAATAATAGCAAGTATTTCTTTATTATAAATATTATAGTTTAGCTTTACTAATTATATAGTCTTAGAGAAGAATACTACCGGGTACTAGAGTCCTATTTAGAAGTCTTACTATAAGAGAATACCGGCTATAACTCTATTTAATATATCTATCTTAACTATAATAGAAAAGTTTGAGTTATAGTAATATAGAATTAGTATTAAGAATATAACTTACTTTAGCTTAGTAAAATCTTCTTAATACTAATTTATTTACTTAAACGGAACTCCCTTATATATTAGAGCTATTAGAGGCTTTATTATATAGCTATATTTTATAATAAAGTACTAATAAAAGTTATAAAAACCCAGAAAGCCTTATATTTCTTTAATTATCTTTAGTAATTACTAGTTCTTAATAACTACTATCTTATCTAGGTCTACTTTAATACCTTTAGTAAAGATAATAAAGCCTAGATACGTTATATAAGTAATCTTAAACTCTAATTTCTTAATATTTATTTAAAGGCTAGTATTCTATAATTACTAATGAATCTTTTATATATAGTTTTTATATTCTAGAAAATTATTCGAATAAATTAGGATATTATTTAAATAAGCTATATAAAAGATATTAAGATAATTAAAGAAAATATTATTTATATATTTCTAATATATAATAGGGCTATTAGTTAGGCCTTCCTAAAGAACTTTATACTTATAGGCCCTATATCTTATATAGAATATTATAAGTTTTTCTAATTTTAAGTTTATTTAGATCTAATAAAATACTTACTAAATATCTAGCTTTATATAGACCTTAGCTTGAGCTAGCTATATAAGAGTTTTGTAAATAAGAGAAAAAGGATAATAATTCTTCTATATTAAGTTATTTAGCTTATAATAATTAATATAGAATTAGAGAGCTTTATTAGTCTTTTTTATAAAAAGAATTAGAGATATAAAAGGGAACTAGTTTAGCTTAATAAAGCCTTATTAGAGATTCTTTTTAAGGAAATACTTGATTTCCTATAGCTTATAAGTTAATTATTAATAAAGCGGGAAATATTCTAGGCTTTCTAGGCCTTTGGGATTATTAATCTAAATCTTATAATTATATAATTAATATAAGAATAAGATATTTAATACTTTTTTTAAGAAAATATCTATAAAATCCTTAAACTTCTCTAATAAGACTCTTACTAGCTACTATAGCTTCGTTTTTCCTAGCTATTATTTGCCCGGAATAAACTTGTTCTCTTATTATAATTCTAGCTCTTTATTAATCTCGAAAAATAATATTATAAAGAAAAGGTTTTTCTTCTTCTATAGATTTATTTAGAAAGCGGCTAGTAAGATACCTATAATATTAATTATAGGCCTTAACTAGCTCTTATAGCTTTCTTTTAAATAATATAATTTTAATATTCCTATTTCTAGCTTAAGAGAAACCTTTATATTCCCTAAGGCTACCTGTATTTCTCTATAGTATTAAGCTTAATTCTTTTATTATATATGGCTTCCTGAGCCCGGATTAGGAAAAAAATAAGAGGATTTCCTTTTTATAAACTAAGATCTCTAGAACTTATCTATAGCTATAGCTTTATTTCTTTTATTTATATTTTCTTAGTACTAGTTGCTTTTCCCAGATTCTAAGTTCTTATATATAGTAATTAGGACCTTATCCTAATTCTTTTTTCTAGGCTAATTATCTGGCTAAATTAATTTTCTATTCTTATAATTAATTAGAATACTAGTATTTATAAACTATTATTATCCCAAAATCATATTATATTCTTTTAGTTCTATAACTAGTATAGATACTAGGACCTTCCGTTTATTAATTAAAAATATAAACTTAATATAATAAGTAATAGATATGGCTTATTTATTATTAAATTCTTTTATATTATAGGATAATACTAATTAAATAGACTTAATATCTAGAAATTATTTAATTATTCTTATAAACTTAGAATTAATAAAAATATACCCGTTTGTTTTAGTATTAATAAGAAAAGAAGTCTTAATATCTAATTTATTATTACTAATTATATAAGGGAATATAAATGCTTTATTTCCTAGTAGCTAGCTCAAATTAACTTCTATTATATTTATATAATATGGCCCTAAAGAAAAAACTTTCTTTAGGAGTTCTTATTTCTCTATTTTATATTCTTAGACGGCTTACTTATAGTAAGTATTACTAGCTTAGCTATTAAGACTTGCTTTATATATTTAGTTTTAGGCTCTAGATAACTTCTAGATATATAACTAAATCTATTATAATTATAATACTTAAAATCTAAGAATTCGGGTTTTAGAATAATAGGCTTATTTATTACTAGGGTTTTAGGAGCGGGCTTTATATAAGAAGTGCCTTCTGAACTTGGCTTATTTATATCTTTATTAGCTTTTTTAGATACCTAGTCTTTCTTTTTATAATAAGCTCGGATTTACTAGTTATTTATAATATAATATTATATAAACTCTATAATATAAATAGCCGGGTTATTATAATATATAGCTATAGCCTCTTAGAGCTTTTAGGTAAGCTTATTATTTAGGTTATTCTTAAGGTCTTATAAATTAATATTTCTATTTATTATATATCTTAGAAATAGAATATAAAATTTCTAAAAAGTCTAGCCTTTTTTTATAAATAGCTTCTTAAAGGCTTACTAAGTATTATATTTCTTATTTAGGTTACTATATAGCTTCTCTAGATAGGTATATAGTTCTCTAATAGTCTTATATATATATTAATTATTCTGGTTTAGATAAAAAGAAATTAGTATAAGAATATAGCTATTTATATAACTAGAAATATAAATAATCTTAAGGTTCTCCATTTAGTAAATATTAGAGTTATTATAGAGCTTATTCTTAATCTGAACTAACTAATTATTAAAGGTAATACCGTTCTTAATTATATCTTTAAAAATAGAAAAGTTAGGAAGTTTAACTAAATATTTACTTTCTAAAACAGAAAAACTAGTTATTCTTATAGGCTATATAATAAGCTTCTTAATAATAGCTTTATTCTTTTATAGGGCTTATTTGGTTTCTTTTAGCTAATTATAATAATTCTTACTATAGGCAAGAATATTATATATCTTTAGAATTAGCTTAATAATTTCCTTATATAAAGCTTCTGGGCTTTAGAGTAATTCTTGGAAGTTTGCCTTTAATAGAGCAGGTTCTTCTTTTTTCTTAGCTTTCTAAAAGAAAATATCTCTCCTATTATAAGTATTAACGGGATATTTGGATTTCTTAGAAAACTTAATAAGAGGCTCTGGTCTACTTTCTAGTAGTATACTAGTAATATTTCGTATTATAGCTTCTTCTAACTTGCCTAGTTATTCCGGGACTTGCTTTCTTATAGATCTTTATTTAATAGTAAGGTTACTAGCCTATCCGCTTATCTGGCTAGTCCAGGGCTTTCTTGCCTAATTATTCTAGGGCTTTCTTTTATTCTAGTATTAATTAACTAGTATAGAAGTAATTATAGTATATTATATTTATACTTATTAAAAACCAATTAGGTAAGTATTATTTAAATTCTCTATAGGATTAAGAAGTAGGTAAGCTTTGAATTATATTATAAGTATAAGATCTAGAGCCTAAAAGATATAATTTAAAGCTAAAAAGAGAAAAGAATCTCAAAGAAGCCTCGGATCTAAATAATTACAAGCTATATACAGGCCCATATACTAGCTTAAGCTCGGGGTTATATATAATAATCAGGTAATTATAGATGCCTTACTTAGATATTAGATACCTCTCTTAGATACCAGATGCCTTTCTAGCTCTAGTCTAATTCCTACTAGTATTATATATTATAATAACTATAATATAGGTGAGATTAAGACCTTACTTATAGGCTTCCTAGTACTAGGCCCTAGAGTAGGAGAAATCTTTTACTAAATAAATATAATTAAAATAGTAGCTTTTACTATTTTTATAGTAAAAGCTAGCTTCTTATATAATGCTTTCTTAGTAGACTTATTTATAGTAATAAGGTTTTTAGCCTATTACTTTTTAATAGCCTTTATTACTATAGCTATATCTTTAATAGCTTTTAATAGTTAATTTTTAGCCTTTTCTTATTTTTTCCGAAATATATTTACTATATTATATCTTCTTTTAATATCTAGTTTATTCTTTTATAACTATATATTATAGTAAATATAGGTATAAATAATATATATTTAATAATAAAAGAAAAAAGAGATATAATATAAGTAATATAAAAAGGAAATTATAATAAAACAAAAACTTATATAATATATATTAGAGTATAAAACATAACTTAATAATAAAATAATAGAAATAAAAGTATAAATAATAAAATATAAATAATATATAGTTATAAAAGCTTAATTAATTAAATATAAAAAAGGAATTATTTTCTAGAATTATAAAAAACCTAGCTTTTTTATATAATTTCTATAAGTTTTATATAAATAGCCCTAGCTTTTAATATATAACTAAAATCTTAAAACTACTAAAATAAAGCAATTTTTATAAAATATGACTTAGTATATTATATCCGACCTCTTATTTATTTATACTTATTTTCTAAATATTAAAAACTAATAAAAAACCCCTATTTAAAATTCGAAATAATAAAATAATTAAAATTTTCTTTTACTAATAGTTCTAATTATTTTTTAATATATCTAAAATATAATTTATTATTTTTAAATTTACTTAGCTATATTCTTATATTAAATCCAATATAGTTTTTCTTATTAATTAATTTTAGGCCTTATAACTAGATATTAAAGAAACTTATTATAATAAATTATATTATAAATTATACTAATATATTTTAAATAAATAACTTCTTCGAATTTTATATTATTTATATAAGATATATAATATAATAAAGTATTATATAAGTAGTTAAAATAAGAAGTAAAATATAAGGTAAAATATAAAATAAAGTATAGAAATATAATTAATTTCAAGAACTAGTTCCTATTAAGAAACTAATTAATATATATTTCTAAAACTTATATATTTCTATATATATTATCTAGTATTTTACTAAATATATAGAAATACTAGTCCTAATTAGGGAATATAATCCCATATAGGTACTAGCCTAATTAGGCTATTAAATTCAGCTAGATACTTATTATTAATATATATATTATAATCTATTATATTTTTAAATTAGCCTTTAATAAAATAAATTTTTTTTAGTAAAAAGCCTTAATAACTTTATAAGAGACTTTATTCTTATATATTCTATTCTTAATAATAATTAGATTTATTAAAATTATAATAAAAGACCTACTAAATAATAAATTATTATTGAGCTATTTTTTAATTTCTATATTATTTGAGAATTATTATTTATTTATAATTTTAAACTTATAAATTATTTAATTAAATAAACTATATTTGAATTATTTTTCTATTATTTTTTAATAAATACTTGCCTATTTCCTTTATATTTTCTAATTTGAAATTATTAGAAATAAAGAAATAATTAAAGTTTTTAAAGAACTTCTTATTAAAAATAATTGCTTTCTTATAATTTATAAAAAGAATATAGCTAATATTCTAATATTTTTTATTAAAATAAAACTTGCTATTTAAAGATTTAATAATAGCTAGCTTTTTAATATTATGTTTATATTAATTAGAAATATAATACTTAAGTTTATATTTTTTATTTTTTTATTTTAAAAAAAGAAATTCTATATCTTTTTATTTACTTAAATAATAGAAATATATTTCTTGCTTTTAATAACTAGTTTTAAAGCCTTCTTTATTTTAATATTTCCTATATTAATAAAAATAATATTAATAAGCTATTAAATATATATATTATAAAAGGCTTTAAGAAATTTACTAATACTTTTATAATACTTTTACTTATAAATAAATCCTAAAATATATTTATTTTACTAAATAAATATTAATTTTTATTTAAATAATATTTTATAAATATAATATTTAATTTTTTTAAATTTAATATTTTTAATCTTTCTTTTTTTAATTCTAGATATATTTTTTTAAAGTCTTTTTAAATAATATTTTTCTTTTTAAAATAAAAAGGTTTTCTTTAATTTCTTTCTTTATTTTACTAGTCTTATATTTAAACTAATATTTGGATTTCCGCTATTTATTAGAAATTTTAGGCTTAGCTTATTAGACTTCTTTTAATTAGTTATATTAATTTTACTAGTTTTACTAGTAATATTTTCTTTAACTTCTATTAAATTAGCTTTAGTTCTACTAGCTAAATTTATTTATATTAAAGCCGAAATTATAATAAAAGCCCATTTTATAAATATATTATAAAAAGTAAAAAATAATTTATTATTATAATATTTTTTAATAAAGATTCTAAAGGCTTTAAAAATATATTATTTAATTATAAAATTATTAGTTAATAATAGCTTAAAAACTAACTTTTTAAGTTTTAAAATAGCTTTAATAATTTTAAGTATTTTAGTAATATTTAATTTAATAAATATATTAATATTTTAAGCTTTTTAGTTTCTAATATAATTTAAAATAGCTTTATTAATAAATTAAATAGCCTTATATACTAAAGCTTTTATTTTAAAGAAAATATATAGCTTTTTATAAATATTCTTACTTAAATTATTATAAATATTATTAATATATTAGCTAAAAGCTTTATTATATTTTATAATTTTATTTATATTCTTAACTTTAAAACTATTTATTATAGTTTTAATTTTATTTAGATTCTTAGTTTCAAAACTATTTATTATAGTTTTAATTTTATTAAGCTTCTTTTATTTATTTTTAATAATAATATTAAATAGTATTTTCGAATTTTCTATTATTAATTTAATAGTTATTTAACTTTTTCTTAATTAATTCTAGTTTATTTTTATTTTTAATAAAGGTTTTTTACTTTAAAATTTTATTATATATATTATTTAAAATATTTAGAATATTTATATTAAATTCGGTAATTATAGCTATTTTTTCTAATATTAATAGACTTTTTATAATTATTTAAGCTTCTTTAATATTTTAAATTTTAATATTATTAATTTATAAGCTTTTAATAATACTATAACTTATAAAAACTAGCTATTATACTTTATTAGCTTAGGAAGTCTATGTCACGAAACCGGGCTCTGGGCTTGGAAAGCATATAGAGTGGCTCTTAATCCGAGGATTCTAAACTAAAGAGGGAAGCTCGTATATACAGGAGCTTTGGTGTTCTAAATACTAGCCAGCCGCATGCGTCATCGCGATCACGTGACGCTAAATTTACTAGTGAAGCGGTGAAGCGTAACAGTCTATATTTTTAATTACTTTACTATTTTTGAAAGAATTATATAAGTAATATTAATATAATAATTATAAGTTATAAAATTATAAGAATTACTTTTAAATACTTTTTAAAACAAAAAGTAAATTAAAATAAAATTATATAAATATATTATATATATACTAATTTTCTTTTTTAAAATAAAAAAATAAAGCTAAAACTATAATATATATAATTATTAATAAAACTATTTCTTTAAAAGTTATATATATAGTTATAAAACTCGAAATATAAAATATAAGTAATAAAATATAAAATACGGAATATAGTTATATAATTTCGTATTTTATAAATAATTTATTTAGTAGCTAGTTTCTATTAAACTTAATAGATTTAGGAATTATATATTAATACTATAATATTATAATTATTATTTTTAAATATTAATTACTTTACTAACTTTATATATTAAATATTTTATATATATTATATTATATATTATATATTACTAGTAAACTAATACTAATTAGTTTATATATATAAATTAGAAAAGATTTTAGATTAGTTCTAAAAGTATTTAATAGCTTATAAAAAAGAAATTTTACGTTTATTAATTAATAAATAATTAACTATTTAATTAATTAATTATTTTATTTCTATTATTCTTTAAAACTAATTTCTTTTAGCCTAAAATTGCTTTTTTAAAAACTATCTTTTCTATTTATATAATACTCGAATTTATAGAATTCTCTTTCCGAAATATATATCCTATATATATTCTTAAAACTCTTTAATTATAACTTTAATTTTTTTATTAAATTAAGTCCTTTAAGCTTTAGACTTTCTCTGAATTATAATATTTCACTTCTTAAATTTCTTATTATAAATAAAAAATTTAAAAATAAAAAATTTACTTTAATATTTTAATATTTTAATTATAAACTATCTTAATTTTAAATCCCTTATTATAAACTATTTATATATATTAAAAAGAAATTAAACTCGATTTAATATAGATATTAATAAAGAAAAAAAGCTAATTAAGAAATAAAAAAATAGAATTAATTTAGTAATTATAATAAAAAATAATTTTTAGAAATATTTAATTACTAAAATATATTAGTATATTTTATATAAAAAGAGTAATAATAATTTATAAATCCAATTTTAGTATAATAGTATTTATATTAAATAGAATTATAAAAGCTTTATTATTATATAATTTATAATTAATCTTATTTAAAAAGAAATAAAATATATATAAAATAAAGCTAATATTATTAAAAATAGCCAAATTAGATTAAATTTTCTATAAAAATCTATTATATTAATTTATTTTACTTTAAAAAAAAATAGATATAAAACTAAATATTTTTAATTAAAAAATTAAACTATTTATTTATTTTCTTTAAATTAAAGTTATTTATTACTTCTATTTTTATTATTATTATTATTACTAAGCCCGAAAATCTATTAATTAGGATTTATTACTATTACTAGAATACTTATTAAAGAAATAATAAAGATATATTTTAAAATATAGAAATATAATAAAACTAATAATAGTTTTAATTATAAACTTATTATTTTTCTTAATATTTACTAATATATAAAGCTTTTGAAAGAGGTATTAATAAGAGCTTTTCTTATTATATAAAAGAAACTAATATAAATCTACTTTTATAATAACTAGCTCTTTTAATATATATATAAAAAGGCTTATATAAATATTTATAATATTATACTTTACTACTTTACTAGTAAATTTAGTATTATGTAATTATGTAATAATATATACGGCTAGCTAGTATTTAGAATACTAAAGCTTCTATACTTATAAGCTTCTTTTCTTAATTTAGAATTCTTAGATTAAGAGCTATTTTATTTACTTTTTAAGCCTAAAGCCCGGTTTTATAATATTATTCTAAACTTATTCTTATTTCTATAAAAGAAATAAAATTATTCTTATATCTTATATATAAGTGCGATTTTTATAGTAATTTAATAATAGTACTATTAATATATATAATTACGGAATTATTATATACTTTTAAAGAAATTAAGAGCTTATTAGGCTCTCTCTTATCTTAAAATTATAATTACTACAAAATAATTTTTATAAATTCAGATTACTACTATAATTACTAAGCTTTAAATAGAGATTAAATATTAAGCTAAGCTATTTTAATAATAGAATAATTAGATCTTTTAGTAAAGTAATAAATTCTTTCTTTTATAAACTTATTCTTTTTATAAATATAAAACCGAAATCCTTTTTTCTATATCCCGAAAAATTTAATAGCCAGATTTATAAGTTTAATATCTGGCTTCTATTAATTAAGGCCAAGCTATAAGTTAATAGTAAGGCTATTAGTAATACTACTATTTAGTTTTATTATATTTATTTTAATTTAGAATCTTATATTTAAATAATAGTTCTTTTCTAGCTTTCCTAGACTAAAAATAACTAAACCTGGTTTTATTTCTTAATTCTTAATTAACTTTCTTATATTTATTTAAATCCGAATAAAATATAAGAAATAGAAAATAAGCTATATTATCTTAAATAAGGCACTAATTTGCTTTATATATTTATTACTAAGTTTAAATAAATCCTATATAAGATATATAAATAAAACTAAAATAATATTAATAAGATTATAGCTTTCTATTAAGAACTTAATATTATAATTAAGAATAGACTAATATAGTAATTAAACCTCTTTTAAACCTATATTAAGTTTATTAAAATAGTATAATAGCTAGCCGAATACTCTAATATATATAAATATTATAATTCTAGAAAAAAGTCTTATTATTTAAATAAAAATAATACTATAGATATATTAATTATTATTATTATTAGTATAATTACTAAGACTTTATAACTTTTTTCTCTATAATACTTTCTTCTATAATTCTTCTTTTCCTTTTATATAAATAGTTAAATATAATTTATATTTCTGGTAAAGTACTAATTATTTTATAAATAAGGCAAATATATATATTATAGAAATAATAAATACTAGATAAAGAACTATAATATTAAACTATATAAAAAGAAGACACTTTTATTAGAACTAAAGACTATAATAAGAGAAAATAATAGAAATTTTAGAATCTATATAATTAATAATTCTAATTCTAATAACTATAATTCTAATTACTTAATTAGACTTTATAGCTCTAATTCTAATTCAGATTCAGATTTAGAGAAACTAGTATATTAAAAACTAGTAGAATATATAAATAGAAGATGCCAGAAATAGGATATATAAGATTATATAATTTATAAGCTATAGAGGGCCTGTTTTTTAATCTAAGAATACTCGGAATAAGCTTTCCTAAAAAGGGAAATAATATTACACTCTGCCGCTTTACTAGTAAATTTAGCGTCACGTGATCACGCAATAACATATGCGGCTGGCTAGTATTTAGAGTACTAAAGCTCCTATACTTATAAGCTTCCTTCCTTAGTTTAGAATCCTCGGATTAAGAGCTACTTTACCTGCTTTTTAAGCCCAGAGTCCGGTTTTATAATATATAGCTTTTTTAAAAGCCCCGATTTCTAATATTGAAATTTAAATAAATAAAATACTATTATTTTAGTAATTATAATAACTAAATATCCTAAAAAGACAATATTTAAATTTGTTTAAATACTAATTAATAACTTATATTAATTATAATATAGCCTTATTTCTATTTTATAAAATACCGAATTTCTATATAATAAAATTATTATTTCTTATTAAGATTTACTAATATACTAATATATAATTTCAGATTTTTCTAATGAATTTGGCTAGCTTATTAATAAGCTTTAATTATTTATTACTATTTATAAAAGAAATAATAAATTAAAATTAAAATTTATTTTATTAATTAATAATACTATTTTTAAAATTCTTTAAACTATTATTTATTCGGAAATTACTAATATAAATTTAGTTATAACTTCGGAATTTATAATAATTATTTTAAATCTTATAATTATAATAATTATATTTCGAAGTTATATTTTATATATAAGAGACTTAAATACTATTTCTAGAAATATATATTAGAGAATTAAAAGGCTAAAAAAACTTGATTTAAGAATAGAAATATTTATTAATTTAAATCCCGAAATACTTATAATTTTAATAAATACTTTAGTAATATTTATATATAATATATTACTAAAATTAAAGGAAAAGAGAATAATAAAAGTAATAAAAACAAACTAGTAAATAATGCTTTTAAGGCTTTATTAGTAGAAATAGGCAAAAAAAAGAAATATTATTTAAATTTTTATTTTATTTTAATTAAAAACTTTTTAGTTACTTTTACTACTTTTATTTTACTAATAATTATAACTAATATTCTTATAAATTACTTTTTTTTCTTTTTTTTTTATATATTAAATAATAAGCGAAAATTATATCTTTAAGCTTATTAAATTCTTAATAAAAGATATCTTGTAATAGGCACACGTAATAGTATATAGACAGGTATTAGATATTGTGGATCTAGTTTCCTATTTTGGATATAGCTTGCGATCAGAATTATATAAATCGTATAGGATTTCCTAATTAAGTAAAGGGCTTCGTATGCCTGGCTAAGTACTAGGGAATATATAGGGAGACGCTCCTAGCTTTGGAAAGGGCATTAATTAGTCTCTTATTAGAATTAATTCTTAGAATCCGTTATACTTATAAGCGTTACTCTATAGCTTACTTATCTTAATTACTTGTATATTACCCTATTATTACATATCTTATATTCTAATTAATCTAACCTTTGGGAAGCAGTTTATTACAAGATAGTCAAGCCATTAATAGACAAAACCACTAATAGCTAGAGTATTAACCAGAAAAAGCGCCTCTACTATTACTAGGGTAATCTAGTCAGGTATTTAGGGAAGCGCCTAGTTAGCTACTCTAGCTACTACCTAATTAGAAGAAGGAAGTAGAACTCAGATATCCCCAGAACTAGCTAGTAGGATAATAATAATAGAGAAGCTAGCGGCGGCTTATTATTATATTACTGAGTTAGAAGCAGAGATATAATAGAGGAAGGATCTAGAGGATCTAGAAGCTCAGATTTGCTATCTTGAGGATATTCGGATACCTATTATGGAACCTATTATACTACCGGCGGTATATTTGGTTTATAGGACTCTAAAAACCCGAGAATTACTAACTTATAAGGGAAAGAGTATTAAGGAAGCCTAGGACTTCTTTTACTAGGCGAAGCTGAAATAGTATGAAAATAGCAGGATTACTTAGGCTATAAATATAGTAAAGGTTACGTATTATACTTCCTGCTTTAAGGATATAGCCAGGGATATCTGGAAGTATAGGGAATAATTAATAGGCGTTAATATTACGGATTAGGAGACCTTTATTAAGTTTATAAAGGATTCTATCTTGGATCCGGAGAATTATAGTAATAATGCCCTTACTAAGTTTAAGGATATAAAATAATAGCTAGATTAGAGTATTTAAAGCTTTATATCCTACTTAGATAGCCTATTAGATAACTTGGGATATACGGATTTACTATAAGAGCAGAATAACTTATTTAGTAGCTTAAGGCAGGAGATTCGGGACAAGATTAATTACTAAGGGAACGCTTTATAAGAAAGAGAGAAGCTTATTTCTGCGGCTATAAGAGTCGAGAATAACTTAAACTAGTCTACTTAATAGGAACGTAATAATAAGCTAATAGGTTAATAAAAGAAAGGAAATTAGAGAAAGAAGAGAGGAAATAATAAAGGGAAATAGAAGAGAAGTATATCCCCGTTATAAGGTTCATATAACCGGGATAGCAAAAGCATAGTAACGGGATCTAATATAGTACCTGTATTGGGATTTATAAGACCGGATATAACTTGCTTTACTTACTAGAAGAAAAGTTACTATATTATTACCTGCCTAAATCAGGGAAAACCGACTTGCTATAACTATAATAAGTCTGGCTATAAGGCATATAAGTGCCTAGAACTAAAGAAGCCGGGAAACGGGCATGTCCTATAGTAATTATACTCGTTTATATTACGGAGGGTAAGGCCCCTAAAACGAGAATAGTAATTAAGGTTACTATTAAGATAAGAAAAGGTAAGTAAAGGATTAGAGTATTAGTTAACTCGGGTATAGAGGCTAATTATATAAAGAGGAAGTTAGCCTTAGATATAGGTATTCCGTTAATATTAAGAGTAATTTCCTTATCTTTACTAGAGAAAAGAAGAATTTATTTATATAAAGATTATATTCTTGGGATTATTACTAAGGATATACTAGAAGACTAAAAAAAGGCTAATATATACTTTATATTATATGATTTTAATCTAAATTATATTAATATAATATTTGAATTCCTATAGCTTTACTAGATTAATTCCCTGATTTCTTTTAGGGAGGTAATATAGAGATATTAGATTTGACTATAGAAGATTAAAGTTCTAAATACTAGGAAGTTTACTAAAATAATAAAGTATAAAACATATGTTTTTCTATTAACCGCTTATCCTATAACGGATAGCTAAAGAATTACTACTATTACTATAAACGGGATAGCTATATTTCCCAGAAAATATTAGGACTTTCTCTAAATATTCTCTATAAAGGCTATAGGTATATTACCCGATTACTATATAATAAAGTATTATATAGATCTAGAACTAGGATCCCAATTACTATATGGTCCTATATATACTTTATTAGAAAGGGAGCTTAAAGTTCTTCGGGAATATCTTAATACTAGTTTAGAAAAGAAGTAAATCCGTTATTTTACTAGCCTAGCTAGTACCCTAATTATATTTATTCTAAAGAAAGAAAATAGCCTATATCTATATATTAATTACTAGAGTCTAAATAGAATTATTATTAAGAACTAAACGCTATTACTACTTATTAGTAAGATAATAGACAGGCTTTATAAAATAAAGATATATATAAAGCTAGACTTAAAAAATACTTATTATTAGTTATAAATACAGGAGAGTAATAAGTGAAAAATAGTATTCCAAATATACTATAGATATTTTAAGTACTATATTATATCCTTTAGATTATCTAATACTCCGGTAATATTCTAGGCATATATTAATTATATACTAGTAGGCCTTATAGATATTATTTATATAGTTTATCTGGATAATATTTTAATTTATTTAGAGGACTTAGAATAATATATAATAGTAGTCTAATATATACTCGAGCGGTTATAGTAATACTAGCTTTTTATAAACTTAGTAAAATATAAGTTTAATATAAAAAAAATAAAGTTCCTGGAATTTATAATTAGCCCAGATAATATAGAAATAGAGACTAGCCGGATTATAATTATTAGGGAATAGCCGGCCCTAAAGAATAATATCCGAGAAGTCTAAGTATTCCTAAGTTTTACTAACTTTTACTAGAGGTTTATTTATAAATACTCTAGAATAATAAAAAAGTTAACTAATTTACTAAAAACTGGCGGAAAACTATTATATTAGTTTAGCTAGACGAATAAGATAGATAAGGCTTTTAGGGAGCTATAAATTATATTTATAATAGTACTAATCCTTTATTATTTTAATCTAGCCTTAAAGATTTATATAAAAATAGACGCTTTAGGATTCGTAATTATAGGTATGATTTCCTAGCTCTTTAGTAAGAGAACAGAAGCCAGGTAGTACCCTATTACTTTTTATTTAAAAAAAATAATTATAATTAAGAGCAAGTATAAGATATATAACTCTAAACTCTTAGCTATTATTCTGGTATTCCGTACTTAGTAGTATTACCTAATATATACCCGGTATACTATTATTATTAAGACAAATTATAATAACTTAAAATATTTTATAACTAAGAGAAAACTAAATAGTTAATAAATAAAATAGGTAAAGAAGCTAGCTATCTTTAACTTTGTCTTAAAGTACTAGTTAGGGTATAGTAATCCCGCTAATAGGCTATTAAGGAGGCCAGACTTTATAGCAGGTATAAATAAAGATACTTTATTACTTATACTTTATAATAAGCTATAGAATACAGAATAGAGAATCCTATAAATAGTAGTAATAGAATACTATACTATTCCTATAATACCGTAATATAAGGCCTAGGAAAGAGGAGATAAATACTCCTTAATTAGCAAGATACTAAGGAATTCCGAAAAAAAAGTTTATTTTAGTAATAAAGTAGTACCGGAAATACTACTACTTGAGCCTATTACTAGTATAGCTAGTTATAAATAGTACATATTACGGATTCTAGCTATATAAGTAGCTAGGTCCGAAATAGCATATAAGAAAAGTAGAGAGATATTACTTAAACTACTATTATAGTACTAAAGGCTTAATCTATTAGTATAATACTAGTAATATAAATAGTTCTTAAAAAAGACCTTTACTAGAGCTATTAAGACTTGGGAACTTAATATATCTGGGTTATTAAGATATTAGGATACTATTTATATACTAAATAAGCCGGCTCTTAAAAAAGAATTACTATAAGCTAACTATAATAATCCTATAAGTAGGTATTTTAGTATTAGTAAGATACTAGAAATCCTCTAGAGAAAGTACTTCTAGTAAAATATAAAAAAGGACATAAAAGACTATATTAGAACTTATTCTATATATTAATAAACTAAGGTAAAGAGATATCTACTATATGGTATACTTAATTTATTTCCTCTTTTCTTTAAGCTATAGTAAGAAATTACTATAAACTTTATTACAAGACTATTTTTTTCTAGGTTTCGTAATAAAGTATATAATTCTATACTTATTATTATTAATAAGTATATGAAAATGGCATAATATATTCTAATTACTAAAGAGGTCTTGGCTCCTAAGCTAGTAAAGCTATTTATATACTATATTATTAAAGACTTTGGTATGCCTGCAGATATAATCTCTAATAAAGAATCTATCTTTATAAGCAAGTTCTAATTAAGTCTATACTTTTACTTAAAGATTTAATAATAGCTAAGTATAATATTCTACCTATAAACTAATAGATAAATAAAGAATCTAAACTAAATTCTAGAATAATACTTAAGGTACTATACTAGCTACTAGTAAAATAACTAGGTAGTAAAGCTTACTTTTATAGAATTCATATATAATAACTTTATATATTTAATAATAGAAATATCCCTATTCTATATCTTATACGGATTCTATTCTAGTATTAAATTATATATTAAGGATAATATTCTAGAAAAAAGAGTACCGGTAATATAGAAAAGAATATAAAGAATTTAAGTAAAACGGGAAGTATTAGAGAAATAATAGTAAAAAGTAGTAGATATATAGAAAAAGTACTATAATAAGAAATATATTAATAAGGAGTTTAAGATATATAATAAAGTCATACTTTATATAAAGAATATTTAATAGCTATAACCTAGTATAAAGCTAGTAAATAGATATCTTAGCCCCTTTAAAGTTCTAGAAATTATAGGAATATATAGACAGGTATACTACTTGGAATTATTACTATTATATTAGATTTATAATATTTTTCACGTTTTTTTCTTGGAACTATAGTACCCGCAAGCTAGTACTATAATAGAACTAGAGCTAGTCGAGATTAAGAGTAAAGAGGAATTCGAGATAGAATCTATTATGGCCTATAAAGAGGATAGAAAAGAAAAGAAGTATCTTATTTATTAGAAAAGCTACTTATTAGTAAATAATATATAGGAACTACTAAGTAATCTAGAGAATATAACTTAAGAATTATAAGAATACTTGGAAAAGAGTAATATTATAATACTATTAGCTAAATAGAGATATAAAAAATAAATGTTTTTATTAGGAAACTATTAAAAAACCATATATTTATTCTTAGAAAAACTATACGAAAATTATTAAAAACTTTAATTTCTATATCCCATAAATACTTTACTCTTGTAACTACTTTCTATTATCTTTATTATTATTCTTATTAGAATTCTCTCGAGAAATAGGTAATAAATTAGCCTATAAAGCTATTAGCTATTAGTAAGAAATAAGGAAGAAGTAAGCTTACTTAATACTAAAGAATATTAATTATACTATTAAGAGTACTTTATATTTATACTAAGCTAGTAAGAATTACTTAACCTATTTCTTGAATTATTAGGGGAATCCATTAGCCTTAAATAATAGCTTTAATATAAGAAGTATATATAGTTTAGTATAAAAGAAGAATAGTAATAGCCTTTTCCCTTTTAGGCAAAAGATAGGGAAAATACTTATATATATTAATAGCTTAAAAAAGGCGGTTTAACTATACTATATATATTTAAGGAACCTTAGATAATATTAGAATAAGAAATAAAAGAAGAAATTTATAATTTATAAGATTATATTTCTTATTCTTGGAGTAGTAATAATTATATACCAAATAATTATTATTCTTAATATAAGTAAGATTAGGAAACTTGGTAATATTCTTGAAATATTAAAGATAGTAAGGGCAAATTAAGGATATAGGAATATTGGCCAAATAGGTAGTAATAGGCTAATAAGTACTAAGAGAAGTATTTATCTTAATAGATAAAGAAGTAGAAAAGGAAATTAGAAGGGAACTTAAATAAAGCTTAAATAAGGCTTAAAGGAGCTTAAAGGAGCTTAAAGAAGGCTTAAAGAAGGAAGGCAAGAAATAAGGAGGAGCTAGATATAGTATTATAATTAAGAAAAAGAAAGGTTAGTTAGTAGGAAAAGGGAGGCCTTTTTATAATACCCTTTTCCCAAATAGTAATTGCGAATTCGGAACCGGCTCTATACTAGGAATACCCAGAAAATTTTAAAGAAGGAATTTACGAATAAACTAGAAGATTAGATTAACTTTTCTAAGCTTTTGGGCCTATAAAATAATAATTTATTTATAAATAGAGGCTAAGTTAAAATTTACGAACTAATTAGGAAATTAGATAAGCTTTATATCTAATAGTATATACTATATTCGTACTATCTTTATAAGAGGGAATTACTAGAGGCAATTTGCAAACTAGCTAGGAAAAATTAGTAAACTATATCCTTAACTCTATTACCTGATATAATAATAGGGCAATTATAGGAAGTCTTTAGGAAAAGCTAGTAGCCAGGAAAGTTTCAGGGAAATATTTATAAAGCTATTTGCAGTTTTCCCAGGCCTCTTGGGAATAAGGGCCTAGAGGGGGGATTAATATAATAGGCATATATAATAGTATATAGACAGGTATTAGATATTATAGATCTAGTTTCCTATTTTGGGTATAGCTTGTAATCGGAATTATATAGATTATATGGGATTTCCTAATTAAGTAAAGGGCTTTATATGCCTAGCTAAGTACTAGGGAATATATAGAGAGACACTTCTAGCTTTGAAAGGAGTATTAATTAGTCTCTTATTAAAATTAATTCTTGAAATCCGTTATACTTGCAAGTATTACTTCGTAGCTTACTTACCTTAACTACTTATATATTACCCTACTATTACGTGCCTTATATATCTAGACTTTTATAATTAATATTAAAGCTTTTAGATATTTAATTACTAGTTTTAATTAATTATAGGCTTTATAATAAACTAATAATAGTATTAAACTTAATAAAACTATTAAAGATTAAATTTATATTTTTTATTAGATTTATAATAATAAATATATTAATTAAATAAATATAATTCTATATTAAATCCTTAAAAAAAATTTTTATTTAGCTTAGCTAATATAAATAAACTAAAAATCTATTTTAATAAGCTTATTAATTATTTTATTATTTTTACTAAATATTATATATTTATAATAGAATATTTTAAATACTTTTTTTTGTTTTAAAATACTATATTATAAAGCTTTATTTCTAAATTCTTTATCTATAACTTTTATTTTCTTATAAAAATTAAATTATAATATCTATATTATTATTTTAATTATTTATTTATTAATAAGCTTTTAAATATCTAATAAAATATTATAAGTAATATTAGAAATTCAATAAATTATTAAAATAATTTAAGTTTAATCTAAAAAATAATATTAGTATTAGTTTATTAGAAATATATAATACTATAATATAATATATATAAAATATATAATATATAAATTAATAAATATTTAAAAGTAAGAATTATAATATTATAATATTAATATATAATTTCTAAATCTAATTTACTAGTTAAGTTATTTATAAAATATAAGATTATATTTTATTATTTATATCTTATTTCCCGAGTCTTATAACTATATATATAATTCCTAAAAAAAAATAGCTATACTAATACTAGAATTTTTCTAAAAATATAAAAAATAGTATTTCTTTCTAATTATATACCAATTTCCTAATCCGGCCTAATATTAGATTCTTTTAAATATTTTATATATTTATATATATTCTTCTATTCTATATTTCTATTTCTTTTTATTTAATATATCTATTTCCCGATTTATTTATATATAATAATAGAATCTATTATAGTAAATAATTTGTATTAGATTTATTTAATCTAATTATTCTATATTTATATAAGATAATAATTTTAAGGAAATAGTAAAGAAATAGAAATATGGAATTAATCTAGATATTACTAGATTATAAGAAATATCTGGGTTTTTAAATATTAAGCTATTTTAATATATTTTTTATAAGATAATTAATAATAATCTTTGGGAATTATTTAAATATAACTTTAATAAATTTGAATTCCCGGAAATACTATATTTATATAAAACTTTTTAATATAGTAATATATTTATATAATAAAATAATAAAATTTTTATTATTATAATTATCTTACTTTTTATTATTAAGGAAAATATATAATATATTTAGATAAATAAGAATTTATTAGAGGCTAAACTAGATTTTTAAAAGAAACTAATTCTATTAGGCTTTATAATTTTTATATTACTATTATTACTTTTTTTATTTTCTCTTTTTTTATTACTATATCTTATATTTTTATAAGATTTATATATTAATATAAAAGCATTAAAGGCAGGAAATATAGGAAATAATATATTTTTACTAGTTTTATTACTATTATTATAAATATATTCGAATATCTTTTAATTACTTTTATTACTTTTAATTACTAGACTTATTATAAAAATTACTAGAATCTATACTAAAAAATAAAAATATAATAAATCTAATAGTAATTTTAAGATTTACTAATATATAAAGCTTTTATAAAAGATACTAATACGAGCTTTTCTTATTATACTAAAGGAACTAGTTTAAAACTACTTTTATAATAATTCGCTCTTTTAATATATATATAAAAAAGCTTATATTAATATTTATTACTTTTTTAAAAGCCCTAAATTCGAATATAAAAATTTAAATAAATGAAATACTATTATTTTAGCTTTTATAATAATTAAATTCCCGGAAAAAAAATATTTAAGGCTATCTAATTACTAATTAATAAACTATATTAATTATAATATAGTTTTATATTTAATTTATAAAATACCGAATTTCTTTATAATAAAATTATTATTACTTATTATAGTTCTCGGATATATAAATATATAATTTCAGATTCTCTTATAAATTTCGGCTAGTTTATTAATAAGCTTTAGTTATTTATTATTATATATAAAAGCAAATAATAAACTAATTCCGAAATCTTTTTTACTAATTAATAATATTATTTTTAGAATTCTTTAAATTATTATTTATTCGGAAATTATTAATATAATCTAGCTATAATTTCAAAACTAATAATAATAACTTTAAGCCTTATAATTACTATAATTATATTTCGAAATTATGTTTTATATATAAGAAATTCAAATACTATTTCTGAAAATATATACTAGAGAAATAAGAGACTAAAAAGACTTAATTTAAAAATAGAAATATTTATTAATTTAAATCTCGAAATACTTGTAACTTTAATAAATGCTTTAATAATACTTATATATAATATATTATTAAAGTTAAAAGAGAAAAGAGTAATAAGAATAATAAAAACAAATTAATAAATAAATAAAAGAAGTATTATTCAAATTTTTATTTTATTTTAATTAAAAGCTTTTTAATTACTTTTATTTTATTAATAACTATATCTAATATTCTTATAGATAACCTTATTTTCCTTTCTTTTATATATTAAATAATAAGGAAAAATCATGCTTTAAAGCTTATAAAATCTTTAATAAAAGATATTTAGACTTTTATAATTAATAATATATTAAAATATAATACTTATTACTTTTATAGAATTATAATTAATACTAAAGCCTTTAAATATTCAATTACTAATTTAGACTAATTTCAAGGTTTATAGCAGACTAATAATGGTATTAAACTTAATAAAATTACTAAAAATTAAATTAATATTTAGTTTAGTATTAGATTTATATTATTTATTAAATCTATAATAAAAAATATATTAATTAGATAAGTATAATTCTATATTATATCTTTAAATACCTTATTTTTATTTAGCTTAGCTAATATAAATAAGCTAGGAATTTACTTTAATTATTTTATTAATTATTTTATTAATTATTTTATTATTTTATTATTTCTATTAAATATTATATATTTATAATATAATATTTTAAATACTTTTTCTTTCTTTGAAATATTATATTATAGAGCTTTATTTCCGAATTCTTTATTTATAATTCTTGCTTTTTTATAGAAATTGAATTATAATAATTATATTATTAATTTAGTTATTTATTTATTAGTAAACTTTAAAATATACTAGAATAAGCAAGCTATAATATTAATATAAAAGCCTTTAAATACTTTATAAAGTATTATAAATAATACTAGAAATTCGAATAATTATTAAAATAATTTAAATTTAATTTAAGAAATAATATTAGCTTTAATTACTTTATTATTATTATTATTTTCTATATTTCTAATAAGCCTATATTTTATATTATTAATAAAGGCACTTAATATTAAACCTACTAATAGCTTTAAAATATTAGTATAATATATATTTAAGATATATTTAAGTAATACTAAATTAGTAATTATTTAGGCCTTTTTAATTAAATTATAGCAAATACCGAAAAGTAGTTTATTAGTAAAAAGTTTATTTAACTTATAAATATTATAAATATAAAGGTTAAAATTATTTCTATTAAAGCTTATAACTTTATTAGAATTATAGAATACTATTATAAACTAATTTAATATACTTGCTTTATTATTATAGCCGAAATTAATAGAATTAATAAGAATATTATACTTTAAATAGCTTTTAAGACTATTAATAACTTTATAGAATCTAATAATATTATTTTAATTCTTCTAGTTTATAGTACTTTATTTTAAATAACTAGATATAATACCTTATTACTTATTATCTTATAGTAATTAGTAGCTCTTAAAAAGGCAATAACGGAAATTCAAAAGCTTCAAGCTAAATATTAAATTACGAATGCTTTAAATACCCAAAATAGTTCTAATATTACTAATATTTATAGACTTTTACTAAATTTAAATATTTTTATATAATATAAAGGAAATATTAATTAATTTAATAATTGAGATAAGCTATATAAACTAGTAGCTATTAATAGAGAGAATTATATATTAGCTTTATTATATAGTAATATTACTTTTTATTTAATTTCTATAAAGCCCTTCTTTATAGGAAATATTAAAATTAGTATTAATAACTCTAAATCTAAATTCGAATTTTATAATATAGCTAAAAATAATATAAATATAATTCCTCTTATGGTTCTTGCTATTTTATTAAAATATAATAGAGGATACTCTTATAAGAACTCTAATATTACAGTATTTCTATAAGATAATAACTTATATAAAAAGTTCTATTAAGTTAAAATTACTAGCTTTCTAAAAAAGAATATATTTGAGATTATTTCTAAATTTTAAATACTAGAAAAAGTATATATTTTTAATTCCCGATTTATTAATAAAGTTAAGACTTATTATTAAGCTTATAATAATAAAAAGAAATATATTATATTAATTTAATTACTTATTATTTAATATATTAGCCAAAGAATTATTCTTAGTATTATTATTATAATAATAGATATTATAGAATTACATTTATATAATATTTTATGAACTTATATTTAATTAATAACCTTATTTAATTATAATTTTTATATTAATTTATTTTATAAACTTATTAAAGAACTAAATCTAAAAAACGATTTTATTCTAAAGATTATAAAGCTATTATATAATATACTAGAAACTAGAAATTATTAATTTAAGATTTATTATAGCTATTATATTAATAAGTTTTCTATAAAATAATTAACTTATAATTCTTGTTTTTTCTATAATAAATAATTCTTTGAAATTATTAGCCTTTAAATTAATAATTTTATAAAATAAAGTAATTAAAGCTCTAAGAAACTAAATTTTTAGCTAAGAAATATAAATGTTTTACTTTTAATATAATCTCAAGTTTAATAAAGATATGATTTATAGAAATATTACTAGAATTGCCTTTATATAAAAATACTAATATAAAAACCTTTAAACTATTTCTATAAAAAATACTATTACTATAAATAATAAAAGTACTATTTATTAAGATTTCTTTATTAAAAACTAATATATTATCTAATATATTAGAAATATATATATTGTATTAGTCTATTAATTAAAAGCTTTATATAACTTACTAATTATTATTTAAGCTATTAAATTACTAGAAACTAATATAAAGACACTTAATAAATATATTTAATAGCAAATTAAGAATATTATTAAAGAACTAAGATTTATAAAACTAGTAAAGAAATTCTTATATTTAATTATTTTTATAAATATTTTATTTATAAATAATAGAGATTTCTTTTCCTAAATCGAATATATTTCAGTTCTAATAATTAGAACTAGATATATTAATATTATTTACTAGTTCTTTACTAAATACAAGAAAGTTACTAAAAGTATTCTAGTTATAAAATTATATAATATAGTTTATTACTTTAATATAAATACTTTAATGAAATCTATAATTAATAAAGTATTAAAAATAGAACTATTATTAATTATTTATATAAATTTAAAGTTATTATATAAATATCTTATTAAATTAAATATTACTCGAAAGAAATATTTAATAATTAATATAATATATTTTTATTATATATATATAAATTATAAAATATTATAGAAATTAAATAAATTAAAAGAAAATTGTATTTTATTAACTTTATAATAAAATCGAAGTTAGTAAATGCTTTTAAATATCTAATTAATATAAATATAATATAAAGAAATAGATTAAATATAAATAGAATAAAAAATAGATATATAAAATGAGAATATAAAATAAGGAAATATATATAAATATATAAAGTATTTAAAAAGTCTAATATTAGACTAGATTAGAAAATTAGTATATAGTTAAAAAGAAATACTATTTTTCGCGTTTTTAAAATATTCTAATATTAATATAATTATAATTATATAATCTAAAAATAACTAGAAATAATAAAATATAAATAATAAATAATAACTATATAACTTTATATTATATAACTAACTCGACTAATAAACTATTTTTAATTAGATTTAGTAAATTTAGAACTCATATATTAATATTATAATATTATAATTCTTGCTTTTAAAAATATTAACTATTTTATTAATTTTATATATTAAGTATTTTATATATATTATATATTATATTATATATTTCTAGTAAATTAATATTAATAAATAATAGAATCTTAATTAATAAATAAAAATTTCTCGAATATAAGTTTTTATAATTAAAATTAATCTAGTAAATTATTTAATAAGCTATTTATATTAGATTATATTAAAATTTATTACTTATATTATTTATTAATTTATAATTAATATATTATAAATAAAAAAGAAGTTATAAGAAAAAAACTATATAATATATATTACTTTAATTAAAAGTATTATTTATATTATATTAGAAATAAAATTAATTTATAATTTATAAAAGTTTAATAAATATATTAAGTTATTTTATTTATTTTAAAAAAGTTATATATAATAATAACTAATTAGATAAAAGTTTTTAATTATATAATATTTTAATAAGCTTATAAAAAACAGAAATCTTAATTATTTATAATTAAATAAAATATATAGCTTATTAATTCTTTTAACTAATATAAGATTGGAAATTAAAAATATATTATTAATAAAGATAAGGCTTAAAAAAGTAATATATAACTTATAAATTAAAAATAAATTAAAAATAATTTCAAGAAATATAAATATATTTTAGCTAAAATAAAAAAGGCCTAAAATTAAACTTATATATAAACTTAATTAAAATCTAATAAGGCTTATTACTAAAATTTTAAAATAAATCTATTATAATATTATTATAATAAAGCTTTAGAAATACTAAAGATTAGTTTATAAAAATTATAACTAGCTAATAAAAGAGGCTAATTTAAATTTATTACTAGCTATATATATTTTTATTTTATTTTATTATAATTCAATTAGTTTACAAAATACTTGTAAGATTTTTAATATATATTATAATATTATAATATTTCTTTAATAGCTTTTATTTATTATAATTTAAATTAAATTAAATAAGTAAATAAGTAAATAAGAAATACTATTTATTTAATATATAAAAAAAAATCTTTTTAATTACTTATTTATATATAAGCTAAAAGACTTTCTAGTATATTTCAAGTATATTAATTAATTCAATACTTATAAGCTTTTTTTATCTTTTCTATAATATTAATTTAATATTTATTTAAAAAAGGCTTTAAAAATATAACAAGAAATAACTTATATTATTTAGATAAAATTCTTTTATATATATTTATAATATTTATAAAGAGAATTAAATTAATAAATTAATAAGAAAAAATAAATAAGAAAAAAAGGGTATTTATTAATAAATATATCTTTTAATTATATTTATAAAAAGAAAGTTACTATTATTATAATTCTTATTTTTATTTTCGAATTTATTAAAAAATAATTTAATTAAAATAATATTCTAATAAGTAAATATTTTTCTTTTTAATAAGTTATTTTAAATCTAGTAAATTTGTTTTATTATTTCTATTAATATTAGTATTAATATTTATTAATTTAATTTTGGTTTTAGTTTTTTCTTATTTATTTCTTAATATTTAATTTATTTATAATAGCAGAAATAAAGTAATAAAACGAGGCTCAAAAATTAATAATTTCTTATATCTTGAGAATTTAAAGCTAAGAAGAATAGGAGTGAGGTATGGCAGTAGATAAGTAGGTATAGCCAAGACTACTGAAATACCGAGCTTTAGAAGCGAGCTTGGTTTAAATTATAGCTTGGAATCTTAACTAAAACTAATTATATAATACTAGCTATTATATTATTATTAGAAAAGAAAAAGCTTAGTATTAGTTATTATTAATAATATATATTAATTATATTAATTAAAAATAATAACAATAAGAGTAATTAAAAATAAAGAAATATAATAAGAAATATAAAAGAAAAGCTTATTACTTAAATAATAATAATTAATAAAAATAATTGAAATAAAAGATAATAATAATTAAATATAAAAAGTCTAAAAAAAGATAAAGGAAAAAGGAAAAATAAATAAAGATATAAAATAATTACTATTTTAAATTATTTAAAAATAATAAATAACTATTTATTACTTTTTTTTTAGAAAATATTAAACGAAAATAAAGAAATAGTTCTTTAAAATAATAATTCTATTTATTTGCTTTTTTAATATTTTTATAATATATTAGCTAAAAATTTCTATTATTATATTACTTTAATTATTAAATATATAAATATTAAAATAATACCGGATTCTAGTAAATTAGTTATAGAAAATAGTAATAAAATTAGTCAAAAATAATAGCTAGTTTATTATTTAGTTATTAAATAAGATATTAAATTATTATTTGAATTATTTGAATTAAATAATAAATTATATTAAATACTTTCTTTAGTTTTTATATTTTATAAAGTTTATTATTTAATAGATTTAAAAGAAAAAAATCTTTAATTAATTATTGAATAAATTAAAAAAGTTAAATAAATCTTTAAAAATAATTATATAGTAATTAAATTATAAATAAAAATAATAAAATATATTTAATAAATTGAAATTAAAATTAAAATTAAAATTAAAATTAAAATTCGAAATAAAGTATTTATAAAAATATATATATTAAAGCTAATTATTTCTTTTATAATTATTAAATTTATTTAAATTTATAAATATTTAAGGATATTTAATATTAATTAAGCTATATAAGCTTATATTAGGCTTAAAGATGCTTTTAATAAATTTAAAAAAGACTTATAAAGAAATTAAAATAAGGTTTTATTTATTTTATTATTACTAGTTATATTTTTTATTTAAATATATAAAATATTAAAACTTTAACTTTTCTAATATATTTCAATTTATATATTATTTATAAAAGCAAAATAAAAATTTATATAAAAGTTAATTAAAAGATTATTTATTAATTAATAATAGAACTTAAATCTTATATTATTATATAAAGATTTATTTAAGGCTAAAATTAAAAGAAAATTATAAATAAGAAATATATTTAGTAATAATAAAACAAATAAGCCTTTTAATAGCTTATATAAAATATATTATAAAAATGTCTTATATTTCTAATATTTTATATTATAATCTTTATATATACTTTACTTTTATTACTAAGAAATATATAAGTAAATTAAAATATATCTTATTTTATTATTATTATTATTATTATTATTATTATTATTATTATTATTATTATTATTATTATTATTATTATTATTATTATTATTATTATTATTATTATTATTATTATTATTATTATTTATTATTATTATTATTATTATTATTATTATTATTATTATTATTATTATTATTATTATTATTATTATTATTATTATTATTATTATTATTATTATTATTATTATATTCTAATATAAAGGGCTTTTATTATCTTTTAATTTCTCTAAATTAACTCGAATTCTAATCTCTAATTCTAAGCTCTTTTATAAGCTCGAGGTTAACCTAAATCTTTCTAGCTAATATATATATAAAATATAAGAAAAATATATATAAAATATATATCTAAAATATAATTACTATAAAAACCTATTTATTTATTTAATTAGCTATTATGAAAAAGAAACTATAATAAAACAAAAACCCATATAAAGTATACTAGAGTATAAAACGTGACTTAATAGTAAAATAATAAATTAAAAGCATAAATAGTAAAATATAAATAATATATAATATATAAAAGCTTAATTAATTAAATACTTATAAGGAATTATTCTCTAAGTCTATAGAAAAACCAGCTTTCTTATATAATTTCCGCAAGTTATATATAAAAGGCCATAGCCTTTATTATATAACCTAAACCTCAAAACCGCTAAAATAATATAATTTTTAATAAGTATAGCCTGCTATACTATATCTGGCTCCCTATTTATTTATACTTATTTCCTAAGTACTAAAAATAATAGAAAAATCTTATTTAGAGTCCGAAATAATAAAATATTTAGGATCCTCTTTTATTAGTTAATCTAATTTCTTTTTTATATATCTAAAATAAGACTTATTATTCTTAAATAGTCTTATTTTATATTCCCAAACTTGCTTAAAAATAATTTAAACCCGCTTAGCTATATTCTTATACTAAATCCGATATAGTTCTTTATATTAATTAGTATCTGCCTTTAACTATTACTTAATTTCTGCCTTTATTATAGGATATTAAGGAGGCTTATTATAGTAAATCATATTATAAATTATACTAATATACTTTAAATAAATAGCTTCTTTGAATTTCGTATTATTTATAGTATTCTTAAATTAATTTTTAATAGAAGAGGAAAGCTCTAGATAAGAGGCTTTAATAATCTTATAAAAGACTCTATTTTTGTATATTTTATTCTTAATAATAACTAGACTTATTAGAATTATAGTAAAAGGCCTATTAAGTAATAAATTATTATTAAGCTATTCTTTAACTTATATATTATTCGAGAATTAATATTTTCCTATAATTCCAGACTTATAAATTACCTAACTAAAGGTATTTATTTATCTAGTTAAATAGACTATATTTAAAGTCTTTCCTTCTATTATTTTTAGTAAATACTTACCTATTTCCTTAGCTATTTCCGGCTCAAATTTATTAGAAATAAAGAAGTAATTAATATCTTTAAAGAACTTCTTATTAAAGATAGTAGCCTTCTTATAGTTTATAAGGAAAATATAGCTAATATTCTAATACTCTTTACTAAAGTAAAATTCGCTACTTAAAGCTTTAGTAATAGCTAGATCTTTAGTATTACTTTTATACTAATTATAATTAATATTTCCAGAAGTAAAGTATTAGGCTAGCTAAGGATAAGTAACTAGGTAAATAGGATACTTATTTAATACCTTATGAAATCCGAGCTATATTAATAAATCTACTATTAAAAGTTAAGAGGCTAAGGTAAAATAGCTATTATTAAGATCTTTATATATTAATATATTATTTTTTTAGAGATAAAACTATAGTATCTCTATTTCTTTTATTAAGAGCTCTTAAATACTAAGCTTCTTAATTTATTTTAGGTAATTCTTCTTATAAATATAGCTATTAGTACCCAGATTAGTAATACTAGACTTAGGAATAAGAATTATAGTATTGAATTAGAGCTATAGATTAGAGCGGAATTAATTAGAAATATAGTACTTGTATTTATACTTCTTAATTTCCTAGTTCTTAAAAAAGAAATCTCGTATTTCCTTATTTATCTAAGTAATAAAAACATGCTTCTTGCCTTTAGTAACTTTATAGAGCTTAGTAACTAGTTTTAGAGTATTCTTAATCTCTTATATATTAATAGAAAGAATATTAGCAAATTATTAAATATATATTATATAAGGAGCTTTAAGGAATTCATTATTAATCCTATAATATTCTCGCTTATAAATAAGTCCTAAAATACTACTATATATTTCTTTAAAAATATATTTATCTTATTAAATAAGTATTAACTTCTATTTAGCTAGTATCTTATAAGTATACTAAATGTCTTTATTAAGTTTTCTAGACTTAATACTCTTAGTCTTTTATTTCTTAGTTCTAGATATAGTTATAAAAGTCTTCCTAGATAGTATCTTTTTCTTTAAAATAGAGAGTTCCTTTTTATTTTCCTCTATTTTACTAACCTTATACTTAGTCTAGTATTTAGATCTCTATTATTTATTAGAAGTCTTAGGCTTAGCTTATTCTCTATTCTTGCCAGGTTCTTCTTATCTAGTTATACTAGTTCTACTAGCTTTATTAGTAGTTTTCTTACTAGGCTTTATTAAATTAGCTTTATTTTTCTTAGCTAGATTTGGTTAAGTTAAGCTAAAATTATAATAAGGGCCTATTTTTTAGGCTTATCTCGGAAAGTAGGAAAAGGCTTATTATTATAAACTCTTTTAATTAGGATTCCGGAAATATTAAAGATATATTATCTAGCCTTGAGATTATTAGCTAATAGTGGCTTAAACTCTAATTCTCTAGGTTCTAAAATAGCTTTAGTATACTTAAGTACCTTAGTAATATCTAATTTAGTAAATATACTAGTATTTTAATATTTCTTGTTCTTAATATATTCCAAAGTAGCTTTATTAATTAACTAAATAGTTTTATATACTAAAGCTTTTATCTTAAAAAGAGAATATAATTTCTTATAGATATTTTTACTAAGGTTATTATAAATATTATTAATATATTAGTTAAAAGCTTTATTATATAGTATAATTCTATTCTGACTCTTAGTATTAAAACTATTTACTATAATCTTAATCTTATTAAGCTTCTCTTATTTGCCTTTAGAAATGCTTTTAATAATATTCTCGAGTTCCCTATTATTAGCTTAGTAGTTCTTTAGCTTCTCCTTAGTTAATCCTAGTCTAGTTCTGTTTCTAATAAAGGTTTTTTATTTTAAGAGCTTATTATATATATTACTTAGCTTATCTAGGACATTTATATTAAATTTAGTAATTATAGCTATTTTTTCTAGTATTAGTAGGCCTTCTATAACTACCTAAGCTTCTTTAATATTCTGAACTTTAATACTATTAATCTATAGGCTTTTAATAATACTATAGCTTATAAGAACTAGCTATTATACTTTATTAGCTTAAGAAATCTATATTTCGGCTATTTTATTATTCTTAATAGGTTATAAAGGTATTATTAGTATAATAGTTATAGGTTATAGAATTAAAGGTTTTCGAGATTATAAGAATTTCTTTTAAGTATATTTCAAAATAAAAAGTAAATTAGAATAGTTTTAGATTATATAAAAATATTATATATATTCGAGTTTTTCTTTTTTTTTAGGAAGAAAATAAAGCTAAAATAGTAGTATATATAATAGGGAAAGTAAATATAATAATTAGGTATATTTAAGGTAATATAATTACAAATTAGAAATAATTATAAAAAATAAAATATAAAATTAGGCTTCTATTATAGAAAAGAATATAAATATATATATTTAAGAAAATATAATTAAGAAAATAATTAAGGCAAGTTAAACTAAATAATAATAATAGAGAAATAAAAAAGTAATATAATAGAAATATAAATATAGTAATAGTATTTAAAGTATTAGAATATAAAAGAAAATAATAAAAATTTCATAATATAAGTATACCCTAATTCCCTATTTATTTAGAAATATTTCTATTAACTCAAAAAATAGTATAAAAGAAGAGAAATAATATAGGAAATATATAAAAAGTAAGATATATAAAGGTACTAAAAATATTAGGAAAGTATAAAGTAAGTATTAATAGAAAAAAAGTCAGAATAATAGAATTAAGAAATAATTTAGAATAAAGTATTACTTTTTCCGAAACTAATTTATATTTCTTCCGAAAGCTAATTATATTTATTTAATACTTATTAAAGTTAACTTTATATAATATAAAACTATTTAGTTAGTTAGGTCTTTAAAGTAATATTCCTATTTATAAAAGTAATACTAAAGGTATTAGAATATATAAAAGAAAGAACTATAAGATAATATAAATAGGATTTATAATACTATTATTAAGTTTGAAATAATTAATATTAAAGTTAATATAAAATATAAAAAAATTAGATATTCCGAATTAGTAATAAAAATATAGGAATTATTTAGATAATATTTAATAGTAAGAAATAGATTAATAGCAAGAATTAGTAAATTATACTAGCTTTTTAAAAAAGTAAATAGTATTATAATTAGGAAATAGGTTCTATATAAAAGAAGTTCTTTTTATATAAAAGTAGAAATATATAATATACTAATTAAGTCTCGGTATAAGTTTTAAGAATAGCTATAGTTATATTAAAAAAGAAATAGATTTTCTAGTATATAATAGGCTTTAAATAAGTAAATCTAGTTTATTTAATATCTAAGAAATTCCCAGAATTATATATTAGTAAGTATCTTCGGAAATAATTATTAGATTTAATAAGGTTTCCCTTTTTTCTTATAGGGCTTCTAGTTTGGCTATTTCGTTTATATATAACTTCTAATTGGGAAGTTTATTTAAATATTATAAGGAAACTTATAATAATAATTCAAGTTAAAATCGAGATTTATAAATATTATAATTAAGCTTTAGACTAGTATAAGCCGCGAGAATAGCTAGTTAAAAAGGCAAATAAAGCTTTTAAAAGATTTCTATTTTAGTAAAATATATATAAAAGGCCTCTTTTTTTCTTCTTTTCTTTTTCTAATTCCAAATATAATTACTATTTATTACTATAATTCGGAATCAAGAGTTTATAAGATAATCTTTTAATTTTCTATTTATTTTTATACTAAAAAAATACTTTATATTTAATTCCCAAGATCTAGTAATAGAATTTTATATATTAAGAATACTATCTAGTAGTAATAATTAGATAATAATAAGAAATAAATAATAGTAAAGTTCATCCGACTTCTAGAATAGTAATCTAATAATTAGAAGGAAAATTTAAAAGATATATAAAGAATTAAAAATAATAAGCTTTATTTTAGGTTAAGAAAAGCTCCTATTATTAAATATTTCCTTCTAGTTCTTTATAAAGAAAACATATTTTACTTTTTCTAATTCTAGTAATTCTAGAATATATATAATAATACTAGTAGCTTTTTTAATTTTCTAAGTATTATTTTACTTATAGTATTTTATAACTACTTTCTTTTCTAGTTCTATATTTATCTTAAAATATTTATTTATAGATATATACTTATTATTAATTTCATTTTTAGAAAAGTACTAGAATTTATTTCTTTTAATAAACTACTTAAATTAATTCCCGGTATATATTCTTTGAAATATAATACTATTAAGTTCTTCTAGTATATAATATTCTTTTAGTTAATTTATATACTTTACTTTATATAGGCTAAGCTATTAGTATAATAGCTTTATATTTCTTAACTTGTCTTAATTTATTAATTTAATATTATATATAAGAACTAGATTCTTTTTGGAAATAGGCTTTAAATAAATCTAGTAAATAGTATTAAATTACTTCTTTTTCTCTTGGTATTTTCTATTTTTCTTTATTCTAGCTTTTTTAATATTTTTATCTCTTATTTATATTTACTTTATATATATTTCCAGAAATATTTCTCTATTATAGACTTTATTCTATTTAAATATTTTCTAGATTAGAAAGTATATTTCTATAGGTAATATAGCTTCCCTATTATAGACTATATATAAAAGGGTAAATCCAGTTAGTTTATATATAATAACTTGGTTAGTAAATAGAATATATAATAGTAAATCTATCTAAGGCTTCTTTTTATTTATTATAAGTATTATAAGTACTTAAATAATTAATTAATATTCTCTTTTAATTATACTATTTCCCTTGAAATTATAGGCCAAAATAATAATTCTATTAATTCTTAGCTTATTAAGTTCCTAAATTACTACTTCTTTAAATTCTAATCTGCTATTTACCTTAAGCTATCTAAATAAATTATACCTATAAATAATTTCTTCCTAAATAAACTTAGTAATCTTCTTACTAGTTAGATTCTTTAAAAGTTTAGCTTTAACTTATTCTAAGAAGTTATCTCTAGTAATAAGTAGCAAGTTATATTCTTTATAGTCTAGTAATTTAATTATATTAATTCTAAGATAATAGAAAAGAAATATAGCTTTTATTAGATATAAAGCTTTTTCTTATTTTCTTTTATTCTTATACTAATAAACTTTATAAATACTAATATATTTCTATATATAGTTATAGTAACCTTTTTAGTAATAATAGCTAGCTACTAAGTAAAAAGTACTTTCTTTTCTGGTATATCTAATTTTATTATATAGCTCTTTAATAATAATTTCCCTTTACTTTTAATTATTAATAATAAGTTAAAGCAAGTATATTTTAGATATAACTCTCTATAGTAATTAATCTCTTATACTATAATTCAAAGCTTTTTTATTTAACTTTTAAAACTTGACTCTAGATATTTCTTCTAGTCTAGAGAATATTATAAGATATTATATAATATTCTAGTATTATTTGAAATAGCTATTATTTAAGAAATCTAGTAAAATAATTAGGTTATTAAATAAAGTATAAAAGTTAGTATTATTACTTATTATTTTATTAGTAATTATATATAAAAGACTATAGCCTTTATTATATAACTTCCGGATTTTATTATTTTTTAATATTACTAATTTGCTTCTAGATATAATAAGGCTTTAATTATTAATCTTTAGTAACTAGATATTATTATTCAAATATTTAGTAAAGGTCTTAGAAATCTAATTTCTCAAAATAATATTATATAACTAAACCGGAACTATTTCCTTTAATTAAACTTTCTATTTAATAAATATTATTCTAATAATATTAAACTCTATTACTAACTATTTATTAATATTCTTATTATTTTTAGTATTACTTTCTTGCTATAAATATCTTAATAATTCATTAGTAGTAATATACTTAGTTCCTTTAATATACTTAACTTTAAAGTCAAATAATTAAATTCATACTAGCTAGCGAGTAACTAGAGCTCTAGGAAAATCCATAGCTACTTTATTTAGCTATATAACAAATATATTAGTATCTAGTTTAAGGATAAAGTAAACTTTATATAGCTAGAATTATACTTTTTATAAATACTTTACTAGCTTTTAATATTTTCTTTTAGTAATATTATATTTTTATTTAGTATTATTTCAGATTTTAGACTTATATTATATAACTTTCTTTTTTCCTTTATTATTATATTAACTAAGAGTTCCGCCCTACTTATCTAGGCTAGTATCTATTACTAATATAATTATTCCCTAATCTTCTAATAAATTATAGTATAACTTATAAAGTATTAGAATAATAATAAGCTTTTCTTAAAGAATTCATATAGCTAGTACTTATTTATTACTTTAATCCTATATTATATCTTTCCTTATTAAATAATAAATAGGTTTAGTAATATTTATAAAGCCTTTAATCTAAATATAGTAATAAATAGTAATTCTAATAAATACCTTACTTTTAATTATATTATTATAATATTTCTATCTTAAGATCTTAGTAATTCTTAAGCTCAAAAGGCTTTTTTCAAGTATTCTATAAATAAAGCTAATAATAACTATATTATTATAATAGAATTATGATTTTTCTCTAATACTAGCTCTGGCTTATCTAATTCTATCTAAGGTTATATTAAGGTTTTAAAGGTATTTAAATAAAAAATACTAAATACTAGGTAAAATAAGTTGCCTATTATAGTCTATATAAGGTTTCTTAACTCTAATATTATTAATAAATAGTATAGCGATTTTAGGAAATAGATTTTCTAGAATAGTTATAATAATTCATATAAACTATATAACAGAATTAGTAATTCCCTAAGATAATATAGTTATTCTTAATAGCCTTAGAAGTATTATAAATATAATTAAATCTTTACTATAAGTATCTAATATAAGTTAATTATATCCGGAAAAGAAATTAATTAGAGAAATATAAATATATCTAGTAAATTTCTTTAAGATCTTATTAATAAACGGAAATAGATTAGTATTTCTTAGGATTACTAAATTTATCTTTATAATAGTATTAATTAGTCTATAAGTTCTAGTAATCTTTTTTATAACTAGGAATTATAAATTCTAATAAGATCTATTATATTTCTTAAGAATTTTATAATCTAGGTATTCTAATAATATTTTTACTATTACTAGTACTAGAGCTTTAGGATATAGGAAATTCTTTTCTTATTAGGCCTTATACTTAATAGTCTTAATTAGAATAAGTAGGCTAATATTCTTATAAACTTTTCCTATTTCTTTCTAATTAAATATAATTATATTTTCTTAATTAATTATTAATTCTTGAAATATAGCTAGTTCTTTTTTCTAGAGCTAGTTACTAATATCTAATTATTTAAGGTATTCCGGAATAAGTTATAAATCTCTTAAAATAGCTAATATTCTTAATAAAAAGTAATTCTTATATTTCCTAATATATTTCTATAAGTATTTTCTAGCTTTAGATCTCTTAAACTAGTCCGGATATTTACTAGAGCCTTTTCTAGTTCTATTATTAGTATTTATTAGTTAAATCTTCTTATTTTTTATTTTTTATACTTTTATAACTAGAAATAGACTATAATTATTATTATTTTCTTTAAAAGCTATAGCTATTTTCTCTAGTACTCTTTTTATTTAATCTCCGGAATTTATAACCTTTTTATTTAGCTTTTTTCTAGTTAGGTATAAAAAGTACCTTTTTATCTAGTATTTTAATATATTTTCCTTAAGCTTCTATATATTTCAGAATTCTGTCTAGTCTTGGGTTCTATATTTCTTAGTTTCGGGAATATATTTCTTTATTATTAAGAGATATTACTCTATTTCTTTTTTAGAAATATCTTTATTTAATATTCTTTTTACTTCTTTTTCTATTAATTCCGGAACTATTCTTAATAATATTCTAATTAGAGCCTTTTTTGCTTTAGTTTCTCTAAAAATATTATTAATTTCCTGAATTCCTGAATCCAAAATAAAAGAATCTATAAGAAATCCTGGTATTTTCTTATTTCTTCTAATATTATTACTAGTTATAATACTAGGCTCTATTTTTTCTCTTTATTTTTAGTTTTCTATTCCGTATTACTTAATTCCTTAACTCTAGGAGCTTAGTACTCTTAAACTATTATTTTCTTTTATTTCCTAATATTCTTTAAAAATAAAATAATTATAATAATATAAGTATTCTAGTTATTTTTAGAATTAGTAAATCTTCTATCCTATAAACTATTACTTCTATATATAATTTTTATTTTTATTTTTACTAAGAATAGTTAATTAAATAGAATTTTTAAAGCTCTTTTAACTAGGAAAAACATATCTTTATATTCTATTCTATTTATAATCTTAGCTTTAAGCTTTACTATTTCTATAAATCTAAATTTAGCCCTAATAATAATAAATATTTAATAATCTATAGTATTATATATTACTTTACTAATACTTTTAGAGATCTTATCGGGAAAAATATTAATTTTAGCTCTAGTATTAATTATTTCTTTATATTTAATATTTCCTTAAGGTCCTCAAAATATGAATTAGAGGTATAAAGATTATATAATATATTTATAAGCTAGTAATATTCGAATATTAATACTATTACCTTTAAATTAAATAATTCTATTAGTATTAGATACCTAAACTAGTATTTCTAATTCCTTAAATATTCTATTTATTATATAAGCTATAGCTACTAGCTCTATAGATTTTCTAGTATATCTAATTATACTTAATATAATAGTATTTCCTATTTATAAGATAATAAGATAAGAAGTATTATTTTTAATTTATTAGTTCTAAAATATAATAGCTAAATCTAGCGTTTTTAAGATATTAATAAGTATTCTTATTTCTTTCTAAGTTTTTAGGAATAAAATAATTACTTTCTTTAGTAATCTTACTAGAATATTATTAATTTTAGGAGTCCTATATTTATTATAATTAAAAGTATATTAGGTTCCTAATTTATTTTATTTATTTCCGGAAGTATTAATATTTATATTCTTAGCTAGGCTACTTCCTTATCTATTACTTCTTGAAATAGTACTTTTCTGGCTTCTTATATAAAGTAGCTTTTTTTCTATTCTAGCTTATTTTTAGAAAATCTCTTTAGCTATTTCTATCTCTTTTTTCTTTCTTCTTAATAAGAAACCTATTATAGTATTAATAAAAACGCTATTTATAGCCAAATCTTAATCCTATTTATTAATTCCAGAACCTAAAGTATTAGTAATTCTAATATAATTTCCTTTAAAGCAAAATAGTTATTTAGATTCCCTAGATATAACTTACTTGTTTTTATATATAGATCCCGATTAGCTAGTTCCTTTTTCTCTTTCTTGCCTAGTAAACTAGGTATTTCCTATTAATTTCTAGATATTTTTAGGTTAAGTATTTAAGTTATAGTTAAATTCTTCTTCTCGGACTTAGGAAATAATTTAGTTAAATTACTAGTACTTACTAGTAAAGAAAAAGGAAATACTTTCTTATTTAGGCTTAAATAGCTCTTTATATTATTTTTTATTAAATTAGTAAGTATATTTATAATTTATAAGTTCTTCTATTAATAGGTAATAGAACTAAGAGATATAAATATATTCTAGATTAATATTATTATCTTTATTCCTGCTATAGTACTTATAGCAAATTTATTCTTTTAGTTCTAGGTCTATACTATAGGCTATATTAATTTAAGTAGTATTTTCTAATTATATTTGAGACTAATTTCCTTTAGAATATAGTTATTTAGACTCTTTACTTATTCTAGCTTAATTACTATAGCTATTATAGTATTCTCTATATTCTTTATTATAAATTCTAGTATATCCTCTCTAAAGACCTAAATTATACTTACTAGGCTATTAATACTATTATACTAGCTATATCTATTATAGTTAACTGGGTTATATAAGTTGGCTATAAATATTTTCCTGAATTATAATAGTAGCTATATTAAGTTATTTCTATAAGTTCTCTTAAATTATAATAGTAATAAATAGTTTTTCTAGACTCTTTATTAGTTAGTTAATATTATTTCCTTTAGGTTTACTACTTTTAGTAGATTTCATATAATTAGCTATAGGCTAGGTTCTTTTTTTATTTATATTTATAATAGCTTTAAGAAATATAATAGGAGGAACTAGTAAAAAATAATTATTTTCTGGCTTAAGAACTATATTATAGACTACTATATTCAAGTATTCTTATCTAAGTCTAGATATATCTGGGTTATTAGTAATATTAAAATAATATTTCTTTTTTTATACTAATAGGATATTACTATTTTCTTATATATCTTACTATATTTATAAATAGAAATATTTATAAGTTTAAAGTTTATGTTTTTAAGAATATAATTTCTTACTAGAATAAATAGTTCTCTTATAAATTCCTAGTACTAAGTAATTTTATTTCTTTCTTTCTTTTTTAGTAATTTTTTTAATATTCTATTAAATATATTAATATAAGATTTAGAAGAGATTTCTTTATTCTGAACTTATATAATAATCTAATTAAGAAAGTTATAGCTAATTTTGAGTATTTCCTAGTTATACTCTCGGAATTCCTTTAGTAAAGCCTTAAAGAACTTGGTTTTCTAATAATTTCCTGGGTTATTAGTATAGTACTCTAATATAGCCTTAACCTAATTTTTATAAATAGAAGAAATATAATAAATAATTCTTTTTTTTTTGTATTTTCGGGAATATAATAGTTCTTATATATATTTATATATTATTTCAAAAATATAGAGATATTACTTCCTTGAAATTACGGTATTTTAGGAGCTTCTATAAATAATAAGTTTAAATCCGGTACTAGTATATACTTATTCTTAGCTATATTAATCTTAATAATTTTTTCTATAATTAATTATAAAGTTTCCGTATCTAAAACTTCTACTAATAAGGTTCCTAAAAAGCTAATTTCTAATTTAAATATATCTTTTAATTTAGGAACCGGGATTAGAAAGAAACCGGTTAATAATAATGGATATAATTAAGGTTTAAGTTTTAGTATTAGTAATAATAAGATAGTAGCTTTTCTAGTCTTATTTTTATTATTTATATTCTCTTTCCTATTTCTTTAGCTTAATACCTATAGTATTTTCTCTTAATTTTACTAAACTAGATATATTTATTAATACTATTAAAAATAATAATAAAAATAATAAATATAATTTTACTAATTTTTCTGACTTTTCTGAATTTTTTTTTATTTCTTTACTTAATATCTATTTCTTTCTTTAGAAGCTTCTCTAGTTTATTTATATAATTTCTTATTTCCGATTTCTTTTTAATTCTTATTTCTAATTCTAGTTTATTATTTTACTTAAATTTAAGAATATTTTCTTTTTTAGGTATTTTTTCCGGACTTAGAAATAAGCTTTTTTACTAAAACTAGTACTATCTTTATTTTAGTCTTATTATACTATAATATAAAAATATAATATAAATATAAATAATTAATAATATATACTTTATTTCCTAAATACTAAAGTCTATTTCTAAACTAAGATCTAACTTATATTATCTTAATATAATATTTCTTATTCTATTTCCTCTGCTTCTTTTTCCTTCTATAATTAGCCTCTATTTCTATTATCCTTATATACTATACTAGTAAGTATAATTTTATGGCTAACTCGTATTTAAGTTACTAGATATATTAGAAATTAATATAAGATACTAAGGATTAATACTTATATATCCTTAATATTTTGGCCTTAGGCTTAAGGTATTATAATAGCCCTTTTCTTTCCTAACTTACTAAGCTAATAATCCGCCTTATAAATATCCCATTAGAACTTTATAAAAGTATTACCTTAACTATAAAGTTTCTATCTTTCTTATATTACTTACTATAAAATATATAAGAGGGAAACTATAATAAGACAAAAACCCATATAAAGTATACTAGAGTATAAAACGTAACTTAATAGTAAAATAATAAATTAAAAGTATAAATAATAAAGTATAAATAATATATAGTATATAAAAGCTTAATTAATTAAATACTTATAAGGGATTATTCTCTAAGTCTATAGAAAAACCAGCTTTCTTATATAATTTCCGCAAGTTATATATAAAAGGCTATAGCCTTTACTATATAACCTAAACCTTAAAACCGCTAAAACAATATAATTTTTAATAAGTATAGCCTATTATACTATACTATTTTCTTTTTTTAAGCTATAATAGTAATTAGCTAAATAAATAAATAAATATAGAGTTTAATAATATTAATTAGCTTATATAATAGTATAAATTAATTAAAACTTTTACTTTAATATATATAAAAACGTGAAATAGTATATTTCTATTTATATTAATAGTAGGAATATTAGCTTGAGATATATTAAAAAGATTTATTTTTTCTCGGGCTTGCAGAAATTAATATAAAGATATAGTATTTAATAAATAATAAATTAATAAAAAAAATATTAGCTAAGTAATATATAAGTAAAAACTAGTTATTAGAATAATTCTAGAATTCTAAGCCTTATATCTATTTTCTAGAACAGGTATATTTCTCTTTTCTTTATATTAAAATTATAGTATTATTTAATAATAATTAAGAGAAAATATATAATTTACTAATTTAGATAATACTTGCTATAAATATAACTATAGTTTTTATATTTGAGTTTTATCTCTAATAAGTAAATAATATAATAAACTATAATTTATTTATATTTCTAAACTTTATATTTCTAATTAAATATATATTATATTTATTTTAGCTTCTATTTATATATTTATATTTATATAATAATAATAACTTATTCTTAATTCAAGAACTATCTAAATATAGTAAAAGAAGCCAATTTCTTATATATTCTTATCTTTTATTCTATTCTTATCTCAGTTCTATAAACCTATAGCCAGAACTAAAATAGACTACTTTAGAATAATAAAAATATAATTACTTAAATAAAATCTCTGGCTTTTATTTATTTATTTTTTTCTTTTTACCTGCTTTCTAATAAATTTCCTAGATACTATCTTTAAGAATAATACTTAGAACTTAGATATAATAGAATCTCAGAGTACCGGATTAAGAGAAAGTAATATTTACTACGAGATTAATAAAAAAATATATAAGTCTAAAAAGAAAAAAGGTTATAAATCTTTTTAGATATCTTATTACTAAGCTCTTTTTTAATTCCAGGCTATTTTCTATAAACCAAATTACGGGATTATTTAATAGTTTCCTTAATAACTAATACTATAATTTATTATTTCTTAATTAATACTAATAGCTCCTAAAAAGGCAAGAGAGAAAAGAGAAGAAAAAAGAAAAAAGAATTATTTCTAGAATTCCTATAAAATATATAAATTAGAAAATAAACTAAAAAGCGGCTACTAGGAAAATATAGATATAAGATTAATACTTATAAGAATAAAGAATTAAAATCCGAGGTAATAACTAATTAAATAATAGGTAACTATTTATATTATAGTACTAATACTAATTCTCGTTATAATCTCTTTTCTTATTATTTCTTATAAATAAATAAAGACTAGAACTTTAGAGAATATAAAGAGTACTATTAATAAAGAAAGAAGTAGAGATTTAGTAAGATTAAGAAATAGATATATTATTATAAAGTATAAAGTAGTACTTAAAAGAAAAGTTAATTTTAAGGGAATATATACGGGATTTATAATAGAGAATAAAGAAATAATATATTATTTATAAAATATATTAAAGTTATAGAGGCTAAATTTTAGATAGTTAAGAATTATATCTTAGACTTTATTATCTGCTTTTATAAATAATTTATTATTAGAATAAGTTAGAAAAAGAGGTTATATAAATAGGAAATATAATATTAGCCTATTAGTTCTAAAACTTTATTTTTAGAAAAAAGATATTTCTAGGAAATTTATAATAAATAAAATAAAGTATAAAATATTATAGATCTAAGACTATAATACTCTTATATATTTACTTAAGGTTTAAAAAATAAAATATTAGAATATAAATTAAATTAGTAATATTATAAAACGGAAAATTAAGAAAAGAGTAATAAAGCCGAGAATAAGAATTAAGGTTATAAATTAGAGAGAAAATAAAAAAAAGAAATTTATATTAATAAAGAAAGAAAATATCTTAAATATAAAAATTAGATAGAAAATCTTATATATAATAAAATAAGACTAAAAATATTCTTTTAAATATTAAAAAGTAAAATAAGCCGGTTTTATAAATTCTAATACAAGTATTATATTAGATTCTATTACTATATTTTTATTACTTTGGTTTTATAAATCTTATAATAGAAATATATTTATTTTTTATTTTCCTTTATTATTTATTTTTTTATTTTTTTATTTTCTTTCTTTTATTATTTTATTAACTTATTATTATATTTCTATTAAATAAATAAATTCAAGTTATTCTTAATTCTTATAGCTATAATAATAAGCTTTTTTCTTTCTTATAAAGTATTTTCTTAATAATTAATCTCGTTTTAAATCTTTTATCTTAAGCTATTAAATAAGTTATTTTATTCTTATAATAAATCGGTATATTTCAAGTAATCTAATAAGCTATTTAAGTAAAATACAAAGCTTTAAATATTCTAATCTAGCTATTATTTTATATTCTTAAATTTAGTAAAGGTATTATTATTATAGTTTTCTAGATTTAAGATAAAATTCTTTATAAACTTAATAAAGGTTTCCTAATTTGTAATATTAATATTTACTAATTATTTCTTATATTTCTAAATATTTCTAGCTATATTCTTAAAACAGGAAATATAATATATAACTTTTACTATATTTATAGCCTAGATAATTCTATTATTTTTATACTATTTTAGTTCTATCTAGTAAAAGAAATCCTAGACTTTTTTAATACTTCTTTTTCTATAAATTAATAGTTCTCGGGTTTTTAAAGTATTTCAAACTAAGAATATTACTAAAAATATAATAGGATTTATACCGGATATCTAAATATCTTTAAAATAATAAATTTAAGCCTCTAGTTTTTCTAGATTCTTTCTTTATTATATTTCTATTTCTAACTTAGTAATATAATAATAAGCCGCTACTAATTTCTCTATTATTATTATTTTATTAACTAGTTTTAGAAATATTTGAGTTCTATTTACTTTTTCTAATTAAATAATATAAAGAGTATCTAACTAGATATTTCTCTAGATATCTGGCTAGGTTATTCTAATAATAGTAAAGGTATTTCTTTTAGTTAATATTCTAGCTATTAATAATTTTATTTATTAATAGCTTAATTATCTTATAATAAACTACTTTCCGAAAATTAAATTAATTAGAATATAAGATATATAATAATAGAGTAATATATAAGTAATTAAAATAAATAAACTATAAAATAATATTTATAAATATAACTAATTTCAAGAATTAATTCTAATAAAAACTAATTAATATTCCTTTTCTAAACTAGAAGTATTTCCTTATATATTTCCTAGTATTTAGCCAAATATATATAACCCTTTACTTAATTAGGAAATACTATTTTATATAATTTATATAATTCCGATTATAAGCTTTATTTAAAATAGAAAACTAGATTTATAATATCTAATACTTATTTATATATTATTATATATATCTATTATAGTAATCTTTAAATAGAAATAGTAAATTAAGTTTATTTATTAAAGCAGGCTTTAATATAATAGTTTATTTATCTTTTTTCTTATTTAAGATAATATTTTTTTATTTAATTAAATCATTTTTTTTATTTAATTAAACTATTATTTTATTTAATTAAACTATTATTTTATTTTATTTAATTATTATTTTATTTAATTAAGCTATTCTAGAATTACTTAATTAGCCTTTAAGCCTTTATAAATTTAATATAAAGTTTCTCGAGTTAATTATTCTAGTAAATAACTTATATATTAAAACTAATTATTTTAGCTATTTTATTATTAAATTCCCGGGCCTTAAGCTTTAAGATTTTTTTCTTATAAAAGCTTCTAAGAAGCTTTCCGATTTAGCTAATAATATTATTTACTAATTCATTAATATTTATAAGGCATTTATTCTTTATTTTGGACTTTAGAATTATTTACTAGTTTTTAATTTCAAACTAGTACTTTATATAATAATTACTATTTAATACTATATATTTCTTAATTATAATAAATATTTTAATACTAGTTTAGCTATTTCTATTATTATTAGAGTTCTTTTTATTAATAAACTTCTTTTTATTAAATTTCTTACTACTTTTTAATATCTTATATTTTCTAAATATATTATTTTTATTCTTATTAATCTTTTTAATACCTGGTTTAATAGAATTAATATATTAGTATTTCTTTTTAATATTATTTATTTCGCTTATTAAACTATCTAATTTATTATTACTAGTAGCTAGATTCTTTATTTCACTATTATTAGAAAACTTTATTAAAATCGCTTATATAATAATTTTAGATATATTTTTAATAATAATATGAGTTATATTTTATATATTAATTTATTTTTAAATAAAAAAATTATTATTTTCATTTATAAAAGTAATTTAGCTAATAATTATATTATAAATAATTATAATTATTAAACTTGAAATATTATTACTATTATTTAATTAATTGAAATCTAGTAAATAGTCTTATTTAGTTCGGTTTTAGATAATATATTACCGGAATTCCTATAAGTTCTATTTTTATTAATAGTTTTATTAAAATAATAGTAATAGTATAAATAGTTAAAATAAATAGAAAAATTTCTTTCGATTTTTAATAATATTTTAAACTAATGTAAATAAGTATTTACTTTTAGCTTAGCTTTGAAATTCACTTTTTAGGTAATTTGCCTAGATAATAAAGGAAAATATTTTGCTTAAATTTCTAGAAAAGAGAATAAATACTAATATAATAAAATAAAATAAATATATTAGAGTTTAGCTAAAACCCGGAAAATATTTAGGTTTTTCTTTTTTTTATCTAGTTATAAAAGCCTTATTATTAAGATTTATTATTATCTAAATAATTTTTATTAAATTTATTTTCTTTAATATATTAAATTTACTTATTTAGTTAAATAAAAAATTCTGCTTTATTAAGGTTTTACTTATAAAATTTATATAATTTAAATACTAAGTTCTTAAAATTTAATATAAGATATTATTTATTATTTATATTTTATTTCTTTTATTTAATTTTATAATAAAGCTTATTATAAAATATTTTAAAAGAAAGAATTTTCTCGATTTTTTATTCGAGTTTACTATTAATTTTAATAAAATTAGGCTTTTTATTAGTTTAGCCAGGTAATAAATTAGTAGAATTCTTATAAAGTTTATTAGTATAAAAGATTAACCAAATTCTATAAAATAAGAAAAGATCTAATTAGTATAAGTAATTTATTATTTTATTAATTTTAAATAATTTAGTAAAAGAATAATCTAATTTATTAAATAAGTAATTTGTTTTTTATATTTTTTTAATTATATAAACTATATTTTCTAAACTAAAATCTGGTTTTTATTATTTCTTATTAGCTTATTTAGCTTAATAATTCTAAGCTATTATTATATATTTTCGCGTATAATTAATAATAATATTAATTCTTTTAGTTTATTATTATATTTTTTCCTAATTAAGTTTCTTTTTTAATATTTTAAATTCTATTATTAATAGTATTTAATTAAAATTTAGCTTGGATTTATATTTGTAATTAATTATTAAAAGAAATAAGCTAATTAACTTATATATATAAGTAGTACTTATAATATCAAATACTAGAAATAAATTTATCTAATTATTATAAAAGTAATTAATAAAGAAATAAAGTCAAGTATTAATAATCTAATAAATAATTTCCGTTTATTTATTAATTTAGATATATTTCATAATTAAGAATTTTAATTTAATTCTAGTTAATCTCGAAATTACTAAATATAATAATAAAATAAGCTAATAATAGTTCTAGTAGTAATATTCTTAATTATTAATAAGCTAATATATTATTTAAATAATTAATTAATTATAATAAATATATTATTATATTTTTTATTTATAAAGCCAGAAATATAGAAATTTATAGACAAATTATTTTATATTCTTAGGAAAACCAGTAAAAAAAATAATAGGCCTAATATTTTATTTTTTGGCTTATAAAACCTTTAATATTTATAGTAATTTACTATAAAGTAATTAATATTTACTAAAGGAATAAGCTACTAATAGAATTTTTAAATTAGAATTTTTGTTTTATTTTAACTAAAATAAGTAATAGTTATTATATTATAAATTTATTATAAGAGCCTAGTTTATAAATTATTATATTTATATTAATTAAAGTTAGTTCACAGCCTCTAAACTTAGTACCAGGCCCTAACTATTATGACCCTGGCCTAGCTTAGAGAGAATTAAAGATTAGTTCCCGGACCATAATAATACCTGAGAAAACAGGTTTAACTTCTAGAAACATATAAGGTAAAATCCTGAATATGCCACGAGGCCTTTTAGTTATTGGTAGCGTATTATTACTTAATTAAAGAAGACCCTATATAACTAGTCATATTATTACCAAGGCTACGGACAGGAGATATACTAAGTATTCTCGATATCGAAATACTAGAAAATAATCTATCCGCCGCTCTTCTTGCTACGGTCGACACAGGTTGCGGACAGGTCTGAGTCATAGTTTCTCATAACGGAAAGCAAGTTGAGGTCACGGCGCGATATAGTAATATGATTCTTGCGTTCGACGCCAAAAAGTTCGAGCCCACCTTGTCCGATACACTAGTTACAAGCGTGCAAGTCGGCACATCTCCCGCTGGCCCTATTTTCGTTAATTACGGGCGATATAATGTAACTGCGGAGCCGAACAGATTCGACTATAAGAATACCTCCATTGGCCTTACTATTGTTAATGTCGAAGCCGCACTCAGTAGCTAGCAGGGTAGCAGGGTTTCCCTCGAATTCCGATGGGCTTCTTCTCACGCGAGTTCGCGCTCAGTCCTGATGAGAAGACATTACTTGTTCCAACTATGGTAGTAAGCTAGTCCAAGCAGTGAACGCAGCCCAGCCAGCCCTGTATTAAGTAATGGAATGAGAAAGAATCCTTTTCCAAAGAATCAAAAAGAATCGTTACTAGTACAGCGCCTTCTCGAACGAGGCTGCTCAGATTCGGGGGGGGTCTGAGTAGAAGTTTTTCGCAAAATTTCAAATACAGGACTGATAATTATAATGGAAAACTGCATAATTTGATACTGAGTGTGAAGTAGAAGATATAAAAGTGTATTACAAACCCCTGAAGAAATCAGGATAGCATTGCGAAGTCACTCTCCCTTATTAGGCCCACGTGAGCCTGATCTATCATTAATTAATGCTAGTAAAGTTTCTGCCTTGATTCCCTTTTGTAAAGGCGTATAACAGCTCTCCTCAATTCAAGGACGAACACAGTCTGAGCTAAAATTCAAGAGCCTAGAGACTCTATTGGGCTGTAAGGAGCCTGTAATTAGAGGGTATGGCACTGAAATTTAGCAACCCAAAATTTCAAAATTAGCGTGCTTATGCTAGAGAGTCGACGACTATATTTCAGTCAAAACAGCCCGCTACTATTAAGGATTAGAGTGCATTAAAACTCGACTAATATTAGAATTAAGAATATAATAAGGTTTTAGCTTTGGAATAAATATATTTCAAAATAAAGTCTTTAAAAACTATTAAAGTATTCTTGCCCTAGTTTTAAGAGCCCTAAATAATAATAATATTAAAGAAGAAGAAAAAGGGCTGCTATAGCCTCTTAAGAATTAAGAGAAGTTGTAACAAAGGCCGTTTCGCATTGCATAGTAACGATTACAACTCTGATTATTACATAAGCTATGGTTATAGTAAACCTTTGCTATTTGTATAAAATAACTATATAGAGTCCCTGTGACGGCGCTGGCTATGGTCATAAGGGGGTGGTTGTCACATGACTAGTTTCACCTAGCTAGCCGGCGTTTCAGTGATTTCAGCTAGTATTTCCCTCCTTCTATCCCCTCCCCACCCCTCTCTCTCCTTCTTCTCTTTAGCTTAGTATTCTCGGAACTTTGAGCCCTTTTGACCATTGCCTTAATCCCGCCGTCACAGTCCCCGGCACGCACTACGAGGAGGTCTGGGTTCGACTTTGCCAGCCTATATAGCAGAGACAGAAATTCCTATCTATAACTATCTAGGCGCTATCTAAAAAATTACTCACAAAACAAGCGTACTGGCTTGGTCGTCTTTCCCCCTCTAGTTATTTAGAACAACGACCACATCAGACTCAATCTTCGACGAAGGCTCCTTGCCATTTGCCGGTCCGTTAGCTTTAGCTTTTCCGTCTGCTTTAGCCTTTCCGTTTGCTTCGGCCGTTCCATTTACTTCAACTACCCCGTTAGCTTCACCCGCCTGCTGAGCAAATTCTCTTCCCTTCTTGATACCCCCATCAACCAAATTTGCGAATCCCCACACATCAAAGGCAACAGCAATCGCCCGAAAGCCTTGCTGTATCATCCCTGGAATCATCTCTGGGGCCAGAGCGGCACTATATCACAGTTAGAGAACGCCATGAGAGAGAAGCATAAGCAGGGAAAACTCACCCGATTAGAGGCTTGCCGTGTTTCATACCAGCGGCGACAAATTTACCGAAAGCATCTGCAAAGGTAGGGTGAGGCTCTCCGCCGAACTGTATGGGTAGTCCAGCATCCGCCAGATAGTCTCCGGGACCGAACATCAACCCAGAAACGCCCTCAAGCGCTGCGATCTCGTCCACGTTTTCCACGCCTTTGACACTTTCAATCTGTGCGAAGACGGCAGTATGACGGTTCGAAGTGCCCATGTTGAAAGGATCACCCTTATACAGTGAAGTATCCGAGATCCCGGGTGTGAAAGTCCATGGACTAAAAGATCGCTTTCCAATTGGGGCTGTCATTAACATCAACCAGTGTTTCTCTTGAAACGCGGAGTGAAAGATACTCACGATAATATGCTTCCTCCAAGACCTGTTTCACTTCTTTGGCACTTTCGCAGTGAGGAATCACTATGCCTGCTGCGCCCGCGTCCAGTGCAGTTGTCAAGCTGATTTCGTCGTGCTTCGGGACTCTGACGATGATCATGGCTTTGCCTTCGGAGTGGTGTTGAGCTGCATGGATAGCACTGAAAAGAGATACATGAGTAAGTATATGGTTTCTGTGGTTAAAATTGACAGGTTGCAACTTACTCATGAAGTGTCAGACGATTGAACATGCCGTGCTCGACATCGATCCATATGAAGTCGGGCTTTGTAGATGCAATCAACTGGAGAGTGACAAATTAATATGAAGCAAGGGACGTTCAAGTTTCGAGCTCCTACCTTAGTTACAAAAGTACTCGGAATTCCGTGACCGACACCGAAAAGCGTCTTAGTAGGATCTGCAACGGCTTGGCGGAGAGCTTCGCGCAAGTTCCCCGGTTGTGTTAAGAGTGCCGCGCGGAATGGTGCCTTGACGTGGAGGTCGGGCTGTTCTAAGTACCCTTGATCTGTCATGGTGGGCGACAAGTGGAAAGCGCTTTGATACGGATTGAGAAGGCCAGAATAGAATATCAAGCAGAAATGATCCTTACGGGGACGGGTCGCACCACCTTACTGGGAATTTGCCGTCTTTATACATGAAGCTCTCACGTGATGCATCCCGCGCTACGAAGCGATGCTGACTTGGTCAGCATTTACACAGCCTCTGGACAGCTGTGCTTACCTCCAGACTCAGCTGACTGACTAGAGTGGTTTTGCACCAGATCACCCTTTCACAACTCCGGAATGACCTAAGCGGGAAGCACAGGCCTCAGTTTCCGCGCAGTGCGCAACCAAACCACATCGAGACTTTTCGGCGGAACCCTGATTCAAGCACTAAGTTAGATTAATTAAATAAGGTAATGTCCGCATCGATGTCTTGCGCTCTTTTCAAACCCGATCTTTTATTCCATTTCAATTGAAATTGAAAGGTGGCACAGCTTAGTGCCGAGATCTGTCGACCGGACAAAACCCCATTGATATTTCTCACGATCCTCCTTCATACACGGACTGAAACAGTCAGAAATTCGGAACTCGGCATTGCAGATTTACATACCCAGAACCACAGGCACCCTAATATTGTAGCTTATAGTCTGCGCCCCAGCGACTGTGTGAGTGGAAAATTAACTGTTGAGACACTGTCCAGCCGAAACCGACACAGTACACTGAGCTGGCAAGTTGAGGACGTCACTCTGACCTCTCGGCGGTTGCCGGTGGCCAATAAGTCCCTCAGAGATTGCCGTGAGTCAATTAAATGCGGGTTTTGTACCCCCTAATTATTAAACCTCAAGCCCCGACTGGCTCCATTACCGGAATTATGTGAGATTGTCCACGTTCGTACCTTCCACTGGTTACCATTGGTGGTTCGATTGGGCTACACGAGCGATTGGGCCACAAAAGCGATGTCCCTCGCTAAATTTGCGGTACCAACCAGCTAGGACCAGCAGCCAGAAAGTACAGTCGGTCCGATCCAAAAGCGACAAAACGGTCGCTCTTTTACGCCCATAATAACTTTTTAACCACAACCCTAATTAATTAATACTAAGTAATGCGATTATAGAATAGAACCAGGCGAAAAACACCTATTAATTAGATTTTTAATACTATTTGTGGTTCATTAATAATCGAGGTTTAAAGTATACGGACCCTTTTTACTTTTTTGATTTTTCCTATAAAACACAAATATATTTGCTTGCTAAGGTTACATGAGCCTGGACTTTAGGGGAAGATCGCGGCATCTTACCAGCCTTATTATTAGTATAATAATAATAATTAAGCCCTATAAGCTTAAGTAAACCTTTCTAAATACTAAATATAGCTTTTTCTAGTATTATATATATTATATATATAATAGGGCCCTAATTATATAGGTTTCGAGCTAACTTTTAGCCAAATTAAATCCATAAACCTTATTTATTATTTAGCTACCTTTTTTCCCTTACTTTTATATATTATCCCATTTATTTATTATCTTTTTAGATATTATTCTATAGCATTTTTGCTTTCGTATATACCAAGTAGCTTATTTAATACTTAATTCCTTCTAATATATATCTATTTAATAAAATATATAATTATAAAACCTTTATATAGTCTCAATTAAATAAGCTTCAAGTGCCTCTATTATCTTAATCTTGGTATCTGGAAAGCTAGTCTTTTTTACTTAATAATATCGAGTTTTGCTATATTTCTAATATATCTTAATTAGGTTAATTTTATAATAGAACTTTGGTAAAAATATAGCCTTATATTCCCGATCTATAATAAGCTCTTTAACTTGAAACTTCTTTTTAAAGAAGTCTTAGTAGTTTAATAGTATACGAGCTAAATAGTACGTTTATTTAATAATAGAAGAATATTTAAGAGATATAGTATACTTAGTACTCTTTAAATATTTAAATCTTAAATTAGATATATTATAACCTTATTTAATAAGAATCTATTTCACGCCCTTAGGCTCTCTTTTTCTATTCGGATTAAGTTATTAAAAAACTTAAATACTGCCCTATAATCCCGGAATTATATATTTTAGTAAAAAGTATATATTTCTTCTATAGGTCTTAATATTACTCTTTTTAATTCCTTCTAGTATTTTATTTATACTAAAGATATTTAGTATATTTTTATTATATAAAGCATATATAAAAGACTAATTAAATATTAAAATAGCTATATAATTTGGATACTTTTATTTAAATATATTAAGTATTCTAGTAATCTGTACTAATAGCTATTTTATATTTTACTAGAAGTCCCTATTTAAGTTTAAATATATAATTTAATAAGTATTTAAATTAGGATTATTCGGAATAAAAATGCCTTTATTATTTAATATTTTAATATACTTTTTAGAGTCTATAAATTCAGAATTTCAAATTAGCCTTTTTTTACTCTTTCCGGGCATTTTTTACTAACTATTTATAAGCCAGAGACTCTTTTTATAATTAAATCTATAGAAATAGCTCTTATTATAAAAGTATATTATATATATCTGAACTTTAATTAAAAGTAAAGATTAAATCATGTATTATATATTAGCTTTATTTTTCTTATATTAAACTATATATAATAAAAGCTTTTTTATTAATAGTAAAAACATTTTTTAATAATACTAAATTATATTAGGTTATTTATATCTATTTATATAAAGCCCTTTCTTAGTTTTATAATAATAGAAGCCGAGTTTAGAAAGCTATAAATAAGCTATATTATAAGTAATAGGCTTTTCTATTATTATTAATAATCGAGGTAAAATCTCTTAATTAATAGTATTTAGAAAATTATTTAGTAATATTATTTCAAGCTTTTAATTAATTAATTAAGTATAATAGGTTAAAAAATATCCTTATTATCTAAATTAGAGATATTATTTCTTTTATTATTCCTAGTTTCTTATAGAATATTATATTATTATTAATAATAATAATTAAATAGCCTTCTAATTTATTAAACTAGTATCTTTCTATTATTTAAATAATAATTACTGTAATGGGGATTTGATTGTTATATGGATTTCGGACCATATATAGGCGTTGGATGCGTGGGTGGAGGTAAAGAGGGTAGGAAGCTAAATAAGTAGAAGTAATAATCTTGAGACTCTCAGCACCAGTAATAAAATAATACGAATGGTCAAAAATAAGGGGCTCCGAAGGTTGATGTATTGGGAAGGCTAATCGTACGTATGGACGGAGGTCTTATGCAACCCCTTAAACTAGCGCCAGCATGCCTGGGAAGCAGGACACGTGACGGTAGTCACGGGACAAGAGAGAAAAAACCCCACCATATTACTAGAAGTTACTAAAAGTAATATATTAATTCTTCTAAGTTAATATTGCCCGCCCTAGCTTTAAAAGCTATTAAGTATATTTCTAGAATAAATATAAATTAGTAATTATATATAAAGTATATAGCTCTTTAATTTAGGCTAGCTTAATATCTATATTATTAAGAACTTTTTAGTAAATTATTTATATATTTAAAGCTTTATTATCTCTATATATAATTCTAATAAAAGTATTTAAAAGTAGCTCGTTTATTTTATTATTTTTATCTTTAAGCCTTTACTTTTCCTTTAATTATATATTTTTAGGAATATTAATTAGTCTTCTAATAATATTGAATTATAGCTTCTTTTATTTAAAAAATAATATAATTATAGGAATTTTGAGCTTACTAGATTAGTTTATAACTAGAATATCTTTTACTTTCTAATTATATATATGTTTTTATTAAGTTCTTAATTGCTTTACTAATTCCTTTCTTAATTTAGAGATATATAAGCCTCTAGAAGCTAAAAATAATATTAGTATACTTATATTATAATATAAAAATAAGAAAATAAAATAAGAAACTTACTAGCCTATTTTATAAGTCTTTATTCTTATTATATAAATATAGGCTTCTCTAAAATAATTGTTTTATTACTACTAATAATAAGCTTTTATTAAGCCTAAAAAAGAATCGAATCTTTAAGCTTTACTTTATTACTTTATTTAATATCTAATTCATTAGAATTATTCTTTATATTAGAGAATTTCTTATATTATTTATTAATAATTACTTGAATTATAGCTTTTTTAGCTATAGTAAGAACTATAATTAAATTAAGAATTAAATTAGCTCGCTTGTATTTCTAAAGGCTTATAGAGATAGCTATTAGAAATATATAAAAGAAATACTTAATTAGATTTATAATTATTAAAATATTAATATAATTATAGAAAAGTAATTAATTTAGGAAAGTAATTATATAATAACTAAAATAAACAAAAGCAATTATATAAAATAAAAAAATATTTACTTATTTAATTATATATATTATAACTTCCTTAATAATAAAAATATTACAATTTTGAAAATATATAATTAATTTCTATAATATATAATATAGTTTTAATTAATATAATTTATATTAATTAGTATTATAATAGTTTTTTATTTTTATTTTTATTTTTAGATTAGACTAATTACTCATTTAGCTAGGCTTATCTAATTCTCCCTTAATATATTTACTAGATAAGAAAAAATAATATATAAAAACTAATAATATATAAAAAATTTCTCATATATATAGAACTATAAAGTTTTAGCTTATTATAATTCTTATTTTCCCTATAAATTATAATTAATAGCCTTTATTTTCTAATTAATTATATTCTAGTAATTAGCTTTAAACCTTTATATTATTTTTTAATATTTATTTCTCTAAGACTTATTTAGCCTAATATATCTTATATTAACTACCCGAGCTTTATTTTTATTATCTGTTTCAATATTTTTTTTTTTTATTCTATAGTAATCTTCTTATATTTCTAAATAATTTTATTAGCTTTTTCTTTTCTAGCTAAATACTTCTTTTCTATAAGGCCCAGATCTAGTATATTTTATTTAGTAAAAGTACTAGCTAAAATTAATCTTTTTAATACTATTTCTATTTTCTTTTATATATATAAAACTAAAGAAATAATAGATATATTATTTATTAATTATATTATGCGATTTTTAATTTAATTAATACCTTATTTTTATATATATAATATTAATAATATAGGTTTATTTACTTAGTTTTTATAATATAAATACGGGATAATAGAATAGTAAAACCAGGAAAAGAAGATAAAATTAGTAAAGAATACTATAGAAAATGAATTAGAGTTTATAAATACTTTAAAAACTCTTTATATTTCTTTATTTTCTATAGAATTCTAAATAAGTCAAAACATATTAATCCAGTTTTCTCAAAGAAAGAAATTATAATATACCGGCTTTTAATAGTATATTAAATAAGTAAAGTAAAGTAAAGTAGTAAATCTTATTTATATTTTACTTAACTAATTATAGTACTACTTATATTTTACTTATACTTTATTCAAGTTATTTATAAATAGTATAAGTAGGTACCCACGTGACAGATCACGTGACAGACTAGCCTAATCAGGTAAGCCTCCCGTCTAGCGCTGCTCTAGTACTATATCTTTACCTAATTAGGCAATAGTATTACTTAGTAAATAAGACGAGGAAATTAAGATTCTAAAGAATATAACTAGTTTATTATTATAGAAAATAAGTATTTAGCTAGTCTTATATAAGCCCTAACTTATCTTTACTAGGGCTATTTAATAAATACCTATATTATTAAATTATTATTATTATATAGTAGCTACTTATAAATATATACTTTACTTTATTTAAATTTTTAGAATATTATACTACTTATATTCTACTTATACTACTTATAAATATTTATAAGTAGTATGAGTAATATAAGTAGCATAAGTAGTTCTTTAATATACTAGCTCTTGAAAACCCTATCCCAAAACCTCTGGAAAATTATAAAGAAGTCTATTTTATTAAACTTCTTTATATTATTAAAAATCTCTTAATAAAGCTTCTTTTAAAACTAGTATTTTAAAGATTAGAAAATAATAATATTAAGTAATTAAAAAGATAAATTATATATATAAGTAATTTAAAAGATTAGATATAATTCTCCTAATAAAGATATAAAAATTCATTAAATAAATAAGAACTATATTTATTAAAAATTAAGATCCTATAGGTACCCGTTTATAAAGAAGAATAGTATTTAATAAAGTACTTAAGATATTATAAACCCAGGCAATTATTTATAAAACTAGTAAAAGAATATATAAATTCAATATTATTATTAAATATTTATAGAAAATATCTATAAAATAGTATATTTTCCTAAAAATAATATATATAGGAACTTTTCTTTTATTATAATTAATTATAGCTATAACTATAATTAAATCTCGATTATTTGAATCGGTATTATATACTACTTTATAATTTAGTAATATATATATAATATTTCCCATTACTACTCTAATTTAAAAGCTATTCTTATTAAAATTAAATATATCCTCTATATAAATACTATATTTTCTTCTATATTTATTAAAATTAGTAAAATACTTTTTAATATCCTTTATAATATATATATTTAGACATTTTGTAGATATTAATTTCTTTCGAATTTATTTTAGGAATTCGTAATTATAGGTAATTCAGGCTTTTATTTATCTATAAAATACAAAGAACTTAATATTGCCAGTATTATAATAAACTAGCTTAGAGATACTTATTTAAATTACTTCCAGGTTAGAACTTCGCCCGGAGATATAAAGTATTAAGAAATAATCTCTTAAAGACTTATCTTATAGTACTAAAAGTTTTTTATTATATTTACCCCGAGAGTTACTTATAAGACAACCCCTTTACCGGGCTATTAATTAATCATACGAGGCCCAAAAATGAGCTATAGCCTTCGTTTCTTTGAGTCTAGAATCTCGATTCATAGTCTTAGAGGCCTTAGTAATTCGCTTTTCAATATCTTTTACTTTGGGTGGCATTTTAGTAAATTGAAAAGTCAATAGTAGGAGGGCAGGGAAAATTTTGCATATTACTGGTTTTTATATATTGCCCTCTCTCACCTAGTAAGTGTACTAAGTAAGAACCAAGTAAGCCCGGCCGAACGAGGATATCTCTTATATAAATTTATTACATAAAATACTTGGCCTAATCGCTTGTATAGCCTTATTACTAGGGATAGAAAAAATTTAATTATTTAATTAGTATTTAATCGGCTTAGTATTATTATATAATAATAGGCTTGCTATTATTATATATATTATTTTATATATAAATTTATGATTTTTAATAAAAATAACAGTTATATGAAATAATAATAAGAACTAAAGATATATTTTTATTTCTCTCTTCTACTTATATTAATATCCTCTAATACTAAAATATAGTTAATAAGAGTACTAATATCTAACCTGGTGTATAGGAAGAATATTCTCAAAGACAGGAGAAGTGTCTGTTACGTGTATTAATTTCCAGCCCTCTGATTGGCTGGATTTATACCCTCTTCCGGACCAACTTAATTTAACGCTTAATCGGCTCAAGAGCATTATATTTAATTATATCTTAATGGGGTAGCAATTAAAATTAATTGTCTATCCCTACTTATCGCTTTCAGGACACCTGTTCTAAATCATTGTAATGTGTAGGCGCTTGAGGACTATTTGGTGCTGTTCTGGGACAGTACGGACGTACTCGTATTTTTTAGAAGTCTGAAACCCTTGGCGAAATACCACGGTATTTGCAGGGTTTTGAGTCAGCCGGAGGAGCTCGATTGTGCCCAAATACGCCCAAAACCCTGTTTCTTTGTGGATTTTCTGGAAGATCATTGATTTAAGATTAGAAAAACCGTCTGTCTATTTTGATCGGCAGGGGCAATAAGAGCTTCTCGCGCTACCATTGCAGATCTCTTTCAGTTATTGCCATTAGTTTCAGACTTCTAAAAAACACGAGCATGGTTCTTTCAGAACGTATTTTGTCCAGCTTTTTTGTCTACCGCGAGCATGTGGGGTGTCTCGCGTCGTCCTTTAGGTACGTCGCCTAATTTCGTTTACCCCTCATTAGTCAAGGAGAGCCCCTAAATGGCCCAAATACAAATCGCTGGGGGTCGGCCAGCTGTCAGCCGCCCAGGGATGGGCGAATTGTAATTGCGTCCGATTATTAAGTAATCAAGTCCGGCGTAATTATATAGTAATCAAGTTGTTAAATACGTATTGCATAACGCATTGTATAAAATTAAGCAAAAGTCGAGCATAATTTAAGGCACTAATTCCGACATTCTTACACAGATCCTATTGGCAAAAGCGCCCTATTCCGGCTTAGTAAGGCATAATATCACTATAATCAAGTTCCGGTGATTATATTTTATTATTACGAAATCAATTCCTAAATTATGTAATTTTAACAGCAATCATTGCTGTTCATTGTTTAGTTGCACGAACTTGATATGGTCTCCTTTTGATTCTTATGCCTGCTTGGATTACCCGACTTCTCACCACACTATTATTTCAAGCGAAACTTTCCCCTCTCCTCGCATGCGATAAAGGTTCTGGTTCCCTCTAATATCTAGCATTAGACTACCCGCATCTGAATGCTTGATGTCAGAACCCGACGGCTCATTACCCCAGCTCCCTTGGTGCCTCTTGCGGTTCTTAGAACAGTCTAACTCGGATTCGACCAGTCGCAATAATTGTTTCGCAACTGCCTCAGGGTATTAGATATCGCATTAGACAATTGTCCCAAGTCTTCCTCTTTCCCAGCACGCTTGAAAACAAGCTTCTCCGTCACTGTAGAGACGAAACTCGCTCTTTCCGGATCAGCTGCTAGTCATTGGGAAAGAGTCCCGAGTTCTGTGCAGTAGGACGTCAAAATCGGTTCCTCCGGACGAGGCCTCGCGAGCTTCCCTTGTGCTACTTCGCCCTCAGAATCCGCGGCCAGGATAGGAACACCGAGGCTGGCGCCAAATCGCAAGAAGGCATCTAAAATCCTGAGATAGCTGTCAAAACATTCGCTACCCAGAAACCTGGATAACGATATATCCAGAAAGTGCGAGAAAACGGTGTGCGATCCCCTCCTATCCAATAAAGGCTGATTAGAATTTACGCCATAGGACAGCAAGAGATCAAAGAGTCCATTTTCCAAGGAGTCGTTGAATCGCATAGCGGGGAACATGGACGTGTTCGACAACACGTTGAAGAAATACAAGACTCCGCGCAAGAAAATGACCCACGGGTGAGACCAAGTCAGATATATTTGGTGTTCGCGATCTCACATTTGAATCACCTCCACGCCGAAGAATGAGGTCTAAAATTCCTGCCACAGTAGCAAGGCTCTCGCCGCTGCCTATTGACATCTGCGTGAGTGCAGCGTACGATGGAGGCTCGTCGAACATATCGAACAATCTGGGGTCCTCGCGAAGCCTCTGAGCAATATAGGCGGTTAAGTTGTGCCTGAGTAGCCCTTCTCGGAATGGCAGCCTGGGGATAGCTCCCTAGGGGATAGCTCACTGCGATACGTAAAAAACTCCTTTAGGGGCAGCTCCTTGAGAAACAGCTCACTATAATACGTAGAGAACTCCCTATAATAATAGTAACTAGCTTATCTTAGTATATTACCTAGTTTTATTTACTAGCTATAATAGTTACGAGTCTTAGTATAATTTTAGTGCAATTGCACGCCTAATTTTAAGTAGTATGCGATTCGCAGTTTTGGTGTTTGGGTGTTTGGGTTTTTTGGATTTTGACCCTTCGCCGCCTAAAATCCTGCCCTACTCCCGTCTCATCCAAAATCTGACTATATCTCGAGATGGATTCCACCCGATTTTCCTCCAAGAGGCAGTATCAGCCGACCTCGACGAAAAGACTCGTATCTTCCTCCACTCCATGAGCTGGGACCCCATCACCAAGACACTGAACGCAGCCGTGACCCCAGCCGAAGCGTACGCAGTTTGTCGAGCCATACTAGAAGGGAAGATGACGGTTGGGCTGGAACCGGGGCTTGTACAGCATACAAAGTTGTTGACGAAAACGGGTACGCAAATTCCACAGCCTTGATTCCTCCTTCATCCTTCCCAAGTTTTGATTTATGAGTCTTGATATTGGGGGGATAGGAAAATGGTAGCGTGTATGGTGGCCTAGGGATCCCGATGGACTTAACCCCAGAGCAAAAACAGGTAATCCAGGGCCTGCCCGCTTTACCGCCCGATATCCCCGAATCGTTGCTTAAATTCTCGGCCTTTTCCGAGGGAACGTTTTTGAAATGTTTGTTTAAGAACGGTTATGACCCAACTCAGCCCTTCAGTACGTTCCTCTTCCCTCCAAGATATTTGAGACTTGAGAAGCTGAAAACAGGAAGTGAGACAAGGAACTGGGGTAGATCCAGATTATCAACGGAGAGGATTTGGGAGAATGATTGCAAGGAAGTGTAACGACGTTGCTGATATGGCTGGGAAAGCTACTTTTGCTAGGACGGGGCCAACGAGTGTGAAACTGTTTGAGGAGGAGGGGTACAGAGTTCTAGAGGAGATTGAGATGCCGTATAAGGAATTCGGGATGGAGGGAAAGTCGAAGGTATTTGTCATAAGAGGGAGGTTGGTGGTATTTAGATTGAGAATTTTGGAGGGTGAAGTTGTCAGATGATACGATTGCGGCGTCCGCTTATTGCAACTCCTTGGCTAGCACGCTTCAGTAGCATGTGATCTCTTATATATAGCTACGGCTTGCTCGGCTTGCTCAGCTTATTAGCTCTTTAATCGACCCTTATTGAATGGCATCCGACAGAAGTAGGGCGTAATTTGTCGCATGAAAGAAAGGGGGCTGCATTAGATAAAGTTACCTGGATCTCGAACTCTCACAAGCCTACGATATTGCTTGTAGTCGGCACAACACAATCATTCAATGCCTACCACATACCTGAAACCCCAGAAATAGCTCCAGCACCGTTATCTTGAACACACTTCAACTCTTCAACTCTACACCTGGCCAGCTCCCATCGAGTACCCGGGAGGTGGTCCTGGGGGTGGCTTGCCGCCATGGCCAACCGGGGGTTGTCCTTCGCCTCCCTCAACGGCTGCACTCTCATTGTTTAGACTTTTCTCCCCACCAACATTTGGAGGCGGTCCTGGAGGCGGGTTTCCGCCATGACCTACAACGGGAGCTGGCTCTGCAACTGCCACAACGCCTGAATTCTGACCCTTCTCCGCTTGGAAATCTGGAGGTGGTCCTGGTGATGGCATTCCGCCATGGCCAACGAGAGGTTGTACTCCAGCTCCCTCAACTCTGACGGCCTTGTTCTCCACATCCTTCACCTCGCGCACATCTGGGGGTGGTCTAGGAGGTCGTCTTCCGCCTCTGCCCTGTCTAAAGGTAGTCGCGCGTCTGACTAAATGCTGGGCGCCCTTCCCCATCCAAACAGTCCCCCTAATCGGCTTACGCTTCCTCTTCAACTGCCAATGAGAATGCCAGCACCTACTTTGCATCAGCGCCTTCATTTCCTTTACCGCAAAGTGTGTCCATCTCCACCCACATTCACCGAAGAATAAGACTTACATCAAAAGTGCAACAAGGACGAACATCAGTATGACCCCCACTAGAATCCATTTTCCATATTTGCCCCATGAGCAGTCGTTCGTGCAATTTCTACGATATCGATCCCACATCAGCTTTGGCTCAAAATAACAGAAGGACAGGCAGATGTGAAAGAGGGGAAATTCTTACATCGTCACTTTCGACGACTTTGGTTTCGACGATTTCCGGGCTGCCAACAGTATCATCCTCGTGGCCGGAATTGCAACCATCGTATCGTCGTTCCTCAAAGACTTCGAGATGTCGAATCCGGGAAGCGTGAGCCACCCGAGGTTGAGGGAAAGCCACCGTAATAAAACATCCTGACAGAGGTGGAGCTGAAAATTGAAGCGAGGCCATAACGGCTGGGCCCGAAACCTTGCATGCAGCCCCGAAGTCTCACAGGGCGAACCGACCGTTTTTTCATAGGGTAGTGGCTGAAGGGCATGCATTGGTGTCCAATTATCTGAACAGACGAGACAGAGCCCCAGTCCGTTCCTCAGCCCTCATGTAACCTTAACATGCACTCCATGCGCTTTCGCTCTCCCCCGTCAGTGGTGAAGATACGATACGGAGGTACCGGTATTAGCGAACCAACTTACTCTCTCAGGCCCTGTTTCGCAACCTTTGAATGCTAGCATTTGGGCAGTATTCGAACACCAGCTTTCGATTATTAGGAATTCATGTGTTTCGCAAATATTTGTATACTAGCAGCCATTACTAGCGTTCGATTACTAGTATTCGCTCCCATATAAATTGCAGTTTTTTCAGAACAACCTACCATAAGTGGTTCTGAAAAAACTAAGCGTTTAAATACTAGCTTTTGCCATGTGCCCTTTCTACTACCTTTATAGCTCTCCTTAAGGTATGATATTTTAATTATTATATAAATATCGTGCTTCTTATATAATTTTCATTGCGAATTCTTTCTTAGTAGTAAAGTTATAGTAATGCAATGTAATGTAATGTAATTAATTACTTTCGCCTTAAGAGAGGAATAAATATTAGGGTATAATACCCTATAATTATAAGGAGTAATTACTAAAGAAAAGTAAGCCTTAAGATTTAAGATCACCAGAGATTACTCTAAAAATTCCGTAATGGCAATGGTTATTGAGTTTTTGCATTTTGCGAAGCACTTCTAAATTATGCGGATACTAGCTTTGCTAGTAATAGTTGTTGGCAGTTGCTAGCAATCAAAAGACGTGCGTCCGTGCGAAACAGGGCCTTAGCCTATTACTCGCAAAATTCGGACCCGGGAAGGGACGTGCGGGTACATTGTATCTACTTACGAAGGGAGGATAGGGAATTAAGTGTAGCGAGTAAGGGAGAAGGCAAGGAGCAGAGGCTAATAAAGTAAACAAACCCACACTTGAAAATAGAAAATTCAAATATTAATGTGATTCCGTTTCAAACTTCGGAAGAGATCTCAAACCCTTGGAGATCATGATGCAAAAGGCAAGTCGGTAAGGTTTCGTCGGTTGGTTGATCACAGAATTCTACTCATTTATCAGATCGAATGACCCAAATAGCATCACGTGCTTCACCCCTATTTCCCTTCTGCCCGGCCAGCTTGATATCTCGCTTGTATCTTCCTTCTATTCGCCACTGCACACTGCTTCACCCACCTCTCCATTCCAGCCCCCTAATTCATCATATCTCCACCTCACACGGCATCACCTGATGTCTCGGATCTACATTCACCCGACCTGACCTCACAATCCAACTCAACTCAACTCAATCCAATTCAAACATCTGCACCTCTTCCCCTCACAACCTTCACCAACCTCCCTTCCGCAACCTCATGGCAGAACCACCGCCCAAAAAGACAACCATAGCCATCATCGGCGCCGGCATCGCAGGCCCGTTCTTCGCCCTAACAATCCTCTCTCATCCCCTCCTCTCCCAGCTCTACAAACCAGTAATCTACGAACGGCTACCAGAGGAGAGGGAAGCAGGAGGAGCAGCAGTAGCCCTCACCTCCAACGCGCTCTCCCCGCTTTACGAGCTTGGCTTGAAAGACGCACTTAACGCCATCAGCTGCGAGACACAACGCATCCTCATCTCTCGCTCCTTCCCTTCTTCCCCCTCCCCCCAGTCCCAAGAACAAGACCGCCCTGCACCCGTCGGTGCAAGTGAGAGTAGAAGTGGGGGCAAGCAGCTCAATCAAATCCTCCATCCAAACTGGCACTCCGACCTCTCCACCTGTCTGCGCGTTGTAGAACGTGCAGCCCTGCAATCTCTCCTTTTAGACAGGGTGCGAGAATTAGGAGGCGAGGTAGTCTGGGAGCGGAGTCTCCGTTGGGTGGAGCGCGTGGATGATGGCGAGGGTGTGAAGATGTTGTTCCAGGGCGGGATCGAGGAGCGTGCTGGATTGGTGATTGGGGCTGATGGGGGCTGGTCTTTTGTGAGGAGGCTTATTGTTGCTTCCAAAGCAACGCCGACGTCTCTCTCGAAAGGGAAAGGGAAAGTAGATGACAAGGAGGAAGAGAGAGAGAGATGGAAGCGCAGAGGAAGAGCTGGAGCCCGGCGTTTGCGGGCGCGGATGCGATTTACGGCGTTTCGAGACGGATGGAGAGGTCCGGAGATCGGGTGGGAGAGGGGGAGGAGCAGATGGAAGGAGACACGCACTGGGTTTTCCTCAACGGCGGTATGGGTTCTACTTGGGCTTTGCGAGAAGGGAAGGTGTTCTGGACACTGACTTTCTTCACTAAGACGCCGCCGGAAAGGAAATCTGCTGCCGCAACGAGACGGGGAGAGGGAGAGGGTGAGAGCAACTTATACGGTGCCTCCGTCAGCCTCGGCGGCTACTCTCTCGAAGAAACCCAGAAGGTTCTGGAGAAGTACGAAAATGCGTGGCATCCCACAGCAGGCACCTTCGGGAATCTGTTACGGAACAGCGAGAGGATAGTCCGAACGCCGCTATATTCCCGCGCTTGGGAAGCGGAGGAGATCGTAGGGGAGAACATGGTGTTAATTGGGGACGCGAGTAGGCTTATGTTGCCTACTAGTGGCCAAGGTATCTTTTCCGTCATTTCGTCACTTGGCATCGATTTTGTGCTCCACCTGCAAGATGCTGATGAAATACAGGAGCATGTTTCGCCATCGAAGACGCCACAGTCCTTGCCAACGCCCTCTTGAACAACCCACCTTCTTCACAAACCGGCGAACTAGATTTCTCCGCCGCCATCTCCGCCTACACCTCCGCCCGCATTCCCCGCTCAAAGAGCATGACGAAGCAGAGTTACTGGACTGGCGTTGTAATGAGCTGGGTAGACACCTGGTGGTTGCGATGGTTTGTAGATCTAAGCACAACCTGGCTACCAAGCGGCGATCCGAAACTGAGCAAGGAGAAGCCTAAAGATCCGATGGGATGGATTTATGATCAGAGGTATAAGGTCGAACTTCGAGGGGAAGATGGGAGTTCAGATGGATGACGATATATGTGGCCAAGCCACTTCTCAATGAGAATTCAAAGACTGGACTTGAGTTCGTTTTTTCATTACTCATTCATTTATTCATCTATTCTTTATGCATCTAGTAATATCCGGCCCTAAGAGACCAAGTATCATCTCATCTAATGCATTTATGGGTATCACTTATACAATCAGAACCATTATCATTCCATCACGAATACGCAATCGTATCCTTCCATCTAATCATGGCCCAGTGGCGGCCCGCTCTCCACTGCCAGGGCGCTGCGGCAAGCTAAGATGCTCGCGCATCGTGGCCAACAGATCGGAGACCATGAATGGCTTCGAGACGACCTCATCAATGCCACTCTCGATCGCGATCTTCACCTGTTCACTTCTCGCATTCGCCGTCGTGCCCAGAATCTCGACATGTCTGACGACCTTGCCCTCCTTTTGCAACTTGCGGATCTCACGAGAGCAGGCCAGGCCGTCCATGATGGGCATCTCCCAATCCATCAAGATGATGTCGAGGTGCTTGATTCCTTCCTTCCCGGTATTTTCGTGCCAGAGATCGGACTCGCGGACGATTTCGAGAGCTTCGACGCCGTGGTTTGCAACATAAACAACACAACCTGCCTTCTTTAGTTGCTGCTGGACAACACGCTGGTTGACCAGGTTGTCTTCTGCGAGCAAGACGTGCATCTTGTCGAGGTTCGGCACTTGAGAGGCGGAGAGAAGAGAAGTACGAGGGTGCGAATGATGACGAGTTGCTGGCGGCGGATGATTCGTCATGGTGCGGAGAGGCAATGCGGCCTGCTGGGAGGACGGCAAATTCGTGCGGCGGGATTTGACATAGAAAGCGAAGGTGCTGCCTTTTCCATATTCAGATGCGACACCAATAGCTCCTGCTTGACGCTCGGCGAGGCGTTGCGAGAGGAAGAGACCCAGGCCCTGAAGGAGAGAGGTGTTAGCATCAATGACGGGGGAAAGGGTCAACCGCGTGAAAAGAGGACACGCACCGATCCACCATACTGGATAGAAGTCTTCGCACTCGCCTGCTCAAACCGCCCAAACAGTCTCTTGATCTCTGTATCCGTCATACCAATGCCCGTATCGGTGATCGCGAATGTCAAATACAACTGCTGACCCAAACCCCAGTCCGGATCCAGTGTCAAATCCGTTAATTCTTTCTGATTGCGAGCCCATTTAATTTCCTTCGGGAATGACGATTCCGGATCCTTCAGAACCGCACCATATTCAACGTTGATCTCTCTCTTCGTCTCGGTCGACGTGAACTTCATAGCGTTCGTGAACAGATTGATGAAGATTTGCTGCATTCGTAACTCGTCGCAGAGGACCCAGTCGATGCCGTGAGCTTTCATGAATGGGTGAGCATGGACATTGATCTTGATATCAGAGGAAGAGAGCTGAGACTCCCACATCTTCATCCACTTTTGGACAAGATTTGGAAGCTGCACAGGGACAGGAGAGACCGCAAGCATGGTGTACTCCAGTTTTGACAATGTCAAAACATCGTCAACAATCCGCTTTTGGTGCTTCGCGCACATGAGAATCGTATCAGCATGATCGATATTCTGCTTGAGTGCCTGGCTGAGTTCTGCGTTTGATACTTCCATTCCTTCGGCGGTTGGGTAGGACGTGGTAATCGTTTCTGCCAATTGGAAAATGGCTGAAAGCGGGTTTCGTAATTCATGTGAAATGAAGTCGATGAACTCTTCTTGCTGGCGTTTGGCTTCATAATTCTCATCTGCTCTGCGAGCCTCAGAAGCTTCGGCCCATTTGAAGGCAGAAACATCAGCAATAAAAGTCATGACGCCCTTGGCATGGGCAAGTGAGTGGTCCTCATACCAGACATGGTGACAGCGTACAATTGCAGGTTCGGGGTCTCCTGATGGGGGTGTGAAATCTCGTTTCAGCCGGAGCTCCACTGAGAGCCCTCCCTCTACTTGATCTTGAACAACGTGATTCCATGCTTCGGCAGCCTTCGGTCGGTCTTCTTCAATGACCGTGTCGAGGAAGGAGAGCGGGTAGTGCGATTCTTTTTGGCGAGGATGCTTAGTGATCTCATAGTATTGATCGTTTGCCCAAACAATACGTCCATCGTCCAAGAGATACGAACAACCATCGATTGAATGCTTTGCCAACAACTGCTCTCGCCTATTCGTATCTTCAAGCTGCTTCTGAAGGGATTGTTCCCGCTCTCTGATATCGTCGGCGGTCAGGATAGCGGCTGCGAGTGAAGTGACTTTTGATGACAGCTCGCCGATGTATTCGTAGTAGTCCTCATCGACAGGTCTCATTGGATTGGCGCCAACGACAAGGTAACCGTGTAATTTCCCTGTGGCAACGATTGGGAGTATGCTCACGAACTTGCACGCATTACCAGATCCCTGCCATTCGACGCCATCAAATGCATGGTCAACTGGCACAGTGATGCTCTTCCGGCCCGCCTTCCGAAGGAGAGGCATTAGACCAACGTCGCTTTTGAGGTCTGGGGACAGTTCGGCAAGATGGTGGCCATCCGGAACGCCAACTCGACCACGAAGTAGGCACCATGTAACACCTGGGGTCGTCTTGTCATCCGCTTTGTATAATAGCGCCAAGGGAACATCGGCCGCGTTCTTGGAGAGTGCTGGGATCACATGGTCTCTCAACCTTCTCTGCAAATGCGTCAGCAAATGCGCGGAGAAGAGGATACCGGGGAGAAACAACCATAAAACAGAAACCTACCGGATCCGTTAAAGCAGGAATCTCCATTGCTGCCAGCATCTCGCGTCGCCTCTCCCCAATCTTCAGGCGTGTGATCTCATGGACCGCGTTATAAAAACCCTCCACGTTCCCTGTCTCTCCTCTAACCGGCGTGAAATTGCCGGTGAAATATGTCTCCTCCGCAAATCCCAAGCGCTCCACGATCATGGGCATTTCCCTGACATCGTGACTGACTCCATCTCTAGCTGCTGCATCGAATACCGGACGAATCTGGTCCCAGAGTTCCGGAAAGCCAACGTAAAAAGGGCTGCCCATGAGACTGGGGTGAGCGTTTCTTGCCAATGGAACGAATGCGGTGTTATATATCGCGGCCTTCTCGGGACCCCTGAGAAAGTGAATGTTAGAATCTTCAATATATGAGGGAGAGGTGTGAAGGACAGGAGAAAGGGGGGAGTCTCGATCCGCTCTAGGAGAAGGAATTGGGGAGAGCCAGAGGAAAGGAACGCCAACTGTTCAAAGGAGCAGATTAGGGCAAGGGAACTAGGGCATGGGGATTAGGGAAGAGACGAATGGACTCGATCTGTTCGGCGGGGGAGGAGTTGTGACGTGTCAAGAGGAGAGAGAACATACCAATACAAACAAGCAGCTCTCGAATCAGCCAGCACCATAAACACCTGAAGTCTCAACGCGACGCCCCACGTCTTCAACTCCCCCATGCACGTCTTCCCCCACTCGCGCGACCTGAAGAACTTGACATGGTCGGTCGTGGGGATGTAATCCGCCCAATTATCGGCATGGAGTGGATTGCCTGTCAATGGCGGTGCTTGAGGAGAAGGAAGCGTCACCGGGGGGACGTCCTTGTCGTCGTTGTGAGGCTGTTCTTGCCCCATGCTGACCGCAGCGGTCAGTGGAAAGGAATGACGTCGTTAGCGCAACCCTTGACTTAACCTTACCTAAGCCACGGCCCTGTGCATCACCAAGAGAGCGCCACTGGATGGAGAGCAAGTGCAATGTACCTGTAGGAGAAGGCGCAATGCGAAACGTGAAGGAAATATTGATTGGAAGGGAAGGGGCGAGCGTCAAACTTCACTGAGAAAGGCAAAGCTACTGCGTAGATCGGGGGATGTGGAGAGAGAGCGGAAAGACGTCGGAAGCCCGCGAAACCTTATTTTTAGGTTCGATGCGGAGTGACGATGCTGTGAATTTCTCTGACAGTTGAGCCGAGGAGGCGAGGCGAGGCTGGCGTCCGAGGGATCGGCGAGGACCTCTCGGCCTTGTCGGGACAGCATTCATTACAGTATCAGGTGCAGAGAAGGAAAGGATGGAGGCTTATATTTGAGAGGGGGCGAACGGTAGCTTTCTCACCGCGATATGGAGAGGACGAGATCTCAGGGTCTGCTGTGCATGAGCAAGGGCCTCTGGGTGTGCCGAACTCCCGTCGGCAACTTGGCAGCTCCGAAAGGAACGAAAACAGTATTACTTGATTTTCTCTCTCGATGGCCCAAGTCAAGTCAGATAGATCATTTTATATATTTTCTGGTTATTGGTCCCTCAAGTCATTGCTAAGTTTAAAGTCTTCCCCCTTCGAACATCTCAGAAAGTCTGACATATTCAATTCCAAGATTTCTACTGCTCCACGCGCTGGTCAATGTCTAACTTTGGCAGAGAAGATCGAATATTAGAATTTCTTCGTTTCACTCACCGCAACGCTGGTACAACCAGGAATCGGCTGATTGAAGAGGGCTGTAGGTTCAGGAAACATTTCAATTTCTAAAAGCAACACTTGACATCACCACGAGGACCCGGCCAGTTCCAACAGCTATCGGTTCAAGGCTATCCATTACCATCACAACGTCACAGGGTCTTAGTTCTGACAAACCTGAGCAAAGCCCGAGTCCGCATCCTATCACCATCCTTCCTCTACCAACTACCAAAGCAGCCAAAAATCGGCAGACCGCTTCTCCACGTCCGCTCTAAAAGCAATCTGAGAGGAAAGCTTCCCAGACGAACCTACCCTGTCGACTCTCGAGAACGAACACACTTCACCAGAATCTACCAAATCGTTAGCTTCAAACATCCCCTCCTAGAAAGTACCAATAGCAATTCCAAGTACACTGGAGACTCTCGGTTTGGGAAGAGCTAAATGTCCGTCGAAGGCAGAAGAGCAGCCCGACAACGAAACTTTAGCTAGGGGAGCGTTCCCGAACCACATTTCTCCTCAACCCAAGGCAAACACATACACTTCGCGAGCTCGCCAAATCCGGAATAGGCTCGATCTGAAAACCCAGCCAGTCGCCCTTCAATCACGGTCAAACCTGCAACGCTTCTGACGAAACCACCGAGGCCGACCCCAATTCTGCTCACCCGGCTTGCCCAAGCTTCTCGCCGAGAAGGATCGGCGGTTGCCCTTTACCCAAACCCCGAAGCGGAGGACGCTTCGCATGGATCCAACTGCTGATTGCGCAGCGTTCATATTCTGATAGCGGGATCTTCTTGGCGATTGAACTTCCAGAGGGTTTGCTTCGGGCCTTTAAAGCAGAAAGAATGAACAGACGGAAGTGGCAGTGAGGGCAAAGCAGCATCCCACCTTCTTCCAAGGAACGGCACGCGATCTCAATGAAAGGGGCAGGCAGGCGCAGGATGGACTCCGACATCTGAGATCCTCAATTGCAGCCCACAACAGACTACATTTCACTCCCTAGGTTAGCAAGTGAAGCAGACGGTACATTAGCATGGAATAGAATCGCATTGAAGCATGGAGTGCCATTCCAGCAACATGTGCTTTGCGCCTTAGAGACAAACAGGAAACAAAGGGCCACTGGGACTGGTAATGGAGGCTAAGGAAACACCCTACCTTCCGCTGAGGACCACACTAAGAGAAGAGGAACTGGCAAGGTTGCGACAACTGCGTTCCTCAATCGCTGCCCTCCTCTACAAGGATACCCGTCTGTCCATCATCATCACATAGAAAACGGAACTCGGTCGAAACTGGAAACCGAGGCTGAATGAAATGTCTTATCTTCTTCCCAGGAAAGACAGAAGATCTCGCCGAAGAGAGCTGACAGGTCCAACAGCTAACCAACCCAATTGCAACCTCGCAGCAATTCTTGCCATCACCATCACAACTGGCAGATCTATAAAAAAAAAATAGCAGCAGGAATTCCATTCCAGCAAAAAAAGCGCTAGGGAAGGAAATAGGTATCGTTACAAGAAACTGGGACAAAAGCGTTCGCTCAAGAACGAGACAAAAATTAAATAAAAAAACGAGTCCTTCAAGGCACAAGTATCGCGCAAACATTATGGACCTGGAATTGAAAGTACTAAACTGTCCCAAACCCGTAGATACAACTCCCCCCGTCCCCCTCAATCATAAATTACCAGCCAAGAATTACCACACACACACCCACTAACAGCGCAAAAACCGCCTGCGCTCCAAGGTACTGAGAAAGCGCGCCTGATTTCGTCGCGACCGGGCTCGGACTCGAGCTCGAGGTGGATGAAGGACCGCTCTTCGCCGTTGACGCCTTTGTCGTGGTGCTGTTTCCATACGCCCCGCCCGTCCCTGTCGCATAACTCGAATAACTCGGCGTGGCGGTTCCATTCGACGAATAGCTCGTGGTGGAGGACGCAGAGGGCGTCGGGCTCGGGATGCCGTTATACAGCAGCCCCCCAGCGGACGCGACGGTCGGCAGGGCTACGACGCCCAGGGAGTACATGGAGGCGTTCAGAGAAATCGTCGTCGTCGTGTGTTGTTTGTTCAGGGCCGTTACGCTGCAGCCAGCGGCTGTGCCAGCTGGGCAGTCGACTGTCAAGGTTCTGTTCCGTTTCGTCAGAGTCGGATCCACCACATCGTATCGCATCGCATCGCATCGCAATGCGCGAGAGAAGAGATATGCACAAAAGAGCGGAGGACGGAGCGGAGCGCGACTCACTGGGTATACCCATCCTCAACCGGCTTCGTGATCTCAACATGAAAGGTCTTCTCGCCCTCGACCAACGTAATCGGCGCTGTGAAGGCGCATGGTCCTGTCGCGGTCGCGGATTTATTGCATCCCAAAAGATATGTCGTGAGTCCGTTTGTAACCTAAATTTACACCAAACATCAGCCTCTGTTTCCCTCCTTTGTTTCGTTTCGTTTTGCTCGTTGGGAGGGAAGAACGCACTCCGGCAGGGTAAGCTGTAACCGGCGCGCCTGGATCTGGGTTGAAAAGACTGATCGAGTCGGCGAGCACGCCGGAGCCCGCGATACCAAAGGAGAGGACGATGCTCAAAAGCATCTTCGAGTGCGTGACTGGTGTGCGATCACTGCGCTGTCCACAAGAAAAAAACGATCGTACGTATATATGCGAACGTCAAGTCATGAAGGTCGTGAGGAAGATCGTCAAAGTGGGTGAACGAGCGAGCGAGCGACGAGGAGAAATGAAAACTAACTTTCAGCGACAGGAGCCATCACAGCGCAGCGGCGCTGCCCAATCCCACGGATAAAAAGCGTGCTCGTATGGCGAATGGCGGCGGTTCTGTGCCTGTGTGGCGTGCAGGCACGGCCAGGCGCAATTTAACCCTTGAGACGGCCGTGGCCCTGGGAAATTAGGTCATCTTGGTTGTTGCAGCTTTTTGCTTTTTATGTATATCAGTCGCTCCTGTCATTCCTTCGCATCCTCTCGGAATCGAAACTCTTCGGATATTTTAGGCGCTGACATGCGGTCAGGATGAACGGCCATGATGCGCAGGTCGAGACCAACTGGTAGTGGTGGTGGTGTTATTGTTGTTGCTGCTGCTGCTGCTGCTGCTGCTGTTACTGTTGCTTTGTTGTTGACAGCGCATTCTTGCAGCGGCGGCGGGGGGCTGCGTCACTCGCGAGCGAGATGTCAGGACCCGCTGCTGGCGGCCGTTGTGGGGGGAGATTGGACGAGATTGGACGAGATTGTCCTAACCCGGAGCGGATTAACGTGGTGCCTCTGAGGTGGGGTAGGTCACGTGGATTGGATCTGTGCTGACTCAGAGCCGAGTGCGCCTCTTTTTCATCTGGAATCCGCCGGATTCGATCGAGTGGGGCGCTCCCGCTGGCCAATAATTGGCTCTCGTGCAGTCGGTCCGACCCAGCCACTCGAGCTTATTCCCGCATACCACTCGCAGGCTCGCACCCAGGAACGCATCAAAAGGATATATAGAAGGCCTTGACCCAGTTCTTTGAGTGAATAACTCCATTGAAACTCATGAGGCAAAGATGCGTACATTCAGATCTACGCTTCCTGTGGCGATTACACATCGACTTCTAACCTTGATAGCATCTTCCTTCCTCGAGTCTCCATTAGTTACCGTTCCAACTCCCTTTATGGGTGAATCATTCACAAGACTAGGGGCCCATCGTATGCAGCTAACAAAATGTCCATGGGAGTCTTCCAAGGTTTTTACTAATCTTCCTTCTTGAGAAAGATCCCAGCAACGTAGGGTCCTGTCATCAGAGACACTGATCAGGTACTTGCCTTCAGGATGAAATACTAGTCCTCTCACCCAGCTATCACGGCCCACAAGGGTTTTGATCAAAGCCCCTCGACTATCCCATAGCTTTATAGTTTTGTCTCTTGACCCAGTGGCAATGTATTCGGCTGAATTTCCTGCCGGTGGTGTTTTTTCCAATCCGGCCAAAGTTGCTAGGTGCTTGTAGCTTGACGGTGGCGCGAACACACAGCACTCAATGTAGTTGTCGTGGCCAATCAAAGTCGCTTTTGCTTCTCCTGATGTGGCATCCCATGTCCGTCCTATTTGATCATACCCACCAGACACTAGCCGTCTTCCATCGAAAGAAGGCGACACATCCCGAACCCAATCACTTTGTCCACGAATTGTTTTCACACAGTATCCTGTTAGTACATCCCATATCCGAAGAGTTTCATCTCGACTGGCGGAAACGAGAAGGTTTCCCGAGGATGATATAAAACGGACAGCGGAGACTGAATGATCGTGCCCAGGAAGTGTTCGAATGTTCTGATACTCAGTGCTAGGATCCCACAATTTGATGGTAAGATCACTCGAACAAGACGCTAACAGAGTGCCTCCCTTTGGCCCACCAAAATCGACATCCAAAACAGTTCTTGTATGGCCCTTGAGCGTCCTTTCTAACTCTCCAAGTTCCCCATCCCATATTTTGATAGTATTGTCGTCCGAACCAGAGGCAAGTGAAGAGAATATTGGATGAAAGGCCACGCAAGTTACAGGCTCTCTATGTGATTGGAGCGTGAGTCTTGCTGGTGATTTAGGAAGCCAACTGGCAGGATCCTGATTTCGTCTGGAGAGGGAGGATGGTGTCGCTTGATCGAGTTCGCCCTGCAAGCTCGCGGTTCTAGATTCCAATTCCATTATCTAGAGAAAAATTAGTAACTTTTTAAATATACCCGCAATGCTTAACCACCTTTTTCTGCAAGCGGACAACACTCGTCCACTTCTTCTCCAAGAGTCCTTCGTATCTTTTCATGGTCGGAGCATCGAAGCTGCTACTGATACCGAGCGTTTCTTGTAATGTTGCGGCAATGCTGGATTGGTTTATCGAATTAAGGTACGCGATTATTGACTTGTGCCTGGACTCGAATCAGTGACTATAACTATTTTGTACGTTTTTCAAGCTGGCTCACAGCTCCTCGGCCTGTCGTGGCGATAATATCTGGCTCATGGTGGCCGCATAAGCAGAGATATACTGCTGGAGGTGGTTGGGTCGTCTGTGGTGGTCACAACGTGTTACAACGCCCCAAGTCAAGTAAGCTAGCTCAGTGAGGGAATGAGTTTGTATTGTGTTGTAATTTCGAACTGGCGTGAGAGCAAGGCTGCAAGGCTTGCTCCGCGAAAGCAAAGTGGATCACGTTTGTTAGTACCTCTAGGGATGCGCTAAATTTAATGATTTAATTAAATAATAATGGTCTAGCCATTATTTATTAATAATGGTCAAGCCAGATATTATATGCATAATTTATATATAATTTATAATTTTTTATATAAAACATAGGTTATATAAGAGTAAAATTTGATACTTCTAGAATATAAGGATATATATTCAAGCCATATTAATATCTTATTCAGTAGCTAGAATATTATCAAATAAAGCCTCCATATCTATCCAGTCCGCCTTATTGTCGCCCTCGCTAGCTATATTACTTTTGACTAAATTATCCTTTTAATTAAGTAATAAATTAGCTATTAACTCCCTCAATAATACCTCCTCTTGATCTGTCTGCTTTATCCCAGCCTGTATTGACCGGCTACTAATATATATAAAACAGAGTATATCCATTGTCTCAATATTCATGCGATTTCATAGTTTTGATTAGAGGAAGTTCATTATAAAGAAGATACGCTCTGAAGCTACCGAATTCGTAGTAGTATAAAGGAGATCAAGTACTAATTTAGCTAGCTCTAGGAACTTGATTACCTAGTCTAATTAGCAAAATAATAATAATATATTTAGCTACTTACTGAGATCTCCCAAAAAGGTGCCGTATTACTACTAAAGTGCATCTAATAGGGGCTCAAAGAATGGAAATTACCCTGCTTCTTCTTATATTAGTAGAACTCGTAAAAGCCCTTATTTCCAAGCCTGGAAAGTATAAAGGCATCTACCTGTCTAGCAAATCTGTCCGTAAGAATAACCGTATAGTGTTGTGGAAGGAGTATATACGCAACCAGGTGAATTAGAAGAAGCTGTACCTCCATTCATATATTCCAACCTCCTTTACTAATATGAGTATAGTAATTACTGACTTCCTGCCACTATAGCCCGCTTTCTTATACCCTAAATCTTTATATATATATATTAATATCTATCTAATAAGGGTAAACCTTTTCAAGTATCGAGTGGTTTGATTCGGACATCTTTTGGTATATATAAATAGGCTCAAGAAGCTATTCCAGGGCCTTATTCCTTTGCTAATCGTTATTATCGCAACGAAGTATTAACTTAATTACGACCGGTTCTCGAGGATTATTGTCTGGAAGTTTGGTATATACTTTTAAAGCTTCGGACAACTTATTAATTGAGGCGATTTGACGAACTTGAGTGCCCTAGTATATTGGTACAGTTATAATTAAGGCAATATTTCCACTGCATTTCTTTATAGCTTCTCGTAAGTATACTAATTACTTATCAGATTTCGAAAATGCGGCTACAATTTTATTTGGGAAGCTCTTAAAAAACGTACCAAGTCCAGTAATAATTTGGTTTTGGAAAAGGTCCTTTCTAGAGAAGAGGAGATCCTTGAAAATTAATTGAATACCGTAAGAATCGTATAGAACTAAAAGAACGTAAGTAGCCTCGGGTTTAAGAACAAGATCGGCCTATACTCTTCTTTATATATTATATATATCGGAGGAGAATATAGTTTACTAGTAGTAAGCTTCTTTAGTAATCTCACCGGTACTTCTAATTATATTATTAACTATCCATTCCGCACTAGCCTTAACTGACCTAATTCCAATCGAATTCCAATAGCATAATATGCTATTAACAAGAAAGGAGGTATTTTCGATGCGTATCTTGCCAATATTCGATAATCTATTAACGATGATTTGAAGATATAATATAATATCTGTAATAGCTTAAACCCTAGCTTTGACCTTATTATAGCAGTTCGTAAGAAGTATACTAGCAAGTGCTTTGCGTATAAGAGCTTTGAAACCGAGCTTTGCATGAATGCTATCTATTCGGGGATTATAAATAAGGAAAAGCTTGCTATTAAGGTGTAAATTACAAGAGCAAAAAGCTCTTCAAAAGTGCTCTCAAGCAGAGAAAAGTATAAAGAAACAGCTGGCTGTTTCTTTCTCTTGGACTAAATATTAATTTAATTCTTCTCTTGGTACTCCTTTTAACCTATATAATCCTTCAGGTAAGAACCCTAATTCAGAGTAATATTCCAAGACTTGGGCTTGGCTATATAATGCTTGCACTAGCCCTTTTGGGAGGTAAAACCACAGCCTGGAATAGGGTAAATAATCGTAAATTATGCGGCAATAGTGCAATAGCTATAAAGGCTATGGGTATTAGTTAAAGGCGGCATAATAGCAGGTTGGTAGTTAATTAATTAATAATAATTAGAAAGGAGAGTATCGAGAATTATAAGAATTTATATACTTATTAAGCCTGCCTCTACTAATTCTATTAGCTAGAAACACCGGCTAGCCTAATTAGGAACTATGCCCCCAAGACCTACTTAATATAATACATAATAGTTAATTTACTATTATATTTAATTATATAATAATAGTCAAGCTAAATCCTTAATTAAGCCATCCCTAATAGTGCCTCAAGCTTATAACTAATACCTTATACCAAAATACGCCCCGTACTAAAATATATACTCGAGAAAAACACTTCTATTAATTAAAAGTAACTACTTTATAAAATCCTTTTATTTTTAATAAATAAGACCCCTTAAATATATAAAGCTTATTATTAATATTAAATAATTTAAATAATTTTATTTTTAATAATTTTATTTTTAAAAATTTTATTTAAAATATATTAATATAACTTTTATAATATTTTTTTTATATAAATTTCTTTAAAATTTTTATTTTTATTATTATTATAGAATTTATATTTAAATTAATATATGGGATTATAGATAATAGACTAAAAGAATAAAACTAGAGGTATTTTTATAAATAATTAGTTTTTAAATCTAGTTAATAATAATTACTTATTATTATAAGATTTAAAGGTTTTAGAATAAATAGTATTATAGAATAAGTATTAGCTATTTAAGTACTACTATTATTTTTATTATTTTAAAGATAGAAATATAAAAGTAAATATTAATTAAGAGCTAATAAGAGTTTTATAATTTCAGGAATTATAAAATCTCTATCTAGTCTTATAAAAAAAACAAGAACTAAACAGAATTATATATTATAAAAATAAGTAAACTATAAAGAAGCTTATAAAGCTTAGCCTATTTTTAGATCTAAAGAAATTCAAATCTGGCTTTCTATTACTTGGATTTAAAAGAGCCGATTTAGGCCCTTTATTACTTAATTAAGACTTTCTTTCCGGCTAAGATTTTAGAGAATTAAGGATTTAAATATAGCTCTCTATTACTTTAGTTTAGAGGAAATTAATTTAAGCTCTTTATTATATAACTATAAATTCAAAATTAGTTCTTATATCTTTATTAGCTATTATATAAAAGTTCTTAAAAATAGCTATCTAAATAAAAGATCTAAATAATAAATAACCTTTAAATACCTTAGGCTTAATATTTAAAATATATTAAAACTATTCTGGACAGATTATCTTTTAGTATTAATAAATACTATAAATATTAAATGAAATAATAAAGAGAAAAAAAGAAAAAAGAATAAGGAAATAAATAGAAGAATAGAAACTTTAATTATAAAAGCTTATAAAATAGAACAATTTAATAATATTAATATAGCTTTAATTATTTGCAAATATAATTAATATACTATATATAAATTCAAGGTTTATATATTATAGCTACTATTTATAATAGAGATAGTAAATAAAGTAATAATTTACTTTAATATATAAGTACTAATATTTTACTTTTAGTAAACTACCTATTTTCTCTCAAAAAACATAATATTAAAAGATATTAAGAAGTGCCTCCTAAAAAAAAAAGGGAAAATTTTGGCTCGGAAGAATAAGGAGAAGGGAAAGCACCTAATACTTAGCCTACTGGCTCTAGTATAAGCTATAAAAAGGCTAAAATTACGGAATTCTAAATATAGAACTAATATTTATTCCTATATAGCAGAAAATCCTATATACCGGAATGATTTCATAATTTAGATATCTTAAATCTCTATTATATAAATATATAAAGTTATAATTAGTTTACTATTATTCTTTAGCTATTTGTCTATAAGGCTTTAGTATATAGTAAGAAAATACTATAGTAGTAGTTATGTTATTAATTATCCCGTTAATGGCATTAAAAGCCCTTTAGCTATTCCCCCCTGCTCTATTATAACTATTGGCCTGTCTCTAAATTTCGGGACCGTAATACGAAGCTCCTATTAAGAAAGGATATAGCTCCAAACTTTAAAGCTATAGAGCGGAAGGAAACTTCATGCCGGATTTATCTGGACAAAGTGGAAGGAGGTATATAATACGCCAAGCATCTTAATAAGCGAAGGAGGTGCTTACATAATATTATATTTACAGCTACGCTAAATTAATCGTATATTGCATACGAAGTATTATACGAAACTCACGTGAAGTGTGGCGTTATTCTAGAAGTTTCAACAAGCAGCCACGTGGCTGCTTCCACACGGAGCGCCATTTAGTCGTTCTAATCCCCATCCCATCTCTATATAAGGTACGGAGGTAGTGCTTCATGAGAGACCGCGCCAGTAAAGCCCTTGCATAGGCCTCCCTGCCGGGAGAGCCTCGAATATACAATGCCATATCAAAACGTAATGGGGTCCCTCTAACTACCCTTTATTATCGCGATTATAGGTGGGCCTCTATTAAAGCGAAGGCCGAAGGCCAACTGTATCTCACTCCGTCGGAGGAGAAAGCCCTCGAAAAGTATTTAAAACTAACGGCTGACCTCGGGAATCCTGTGTGAATCAAGTGCCTACCTGATGATTTCTTGTATGATGAAAGAACTGTATTTTTTCTATCCAAGAAGAGAAGAGAGCAATGTATGAGTACATACTAAGCTCTCTAGGTAGCAATGACTCAGACTACTGCCTAGTGTCTCTGCAAAGGATAGGTATATGTGACTCAGGCTACTGCCTAGTACCGCTGAGATGATTGTTAGTCGCAGCTCTTGTAAGCACTGTAGAAATCGAAGCGTTCAAGTGACTCAATTCGAGTGGTCCAATTCCAGCGGCTGGTACATCTGCGAAGAGTTCTGCTAGATGATTCTGTACCCCTTCAACGGTAGCCTGGCCGTTGAACCGAAAACGTATGCATTGGGATGAGGAGACGTATCGATTCGAGAGAATTTTCCTCAAAGAAGGCCTCGTAGACGAGGCCAGGAACGAACGCGAAGATGAGGAAGGCGACCGAAGAGCCCGTGAAGAGTGGGAGGCAATAAGTGATCTCAAGTGGAGGGATCCTTACAAGTACTCTGTTGAAAAGGCGAAGTACGAACGTCGGATGAGGGATCTCGATCTTCGAGGCAAGGGTTGGACGCAAGAGCAGATCGAGGCTGCGGATCGAGCCGACGCTGCGGTCTTTTTGAGTCGCAACATCAAACGAGGTAGCGGGTCCGCCATTATATACAAACACAGAGGGCCCAAGAGGATGCAAAGGGCGTCGGAGTTTATATACAAGAGGAGCCTCAAAAGCCTCAAAAGCCTCTGCAGGGGTGGGACAGAACCCCTGATCGATACCATGACAGAGCCAGGGACGCAACTAGAAGAGTTTCAAGAACTATCTTCTACTGAATAGAGAATAAGAATATCTTGGTACCTATGTAATATGAGGGAAGTAATGAGACCAAAGAGGCTGCTGGAAAACAGAATCAGGGAGGTATGGCAAGGAAAGAAAACATTCGATAACAATATAGGTTCGGGCGAAGAGATATATTACGGAAACGGAAACGAGATAGATATCAACAACAAAAATAGTATCGATAAAATAACGAAAAATTAAATAGACCCCGAGATTCCATCGTGTGGGATTCCCTAGTATGGTGAAGTCGACGATGAATGGTAGTGCAAGATGATAAACAAGAACGCCCAGCCCTGATGCAGCTATTGTTACTGCGGACATTCGCCACAAAACTCGTTGGACATGTGACATAAAGGGCGCGTTCCAAGCCAGGAGGTGAAGGCCCCCATAAAACAGCCCTGCGAATGTGAAGCCAGCCATAAATACGAAATACTTGTCCCAGTAGTCTTCTTTACCCTCTGTATTAAGATCGAATACCGATACCGATCCGAAATCAAAGTCAATGGGCCAGTTCCTTTCTCGATCTTGCAGAGCGTCACACACCTTCCTGATGTTTTCATAGCGCCTTAGTGCGTGAGAAGTCAACAACCAGCGACGGTGGTCGGGGGGGGAATAGAGTAGATATGGTCGATGAAGTGAGAGGATGCCCCTTTCCCCAGAACACCGCGACTCTGCATAATGGCGATGTCGTTGGTAGCGTTGGTAGTAGAGTCCGGCAATACTTTGACCCATATACAGTTTCTGCCGCTCAGCCGCTAACTTTGTCTGTCGAATCGGAAGACTAGTTGTGAGAATTGCAGCAGAAGACTCACTTCCAGAAGATGCATGTCGAAGACAGAGCACTGGGGAAGGCTCAATCCCACTGTTAATAAATTCCAGGTAATCACTATCTCGTTGGCCGTCGAACTCGGTAAAGTAACAAAGCCAGGCACAAGCGCCCTGCACGCTTTTGCCACTAATTTTTGTTGGCTCCTCGATGTCTAATGGCTTGTCCCACCAGAAGTAGTAGATAAGTAAGGTGCAGACTGTGTGGGCGAATGTATTTAACTCTACTAAACTGATCGGGAGACCCTGCGCCAAACGAGAAATACACTGAATGATGAACCAGGCCACCTGAAGACACACGATGGTCTTGGCAAGCTGACTGGCATTGCTCTTGTCGAGAATGTCTGCCTTAGAGATATCCGGGAGCAGTTCAGGTTCGTATTCGGCTAACCAGATAAGACCATCCTTAGATAGCACGACGCGATCGCGGGAACCAGGGAGGAACTTTTCATCTGGTTGAAGGTTGGATGTATCAAAGGCAAAGCCACCCATGAGAGCATAGAAGCTGTGCGTCAAGGTCCAAGTATCTCTGACCTCCAGATCCCGTCCCGTAGAGTCAACAGCACTCATCTCCATATCCTCGGGATTTTCGGACTCCCGATCTCTCTGTGTTTGAGCTTTCTTCTCGAGCAATTGCTGCATATCCTTGGTGAAGCGTTGGGCTTTTCGTCTCTGAACCCACGCGGTAAATGCTACCTGCAACATCTTGTCAGTCGTATACATCCTTCAAGGGTCGGTACGGGAACTTTCTGTACCATTTCAGGGGCCAGTATTCCCAGAATCAGCCAGCCCAGCTTCCGCCATTGTTGCTTTGTAACCCATCCTCTAGGATCCCAACACGCCCGCTTCGGAGACCGGCTCTCCGCTGGAATATTGAGGTGGACTGACGTCCAAATGCAGAGACCGAGAGTGACGACGCAGGTGGAGAGTATGGAGAAGGTTCCGCGAGATTCGGGCTCGGGATGCCAGCGAGCGGTCCAGTTGCTTGGTGCCTCGCCGAAGAGCATGGCTCAGGCTAAATAGCCTTGTCGAGATTTGGGATCGGCACGATCAAAGAAGTGCGAGTAACCCTTCTGAGGAGGATCGGAATAAGGAAGGCGAGTATCAGGCTCTACGGACGCTTATCAGTCACAATAGTGGGTTGGACGTCGAGCAACAGCCACCAGCTTGGCAAAATAATTACACAAGTGAAATTAAGTTACGTCGTAATTACCCAAGTATTATAGCAGGTGCGGGGTCGTTTTGCTCTAACCTAAAATGGTTAGTCGCTTCGACTCCAGTACTGATCCGCGTGGCAACCTTACTTAAATTATATACTACAGCAGCCATACGAATAATGACGAGTTCTTGCATAGTAGTGAGGCCTTAGAGCTCGGATAAGACGCCTTTATAAGTATTAGGGATAGTATAAGCTCGGTGGTGGAGCTATAGTAAAGGAAGTCTGTTATGCTATAAAAGGAGACTCTTTACAAATCAGGCGCGAAGGCGACGATACGAACGTGATTTTCCAGTAGGAGAGGTTAAAGGTGTCTGGGAGTAGTTACGGAATATAACTTATAAGAAAATATAGGAGATATTGAGGTGTGTATAGATTTTAAGATACTGAAAGTCAAAGTACCTGTCATTTTTTCCGGTACATAGGGTTTTCCGCTATGTAGGGGTGGACGTTACTATGAGAAATGAAGCTAATCTCTTTCCCTCGTGACATATCTTGCTCGTTACGGTTTCACTGTAGAGTCCTCTGACCAGCTTGCCCTAAGGGAATGCAAAACCTTTGCGAAGGATCAGGGTATGTATCTAAGGAAAGCCTTAAAACATCTCGCTGGGGATCAAGGGTCTGGGCGTGATGTTAGAGGATATTGCAGGAGGACATTGCTATTGGAGGTGTTGATATTAGGCATTGAGTATGTGATAAGGGCAGAGATCCAGCGCCTTTAATTCGAGCTCAGAACAGAAACTTTGAATGCAGCTACATTGTCCAGTTAGTCATTCCAATCAAGGTTGGGTGGCCATGGGTCGAGTAGCAAGAGTTCGGATGGACGAAGCGGATTGAGATACGTGGTGATAAACACGAGGAAGAGTGATATCATATGGGGATACCAAAATATTCCGGGAGCCAAACTACTCCCAGAATCTTTCTTCCCGGGAGCTAAAACGGTCCTATGAGCTTACAGGCTTCCAGGATCTTTGCTCCTGGAATCCACCATGATCCTGGAAGCCTTCCTCCCAGGAGTCCTGCCATTCCTGGAAGTACATGGATTCCTAGAATCATCAAGGAGCCGTTTGTGGAGAACGCTGTTTCTGGATGCGGTTAAAGTGCCGATTGTAAGAGGTTGGATGTGGTTTGTGGAGAAGTGAGGTCGTTTCACCTGCAAGCACTCTCATCGAGAATAGGGAGAGAAGATTGATTAAATCATTGACGGCTCGGACATGAGGATTCTTAGGATATCTTGGAGAGAAGGGGGAGTCCGTTTCTGGATATAGAGAACTTTGTTTTTGAATAGGAATAAAATGCCAATTATAAAGGTTGTCGTTTGTAGAGAAGTTAAACGCTGTTTCTGGATAGGGTCGAAATAATAACCAAGTTTTAACGGGGACCGTGTAATGCGGTGCAGAATCGGTAGTATAGTCGGAATTAGAGCTAACGCCTAAATTAAACTACTCAAGTAGCTCTTAAATCCGCTTGAGTTAGCCAAAATCTAATTAGGTAAAAAGGCCAAAAGTAAATAAAGAAAAGATATTAGAATTAGAGAAAAATCCATAATTAGAGATAAGTTTCAGATTAAAGTATATTAAGTTTAATTACATAATATCTAACTTTCTTTTTATAAATAACTTTCTTTAATAAGAATAACTTTATTAAACTACTTAACTAAAATACAAGCAAATCTAGTTCTGGGGCTATTACTAGATAGTATAAATTAAAAGGTATTATTCTATACTAGTTAATAGTAGTAATAGTAATAGTTTAGATTAAGAGTTAAGATTTAATATTAAAATACCTTTAAGCCTGCTTATTTAAGCCGGAATTAAAGATTAAAACAATATTATAAAGAAGTATGTTAGCTAAAGTTAGTAGTTAAGAAAGCTATAACTACCTTATTTATAAACCGGCTATTTTATTTTATTTTTTATAAATATATTATATAATTCTAAGCAAATTTAATATATATTTAGCTTATATTCGACTTTGCTTTTTTTCTCAAATAAGCTCCTTATTATATAAATAAACTAAAGTATATATAAGATATAGGTTATTTGGGCTATATAAAATACTATCTAGTTTTAAATAATTATTATATAATAATAAATTAAAAATAAAGTATTTTTAGTAATTTTTATATATACTAATTATATTACTAGATTAGATATAAGATTATTTCCTTTACTAATTTAGTATTTCTAAATAATATTTGGAAATTAATTTTATAAGCTTATATTCTGCTTTAATTTACTTTAATATTTATAATAATACTTTAATATAATAAAATCTAAATATATGTTTTTAGGCTATTAGATATTATTAAATAAATAAAACTAATTATATGAGATTATTTTGGATAAATCTATTATTAAAAAAATATTTTAATTATTTAAATAATAGATTAATAATATCTTTTAAGTATATAAGTCTTATATAAATCCTATAATAAACAAATTACTAACCTGGCTTTTATTTACTATTTTCGGATTAAGATATATTATAAAAAAGATATATTCTCTAATTTTATTATTATATTTAATTATATTTCTTTTTTTTATTATTATATCTAATATTAATATATTACTTTAAACTTTTAAATAATCTGAGAAATATTCTTAATTAGGGAACTATACGGGAATAATAGTATAAAGTTCAAGTAAAATCAAGAAAGGCTCTTTAATATAATAATATTAATCTTATTAATTCTTATAGGAAATTAACTTATTTAGACTCTTTAATAATCTTAACTAGAATACTATTATATTTTAAAGCCTCTTAAATCCAGAAAGAATTTCTTTAATTCCCGAATTTATTATATATAAAAAGTATTTCTTATAGCTAAATAATAATATAGCTATTATTAATAGTAATCTACTAGCTAAGAACTTAGTTTATATAAAAGAAAAGAATTTATTATATATATTACTAGTTCCGAAAATATTTCTAATTTATAAAAGAGCTTATTTTACTATTTTTACTAATAAGTTAGCTATTTTATTAGAAGCTATAATAAAACTATTTAGTTTCTTTATTATAGATTTATTATTTAAAGCAAATATATAGTATAAAGGCTTTAATTAAGTCTGCTTCTTTATTACCTATATAAATCCAATAAATATAACTAATTCTATTAATATTATATTTAGTTTAAAGACTAATAAATATATTTATAAGTTTTAGTAAAATTTATTTAATATACTAGATTAGCTAATATTAATAATATTAGCCTATTACTATTTCTTATATAATTCTATAATAAAATTACTTTTTATTATATTTTTATAAATGAAATATATAACGATTTCTAAAAAAAATTAAAAGAATTATATCTAAAAAGAAATATTATACTAATTATATTAGATATATTATATATATATATAAAGTATTATAAGAAAATAGCCGACTTCTAAAATAGAGATTATCTAGTTATAAAGGTATTTAAGAATATAAATATAATTATAAAGCCTCTTATAAATATAATAGTTTATTTAGATATTATTAGGTGAGATAAAATTAAATAGAAATTATAAAAGAAATAAGTAGGTCTTAAAAGTCTCTAAATAATTAACTTATAAAAAGAAACTTTCTAATATAATTATATTATAAGATTAATAGAAGCTAATACTCGAGTATATTTAATTTTAAAATCAAATAATTAAATCTATATTAGCTAGTAAATAATTAGAATTCTAAAAAGATTTATAACTACTTTATTTAGCTATATAATAAATATATTAATATCTAGTTTAAAAATAAAATAAATTCTATATAGCTAGAATTATATTTTCTACAAATACTTTATTAGCCTTTAATATTTCTTTTTAGTAATATTATATTTCTATTTAGTATTATTTTAGATTCTAGACTTATATTATATAACTTTTTTATTATTATTATTATATTAACTAAAAATTCTATTTTATTTATCTAGACTAGTATTTATTACTAATATAATTATTTTCTAATCTTTTAATAAATTATAATATAATTTATAAAATATTAATATAATAATAAGTTTTTCTTAAAGAATTTATATAATTTATATTTATTTATTATTCTATTTCTATATTATATCTTTCCTTATTAAGTAATAAATAGGTTTAGTAATAATTATAAAGCCTTTAATCTAAATATAGTAATAAATAATAATTCTAATAAATACTTTATTTTTAGTTATACTATTATAATATTTCTATTTTAAAATTTTAGTAATTCCTGAATTTAAAGAACTTCTTTTAAATATTTTATAAATAAAACTAATAATAATTATATTATTATAATAGAATTATAATTTTTTCTAATACTAGTTCTAGTCTATTTAATTTTATCTAAAGTTATATCCAGGTTTTAAAAATATTTAAATATAAAATATTAAATACTAAATAAAATAAACTATTTATTATAGTCTATATAGGATTCTTTAATTCTAATATTATTAATAAATAATATAATAATTTTAGGAAACAGATTTTCTAGAATAATTATAATAATCTATATAAACTATATAATAGAATTAGTAACTCTCTAAAATAATATATAGTTATTTTAATAGTTTTAAAAATATTATAAATATCTAATATAAGTTAATTATATCTAGAAAAGAAATTAATTAGAGAAATATAAATATATATAATAAATTTTTCCAAAATCTTATTAGTAAATAGAAATAGATTAGTATTTTATAGGATTACTAAATTCATTTTTATAGTAGTATTAATTAGTCTATAAGTTCTAGTAACTTTTTTTATAATTAAATACTATAAATTCTAATAAAGTTTATTATATTTCTTAAGAATTCTATAATCTAGATATTTTAATAATATTTTTATTATTACTAGTATTAGAGTTTTGGGATATAGGAAATTCTTTTCTTATTAGGCTTTATATTTAATAGTTTTAATTAGAATAAATAAACTAATATTCTTATAAATTTTTCTTATTTCTTTTTAATTAAATATAATTATATTTTCTTAATTAATTATTAATTTTCGAAATATAATTAGTTTCTTTTTCTAAAGCTAGTCTCTAATATCTAATTATTTAAAATATTTTAGAATAAGTTATAAATTTCTTAAAATAGCTAATATTCTTAATAAAAAATAGTTTTTATATTTCCTAATATATTTCTATAACTAGAAATAGATTATAGTTATTACCTTTTTTTATTAAAAGCTATAGCTATTTTCTTTAATATTATTTTTATCTAATCTCTAAAGTTTATAACCTTTTTATTTAGCGTTTTTTTATTTAGATATAAAGAATACCTTTTCGTCCGATATTCTAAAATACTTTTCTTAAGCTTTTATATATTTTAGAATTCTTTCTAGTTTTAGGTTCTAGATTTTATAGCTTTAAGAATATATTTCTTTATTATTAGAAAATACTATTTTATTTCTTCTTTAGAAATATCTTTATTTAATACTTTTTTTATTTCCTTTTCTATTAAATCCGGAACTATTCTTAATAATACTCTAACTAGAACTTTTTCTATTTTAGTTTTTTTTAAAAATATTATTAATTTCCTAAATTTCTAAACCTAAAATAAAAGAATTAATAAAAAACTCTGGTATTTTTCTATTTCTTCTAATATTATTACTAGATATAATATTAGACTCTATTTTTTCTTTTTATCTTTAGTTTTCTATTTTATATTATTTAATTTCTTAATTCTAGAAATTTAATATTTTTAAACTATTATTTTCTTTTATTTCTTTAGTATTTTTCAAAAATAAAATAATTATAATAATATAAGTATTCTAGTTATTTTTAGAATTAGTAAATCTTTTATTCTATAAACTATTATTTGTATATATAATTTTTATTTTTATTTTTATTAAAAATAATTAATTAAATAGAATTTTTAAAGCTTTTTTAATTAGAATTTTTTTTTTTTTATATTCTATTTTATTTATAATTTTAGCTTTAAGCTTTATTATTTCTATAAATCCAAATTTAGCTCTAATAATAATAAATATTTAATAATCTATAATCTGTAATATTATATATTATTTTACTAATATTTCTAGTAATCTTTTTAGAGAAAATATTAATTTTAGTTATAGTATTAATTATTTCTTTATATTTAATATTTCCTTAAAATTCTTAAAATATAAATTAGAGATATAGAGATTATATAATATATTTATAAACTAGTAATATTCAAATATTATTATTATTATTTTTAAATTAAATAATTCTATTAGTATTAAATACTTAAGCTAATATTTCTAATTTCTTAAATATTCTATTTATTATATAAGCTATAGCTACTAGTTTTATAAATCTTCTAATATATCTAATTATATTTAATATAATAATATTTTCTATTTATAGAATAATAAAATAGGAAGTATTATTCTTTAATTTATTAGTTCCAAAATATAGTAATTAGATCTAATATTTTTAAAATATTAATAAATATTCTTATTTCTTTCTAAGTTTTTAGAAATAAAATAATTATTTTCTTTAATAGCCTTATTAAAATATTATTAATTTTAGGAATTCTATATTTATTATAATTAAAAATATATTAAATTTCTAATTTATTCTATTTATTTCCGAAAGTATTAATATTTATATTTTTAGCTAAACTATTTCCTTATCTATTATTTTTTAGAATAGTATTTCTTTAACTTCTTATATAAAATAGCTTTTCTTCTATTATAGATTATTTTTGAAAAACCTCTTTAGCTATTTCTACTTCTTTTTCTTTTCTTTTTAATAAGAAACCTATTATAGTATTAATAGAAATACTATTTATAGCTAAATATTAGTATTATTTATTAATTCTAGAATCTAAAATATTAGTAATTCTAATATAATTTTCTTTAAAATAAAGCAGTTATTCTAATTCTCTAAATATAACTTATTTATTTCTATATATAAATTTCGGTTAACTAGTTCTCTTATTTCTTTCTTATTAAGTAAACTAGATATTTCTTATTATTTTCTAGATATTTTTAGGTTATATTTTTAAATTATAATTAAATTCTCTTTTTTAGATTTAGAAAATAATTTAATTAAATTATTAGTATTTATTAATAAGAAAAAAAGAAATATTTTCTTATTGAGGCTTAAATAGTTTTTTATATTATCTTTTATTAAATTAGTAAATATATCTATAATTTATAAGCTTTTCTATTAATAAATAATAGAACTAAGAAATATAAAAATATTTTAGATTAATATTATTATTCTTATTTCTATTATAATATCTATAATAAATTCGTTTCTTTAGTTCTAGATTTATACTATAAACTATATTAACTTAAATAATATTTTCTAATTATATTTAGAACTAACTTTTTCTAGAATATAATTATCTAAATCTTTTATTTATTTCAGTAAACGGCCAGACAGCAAGTACGCATACGGAAACCGCGACCCCCGTTTCGGGCAAGGTACGTATACGGGCCCGCCGCCGCTTTTGCGGGATATAAGAACGTCGTATTATCTATTACTCGCTCCTTTTCCTCCTTCTTTCTTTTCGAACCGCCCCAATGACCCTCCACCTGGTACGACCTTCATACGTATTCGGCCCTTCTGCCTAGAATCCTGCGCCTTCCCACCAGGCTCCCCTAATCGGCCACGCCGCAGCTGAGGAGAGGAAGACCGCACCCAGCAAGATACGGGACAGCTTTTAACCAGAATCCGCAATCGCCCCCTCTAGCTTTAATACTACCGAGTAGCTATAATACCGATCTCCCCTATAGGTGCGCCTTCGTATTAGCCGAGTTACAAGCTTAGTAGTATCCCGACTCTCTTGTAATCTGTCTTGTTATTACATAATTACTGCCTCTTACTATAGTATACTCCGGAGGCCTTGTTATAGTATAATAGCTAGTTATAGAAATACCTCGCAATAACGCGGCCTGGCTTTTGCCTAGCTATATTCCAGGTATTACCGGTAGATAATATATCGGGAGTATCCTAGTAAGTTTCCCCCTTGCTATAGTATATATCGTATTTGTCTTAATTATATAGCCCTGGGCTAATTCGAGGTAGTAGGATTATACGAGACTCTTATTTCTTAGAGAATCCGCTAATGGGACCGCACTAGCTATAGGATTAGTAGTTAAGATACCGGATAACGGGAGAGACCTGAAATATGCCTGTCTACTAATTTGTTTAAAGCCTTTAGATAGGTAGAAAGAATAATATCCAAAGTCATATACCTCTCTTATTATATAATAATTATTACTTCTTCTTGCTTAGCTTTTTACGGCCTTGCCAATAATCGAGAGATAATACTAAGATTAGCTAATTATAGTATATAGTAAAGTGGGATAATGGCTATAAATAGGCATATTCCGGTATAAGAATACAGGATTAATAATAATAGGGCCTTATAGTTATAGCAGACCTCTTTATATAAGAGGGGGCCATATTAATACCGAGGCACTTTTTTATAGAGACTATATTAGAAGAAGGAGAAGCCTAGTATAACAGGTATATATAGCGGGCTATAGAGTATATTCCGGTTCTATAAGAGTAATATAAGAAGCCTATATAAACCCGTTAATTTCCCTGTCTTTACTATCTCTTTTTATAGTCCAGTTATATAGCTAATAGCCGGCGGAGAACTTCTTAACTACTCCTAATTATTCCTACTTATTTTAGATAGCTACTCTTGCCTTTAAACTATATACCTATAAGCTAACTCCTCTATATTCTAAAAACGCAATAACCTGCCACAGACCTGTCCCGGAATAAGTTAATATCCTTAATAAGCTCTAGTATATTATATTAAGTAATATATTACTTAGTATTCTATAACTAGTAGTAATAGTAATAGCTAATAATAACGGGGGCTATAGGCCCGGAATTCGAGATATATAATAGAGATATATTAGCTTATAGTAATAATAACTAACTTATAGGAATCTAATTAGATACTAGTACTATTTATAATAGTAGTAATAAAGCAAATAATAATAAAACTAATAATAACCGAGATCTTCCTATAATTAAAGAATTACTATTTATTAAGCTATAAATACAGGACTTTATAATAAAAGATTAAGGTCTAGATAAGACGAGCAAAGTCGAGAAAATAGCTATAAATAAGAGAAATAGCTTTATTAACTAGAGTAGGTTAGTATAAAGTAATAACTCAGGGAGGAATCTAGATAAGTTATATCTCCTATATCTTTTATTATAGAAATAAACAACTAATTTTTCTAATATAATATAGATAATCTAATTGCTTTTCTAGGTAATAATAACTTGAGTATTTCCGAAACCAAAGCTAATAATATTAATCTTTATACCAAAAGTATAATAGTATTAGGTACTAGACTTTTTAATAGCCCAGAAATAGCCATTAACTTAATAACTCCGGTTTCTTATAGTTCTAATAAGTAATATAATATTAATAACTTCCCCGAGCCGGCTTTATACTTATAGCTTACGGAATAAGAAGCTTTAATACTAGACTCTTTATCTTCTTATATTCCTTTTTTATGTCTTTTAAGTAAGCTATTATATAATAGTATTAGTATAAAAGAATTATACTATATTAGATCCGAGGCTATAATCTCCTTTTTAAGCCTGTTTTTATACTATTATAAAGTATTACTAGAGAACTAGCTTAGTTAAGGAGGTTATCTTTATACTAGTTAAGATATAGTAAATAAATATAAGCTAGTTAATTCTATACTTAATATATTTTTTATTAATAGAGGAATAAGAGAAAAGTAATAATAGAAAGAGAAATAAGAAAAAGATAAAGATAATAGTAAAAATAAGAACAAGAAACTATAGCTAGAGAAGAATATTATAGTACTAGTAGTTATAGCCAAGAGAGCTAATAAAAGTTCAAGACTAGCTAATAAATAGTAATTACTTCCTAATCTTAACTTATTTCTAGAACTAAGTTATAATAAGGCAGGAAGCTAAAGTAATTATAATAGTAATAATAAGCTTAATAGCTCTAACTCGGCTAGAAATAATAAGAAGAAACTATATTCTACTAAGTAAAAGTAGCTATTCTTATCTTATAATAGCCTAGTATATAAGAAATATAAGTGCCCTTTTTAGTAAAGCCTTTCTTACTAGTATTAATTTCTCTTTAAGTCTTATTACTAGTATCTTAAATTATATTTCTCTCTTAACTAGAGATTAAGAATTACTATAAGCTCGAGTACTAAGAGCTAATTACTTTTACTAGTGCCTTCTATACTATAAAATATAGATATAATAATATTACTTAATAACTCTTGCCTTAGCTAATTATCTAGAGCTATCTTACTAATACTAACCGAGATTATATTCTATTTATATTTCGTATATTACTACTTCTTTATAATAATTATCCGGAATAGTTATAATAGGCGAGGAATCTCTCTTGCCTAGGTTATTTAACTTATTATAAGTACTAGCTATATAAAGAAGATTAATAACTTTATTATAAAGCTAATAGAATAATATTTGTATCTCTTAAGTAGCTTTAGCTAGTATACCTTATTCTGGCTATTATCTAGTATAAGAAGGAAACTATAATAAGATAAAAACCCATATAAAGTATACTAGAATATAAAACGTAACTTAATAGTAAAATAATAAATCAAAAGTATAAATAGTATATAGTATATAAAAGCTTAATTAATTAAATACTTATAAAGAATTATTTTCTAAGTTTATAGAAAAACTAGCTTTTTTATATAATTTCTATAAGTTATATATAAAAGGCCATAGCCTTTATTATATAACCTAAATTTTATAACCGCCAAAATAATATAATTTTTAATAAGTATAGCCTATTATACTATATCTGACCCCCTATTTATTTATACTTATTTCCTAAATACTAAAAATAATAGAAAAATCCTATTTAGAGGCCAAAATAATAAAATATTTAGGATCCTCTTCTATTAGTTAATCTAATTTCTTCTCTATATACCTAAAATAAGACTTATTACCCTTAAATAGTCTTATTTTATATTCCTGAACTTGCTTAAAGGTAATCCGAATCCGCTTAGCTATATTCTTATACTAAATCTAATATAGTTCTCTATATTAATTAGTATCTGCTTTTAATTATTACTTAATTTCCGCCTTTACTACTAGATATTAAAGAGGCTTATTATAGTAAATTATATTATAAATCGTACTAATATACTCTAAATAAATAGCTCTTTCGAATTTTGTATTATCTATAATATTCTTAAATTAGTCTTTAGTAAGAGGGAAAAGCTCTAGATAAGAGGCTTTAATAATCTTATAGAAGACTCTATTTTTATATATTCTATTCTTAATAATAACTAGACTTATTAGAACTATAATAAAAGGCTTATTAAGTAGTAAATTATTATTAAGCTATTTTTTGACTTATATATTATCTGAGAATTAATACTTTCCCATAATTCCAGACTTATAAATTACCTAGCTAAAGGCATTTATTTATCTAGTTAAATAGATTATATTCGAAATCTTTCTTTCTATTACCTTTAGTAAATACTTGCCTATTTCCTTAGCTATTTCCGGCTTAAATTCATTAGAAATAGAGAAGTAATTAATATCTTTAAAGAACTTCTTATTAAAAATAGTAGCCTTTTTATGGTTTATAAGAAAAATATAGCTAATATTCTAATATTTTTTACTAAGGTAGAATTCGCTACTTAAAGCTTTAGTAATAGCCAGATCTTTAGTATTGCCTTTATACTAATTATAATTAATATTTCTAGAAATAAAGTATCTGGCTAGCTAAGAGTAAGTAACTAGATAAATAGAATATTTGCTTAATATCTTATAAAATCCGAGCTATATTAATAGATCTATTATTAAAAGTTAAGAGGCTAAGGTAAAGTAGCTATTATTAAGATCTCTATATATTAATATATTATTTTTTCGGAAATAAAACTATAATATCTCTTAAATACTAAGCTTCTTAATTTATTTTAGGTAATTCTTCTTATAAATATGGCTATTAGTATCTAGATTAGTAGTACTAGACTTAGGAATAGAGACTATAGTATTAAATTAAAGCTATAGATTAAAGTAAAATTAATTAGAAATATAATACTTATATTTATATTTCTTAATTTTCTAGTTCTTAAAGAAAAAATCTCGTATTTCCTTATTTACTTAAGTAATAGAAATATACTTCTTACTTTTAGTAACTTTATAGATCTTAGTAATTAGCTTTAGAGTATTCTTAATCTCTTATATATTAATAGAGAGAATATTAGCAAGTTACTAAGTATATATTATATAAGGAGTTTTAAGAAATCTATTATTAACTCTATAATATTCTTGCTTATAGATAGGTTCTATAATACTACTATATATCTCCTTAAAAATATACTTATCTTACTAAGCAAGTATTAATTTCTATTTAGCTAGTATTTTATAGGTATACTAAATACCTTTATTAAGTTCTCTGGACTTAATATCCTTAGTTTTCTGCTTCTTAGTTCTGGATATAGTTATAGGAGTCTTTCTAGATAATATCTTTCTTTTTAAAGTAAAAAATTCCTTTTTACTTTTCTTTAATTTACTAATCTTATACTTAATTTAGTACTCAGATCTCTATTATTTATTAGGAGTTTTAGGCTTAGCTTATTCTCTATTCTTACTAGGTTTTTCTTATCTAGTTATACTAGTTCTACTAGCTTTACTAGTAGTTTTCTTACTAGGCTTTATTAAATTAGCTTTATTTTTCTTAGCTAGATCCGGTTAAATTAAAGCTAAAATTATAATAGGGGCCTATTTTTTAGGCTTATTTTAGAAAGTAAGAAAAGGCTTATTACTATAAACTCTCTTAATTAGGATTCTGGAAGTATTAAAGATATACTATTTAGCTTTAAGGTTATTAGCTAATAATAGCTTAAACTCTAATTCTTTATATTCCGAATAGCTTTAGTATACTTGAATACTTTAGTAATATCTAATTTAGTAAATATACTAGTATTCTAATATTTCTTATTCTTAATATATTCTAAAATAGCTTTATTAATTAACTAAATAGCTTTATATATTAAAGCTTTTATTTTGAAGAAAGAATATAACTTCTTATAAACGTTTTTACTAAGATTATTATAGATATTATTAATATATTAGCTAAAAGCTTTATTATATAGTATAATTCTATTCTAATCCTTAGTATTAAGACTATTTATTATAGTCTTAATCTTATTAAGCTTCTTTTATCTGCTTTTGGAAATGCCTTTAATAATATTCTCTAATTCCCTATTATTAGCTTAGTAGTTCTTTAGTTCCTTCTTAGTTAATTCTAGTTCTATTCCGTTTCTAATAAAGGTTTTCTATTTCAAGAGTTTATTATATATATTATTTAGCTTATCTAGAATATTCATATTAAATTCGGTAATTATAGCTATCTTTTCTAGTATTAATAGGCCTTCTATAATTACCTAAGCTTCTTTAATACTTTAAATTTTAATACTATTAATCTATAGGCTTTTAATAATACTATGGCTTATAAGAATTAGCTATTATACTTTACTAACTTAAGAAATCTATTCTTTAGCTATTTTATTATTCTTAATAAATTATAAAGGTATTATTAGTATAATAGTTATAGGTTATAGAATTAAAGGTTCTCGAGATTATAAGAATTTCTTTTAAGTATATTCCAAAATAAAGAGTAAATTAGAATAAACTTGGATTATATAAAGGTATTATATATATTTGAGTTTTTTTTTCTTTCTAGTAAGAAAATAAAGCTAAAATAGTAGTATATATAATAGGGAAAATAAATATAATAATTAGGTATATTTAAGATAATATAGTTATAAATTAGGAATAATTATAGAAGATAAAATATAAAGTTAGGCTTTTATTATAGAAAAAAATATAAATATAATTAAGGAAATAATTAAAGTAGATTAAACTAAATAGTAATAATAGGGAATTAAGAAAGTAATATAATAGAAATATAAATATAGTAATAATATCTAAAGTATTAGAATATAAAAGGAAATAATAAATTTTTTATAATATAGGTATATCCCGATGTTTTATTTATTTAAAGATATTTCTATTAACTTAAAAAATAATATAAAAGAAAGGAAATAATATAGGGAATATATAAAAGGTAAAGTATATAAGTATACTAAAGATATTAGGAAAATATAAAATAAGTATTAATAAAAAAGAAATTAGAATAATAGGATTAAGAAATAATTTAGAATAAGATATTACTTTTTCTAAAAATAATTCGTATTTTTTCCGAAAGCTAATTATATTTATTTAGTACTTATTAAAGTTAACTTTATATAATATAAAACTATTTAGTTAATTAGAACTTTAAAATAATATTTATATCTATAAAGATAATACTAAAGGTATTAGGGTATATAGAAAAGAGAATTATAAGATAATATAAATAGGATTTATAGTACTATTATTAAGTTTGAAATAATTAATATTAAAGTTAATATAAAATATAAAAAGATTAGGTATTCCGAGTTAGTATTAAGAATATAAGAATTATTTAGATAATATTTAATAATAAGAAATAGATTAATAGTAAGAATTAGCGAATTATACTAGCTTTTTAAAGAAATAACTAGTTTCTAATAATAAAACGGTATTATAGTTAAAGAAAGAGTTCTATATAGGAGAAGTTTTCTATAGAAGTAAGAATATATAATATACTAACTAAGCCTTAGTATATACTTTTAAAATAGTTATAATATATATCTTAAATATAGCTATAATTATATTAAAGAAGAAGTAGGTTTTCTAATATAAAATAGGCTTTAAATAAGCAGATCTAGTTTATCTAATATTTAAGAAATTCCCAGAATTATATATTATTAAGTATTTTTAGAAATAATCTTTAGGTTTAATAAGGTTTTCCTTTCTTATTATAGGGCTTCTAGTTTAGCTATTCTATTTATATATAACTTCTAATTAGGAAGTTTATTTAGATATTATAAGGAAACTTATAATAGTAATTTAAGTTAAAGTCAAGATTTATAAATATTATAATCGAGTTTTAGACTAGTATAAGCTATAAGAATAGCTAGTTAAAAAGGCAAATAAAGCTTTTAAAAGGTTTCTAGTTTAGTAAGACATATATAAAAGACCTTTTTTCTTCTTTTTTTTTCTTCCTAATTTCAAATATAGTTACTATTTATTACTATAATTCGGAGTTAAGAGTTTATAAGATAATTTCTTAATTCCCTATTTATTTTTATACTAAAAGAAATTCTTTATATTTAATTCCTAAGATCTAGTAATAGGATTTTATATATTAAGAATACTATCTAGTAATAGTAATTAGATAATAGTAAGAAATAAATAATAATAAAGCTTATCTGATTTCTAGAATAATAGTCTAATAATAATATTTTCCAAAGGTTATAAATAATAGTTAGAAGAAAAAAATAAAAGATATATAAAGAATTAAAAGTAATAAGCTCTATTTTAGGTTAAGAAAAGCTTTTATTATTAGATACTTTCTCCTAATTCTTTATAAAGGAAATATACTTTACTTTTTCTAATTCTAGTAATTCTAAAATATATATAATAATACTAGTAGCTTTCTTAATCTCCTATTATTTTGCTTATAGTATTCTATAACTACTTTTTTTTCTAGTTCTATATCTGTTTTAAAATATTTATTTATAGGTATATACTTATTATTAACTTTGTTTTTAGAGAAGTACTAGAATTTATTTCTTTTAATAAATTACTTAAGTTAATTCCTAATATATATTCTTTAAAATATAGTATTATTAAGCTTTTCTAATATATAGTATTCTTTTAGTTAATCTATATACCTTACTTTATATAGGCTAAGCTAGTAGTATAGTAGTTTCGTATTTCTTAACTTGTCTTAATTTATTAATTTAATATTATATATAAGAACTAGATCTTTTTCAGAAATAGGCTTTAAATAAATCTAATAAGTAATATTAAATTACTCTTTTCTTTCTCGGTATTTTCTATTCTTCTTTATTCTGGTTTCTTTAATATCTTTATTTCTTATTTATATTTACTTTATATATATTTCTAGAAGTATTTCTTTATTTAAATATTCTCTAGATTAAAAAGCGAGTTTTTATAGGTAATATAGCTTCCTTATTATAGATTATATAAAAGAAAGTAAATCTAGTTAGTCTATATATAGTAACTCGGTTAGTAAATAAAATATATAATAGCAAATCTATCTAAGGCTTCTTTTTACCTATTATAAGTACTATAAGTACTTAAATAATTAGTTAATATCCTCTTTTAATTATATTATTTCCCTTGAAATTATAGGCCAAAATAATAATTCTATTAATTCCTAGCTTATTAAGTTCCTGAGTTATTACTTCTTTAAATTCCGATTTGCTATTTACCTTAAGCTAGCTAAATAAACTATACCTATAAATAATTTCTTCCTAAATAAACTTAGTAATTTTCTTACTAGTTAGGTTCTTTAAAAGTCTAGCCTTAACCTATTCTGAGAAATTATCTCTAGTAATAACTAGCGAGTTATATTCTTTATAGTCTAGTAGTTTAATTATATTAATCTTAAGGTAATAGAAAAAAGATATAGCTTTTATTAGATATAGAGTTTTTTCTTATCTTCTTTTATTCTTATACTAATAGATCTTATAAGTATTAATATACTTCTATATATAATTATAGTAATTTTCCTAATAATAATAGCTAGCTACTAAGTAAAAAGTACTTTTTTTCCCGGTATATCTAATCTTATTATATAGCTCTTTAATAATAATTTCCCTTTATTCTTAATTATTAATAATAAGCCAAGGTAAATATACTTTAAATACTACTTTCTATAGTAATTAATCTCTTATATTATAATTTAAAGCTTTTCTGTTTAACTTTCGAAACTTGGCTCTAGATATTTTTTCTGGTCTAAAAAGTATTATAAGATATTATATAATATTCTAGTATTATTTGAAATAGCTATTATCTAAGGAATCTAGTAAAATAGTCGGGTTATTAAGTAAAGTATAGGAGTTAGTATTATTATTTATTATTTTGCTAGAGGTTATATATAAAAGGCTATAGCCTTTACTATATAATTTCTGGATTTTATTATTTTTTTAATATTACTAATTTGTTTCTAGATATAGTAAGGCTTTAATTATTAATCTCTAGTAATTAGATACTATTATTTAAATATCTAATAAAGAGCTTAGGAATCGGATTTCTCAAAATAATATTATATAACTAAACCGGAACTGCTTCCTTTAACTAAACTTTCTATCTAATAGGTACTATTCTAATAGTATTAAGCTCTATTACTAATTATTTATTAATATTCTTATTATTTTTAGTATTACTTTCTTACTATAAATGTCTTAATAATTCATTAGTAATAATATACTTAGTTTTTTTAATATACTTGACTTTAAAATTAAATAGTTGAATTTATACTAGCTAATAAGTAACTAGAGCTTTAGGAAAATCCGTAGCTACTTTACTTAGCTATATAACGAGTATATTAGTATCTAGTTTAAGAATAAAGTAAACTTTATATAGCTAGAATTATATTTTCTATAGATATTTTACTAGCTCTTAGTATTTTCTTTTAATAATATTATATTTCTATTTAGTATTATTCTAAATTCTAGACTTGTATTATATAACTCTTTTTTTCCCTTTATTATTATATTAACTAAGTATTTCGCCTTATTTATCTAGGCTAGTATTTACTACTAATATAATTATTTCCTAATTTTCTAATAAATTATAGTATAACTTATAGAATATTAGAGTAGTAATAAGCTTTTCTTAAAGAATTTATATAGCTTATTTTTATTTATTATCTCAGTTTCATATTATATCTTTCCTTATTAAGTAATAAATGGGTTTAGTAATAATTATAAAGCCTTTAATTCAAATATAGTAATAAATAATAATTCTAATAAATGCCTTGCCTTTAGTTATATTATTATAATATTCCTATCTTAAGATTTTAGTAATTCCTGAATTTAAAAGACTTCTCCCAAATACTTTATAGACAAATCTAAAAATAACTATACTATTATAATAGAACTATAATTTTTCTCTAATACTAGCTTTAGCTTATTTAATTCTATTTAAGGTTATATTTAGGTTTTAAAAGTATTTAAATATAAAATACCGAATTTCAGGTAAAATAAGCTACTTATTATAGTCTATATAAGGTCTCTTAACTCTAATATTATTAATAAATAGTATAGTAATTTTAGGAAATAGATTTTCTAGAATAGTTATAATAACCTATATAAACTATATAACGGAATTAGTAGCTTCCTGAGATAATACAGTTATTCTTAATAGTTCTAGAGATATTATAAATATAGTTAAATCTTTATTATGGATATCTAGTATAAGTTAATTATATCCGGAAAAGAAATTAATTAGAGAAATATAAGTATATCTAGTAAATTTCTTTGAGATCTTATTAGTAAATAGAAGTAGGTTAGTATCTTATAAGGTTACTAAATTTATTTTTATAGTAGTATTAATTAGTTTATAAGTTCTAGTAATCTTTTTTATAATTAAGAATTATAGATTTTAGTAAGATTTATTATATTTCTTAAGAATTTTATAATCTAGGTATTCTAATAGTATTTTTACTATTACTAATACTAGAGCTTTAAAATATGGGAAATTCTTCTCTTACTAGGCCTTATACTTAATAGTCTTAATTAGAATAAGTAAGCTAATATTTTTATAGACTTTTCTTACTTCTTTCTAATTAAATATAATTATACTTTCTTAATTAATTATTAATTCTTGAAATATAGCTAGTTTCTTTTCCTAGAGCCAGTTACTAATATTTAATTATTTAAGACATTTTAAAGTAAGTTATAAATCTCTTAAAATAGCTAATATTCTTAGTAAAAGATAATTCTTATATTTTCTAATATATTTCTATAAGTATTCTCTAGCTTTAGATTTCTTAAACTAGTTCGGATATTTACTAGGGCCTTTTCTAGTTCTATTATTAGTATTTACTAGTTAAATTTTCTTATTCTTTATTTTATATATTCTTGTAACTAGAAATAAACTATAATTATTATCTTTTTCTTTAAAAGCTATAGTTATTTTCTTTAGTATTCTTTTTATCTAATTTCCGGAATTTATAATCTTTCTATTTAGTTTCTTTCTAGTTAGGTATAAAGAGTATCTTTTTGTCTAGTATTTTAATATACCTTTTTTAAGCTCTTATATATTTTAGAATTCTATTTAGTTTTAGGTTTTATATTTCTTAGCCTCAGGAATATATTTCTTTATTATTAGAAGATATTACTTTATTTCTTTTTTAGAAATATCTTTATTTAATATTCTTTTTATTTCTTTTTCTATTAAATCCGGAACTATTCTTAATAATATTTTAATTAGAGCCTTTTCTGCTTTAGTTTCTCTAAAAATATTATTAATTTCCTAAACTTCTAAACCTAAAATAAAATTTTTTATAGGAAATCCTAGCGTTTTCTTATTTCTCCTAATATTATTACTAGTTATAATATTAGGCTTTATTTTTTATTTTTATTTTTATTTTTAGTTTCTTATTTTATATTACTTAATTCCTTAATTCTAGGAGCTTAATACTCTTAAACTATTACTTTTTTCTATTTCCCGGTATTTCTTAAAAGTAAAATAATTATAATAGTATAGGTATTCTAGTTATTTTTAGGATTAGTAAATCTTTTATTTTATAAATTATTACTTTTATATATAATTTTTATTTTTATTTTTACTAAAAATAGTTAATTAAGTAGGATCTTTAAAGCTTCTTTAACTAGGAAGAATATATTTTTATATTCTATTCTATTTATAATCTTAGCTCTAAGCTTTATTATTTCTATAAATCCAAATTTTGGCCTAATAATAATAAATATTTAATAATCTATAGTATTATATATTACTTTACTAATATTTCTAGAGATTTTTTTAGAAAGAATATTAATTTTAGCTCTAATATTAATTATTTCTTTATATTTAATATTTCTTTAAGGTCCTCGAAATATAAATTAGAGATATAAAGATTATATAATATATTTATAAGCTAGTAATATCTGAATATTAATACTATTATTTTTAAATTAAATAATTCTATTAGTATTAGGTACCTAAGCTAGTATTTCTAATCTCTTAAATATTCTATTTATTATATAAGCTATAGCTACTAGTTTTATAAATCTTCTAGTATATTTAATTATACTTAATATAATAGTATTTCCTATTTATAAGATAGTAAGATAGGAAATATTATCCTTAATTTATTAGTTCTAAAGTATAATAGCTAGATCTGGTATTTTTAAGATATTAATAAGTATTCTTATTTCTTTCTAAGTTCTTGGGAATAGAATAATTACTTTCTTTAGTAATCTTATTAGAATATTATTAACTTTAGAAGCCCTATACTTATTATAACTAAGAGTATACTAGGTTCCTAATTTGTTTTATTTATTCCCGGAACTATTAATATTTATATTCTTAGCTAGGCTATTTCCTTATTTATTATTTCTCGAAATAGTATTTTTCTAGCCTCTTATATAGGATAGCTTTTCTTTTATTCTGGCTCGTTTTTAGAAAACCTTTTTAGCTATTTCTATTTCTTTTTCTTTTTCCTTAATAAGAAACCTATTATAGTATTAATAGAAATACTATTTATAGCCAAATCTTAATATTATTTATTAATTTCAGAACCTAAAGTATTAGTAATTCTAATATAATTTCTTCTAAGATAAAGTAGTTATTTAGATTCCCTAGGTATAACTTGCTTACTTTTATATATAGATTCCGGTTAGCTAGTTTTCTTTTCTTTTTCTTGCCTAGTAAACTAGATATCTCTTATTAATCTCTAGATATTTTTAGGTCAAGTATTTAAGTTATAATTAAATTCTTTTCCTTAAACTTAGGGAATGATTTAGTTAAACTACTAGTATTTACTAGTAAGGAAAAAGGAAATACTTTCTTATTTAGGCTTAAATAGCCCTTTATATTATCTTTTATTAAATTAGTAAGTATATCTATAGTTTATAAGTTCTTTTATTAATAGATAATAGAACTAAGAGATATAAATATATTCTGAATTAATATTATTATTCTTATTTCTGCTATAGTACTTATAGTAAATTTGTTCTTTTAGTTCTGGATCTATATTATAGGCCGCATTAACTTAAGTAGTATTTTCTAATTATACTTGAGACTAATTTTCTCTAGAATATAGTTATCTAGATTCTTTGCCTAGTCTAGCTCGACTATTATAGCTACTATAGTATTCTTTATATTTTTTACTATAATTTCTAGTATATTCTTTCTAAAGACCCGAATTATATTTACTAGGCTATTAATATTATTATACTAGCTATAATTAACTAGGTTATATAAGCAGGCTACGGATATTCTCTCGAATTATAATAGTAATTATATTAAGTTATTTCTATAAGTTCTTTTAAGTTATAGTAATAACAGATAGTTTTTCCAGACTTCTTACTAGCTAATTAATATTATTTTCCTTGGGTTTATTACTTTTAATAGGTTTTATATAATTAGCTACTAGCTAGGTTCTTTTTTTACTTATATCTATAGTAGCTTTAGGAAATATAATAGAAGGAACTAGTAAAAAATAATTGTTTTCTGGCTTGGGAACTATATTATAAACTATTATATTCAAGTATTCTTATCTAAATCTAGATATATCTGGGTTATTAGTAATATTAAAATAGTATTTCTTCTTTTTATATTAATAGGATATTATTACCTTCTTATATATCTTACTATATTTATAGGTAGAAATATTTATAGGCTCGAAGTTTGTATTCTTAAGAATATAATTTCTTACTAGAATAGATAATTCCCTTATGAATTCTCGATACTAAGTAATTTTATTTATTTCTTTTCTTTTTAGTAATTCCTTTAATATTCTATTAAATATATTAATATAAGACTTGAAAAAGATTTCTCTATTTTAGGCTTATATAATAATCTAATTAAGAAAGTCGCGGCTAATTTTAAATATTTCCTAGTTATATTCTCGGAATTCCTTTAATAAGGCCTTAAAGAACTTAATCTCCTAGTAATTTCCTAGATTATTAGTATAGTACTCTAATATAGCTTTAATCTAATTCTTATAAATAGAAGAAATATAATAAATAATTCTTTCTTTTTTATTATTATTAGGAATATAATAGTTCTTATATATATTTATATATTATTCTAAAAATATAGAAATATTATTTCCCTGAAATTATAGTATTTTAGAAGCTCTTATAAATAATAGATTTAAATCCGGTACTAGTATATACTTGTTCTTAGCTATATTAATCTTAATAATTTCTTTTATAATTAATTATAGAATTTCTATATCTAAGATTTTTACTAATAAGGTTCCTAAAGAACTAACTTCTCGTTTAAATATATCTTTTGGTTTAGGAACCGGAATTAGGGAAAAACTAGTTAATAATAATAGATATAGTCAAGATTTAAGTTTTAGTACTAGTAGTAATAAGATAGTAGCTTTTCTAGTCTTATTCCTATTACTTATACTTTCTTTCCTATTTCTTTAGCTTAATACCTATAGTATTTTCCCTCAATTTTACTAAACTAGGTATATCTATTAATATTATTAAAAGTAATAATAAAAATAATAAATATAATTTTACTAATTTTTCTAACTTTCTAAAAAAAAATTCGTTTTTTTACTTAGTATTTATTTCTTTTTCTAGAAGCTTCTCTAGTTTATTTATATAATTTCTTATTTCCGATTTCTTTTTAATTCTTATTTCTAATTCCTGCTTATTATTTTACTTGAAATTAAGGATATTTTCTCTTTTAGATATTTTTTCTGAACTTAGAAATAAGCTTTTTTACTAAAACTAATACTGCCTTTACTTTAGTCTTTATTATAACTAAAAATAATATATAAATTAATAATATAATTCTATTTCCGAGTACTAAAGTCTAATTCTAACTAAGGTCTAACTTATATTATCTTAGTATAATTTTTCTTATTCTATTTCCTTTACTTCTTTTCTTTCTATAGTTAGCCTCTATTTCTACTACTTCTATATACTATACTAGTAACTATATCTTGTAGCTAACCTGTATTCAAGTCGCTAGATATATCGGAAATTAATATAAGATACTAAAATTAATACTTGTATATCCTTAATATTTTGGCCTTAGATATAAGGTATTATAATAGCCCTTTTCTCTCCTAACTTACTAAGCTAATAATTCGCCTTATAGATATCCCTCAGAACTTTATAAAAGTATTACCTTAATTATAAAGTTTCTATCCTTCCTGTATTACTTACTATAAAATATATAAGAGGGAAACTATAATAAGATAAAAACCTATATAAAGTATACCAGAGTATAAAACGTAACTTAATAGCAAAATAATAAATCAAAAGTATAAATAGTAAAGCATAAATAGTATATAGTATGCAAAAGCTTAATTAATTAAATACTCATAAAGAATTATTCTCTAAGTCTATAGAAAAACCAGCTTTCTTATGTGATTTCCGCAAGTCACGTGCAAAAGGCCGCAGCCTTTGCCATGTGACCTAAACCTCAAAACCGCCAAAACAACATGATTTTTGACGAGTACGGCCTGCCGTACTATACTAGTAATATGGCTCTATTAACTATTATAAAGATAGGCCGTAACTATATTAATGTAATATATACCTGGCCCCAGGATAGTAGAGCTATTAATACTAGAGCCTTTATATTATAAAGGAGTAAGCCGTTGAGTAGTAATAAGAATAGATTAAGTAATAGTAATCCCGATCTCGGTAGTAATAGTAATGGGTGCTCGAGCGAGAACAAGCTCGGCCATTCAGGTATAAGGACGAATGCCCTGTAGGATCCTATAGACGAGCGGCGCTTGCTAGTATATAAGAAGGAGGGCAAGTCTTGGAAGTATATCTTCCGCAAGTTTCTAGGCAGGACTTAGCCTATAGTACGTATATGTTTGAATATTATATAGGCTAGAGGCGAGTAGGCTTTCTCGCACAGGTAGACAGGCGCTAGCTCAAGCTATATGTGCCTACTTGTTTCTGGTATTTGCCGGGACGAATATCTAGAAAGAACTTTATCTTTCTGTCGGCCAGTCCCAATACTAGAGCAGTTATAGTCGAGGGAAGCGGCGTTTAAGGCGAGTAGGATAGTGAAATAGTATAAAAGAAAATGGAGAGGTTGATATCGGAAGGAGACATAAGGCGTAACGTCTTTACTAGAAATAATTAATGTATTATATATGTTTATTAATGTCCTAGTATTATTGTCTCATATAGTTTCCTGATTCCCTTATAGCCACAAAATAAACTCTCGCCTATATAATTGCCTGTTCCTCCTTCCACAGACGGTCTATTACTCTACTAAATATATCTATTATCCCATTATATATTATATTATAGTCTCGGAATATACCAGTAAAGATTACGCTATCTTTAATCGGGAAGAGGATGCTTCGGAGCTCTCGAGCCAGTTATTTGAGTTCCTTGAACTTTGGTGCAAATTCCGTAAAAATATCCTCAAATCCATTTTTATTTATGTGGCCACGCTTCGTATTAGCGATTTCTGCGTATGTCCCAGTATACTAATCCCGTAGTCTACTTGTCTTAATTGGTCTCACCTTTCTCTTATCTGACTTTGAGCTTAGTGCGTCTGTTTCCTCCACGCCGGCTACCTCTTCGTAACTATAGCGGATATATATTCATATAAAGACGTAGAAAAGTAACTTCAGATCGTGCCGGTATGTGTGGCCTTTGCCCTGAAGTACCTCGATTAACATAAACTGCATAGTGCCTGTCTAGTGACTCGCTCTACTAGGAATACTATTTAACTTCTTTCCTAAATCCATATTAATCAGATATCCTTTTAACTTCCTTCTAGTAATAGGCTTCGTAATAATAATATTATTCTCAGAAATATCTTAATAAAGTATTTTCTCATCTTTTAGTAAAGACTTATTACCTATAATAGTATCTCAAGGCGCCTCTAAAAGCTCTATAACCGATTAGTAGGAGTAAAGTGGCCGTCCAGCTAGCGATATTACTAAGTAGTAGTGTATTCGGTTACCGTACGTCTCACTTTTATAGCCTGCCAGACTATCGGCCTCGGTTTCTTGAATACTGTGGACATTAGTAGTATCTGAGTCGCGGTTTCCGGTTCGGCCGTCCCCTGATCTGGATCGCTTCATTCCACTACTCCCCTTAGCAAATCCCTCTTCTCTTTTCCTTTTCTGGCCAGAAGACATTGACGTACTGCTGGTACTGATTCCTAGTCCCGTTAATCGAGCACTACTGCTTCTTGATCTTCCTGTGAGGCTTCTTGTTCTCGAGTATACTTGGCTAGACTCCGTACTGCCATTGACCCAAGAAGATTTGCCCGAGAGCTTCCGTGGGGCGCCAAACTTCAAGCCTGCCCGTAAATGTGCAATAGTATCTGCGCTTCCATTAATAGTAATCTGCTTATGATAGAACTATTCAGTAATGCCTTTGATTCCTCTGTCCTTGGCCAACTTTAATAAGTCTCCCTCTCATTGCCTTTTATTAGATAGCCAAGCGAACTTCACCACGTACTCCCAGTTCGCTGAGCCGGGTCTCCTTCCTCGATAGCACGTTGTTCCCCGGTACACTATTGCCTTTATCGAAGCAATTAGCTAGTCCTCCAAAGAGATCCTCAAATCCCGTGCGACGATATACTTGCCGGTCTCATTACGCTTAATGAACGTATTTAACCCTAACTCCGCGTCCGTTATTAGCGCATACCCAATAATAACCCTAATAAACTGCTCTGGCTCTTTGTGAATATTGAATTTCTCGGAGCTATAAGGGCCAGATCTGTCGAATACCCAAAGCCGTATTAGGCTTTTGCAGATCATAAATCCAGGTACGAATCGCCGCTCCGGTTAACTTCCAAATACTTCACGTATATATCCTGCCAATTATACTAGTGTTTTTACAGATTAATCCTTATTAGGATTCTGTTTATATTCTCTAATAACAAGTATATTAGACTAGTCGTACTCGCCGTCCGGTAAGGCAGTATTAGCGGGGGTAAGGAAAATATCAAGCTTGCGATTAGCCTCCGAGCCCCTTAATACTTTATTCGCTAATATGTAGTATCTGCGGCAAAGTCTACTAAAGAAAGTATCCTGGAACTTCATGAACTACTTAAAGAATAGACCTTAAAGTAAAGGCTCTGGCTACCCGCTCTAGTAACCCTCTATATACTAAGCTCTCGACTCTTTATAAATATCCCTTGCATTATTCGTCTAGGGCTTCCCTTTAAAGTATTACTCGGAGAAGCTACTAATATTATAATAGACTTGCCCGGTAAGTTCTTCGAGTATTTACTAATTAACTTTATTATGTGTCTATTTAATACCCCTCTAAGAAGCCGAGCTAGATTATAGTGGCGTATTAAAGACGGCTTTCTCGAAGGCAGTTAGTAGGGTTAATTATTTCGGGCTAGTAAGTGTGATTAGGTCAAATATAGTATATTATATCTTTATATTAGGGGAATTATTAGTAACTAGTTCCACTAAAGGAATTATTAACTTAATATTGAAATTACTAGAGCCAACTTTAGATCCAAGGCTAAATAGATCCGTATAAAGGCGAGTTTTGCGATTAATCCGCGAATATAGGATACGAGCGGCCGGAAAGGTCTATAAGGCTCTAATAAGATCAAGAACCAGATCTTCTATATACGTTAGGAAGATAATTAGTTAGTAAATAGTAATACTAACCTGAGGCAGATTCTGTAGAAAGAATATCCTTAATAGCACAAGAAGATCTAATAAAACCTAGACACGCTTGAGATAATTCAAACTAGTAATAAAAAGTAACTAATTCTTCTTTAATTACTTCTTTATATTATTATACGTTTGGACTACCCTTAAGCAGTTGGCTTCTGGGGCTTCCTGAAAAATACGGGTCACGTGAGGAATACCAGAATCTCTCTCTTCTAGGGAATCGCACATTGGAATACGATTATGTCCAAATTCTTAGGGTTTAGCTTAGGATAAGAGAGAAGAAGCTCAAGTACCTTTCTCTTTATTTTAGTAGTTCTGAAATATAAGGGGCTTTTATTATAATTTTTTAAAGCTCAGGAAAAGAGAAAGGGAATTCTTAAGGCTTTAGCTAGCTCTCGGGGCTTCCTAAAAAATACAGGTCACGTGAGGAATACCAAAAAAAAACCTGGCCTTACTTTACTCTTCTCTTCTTCTTCTCTTTACTACTCTCCCTTTTATTTATATTATAGACCCTTCCTGCTTTTATATTATCTATAAGCAAAATTAGCCTGCTTCTAACTTTATTATAGAACGGGCTAAGATATATAAGAGCTATAATTACTATCGAGTTTATATTTCCCCCCTTTTCCTAGCTTAACTAACTAGTTAATAGGCCCGGTTAGCTACTAATTATGCCTAGCAGTGCCCTGCCTTATAAGAACTTAATCCGAATACTCTCCCTATCTCTCGGTAATAATAATAGTTAATTACGGATATCTCTACGGACGAGCTAGCCCTATAGCACTAGTAACGGATCCGTTAACCGTCCGTTGCGGCCCTAGTTTATATTATAGAGGACTCTCCTACTAACTCACCTACTATATAGCCTCCTGCCTTTCTTTCCCGCTTCCGGCCAGCTCCTATATATATGACTAGTCCGCTTACGGGTTATTATATAGCTTGCGGAGCCCTTTATTTTAGCTATATGGATAATTACTTTAAGGCTTATTATAAGAAGGGTAATATAATACTTCCTCTAATCCGCAAGCCTTCTCTATATCTCTCTTATCTCTTTACGGGTAATAACTCGCTTTACCGGGCTTTTCGGACAAATATCCGGGTATATAATTATACTTTTGCCTTTATATTAATTAGCTATAAGAAAGATACCCGGATTAATTTCTCTTATAGGATCTAGTACTTTTAGATCTATAGCAAGCTTTTCTATTTCTAAGGCCTGCTATAGCCCGCTTTATATACCGAACTCTCCTTTATATAGCTCTTCTTTTATAATTCGCTCTTTATAACTAATATATGGGCTACTAACTTCCCTTACTTAGATTATATAGTTCTTTTATAGCTTACGGATATGCTTATAAATTATAATCCGTTTATTATAGTCTATAAGATAGCCTATAAGTGTCTTATAAGCTAATAAACCGATTTCCGGATCTTACTTAATCCGCAAATATACTTAATTCTTGAATTAGATACGAATTATTATTATAAGAATCTTCCTATAAGTAATAAGGTTATAGCTCTTATTCCGGACAAGTATATGGATATAAGCCGCCGCAATCTGATACTTATAGTCTGTAAGGCAGGCCGCAAGCGTCTGTAAATACATATAATTAATATTATATATATAGTATATATACTACTTTACTATATCTTGCTCTTTTTATATAGTAACCCGGGCTAGTACTATGATTTATAGTTATAGGACCATAATAGGACCCGTTAGTAAATATGACTAAAATAGCGGGTTTTTTACCGGTACTACCTCTATAGTTATTTGGCCTTTTCCCTACTCTTTTATACTAGCTATCTCTTTTAGTAATATATTATTAATACGTATATTACCTATAAGACTACCTCATTTAACTAGCTCCGCTTATACTAGTAGAATATTCGTATAGATATATATATAGGACTTGCAAATACTCTAATTCATAAGAATATCCGTATAAGTAATATTAGCTATTATTTTATTTTCCTATTAAGCTTTATAGGTAGTAATTACTTTATATAATAGCTCTTTTAAGACTTAATAGCTATTATATAATATTTTGGTAAGCTAAGCTTCTTTATTACTTTTATAACTAACCCGTACTAGCCTGAGATTATAGATTATTTCTTAAACGGGTAATAAGCTATTAATTATCCGGATCTCCTTTACCGGGTCTTTATATTAAAGGTAAGAGAGCTATTTATAGACCTAAAAAATTACCTTTTTGGACTATATATAGGCTATATATATATAATTAAGTACTAGAAGTATAGCCTCCTATATATATATCTACTCTTATTTCTTAGGAAAGAAGCTATTTTCTTAATTCCCGATTTAGTTAATAAAGTTATTTATACTAAGCTTCTAGACCCGTTATGGGATCCTATAGGCAAACTTATAATTATAGTAACTAGTCAGATATTTTATAGACTATATGGCCTCGAAAATAATCCAAAAGCCCTATATATAGTTCATAAGATACCTATAGCCCTGCTTATATACCAGAAGAGGTTCCCTAAGGTATTTGCGGCTATAATAATTATTTATAAGAATAGGTATCCCGAGTACTAGTACCGGGATAATAGCCATATATTTATAGTCTATAAACCAGGCTTTCCAGGCCAGGAAGTTATCTGTAATAATTACTAGATTATTTTATATAACCTGTATCTTCTCTAGAAGTTCCGCTCCTATATTAATATCGAGGTTTATACTTCTATATAAGTAATTAAGTATATTTATAAATATGTCTATAAAGGAATAAATTATATAATTATTATAGTTTCAGGAATAAATAATAAGATTACCTAATATTTTTAAGCTCGGTATATAGGCCCTATAGAGGCTTTCTGGCGCCTGTTCGAGTACCTAACGTATTAGGAGTTTCCCCTAATCTAGTACTTAGTAATCTATTTCTCTGGGTAATATATAATCTACTTTATAAATAATCTCTTACCCGAGTAAATAGCAAACCGGGCCGCAAATACCCGTTTAACCTTAATAGCTTTCTTTAAGTATAATATAATATATAAGGACAGCTATTAGTACTTCTACTATAAGTTCCTATAGTACTTTATATGAGTTATCAAGACCCGGATATAGAAGCCCTATAAGCGAGAGTATAGTATTAGCTATATTTATTACTATAGCCCGGTTTCGGGTAAGTAATTCTATTTATAGCTCTTACTAATAATTATATACGGTCTGTAGTCTTTTAATAAGCTCTATTTAGTTAAGGGCGTCCGTTATCCCACATACTATACTGCCTATATTACCTGCGGTTTAGTAGAAAATAATTAGAAGTAGTTCTAGTACTTTAACGAGGCTATTTTATTAATAACCGGCTATGGTTTACGGATACTCTTTCTTATAAGTATCTGCTAGTAGCTAATTATGAATATGCGAGTAATCTGGAACTAGTATAAGAAGTATTTCTGTAATAACTTGGCCCGTAAGCTAGCCCATAACTTATTAATTAATTTCTTATTACTTTTAGTTAATCCTTACTATAATTATGGCCTCTTTTTACTTAATCTCGGCCTTACAGATCTCTAGTAAATGCTTATAAATATTACTCTATCTGAGAATACCTTTAATTAGACTATAAGCTACTATATAGCTAATTTACGGGTTAATTATACTTATGAGATATTACTAGTAACTATAATACAAGCCTAGCTAAATATAAACTAGTACTTCTACTTTTAGATAATTATAATAGTAATTACAAATAATTTATAGACTATCCACTTTTACTTATAAGGCCCTAGTAGAACTAGTAAAACGTTTCTTTATAAGACCCTCTGCTACTATTACTATAGCCAAGGTAAGGTAGTCCTATATATAATATTAATGGGTATTGCAGCTTTCCTTTTCCCGGACAAATACATGTTTTACTTCTAGTTCCGGATCCTGCTAGTTCCGGATCCTGCTCAAGCTTAATAAGTCGTCTATAAGTATAATTACTAAGACTAGCCGGCTTAGGGCTCTCTTATATTCTATAAACCTAATTATCTGAAACGAGGTACCTATATAGTATAAGTACTACTTTGAAGTAATATACTGGCTAATAGTCGATTTATGGTCGGTTATAGATAATGTTTTCTTTAGAGGAATGCCTATAATTCTCGGGGAGAACTTTGCCTAGATTTTACTAGTAGTCCCATATAGTTTATAGGCCAATATAGTACGGGCCTGCTTATAGCGGATATAGATCTAGCTATAGCTCTATTAGTTATTATTACGGATTAATATACGGGTCTATAATAATCCGTCCGAATAGGATTTTATAGACTGGATTAGTAATCTGCTATATAACCCGTCTTTAAATAGGTAGATTATACTCCTGCCTTTTATTCCGTATACCTAGTTAGTTACAGACCTAATTAATTACATTTACCTGTAAGAGCAACTTTTATAGGCCCTATATAATTACTAGGCCTTTAGTAGATAAGTAATCCTATTAACCCTAAATAATATAGTTTGCAAGCTTAACTAAATAATTCTAGATATGTTTCCTGGCTAGAAATAGACGTATTTTATAGTAGATTTGGCTAATATAAATAAGGCAGATCCTGAAATTACAGAATTACCTCTAGAGGTTTTATAAAGTATCTATTTACCGGATCTATCCCTTTCTAAGCTATAACTCAAGATTAGTATACCCGTAATACTCTTATAGAATCTCTATTTATAGAAAGGGCTTTATAACGGGTTACGGATATTAATATATAGCTTTGGGAGATTCTTGATTTGGGTATGGCTATTAGGTAGTAACTTTAATAGCCAGTTACAGATAATTTCACGGATTAAGCTCTAGTCTACGAATTAATAACTATCTTTTATACTTTCCCGTAAGTAGTTTCTATTTATTTTATTCTTTATAATAACTATTAATAAGTTATAAGACTAGTTATTTAAGGTAGTAGAAGTAGATTTATAATTACCGGTCTTTTCTTATGGCCAGTTTTATATAGCAGCCTTACGGGTAATCTTATAGGTAAGGCTTTATATTCTTTTACTCTCTAATATAAATTATATAAGTAATATAGTATATCTAGAAATATTATAAAGTCTTACTTAGCTTTTAACTTACTTATAGGTAACTTTATATACTTACGGGCTATTTTCCTTCTTATACTATCTGTAAAGGGTCTATAAAGAGTCTGTATCTAATTTATATATTTAGTTAAAAGCCTTTATTATATTCCAAACCTATTCGGGATAAATTTAGGGCAAAATTATTACTAGCTCCGGAGCTTATATAGGGCTGCTAGTAATAATTTTAGTAGAGCGGCCCTAAACTCGTCTATATAATACTGAGTTATAATCTATAAAAAATATTTCCTATTATATAGAGGCCTATACGGGAATACCAAATATGTTTTATCTCCTTACTCTTTCCCTTCTTATACTTTATGCTTTATTTTGGTTTATAATATCTTAATTAAATTAACCTAAATTAAATTAATTATATTACCCTAGATATTACTACTCTCGGTTAATCTTCTAGTTCCCCCTAAAGAATGGCTAGCAAACCGTAATATATGCTTTATATCTTGAGCGGCAGGCCCTATACTATATAGTAATTTAGGGACAAGAGAGAGAGGGAGATAAGAAGGGAGAGAGAGAGGGGGGGGGGGAGCAGGCTATAGGTAAGTTAACGGACCTGTTTACAGATAGATACGGGCAAACTAACTCTCCTAGGGCCGCAAACCCGTTACTCGAGCTATTTACAGGTCTGCAATCTCGGCCGCTTTCTTACCTGTAAGCCCTGTTATTGCCGGAATTTAAAGGCAAAGCATTATCGAGCCCTAACTAGAACTCGCGCTTAGTACCCGAATCCTCCTCCGACCCATACCCAGCTCGCAAATCATATCTAGCTCCGGTAGCAGGCTACCGGGAAGAAGAAGAGGGGATAGGCAGGGTACCGGGCGATTATGGTCGACGATTATATGCGGGAGCCGACCCAAGAGGAGGAGTAGGAGCTTTAGGACCGGTAGTAGCGGCGTAAGGATGGAAAGGCAAAGAGGAGGGTTTGGGAGGGAGAGAGGAAGGGGTTATTGCGAGAAAATTATTTAAAAAGGGGGCAGCCTGAAGGAGAGTTTGAGGCGTGGTGGGAGGAGAGGTTAAAGGAGAGGCAGAGAGCGGATGAGTTTTTAAAAGCAAGGGATAAGGCAAGGAGGAAAATGAAGAGGGATAGAGAGAAGCGGGCAGAGTGGGTAGAGAGGGAAGAGAGGGAGAGGAGGGAGAGGGAGAGGGAGGAGAGGGAGGAAAGAGAGGGGCAGGCTAAAGGAGAAGCTTGCGGACCAGTAGAGAGGCAGGCTTGCGAGCTGAGAGAGAGGCAAGCAGAATTATATATAGACGAATACGAATATTGCGATAATTATTAGCTTTAATTCCAGGGCAAGTGAGGCTTGGGAAGGCCCGCGAGTGGAAAAGGAGAGCTTTGCGGGTGAGAATAAGGCTTGGGAAGGCCTACGAGAGGGAAGGGAGGGCTCTATAGGTAGGAGTGAGGCTTGGGAAGGCCCGTGAGAGGGAAGGGAGGGCTCTGCAGGTAGGAGTGAGGCTTGGGGAGGCCTATAAGAGGGAAGGGAGAGCTTTGCAAGTAGGAGTGAGGCTTGGGAGGGCTTACAAGTGAAAAGGGAGAGCTTTGCGGGTGAGAGTGAGGCTTGGAAGGGAGCTACGGGTAAGAGTACGGGTGGTAAAGGGCTTACGGGGGCGAGTGAGGCTTGGGAGGGCCTGCGAGAAGGAGGGAGCTCTGCGGATACGAGTAATGCTTGGGATGGTTCGCGGGAGGAAAGTAAAAGCTCTGCGGGTAGGAGTGAGGCTTGGGAGGGAAGGGAGGGCCCTGTAAGTAAGGGTACAGGTAGGAGTGAGGCTTGGGAGGTGGGGGGGGCTTGCGAGAGGGAGTAAGGCTTGGGAGGGAGATATAGGTAAGAGTATAGGTAATAAGGGGCTTACAGGGGCAAGTGAGGCTTGGAAGGGCCCGCAAGAGATCCGAAAGAGCCCGTAAAAGTAATACTACTTCTCTTATAATCAAAAAAAGCTCTTAAAAAAGACTAATTTCCCATACGCTTATACGTCACATTAGTGCGAGCTTGCGAGCGCAATGTGGCCACATTTAAGAAAAAGGTTTTATAAGTAAAAGTAGGGCTTAAACGGGCTTATAAAAGGAAAGAGAGAGCTTTGCAGGTATAATTAAAGGCTCTGGCAGTTCGCAAAGAGAAGTAAAGAGCTTTACGAATAAGAGTGAGTCTTAGAATGGCCTGTAAAGGGAGGTAAATAGCTTTGTAAATAGAAGTGAGCCTTGAGAGGGCTTATAAAAGAGAAGAGAGAGCTTTATAAGTATAATTAAAGAGTATGGCAGTTTATAAAGAGAGAGAGAAAGAGCTTTATAAGTGAGTATAAGGCTTAGAAGGCCTATAGGTAATAATAGAGCTCTATTATAAGGGAGTCACGTGCCCCTCTTAATCTCGAATCGAGATCAGGGCAAAATTAAAGACTGGCCCCGAAGCTTGCGTAGGGCCGCCAGGCTTTAATTTTAGCGAAGCGGCCCAGATCTCGTAGGATAATAGTTAATTATATTTGCTTTCTCGGTAGCCTTTATAATAGGGTATATAATGGGGTATATTGTGGGGCCTGCTAGAGATAAGGGAAGGAAGGCGACGCGATCTTAGGGCGTGGCCGTGTGGAATTATCTTACTAAAGCGCGTATTGGGGCCACGTCACGGGCACGGCGGCTGGGAACTAGTGGACGCCGATATTGCTGCCTGGAATAATCCACTACATGGCCTGCTTCGCAAGGCAAAATATATAGCTCATTTACCGATCCGATTTGTGTTCTTATCTCATGATTAGTAGTTAGATAATAGCGTTAGGTATGGGAACATTAATTGATTTACTAAAAACGACAAACTTAATGAGTCATAATTAGTGGTTCAGGCAGTTAGTGCAGCTGTGATTCGCTAGCCGCAGGTGCGACCCCACCCTCCTCTGCATGCCTGATTATGTGGAGATGGTCTAAACTAGTTAGAGCCTCCCGTCTACCGTTGGATTTATTAGCATAATTGCGGCGTTATGTGAGGCTTATTGGCCCGCTCCATACCGGAGCACAAGGAAAGCTGTTTAACGAGAAGACGCGGGCACTAATAAAGCACTACAGAATAGGTGGGGAGAGATAAGGAACCTTGGATACTGGATCGTGCCACGCCTGAAAGGCTAGGGCCGCGACGTCTCAAGTCTTTTTGAGTTGCCTGCAGTAACGAGGCTCAAGGTGGAGTCTCACAAATCAGTTTATATTAGCATGGCGTATATATCGTAACTGCCTATATAATAGACCAAGTCTAACTGCTTAGCTTGATCCTGCCTCAAGATTTCTCTTTGTAACGGTGAGCCGCCATCATAGCATAATCACTATCAAATCAAATTAATTAACCGATCTACTCTCTACTAAAGCTTTTCTCTAGTTAGGCTTTTACTATAGCCAACGACTTTCAGAAAGCGATTAATAAGGGAACACAGTTACAGGAGAAAAGGGCCAGGATAGCTGCCAAAAAGGCTACTGCCGAGAAGGCGGCCGCTAAGAAGGCTACTGCCGAAGCGAAGAAATGTATATAGGCTAACTTTGACTTATTTATTATATTATAAACTTACTATATAAAGGAGCTTTTGACATACCGACTTCCTTAGGGGTCCCCTGGATACTATTATTCTGAGTGGGCACTATTATGGAGAATATATATATAGGTTTTATCTTTATATAGATATAGTATAGTTATTACCTAAATTAATCTCTTACTAACAAATTCTGCTCTGTTTTATAGTTATATATACTTCCTTATAATCTCTTATATAATTAATAATAAGAAAACTTTAAATATATATTTTATAAAAATATAGTAGATCTTGTAACTTGCAAGGATTTTCCGTTCTATAAGTTTAGTTATCCTTCCTATTAAATTATACCCCTCTTATATCTTTCTATTCTTTCGCATTAACTTCACTTATATTACTTATCTATAATTAATCTTTATAGATTTATAATAGCTAAGTTTAATACTCTATTAAATATTTTTGATCTAAAAGTCTATCTAGCTTAGCTTACTAAAATCCGAAGCTATAATCTAGAGAATAATAATTTAGTTATTAAAAAAATAGTCTCAGCTCTTTATTATAGAGAACCTTACTTTATTATTAAGAGATTCTCTAGAAGCTATAACTTTTACTTCCAAATTTACTTTAAAAGTAGGAAAGAGGATATAGTATTATAATTTCTAATCTATAGGGCTATAATAAATCTATAGAAGATAGTAGAGGATCAGGCTAATATAATAAGGTTTATTATAGAGGAGATCAGAATCCGAATTCCGAAATATTATATATATAGTATAGCTTTAGACAAATTTAATAATTTAGGGCCTTTTATATTAATAGACTTCGTTTCCGGTTAGTGTCTTAATAAATTGCTTTATTTATAAGGCAAGTTCAAGTCTATAATTACTAAGTTATAGCTTAAAAAGATATATAACCAGATTATAACTATATATATATAGCTCTAGAGCCTTGAATTTAATTAGATTAAAAGGCTTTTATAGGATAAGAAGTTAATATAGTAGTATATAAGACCGGATCCGTTAATAATTAAGCAGAATAAGCTTAAATATTATAAGACTAAGGTACTAGGTAAGTATATTTTTCTGCTACCTATAAAATATTACTAATAATCTTTCAGAAATATAAATACTACTAGATATCTCGGTATATATAATAAAGCTTATTTACTAAAGTATTCTGGCCCTTCGGGATAAGTCTTTTGCTATTACTAATAAGTAAACTTGCTATAAAGTATATTTATTTCTCATATCCTTATATATTATAACTCTCTAGATAGTAAAGGCCGAATTCTTATATAGACTATATAAGCTATATAATTCTAATATATATCTCGGAAATATCATTACTAATATTAACTATAATATAAAGGCATTTATTAACTAGAACTTTTATTATATTATACCTGCTTAATTCTTATATAGCCCTTCTCTTAGTCTTATATCTTTAGATATACTCGAATATAATAATAATAAGTTAGAGGCTTTTAAAGCAGGATTTAATAAGTTTATTATAGTTTTAAGAGAGAAAGACATAGTACTATTAGAATTAATAGAAGAGTATATAGATAATAGTATTTTCTGGTATAATTAGGCTATTTAAGAACTAATCTTTTAGTAGTCTATACTAAAGAGGTTATGGACGTTTAAGGCAATACCTGAAATACAAGATCTACTAGATATGGCGGAATTTATATAGGTTAAATTAGAGTAGTATTAAGAGAAATGGAATCTCTAATTTAATAGGAAGAGAGGAAGCAGATGCTTTTAGTGAGGGAGTTCAAAGGTTATCTACTAGTCAGTAATACCTTTTACTACCTGGTCTAGCTTCTATCTATATCGTCTGCTTCTTGTCGATTTCGCCGCTCTTCCTGAAGTAACTACTCTAGATGCGCAAAATCTGAGTCCTTTCGTAATGACATTTCGTGGATGTGAGTTCGTTATCGAATTAAAAGTATGGATTGGGAGCCCATTATTAATTGGGCTAGGCCACTACTTATTATTGTCTAGGCAACGGTCCAGGCGCAGGACGCCCTTTTTTGGGCCGTATAGGCACTAGTACTATTTTAGGTATATGTCTCTATTCTATTCCCGATTCTTTACTCCCGTCTAGCTCGAAAACTTCGTGACTATCGCAGTAGGCGCATAGTATATTATGCAAATTCTGGACACCCTTAATTTATTTAATAGTACTCAGAGGATTTAATTTGGTACAAGATATACAAGAATCCCAAAGAGTTAAATTTCTGGAACTTTTGTAATCGAAGGTTAGTACTTTCCTTAGCCTAAAGGCATTCGTTACAGCCTAACTATACTGGGATCTTTTGGTCACTATCGGATTACTAAACAAATCACATGGCACTTGCCCCACTACTTTCGTCTCGCATGCAATAATTTCTTCTTGCAAACAAATAGCCTTATTAATCTCTCAAATCACAAGTAATAATTCAGATACTATCCAAAGTCGTTTCTGAGTAATAATAATGACTCAATTTGCTTTGCTTGACTAGCCCTGCCTAGCTCTACTAATAGACGTTATCTCACCCTATACTAAAAGGATGTTACGCTCTACCGCTTCACTAGTAAATTTAGCGTCACGTGATCGCGATGACGCATACGGCTAGGGCTAGTATTTAGAACACCAAGCTCCCGCACTTACGAGCTTCCCTCCTTAGTTTAGAATCCTTGGATAAAGAGCCACTCTACTTTGCTTTCCAAGCCCAGAGCCCGGTTTCGTGACAAAGGATAGCCGTTTTGCCCTATTTTCTGCCGTATATTAGTATTCCACCCGAAATATTTTATTAGATTTATTTCTTTCTCCTATATATATCTTAATTATTCGCACATTAATATCTTATTATACACTTAGTAACTAGTATTCTCTCGCAGACCTATACTACCCCTTAGCAAGTCCCAAAAGGCCCAGCCCACATACTATAACGTGCTTTATAGTATTAATTACATTCTCGGTAGAGAACGCGAGAAAGTCTATTTTAGAAGACGGGTTCTTTTACGTAAAAGACCCCGTAATAGGGAAATATATCTTGGAAATAGTAGAGAAGGGTTCTCTGCTCTTATTAGAAGAGGGCCTGAAATTTTGCAAGCTCAATATCCTTAATAACGAGATTAGTAATCGAGAATATAGTAATATATTTACTATCTAACTTTTTATAGTACATCTAATTCATTCTCGAGTTAACTTTCAAATAGTACGGTCTTAAACTTTATTAGAAATTCGAGAGTAACTTAGGATATATATTTTCCTTTAGAAAAGGTAGTATATAAGCTAGTCTATAAGTTCTTATTATTTACCTATAGAGTAGTAAATTACGAGTAGTATACTATAGCAAGTTATACTTATACTTATTAAATAGTATCTAAGTAATAAATAAGTTATTTAAAATCCCCTTAGTAAATCTGGAATAAGTTAATAATATAAGTACGGAACTTATATTTGAAAATAGTAGTTTATAAGTATTATATTCTATATTTCAGTTATACTCTAATATAACCTCTAGGGCTATCCTAGATACCCGACTTATCTTTAAAATCAAATAAGGGTCTCTAATTATATCTATATTTGTAATAGAGAATAAACTCAAGAAATAGGCCAAAATTATTCTCCTAAAATTAGAGGATTTAGTATAAAAGGTTACTGAAATAGAAAGGAAAAGAATTAGAGTAAATATTATATTTATAGCTAGAAATACTAGGTAAATAATGAAATTTCATTTATATTCATATCTAACCTCTATAATCTTTTAGTAATACTTATTATTAGGTAATAAATTTGGTATAAAACTATAGTACTATATTATTTAAAGCAAGTATTAGACTATTAAAGATTAGAGTATAAAAGATTTCGTCTAAAGTACTAGTTAATTCTCCTATTATCTTATAGAATAGTAATACTAAAAAATTCGAATTAAAGTTACCGTTTATTAATATACTTATAGAATAATAGAATAATAGTACTAAAAAGTATAAATTAAAATCGCTATCTATAATAATATTCTTATTAATATTATAGGATAGCTATAAGAAAATATAAATTTTACTAGAAGATTTAATAACTTTTTATAATAGATATAAGAATATAATAATAAAATATATAAGGAGGATTTATATTAAGAATATCTTTATTTATAGCTTTATTCACGTTATTAAATATTATTTTGGCTTTCTTTAGAGCTCTTAATACTTCTAAGCTATTATTTACTACTTGTACTCGTTTTTTAATCTAATCCTAAAGGCTTTTAGATAAAGATTTATTATTTATAAGTATTTAATCTAGCTTCTTAGAGGCATATCTATATAGCTCTTTATATTTCCCCTTCATATAAATATCCTTTAGCTTATTATTTAGATCTCTGGCTTTATATTTATATATAATATATAAACGAGTATATATAAAAATTCTTTTATAAAAAGTATATATTTCGCGGTATTAAATATTTATACTTATTAGTAACCCACTAGTTAACTAAATGAAATACTTATATATTATAAAGTATTATAGAAGATTTTTTTATATCTTAAAAGCTTTAATTTTCTTATATTCTTTATAAGAATATTAAAATACTACGGATTTATTCGAATTCCTTATTTTAATCCGGTAGTTCTTACTATTTTCTTTATTAGAACTATTATTATTATTATTATTATTATTATTATTATTATTATTATTATTATTATTATTATTATTATTATTATTATTATTATTATTATTATTATTATTATTATTATTATTATTATTATTATTATTATTATTATTATTATTATTATTATTATTATTATTATTATTATTATTATTATTATTATTATTATTATTATTATTATTATTATTATTATTATTATAGTATTTATTATTAAGTATAATTAAGTATATTTAATATTTCTCTAATTTTACTAGTAATTACTATTCTTGAAACTTGAAATATATATTAATATAATAACTAGAGACTATAGTATACTAACCCGATATCCCTTAATATAAATATATAACTACTAGTTTATTAGAAGGCAAATGAAATAAGTCTAATATTATTATTAGTTATTAAACTTATATAATATATTCTCTTTAATTCTAGAAATTAGCCTATATTAGTAAAGCAAACTAGAAATAAAATAAAGAGTTAGATAGTATTTAACTATATAGCTAATTGATATATATATAAGCCGTTTTATTTAATTATATATAATTAGCTATAGCCTTATATAGCGGAATATATAGAAATATAATTACCCGATATTCTTTTAAGAGCTTTTTACTTTACTATTAAACTAATAAGTATTTCTTGCTTAGTAACTTAAAGGAACTTTACTAACTTTACCTGCTATTAATTCATTTCTATTAACTATTTTCTTTTTTAAAAATAAAATATACTAATATATTTAACTTATAGTAGAGATAGTATTATAAGGGGTTTTATTTACTCTAATTACTAGAGAAAAGGTTAGCAACCCGCAGCTATAGCCAGTCTTCCTTATAATAGCCCTCTAGTATATAAAATATAAGCTAAATATAATTTAATAAGCCAGGTAAAAGTATTTCAAGTTTCTATATTCTTAATTCTAATAATATAATAGAATTATTATAGAAAAAGGTATTATTTCAACTTTATTAATATATTATAATATCTATTATAATTAATATCTTATTTTAATAAATATTAATAAGAGTAGAAAGAATTAGAGAAGTATATAGTTTATTAGTTAGTAAATAATTAATATCTCGAAATTAATTTATTTATTTAAGTATATCTTTTAGTATAATTCACGTTATTTCTTATATGATTTTATAAATAATTATTTTAATAAGTATATATAGGAAGACGACTTATTAATAGGATATTAATAAAGGGGGTTACGGAAGCCTAAAGGCTAGTATAAATATATAAAATGAGTTATATAAAACAGAGTTATATATGTCCCGTATATAAGCTTAGTAAGGTTAGAGAAATATATTTTAGAATAAAGATCTATTTATATAATATCTAATATTTTAGTTAATCTATTTAGTTCTTAAATCTATTAAAATAATTCCTTATATAAGATTATATATAATATACTTCTATTAACTTTACTAATAATTATATTTAAGTATTTATTTATACTAGTATATAATAAGAAATTAATAGTATAATTAATATCCTTAATTATATTATCTCTATATCTAGACTAATTTATAGGCTTATAATTATATAGTAATATATCTAGTATATTAGCTAGATGCGTTTATATTATTAGCTTTAATTTCTGCTATCTAATACTAGCTATATATTTATATAGGTTTAGGTTATAATTTCGTGTTTTTAGTAAATAGAAATTACGGTTTCATAATTCAATTCTCTCGCTTCTATTATATAACTATAACAGATAACTTAGGATTAAAATTCTAGTTAGACTAGTTAGAGAATAACTAGTTAATCTCGTATATACTCAAGAAATAGTATTAGCTAGCCCTGAATCTATACTAGATTAGATTATAATTCCGTAATTCCTCTAGTTATATTCTAGTTAGTACTATATATTTAGGTTATAGCTTATACTTCTTATAAATATAAACTTAGCCTCTTTCTAATAGTAAATATATATTAATATATTACTTCCCTTATATTACTATAGGGTATCTTCTAATACTATCCTATAGATATATGCTTCTTTCCTGCCTTAACTATATAAAGATACTATATAAAAAGAAGTTAATTAGTAGGATTTAGGGTTCTACTTATAAGCTATAAAAGATATTAATAAAACTTTATTAATACTTTATTTTAATATATTATTTTCTCTTATATTATTCATATAATAGAGCTAATAAAGCTATTATAATTATCTAAAGGCGTGTATTATACCTTAATTATAGGCTATAAGCTACCTCAGAAATAAAGATCTATATATAAGCTTTAATACTTTATAATATTGCCTTAACTAATTAGAAGTACTAATAATAGAAATAATACTATATAGAGATATTCTATTTTTGGGAACTATAGAATTAATATACTATAAACTCTTCTAATAATATTTTACTTTTCTTATATTACTATATAAAGAATTAGTAAAGCTATCTTAATTATTAAGGCACTAATATACTATACTACATTTATAGGCTATAAGTATATTTGAGGGTAATTAGCTTCCTTTATTAGAAGTCTGGATATTAGTATAAATAAATATATAATAGTAGAACTCCTAAGTTTTCGTATTATTACTTTTTATATTCTTAGTATCTAGTTCTTTAATAACTTTTCCAAATCTTCTTACCTAATATATATCTTATCTATTATATATATAAAGTAATCTATTATTTATCTAAAAATATCCTATTATTATCTTATAGAATAAGAAAATAGTAAAATATATTAAGAATATTTCCTTACTAATTCAATTATTCTCGGATACTCAAGCCTCAATCCTAAACTTCTTATTCCCAGGCTTTACCTATATATCTGCTATTATCTAAAGATATCTTACTATTAACTTAAATATCTATATTCCTTTACTATATTTCTTTAGATTAATTATATTTAGTTACAGATATATTTATAAGTATTTATAGGAACTACTTGAGACTTATTATAGTAAGAACTCTCTCTATTTAAATAAGAGAACTCACTTTCTAATAATAAGTAGCTTTAATTATTTATTTTTAATATTATAAAAATATATATAATATACTTCTATTATAAATATCTTTTTAAAGCTTTAACTAGAATACTTACTTCTCTCTTATTACTACTAACTTGGCCTCTTTATTAAACCGCTCGAGAAATAATCCTTTAAATAATAGAGATATAAATAAAAAAACTCTATATTATATATTTTAGAATAAATGCTTTTTTATATAGTATAAGGGCTATTGGCTTATATTCTGGTATTAATATTAAACTAGAGATTTTAGTAGCTAAAAAGAGGTCTCTATTTCCTATTTAGATAGATCTCTATAAATTCTTAAGGAACTACTCTCTAAATACCACACCGAGTATATAAAGCTTATTTAGAGTAAAACCTGGCTTTATAAGCCATAATAAGATAGTATTTAAAGAAAGTCTATAGTATTAAAAATAAGACATATCTTAATAGTTATTTTTAATAAGAGTAGGAAAAAAAAGCTACTAGAAAATATTAGGGAGTTTCTTAACCTAGTATTCTAATAATAGTATTCCGATTATAATAGTCCCTACTAATAGGGTTACTTGCTATATAGATTCCCTGAAACTAGAAAGTCGAGTTTGAACTCGGCTATTACTAGTTATTTTGGTTTGAATATCTATATTCTTAAGCTTTCTACTATTAGTAAAGCTAGCCTAAAAAGCCTATTTAATAAGCTTCCAAGTTACTATATTATTCTTTTAGAAGACATTAATGCCATTAGTTTAAATCGAGATACTAAAACCGAAAACTCTTACCAGATTATAACTAGCTCTCTCTCTAAAATAAGTAAATCTACTAATAAAAAAGTATCTTTATTTACTCTCTTAAATATTATTAATAGTATAGGGTTATAAAAAGGCCGGATCCTAATTATAACTACTAATTATATTATATGCCTTAATAAAGCACTTATATAACCTAGCTATATAAACAAGAAAGTCGAGCTTAGACTCGCTAATAAAAAATAATGGCTAATATCTTCTATCTTGTCTTTAAGCTAGTAGAAGGCAATATTACTTTTATAGAAGGCACTACTTTTCCAGAAAATGCTTAATTAGAAGAGAATAGAAAAGTTTATAAAACTATAGTAAGTTAGAGGAAAGAGGCTAAGAGAGTTAAGTAGTTAGCAAAAGGGTTTGCTATTAAGGTACCGGAGTTAAAATTCAGTCTAACTAAAATTTTCTTGTTTTTTCTAGAATATAGGAAATTACTAGAGGAAGCCATTAATAATATAGAGCAACTTATCTCGAAGCCTATTAGAGTAAAGTCGAAGCTGCCGAGGATATCCGAAGATACTAAGCCTGAAAATACTTAGTTAGTATATATCTAATAAAATATAAATAAAACTTTACTAATAATTCATTTAGGTGAGATAAAGAATCTTTAATAACGAAAGTCTTAACCGAGATAATTCAAACCTCCTTACCCTTTGTACTATTAAGCAGCCCGAATCTATTACTCTCCAAGTGCTTTAATACCTCGAGCGCCTCTGGTTATACCTACTATACCTGCTTTCATATACTCCCCGAGGATGCTTTAGAGGCGACCTCAACCGAGCCCTATTTACTAACTCCCGGTCTTGCATTTCCGACAAACTAGTTATTAGTATAGGTTGTGACTACCAAGTATATCTAATAGTTCTTGGATATTCTCAAGTCTCTTAGTACTTAATAGGGATCTTTACTAAAATCGCCAGACTTAGTTAAGGCAGCTAAAGGTACGAAAACTAATACTCAAGAATAGCCTGAGATAATTCCAGCTTCTAAGCTAGAATTCAAGATAGTAAATAAAGTATATATCTCTAATAAAGTAATTAGACTCTGGCTAATAATTTATTTAGGTAGGATAAGAAAGAGTCTGAATATAAGATTCAGGAATCTTTAGTAGTAAAAGTAAATATACTAGATAAATACGTATTTATTATATATATAGAGAGTAGTAAATAGTACTTACCTTTAAATATATTTCTATATTAATAAGCTTTTAGATAGGTATACCAAAGACCCGACCTTCTATATTAATATTAAATCAAACGAGCTCCGAGATATCTTAAGAGAAGTTCTAAAGAATATTTATAGTATAAGTTTAATAGAAAAAAAGCTAATAGTAAGTCTTTTCTTATAGGAATTAACTTTCTACTAAGCCAGGTATAGGTCAAATAACATCTCCTATACTACTACTTTCCCGAACTTGAATTATATTAAAGTACCCTTTATACGGATATAATACCCAAAAAGCACCTCGATTTATTAATTAACTATATAAAGAAGATCTATACTCCCATAACCGAGTATCTCCTTTCTCTCTTATAGTATGGTAAGATTATATAGGATCTACTTTGGGCCCTCTTTAAGCCAAATACCCCGGTTTATACTACTTGTTTCGGTATAAAAAAACCGTAATATATCATATATAATTCTTTTAAAGAGAAGATTAATAGGGCAAAAAAGAAGTATTTTAATATAGACTGCCAATTTTTCGACTTTAATAGTAAAATATTAGGCAAGGCCTCTACCGAGCTAGTTATTCCGAAATTCCGGGGGACGAAGCATATTAATACCCTGCCGGCTTTCCCTCTCAAGTACTATCTAGACGAGAAACAGGTCAAGTCTGACCTCATTAAATATGGTCGAAAGTTTATCTGCCTAATCGGGACTTACTATTATTATTATTAGGGTAAAGTATTTCTAATATACCGGGGAGAACTGGCAAGATTTTCCGTTAATAGTCGGGTTATAATTAATACCGATTTCTTCTGGAAAATGAATCCAAACTATTCCCGGCTATATACCGACCTAGCTAGGACGAGGCTAGGAAATAGCCCATTAGTAGTATATATAGGCGGGCTACTACTGCCGCTCCCAGGATAGCTACTTTATAACTAAGTCAAGAATAATAATATTAAACTAGAGGATCTAATAGAGGGCGATTTCCTTATTTATTATCCGATAGTACTCGGTTTTAGTTTTGGCGACAAGCTATAGGGTAAGTTCTTCTCTCTCTTATATTATAATATATATTTGACTAATTTTTAATATATAGCAGAATTTGCTATTACTAATATTAAAGATATTAAATAGTTACCCTTGCTTTATACTTATCTATTAATACCTAATAAGCAAAAAGATATTATTATGGCTCTTATTAAGGCTTGCCTTAACCCTAGTATAGTATTTAATGACTTTGTTATAGGAAAGGGAAAGGGTCTTAATATACTCTTATAATAGGGCTTTATACTATTTCTTTTCGCGTAATAAACTAATATATAAAAGTGGCCCACCAGGAGTCGGGAAAACTTTTATAATAGAAGCAGTATCTGAGTACCTAAAGAGGCTTTTCTATTTAATAGGTTTTTCTGTTTTATATCCTATAAAGCATAAGTCTAATTAACTAGATCTCTATTAGGGAATTACTTTGCGATATAATAGAACTCGAAGACCGGCTCTCTCGAATCTTTAAGACTACTAGCTATTCGAATATAATTTTTCTTCTGGACAAAGCAGATGTCTTTCTTGAAAGGCATATACTTAATAATTTGACTCGTAATAGCCTTGTCTCTATATTTCTCCGCAAATTAGAATACTATAAGGGAATACTATTCCTAATAATAAACCGGATAATATAGTTTAATAAAGCGATTCTGAGCCAAATCCATATCCTACTGAGATATAAAGGCTTAAATAAAGTCGTAAGGAGGCAAGTCTGGAGGAACTTCCTTTCTCGGGCAGCCACTTCTTCCGGAGATACAGACATTATAGATAAAGAGCTAGAAGAATTAGCCATCCACGAGTTAAAAGGCCGGCAGGTAAGCTACCTTCCGAATCCCTAGCCTTCGTTTTACTAATATCCTTTTCAGATAAAGAATATCATATTCGTAGCTCAGGCTTTTGCGAGAAAGGAGAGGTGCAAGATAGGACTTCCATATGCAAGGAAGGCTATAGAAGCAAATGAGAAGTTTTTTCAGGAGTTTTATAGAACAGAGGCTCTCAGGTCTATATACTAATCTGAAGGATATTTGAAAATGGGCTCGGAAAGTCCGCTAGCTTACAAATATGGGTCATTTCATTAGGTTTCGATTACTTTCAGGTAATAATTTATATTAAGGAATCGGAATATATACTAAATCTAACGACGTATTTCTTATATTTATACCCTATATTATGGTCTTGGTCTTGGTTATCTACTGCAAGCTTGCGCCTCGTAGTTAGACCCATACTTAAAAGTATACGTTCTAAGTATATAGATAAGTACTAGTCTCTATCTAACTTTCTATTATATACCTTTGAGAATAGACTACAAAACCATAACCTCAGACCACTATGGCCGACCGCAATACGTTAGTTCACCGTTCTAGTAGGGATTAATAAGTATCCCTTCTATCTTGAAGAGTAATAGCTTTGCGTATGCTCGCCGTTCTCTCGTACTGTACTTATGGACGGCTTTAAGGAGACTTACGAACGGGTCGTACTACTCCTAGAGGTGGACGTCAAGACCTTTTAGGCTTTTGAGGAATGGCTATCTAAGCTCAAGCTATCCAAGTTCAAAGAGTTGGACTTGCTATTCGATTATGAGTCACCGGTATTCGAGGACCTGGATTGGCCATTGCTCTACAAGTTCTTCTTTCTTACGGACTATCTTCAGGCGTCGTGGGCTCAAAAACCGCTTCTTCAGGCTCTAGCCTCCAAACGGGACAAGAATCGAGTCATACCACTTTTACTTATACTAGCTATATACGAAAATACCCTGCCAGGTTCACCTCTGCGACGATTATGGATCGGTTAGGTTATATAATACACAATACCTAAGATTTTTGAAGGCGATGACTGGGTTTTTCCCGAGGAGTTTCTACGTGAATTGGCCGCGGCCCAAGTTCGACATATACAGAAGCTTGCTGAGGAGCTGAAGCGAGCTCGGGGGATAGCAGATTCAGCTATGATGAGATGATGAAAGCAGGGCATGCAGAGGGCCTTCTGAGGAGGGCCAGTCTCCGCCACCAAAGAGGTCCTAGTTAGGCCCCCTTTGGTAAGATGTGGCCCCCAAGACAGATCCAAATCGACAGGCACCCTCCAAATCAGACATCCTCCAAATCAGACATCCTCCAAATCAGACATCCTCCAAATCAGACATCCTCCAAATCAGACATCCTCCAAATCAGACATCCTCCAAATCAGACATCCTCCAAATCAGACATCCTCCAAATCAGACATCCTCCAAATCAGACATCCTCCAAATCAGACACTCCCCTAATCAAGCGACGGTATACTGTATCCAGTTGTTCAGGCTATAGGCGACGTGATTACTTCATCCTGTGGGGACTAGTGTTGCTTGGGTAAAGTCGAGGTCGAGGTCAAACATGGGATGAGAGCATATGCAAGTTCATGACGAAACTAGGTGGGAGAAGTCGGTGAAGCCGCGACGAAGCTGACAATGCCTGTAACTTTTCGTCTAACAATTTCTTAGCCCTCTTCCTCTCCTTTCTGGTTCCATCCCTCTCGGCCAGTATAAGTTCCCGTGATTCTTACGTGCATCTCAAGCACTCGCCTCTCTGTTCCCCTTCCTCCATAACTACCATGGTCGTCGTCCCACAGACGCGTCGAATACATATACGCAAATTTTTGAAAGGGGGATAAGCACATAGCCGAGTTCCGCGCTGGCAATGTTAGCGCGGTTATCGGTGGCTTTTGGAGTAATGGAGATTAGAAGAAGACCTAGCTAGCCCAGATACCGGAGCACTAGTCTCTTAACATGCCTCGTAGAATTCAAAGAATGAAATTTTCAATTCCGATTTCTTTCAGTACGGTATATTGGGAAGCTTATAGGTGCAAAATCATCCGCTTTATCCTTCTCGCCCAAGAACAGAAAACAAGTAAAACTCCAAAACAAAAAAAAAAAGGTCGTGCTTAGTAAAACAAATTCATTGGCTCCGTGCTGGCGCATCTATTTCGCAGTAGAAGGGTTTCTCGGCCAACCGCGCATAAACCTCAACCGCGCACCCCTTCCCCCACCAAAAAAAACGACTCTTGAGAATTGACAAGAAGCCTACTAAACCTCCGCGGATAGACAATTTAGTACCGGGAATTTCAAATATAGGCTCAGAATCCTCATTGCGTGGTGCTGTAGTTAGCAAATCCTAGATTGCTTCTAAGTGCGCAGTTGAGGTCGGTGCGCGGTTGGCCGAGAAACCCTTCTATATTCATTTTGCAGGTGTGATAGACGCCGGATGGGGATGATAATATGCTCTAGAAGCGCCATCGAGGCTTAAGATGTGATCCATCACGAAGCGACGAAAAGGCAAGTGCAGGTGGTTCTCGGGACTTCAGACTGTAATCTTACAATTTCCGGAGGGAGGCGCAGGGCTCGTGGCTGATGGTTGGTGGCTGAGTGCTGACTGCCATGTGTAACCAGCTAGGCTCCAAGGCGATCCCTAAAGAGACCGCCAAAGCAATTAGGGATCTTAGAGCATTTGCATCGCAAATCATGGATCATTTACCGCCTATTACCAAAAGCAACGGCACTTCACGTTATGTGCCTTTGCTATGCTCCGTTGGCGATTTTGATTCGGGAGAGTTCGCTACTTTCCCTGACCGCCTAGGGTGGGCTGTGTCCCGAGACCGAATGGGAAACTTCATCCTGACTAGAGATGGCGTTCATAGTCAAGACCTCCCAGCAAAATTGGCACTGGTACAGGCATGGCTGTTCTTTGGCTTGTTGCAGGAGACTTTCTCTACATGTGGAGTTGAAGTCCTGCCTGACAATTTCGTGCGCCAAGAGCATGATGGGACATCCGTGATATCGACTACATGCTTGCCTGCATACATTGAAAAGCTGCGCGCTTGCAGTCTCTGGACAATACAGAGTGGGCAGCGAGTGATTGAGAGGATATTACATTGTTTCAGAACGGGATCACACTTCATCCAGCACGAAAACACGATCTCGGGTGTGGGTGGAAAGTACTTGACGTCTGTTGACTCGTTGATCCTATCTATCCAAATCCTTGGCGAGACACTTGAACATGCTCTCAAGATGATTTGGACTACCGCAGGGCTTACAAAGAGCCTACCGGCGCAGAAAATCTGGTCTATGAAATCTGTTGTACCGAATAGGACCGGCATGGACGTCAGGAGAGGAGTGTGGTGCACGAGTGAAAAGAACATGCTATCGGGTTTATTCGACACAACAACACTATACTATGCGAGTATATTGTACAGACCCAAAATCGGTCTAGATCATTCCAAGTGCGGCCATAATCATTGCATGGCGCGCCAGATTGATAATACCGTGTACCGCACTAAGCATATAAATGAAGGATGCCATTGTGAGCATATCGCTGTCGATACAAGCTTGATGGTGCCGATTCTTGAGCGAGGACATATTCCTTGCGTCGACATTGTTGAGCTGGAGGGTCATGTTGAACTGCGCGTCGTAGACAGCGTTGGTGAGGTACGAGACTATGTTGCGATTTCACATGTCTGGTCCGATGGTCTAGGCAATGCGCAGAACAATTCCCTGCCTCTGTGTCAATTAAATCGCTTGTCGGCTTACATTGCTTCGCTCACTCATACTTCAACGAAAAGTCTTCTATGGATTGACACTCTCTGTGTTCCTCTCGTACGAGTCATACGCAGAGACCGCGATCTCGCACTAGCATTATTGGGAGATGTTTACGAGAAAGCGAGCATTGTCCTGGTGCTGGACGATGGACTTCTACGCATTCCATCTCGAAACACTAGCATGGAAGAGAAACTGCTCCGTTTATGTCTCTCGGGATGGATGCGGCGCCTCTGGACATTGAAAGAGGGCGTACTCGGGGGATCCAGAACACGGTTCCAATTTCTGGACGAAGCCGTTGGGTTACCGTCTACCATTACATCATATTACAGTACTATAGGCTGTAACGTTACGGCATTCGTTCAAAGATATCTTCCGACCCATATCAAACTGCAAGCACAACCTCTTGTCAACACAGCACTTGATGCCAAAGGGAGACCGAATGCAGCGATCATGAATCTTCTCATCGCTCTTCAGTACCGCACTACCAGTCGATTGACGGATGAGACACTTTGCACAGCGTCGTTGATCGGGGAGGATGTCGACACCTTGGTTCCTCTCGCGTCACCTGAAGCTAAAATGGTTGGCTTCATTTCCTTGTTGCGCAAAAGTAATGTCGGAATGCCTTTACATATCTTGTTCTGTGGCGGAGAGAAGTTGCAGATCGACAACTTTAGGTGGGCGCCAAAATCATTCTTGCAAATGGGGACTGTTGACGGGCAGTGGTTGTTTGACAGCTTCGAGAAAAGTGCTGCTGCACAAATTGTTGAGAATGGCTTGGTATGCCGTTGTGCGGGATTCACCTTTGACATGAATGGAACATGGGGAGACCGTCTTGGAATTCGGCTTCAGAACGAAGCATGGTGTAGGGTTATGCCCCGGAGTGACAAAGATAGTATTGAAGTCACTGAAGATTGGAAAGAGATAGGTTTGAAATCGAGCTTGAAATCACGTATGGCTGTCGTGCTTTCGACGGAATTCGATCTATTCGGAGTATTAGTGTCCACTCCTGACCATAGCACCTTGGATCTGACAAGTTCCTCTATGATAAAAGCGGATATTTTGTGTAGAGTCTATGTGTTTTGGGATAATGTGGGTGAAGAAGGCCATGGTAACATTGTCTTTCTTGATGGGACGAGGCGACCCGATGACCAGCTTTGGTGTATTGGGTAGTCCCCACAGCTTACTTTCGAAAACATATTCCAGCCTTCAAAAAAGTTTAAATTATACAAGAGCACTCAATCAACCATGAAATCAATGCTTAGCAAGTGCAATTTGGGCTAAGATAAGAAACACACGGAGTGTCCTTTCCATAAAAGTTGTCGATATCTTCCTGCTGATCAATAATATCAGGCCCGATCAATTGATATATACGAAACTCAAGAAGCCTCGTAGCAGCAACATTGCGCGATTTATGATTCGGCTACAATCCATGCTTCTCCTACATGGGAGCCGGTCTTGGGGGAGACGATGCCCATGAAGGTTTGGAGGCTGTGGTTGACGTCATACTTCTTTAATGCGGCGAAGATTTCAAGGAAAATGGGATCTGATGTTGGAACTCGGTCAAATGTGATGTTTTCGTTCTTCTCTGGTGACGTCTAGCTTTCACGCGCCTACGGTCCTCGTCTTCAAGCACGAGTCTGGGGGGCGTCAGGGCATCGTACAGAGTGTATGTTAGAGCATCTTCTCTTTTTACTTAGATCGGCTCTCTTCCCCCTTGAAGCTCGAGAACGAAGCTGAAGTATTCACCATGGACGCTGTCCAGATATTATAGACAGCCTAAAAATAAACGAGTTGATTCTGGCGTTGGATTTCACTCGCTTAAAAAGGCCCTGGTTTTCTGTTGAGAATAGAAGCGCTGTGACTGGCTCCTCCGACACCTCTCATTACGCGCCACAGTCGCGATGACTGACAGGAAGTCTCACAATCTTTCCTTGCATGGTTCAACTACTATAGCTCGAATGGAATTAATTTCTGGCAAGCATTATCTTTGTGTATATATAGAAGTGCTAACATCCATCCTATCGTTTAATAGACTGAGCCGCTCTCTTGCACTTCACATTTTCTGAATGCCAGTCTCAGCCAGAGACAATTACGGAAGAAGTCGCTGTTTTTTATAGACTTTCGTTCACCAGCCATATAGTCTGAGTATATTCAATAACTCGGGGAGATGTCAGAAGTGGTGCATCGGGTAACCGAAGCCGTCAGCAGCGCCTAGAGAGCTATAATACTCAAGTACTTAGTTACACCAACATTGCAGACACTTCTTAGTTTGGCAACATAAGTGGTGTCTATCCAGTAGGGCTTCAGGGTAGCCGGCCTGCTCCAGTAGTACTATCAGTAGCCGAGACCTTGTCAGTCAAGTAACAGCGATCAAAGCCTCCCAATAATAACCGATATCTCAAAATTGCCCACAAACTTGGCACATTAGTTCGCTAATAGCATTCATCACGATGCAGTCAATTATAGAGACGCAGCTGGATTACGGGCTAGTAGATGATCTCGCCAGGTAGGTTGGCTTCTAATCTAATTCTTGCCGCCATCTCGATGCCCTCCAAGACAAATAGACTCCAATAGTCTTTCCCATACTCTCTCCTCCAGTCGTCAGTCGGAAACGCAACCTTGGGGCTCTGCTCCCGCGCCTCCCTCATGGCTTTCAGAGACGCCTCCTCCCACCTCGTACGGCCCGCACCGGGCTCCAGGATTGGGTTGATCCACTTCAGAGCGCCCGTACGGAAGCAAGACAGGTCGTTCTCGCCCGTCTTCAAGTCCAGAGGAAAGGTGGCCGGGTTAAGGGCCATGACAGTATTAAGCAGCGTCCGCCGCGAGCTCAGATTAGTACGGTAGCGCTGCATGCGGAGTCCGATACACGACTTCATCCAGTCTTCGGCACTCCTGTCCGTAGTAATCACGTACGCGTGGAGGAAGATACAAAGGGCGATCCAGAAGCAGATGAAGTACGAGTTCCAGTCCTTAGTTGCGGCCGCGGCCAGCGCCATGGCCCACTGGCCCAGAATCAGCACGCGGAGGCAGGCTCGGAGGACGGGCCGGGCTGCGGGTGCGATGCCCGGCCCCGCCGGCTCGAGTGGGCGGTTAATGAGAGAATTGAGAATGGTGCTTTCGCCATAGAAGGCGGTCCAGTGGGTCGCGTTCATGTGCTCCGCGACCAAGACCAGTCGGTTGTGCCGCTCGAAGGTGGTGGGATCGGTGACGAGCAGGCGGCGGGGGCTGCTCCCATAGAGGGCAAAAAGGACCGCGCCGGTCGCTGGGATGGTGAGCAGGAAGGCGAGGGCGATGTACGTGCGGAGGATGGCGCTCATAACGATCGTGCCCAGCAGGACCACCCAGCCGATGGCAGCGGTGGCCAGATAGCGGGCTGAGTACATGCGCCAGTGCTCTAGCAGGACAAAGCGCAGCCAGGACGAGGACGGTGCGGGCAGCGCAGACGGCAGCCGCGAGATGTGCACGACGTCGAGCCTCTGGACCCGCAGGCTGTCGCCCTGCATGTTGGCGTGCGGGTTCGCAATGGTGCGTGGTGGAGAGGCGCGGAGGCACAGGCGGAGGGTCTCGGGGTTGGCCACGACGTAGGCGGCCCCGTACAGGCCGTCCAGGCCGTGGAGGGCGATGCTGTTGCCGTGATGGTCCAGGAAGCATCTCTGTTGCAGGGCCTCATCCTCGGACAGCAGCAGCCGGCTGCCGGCCGGTGTGATGGGCCAGCTCCATAGCGGCGCCGCGCCGACGAGCTGGAACGCGTGAAGCTTCGGCGGGATCTCGACGAAGTCGATAAGCGCCGACAGCGGGAGGATACCTGCCAGCTCAGGCGTCCAGCGGTTGCGATCCAGGATGCGCTGGAAAGCCGCAACTTCTGCGTCGAGCATGGCACAGTCACGCGGCTGATTGATGAGCTGTGGGTGGGCTGGACTTCATAAACATAAACAGAGCATGGAGACGTCCTGGAGCAAATGTTCAGCTTGCTGTCAGCCCCTGGAAGACCCGACATGATCACCCTAACCTGATCGGGTGCCCTGGTAAGTAAGTCCATGCACCTACTGTACCTGCCCAATACCCAGGCAGCCAATTTAATAAGTAGCGACTATGCTATTCGCTTATCAATAGAACACTGCGTTGGAAGTACGAGGGTGCGGGACGACGCCTGCCCTGTAGATGTTGATTACAGCAGCCTTCAGGGATTATTCAGTTGGCTTATCAATGATTTGCACTCCAATCGATTGATTCTGTTGTAGATCTAGAATAGAAAGATCAAAGTTTGAGCTGCACATCATTTCTCAAACACAGATTTTCACACGTTACGTTCACTTCTGTGCAGGCTGGAAGTTCATCTTGAAATAAACTGGCCCTGTTTTTGACGGTGGCATCTTCTTAACCATAAAAGAGCTGTGCTCTGCTCATCCAAGTGGAAATTCTGTACCTATATCCGATATTGTTGAAGTCGGGAGGGAAAGCTCAAGCTCTAAGTTCTTATTGATCTTGAAAGCCTCTTTCTTAGCCTTCAGGACGTGGATTCTGCCGAATAGCATTTAGGAAATTTTGGCTACTGCTTTTGAAGACGGTCATGCTCCTGGCAGTGCGCACCTCGGAGAGTATCGAGCGACAGCTGTCCGTAAAGCGACCCCACTGCTCACTCCCCTCTGCAACACCGTCATGATCCGCTTCAGAGAATTCGGCAGTCCATTCCCGGCGGCGGTCATTGTCTGGCATGAATCCAGTAATCCAGTCCCATTGACCGACCCCGTGCCTGAATGCAACGCCCGGGAGAGTCGCGATGAACGCCAACGCTGGCCTTCGACCCCCAAATTTGATCGGAGGCAGGCGGGAGACTCGAAAGAGCTGAGGTCCAAGAAACACATCTGGGTTCCGCCAGGGTTCGACGCGTGCCATGAGAAGCATGACTATGTGGCAGGCCAGCCAAGTAAGTGAGCCCCACACTTGCTTCGTGTCATTGTTCAGCATCGACCCGAGCAGAGCTGCTTGTATCAGCAGCACCACAGCTAGCGTGCGTAACAAGAGCGCTACTATCCTCCATCGTTTGATCTTGCCAGGAATATTGGTCAGAGCGTGGAGTTGGGCAGAGTAGCCTACGACCACATCTATCTCTGTTGCGTTCCAGTCCTGGACAACGACATGCGCATCGACGGCGGCCCCGCGAGCCGCTGTAAGCCTGGTATCTTTTTCGATCGCCTTCTCATGAGCGAACACAAAGGCTGTCACATGTTCTATAGAGAGCAGAATCGCGGCGCTTGCGACTTGACAGAGCGATAATAGTCCGCCGACAAAGAGCCCATAGCTTAAGCACACGATCGACGTGCCTATCAATGTGGCAAGTTCGCCAAATATAGCCACCCAGGAGAAAAAGATCTGGTCAGATAGCCGAACCGGGCGTGTGGCAGGTATGAGGTATGTGAGATGGACAAAGGTCTGGCGAGGGGCGAAGGCTGCTTCGTCTGATTCCGTGTGGATCTCGAGCCGCGCAATTATGGATGCTCGACGCAGGATTGCTGTGTTTACCAAAGGAAAGCTATTCCCGTGTCGAAGGCTCGCTACGACTGAGCGACCTCCCTGATCGAAGTCGGATAGCACATCGGACGGTGAGAGGTGCCATATCCTACCGAGATCTCGAATGCAGCCCGTTGTAGGGAGTAGTAATGCTGATTTGCTTGCAATGGCTAGAATTATGGCAGAATTGAGACGCAGGGACTCGGCATAGAGGCTGATTGGGAGGTACGAGACAACAGCGCGGAACGTGGACACCCATTGGGACGGCATTGTTAAGCTAGAATTATCTGGGAAGCCTATAAACGAATCTCAAGTAGATGTTAAGCTTATGGACGGAGATACTCAGATGTCTCATTGCCAAAATCAGAGCCTTTTTGAGAAGACGGTAGTTAATCAGGCTGCCGAGATCTTGGGGCAAGACCTCTCATGCATGAGCCTCGGCGAGGCTGTCTAAACGTGCAAGCATATCAAGAAATGATTGGTCTTCAACACTTGACTAACAGCCTTGTCTTATCTATCTACCTAGTAGTATAGTAGGGCACTGGTTTCATATCTACGTCCAAGTTCCGAAGTGTCCGGTTTGTCGATTATTCCAGCTTAAGATTGATATAAATACGACCCAAACATCTTCCATTAGCTTATCTACGGGGAAATAAATACAAATAATGAGCATCATTCCAAAATAGGACTTAACAGAGACCTTTTAGACTCGTGCAATCATAGGCCGCCACGAAGAGGCAAGAGGTCTTACCCGACATACCACCATTATTGGTCTAGCAGCTTGCCTCCACAGCTGCGTGAAACTCGCTCATCTCCCTGAAAATAGGACACGGTCTCTTCGTCTTCCTCGAGCCTCGATTCTATTACGCTCACATTGGCGCGACAAATGAAGCGGGTTGGCGTTACACTCCGAGCGGTCGGGTCAACCTCAACTGTCCCGTCCATGCCGGCCCCTTCATACGCGTCAACAAATATGGCGTGAATAGAGCCGTGGGCTTTGGGATACCCCTGCAAAATGAGGGTCGGATGTTTAAGTGGCTTTATGTCAACGTCTTTCCACTCCGGCGGACATCGATCGTACCAGCAAACAACCATGAGCCGCGTTTTGGACTTCAAGAATCCCGTCTCGACCCGGAATATCAAATCCAGATTGTCAGGCACGTCTGAGAGAGTGATTCCGGGGAAGCGGACGCGCAAACCTTTGTCAAAGTAGTGACTGATGTTTGTCTGCTCCGTCATCGAGTGGTCACTCGCACCCGGGATGGCGATTTTCTGGAAATGCTGGTACGCGGTCCACTGATAGCGGGCCATAAACGAGGTCGGGGCCCATTTCCAACCATCTTCAGGCAGTCGAGGCCCGGGCATGAATATAATATCGCTAGGGACCCCGTCAACCTGTCCGAGAAAAGCTTTCATCCGTCCAGCTTTCGAATGGCCAAGCAGCTTAGAAGGCTGCTTTCCCGTTAGGATGGACAGGCAGATTGTCTCATCGGATGGATGAGAAGTGCTCCGCCACTGCAAGAGATTACAAAGATGTCTTAACTTCACCCCGGGCGTACACGCTTGAAGCGAGCGAAGGAGGGTGAAGAACTGGTGAGTCTCCAACCACACACTTGAATGGAAGATAGGCATGATCCCGCTGAGCATATCTTCCACATCGAGTGCTCATTCTTTGAATTGGAACCGTAGCTTTGTGGCTAGCAACCCCTCTTGCAGAGTCCACATTCTAGTCATCCACACCGAACTCAAAATCCTTACAAGCGTCTCTTCGGGAGGTGCCATCGAGGATGGTCGCACAAGCTGGTCATCAATAACCAAAACCTTGTCGGCATTGGTATACGTGTCTTGAAGCAAATCGATAGCGACTTTGCGATAGTCTGCATCATCTGTATTGTTCGGTCGAGGCACGCAAACGGTGTCGATCCATAGATAAATTTCTACTCTGGCACTCGAAAAGGGGTACAAGGCCTCGGCAAGTTGGGACAGCCGTCGCATTTGGCAGCTGGGCAACCAATTACCCTTCACGTTGCCCAGACCATGAGCCCAGACGTGAGAGATAGCGACGTATTTGATTCCATCTATGAAGGGGACAACCCCAATGCTGATTGTTCCATCGTCTGCTTCCGAGATTCTCAGAAGGGGAATAGATCCAAGCTTAAGTGACTCGATAACAGCGGTACGTTCTGGGATGGAAGGCTCACAACATGGTTGAGGGTGTACGTGACAGGTGGTATACTTCTTCTCATCGACCGTCATGTGCAAACACTCTCGGACTTCGCAATCTGTGTGATCCTTGCCATCGGAGGGAATCTCCAGGAGGCTGGCGAAGTACATTCCAATAATGGAATACTCTCCTGACGCAAACTGCGCCAGGCTGTGCGGACACCAGTTATCGCTTCTCATGCGTTCATAGAGCATCTCGGATACGCCCCATGACTGATGGGAAATGTGCAGTTGCTTGTATAGCTCTAGCGCAAGATTTTTGTCTGGAAGGACCTGAACAATCCGGCTAATAGCGAAGGCAAGCGTGCAGCCTAGAACCATGAATGATAGCGACGTAACGAGGTCAAACGGCCAACTCCCGCTTCGGACTTCTGTAGGCGTGATCATCGAGCATTCTCGTACAACTAAGCGCTGAGTGGTCGTTGACACACGATTGATCTGCTTCACACTTTCATGCTTAGCCTGGAAATCCTGATTGCGAAATTGATCTTCGAAGGCGCTGATATATCGAACGAGGTTCGTGGAGTCAACCAGGAGCTGGCCATCTTTGCCACGCGTGAAATCGTCCATGTGTATTTCCAATCCAACGGAACCGAATACGGCTTCCATGAGTTTGAAATACAACCACTCCTGGATGAATTCCTGGCTTTCCTTAATTGTATGGCCCTGGCGGAAGTCCCCATCAATGAATGCACTAGGCTTCCATCCTCGACTCTCGGGATAGTCTTCGAAAGAGAGAGCGGACGGACAAGCGAAATCCGCCCTGACGAAACAAACGATATCTGGAGGTGTGTATCTTGGAGATCGAGGAGGTGGTATGTGATCCATCTGAAGTTGTGAAGAAATTCTGCTTCAAAGAGCTAATATGAGGGCTGTTGACAGTAGGTCGCGACCTCGGAATGACGAAGAGATCAGAACGAAGTGGGCAGGAGATCCGAGAAATTGACTCTGTGGTGGGTGTTGTGTTTTAGGTGCCTGAGGCTGCCGTATGCTTGCTTTTGCTACAGGGCTTAAGCCGCCGTAAGCAGCACTGTACGTATGGCATAAGGCTCCTTAGTGATCTCTAGGAGCCGCTGGGGGAGCCTAGAAAAAGAAGACATATACCAGACCTAGGGGGCCCTAGAAACTTTAAGCCTTACGAGCCCGCTCTCACTAGTCTGCGCGCACAGGGCATTTTAGGTATATTTCAAATTAGAAACCTTTAAATTCCTAGAAAATAAATTAATGAAATTATACTTTAATTACTTTAGCTCTTAGGCCCTAGATATTGAGTCGTGATTATTTATTCATTATCTCATAATATTTAAGTGTTTTTGTGGAGTTTGGTTTTGGGAAGCCTATAAGCGAGTTTGGGGTGCCTGAATCTGCCTGAAAATTGCCCTGTACGCGCAGACTAGTGAGAACGGGCTCGTTAGGTTATTCACCGCCTATAAACAACAGGAGATCGTTACACATCGAGTTGTTAAATAGAGCGTATCTTAAGCGGTTCTGAGCAGGGGTAACGTAAGGCAGCGAGAACAGCTAACCAAGCCGGAAGATATACTATCTTGGGATTTGCCCGAGACCCCTAAGTCAAAATCTCGATTGTGAGCGATGCTCTATTACGTAAAACTTTCACTTGAGCAAGAAACATTTCTCATGTGGAACCTTGAAAAGTCCTTTCATGTCCTTTTCCTTTCATAACTAGATACTCTGGGGAGACGGGCTGTATCAAGAAAATAGATACTGCCCAAGAGGCGGCTAGCATAAACAATGCTGAGGTAACAAGTGCTTATGCTCAGTCTAAGACCTGATCGGAACTTCCACCAACATAAAGGTAAGGTTGAAAATGAAATGAATATGGGAAACCCCAAACGTTTCTTCCCTGGAAGCGTAAGATTATGAATCAATTAGCCGTCAAGAGGTAAGCCTAAATACAGGAGTAAATTGGTAAACGATCTGGTTATGCACTATTGTGCCATCATTCTTATCCACCTTCAGGCCCAAGTCGGGATTCCAATACGTGCCCACGGAAGGGTGATAGATCTTATCCAAGGTCTCTTGCCGAACCTGTAATTCCGGTAAAATTTTATGCAGGATAACTAATATCTCCAGCCACCCTGTGACAAGCCTAAGATCGCTGCTATTAGTACACCGATATCCGTATTTCTCCAACGTTGGTATCACGCCATCACCTCTAACCATTTCTTCAATGTGTAAGGCGAACTGCACCATGTCATCTGTAAGCCACTGAGAAACTTTGTGATTAAGCAGCCACGACGCAACCTCGAAAAGAATCCAGGCCCGGGGTTCAAAGGTGGGAAATCTCCATTCAAAGGCGCAATCTTGAACCAGCAAGGGAATAGTCCTGAGCATGCGGCGGAAATACCAGTCTTGGGCTTCGTTTCGTGGAACTTGAGGCATGCAAGTCCAGTCAACCCAAGCGTAAGACCATTCTGTCTTTTCTAAATCTTCGTGGAATGACTTCAAGTCTTCACTCTGCGGGTCAGGATGGGTACGTGAACGCCAGTAGTGACTGATGAAGAAACAATCTTTGTTGTTTGCGAATCCGTAGTCTACCGGAAGAAGAATGTACCTCTCGAGGTGCGTCGGGTCCTACTTGGCAAGTTCGGACTGATTCATGAAATGTTCTCGAATCTGGAAAAACCAGTATAGTTGATCGTACTGCAACAATTGCTCGATGCATGAAACGCTGCGTAATCGAGTTGAATGAGTCTCGATGCATTCGCCTTTATTCTCTGCGACGAAGTTGAGGGATTTCCATGCCGCACAGCTTCTCTCAACAAGTGACTGAAATATGGCAGAGTCTGAACAGCCTATACGTAGATAATGTTACTACACAAGCTACCAAGTAAAACATGAAGCTCAAGGGAAGGCTCATTCTATTCGCACTCAACGACGTACTCATCCTGAAGTTGAAAAACTTGTTTCGCTGCTATACCTGGCGTGTTGCATCGATTACCTACTGGCGATGAAGATTATCACGCACAAAAGGCAGCGAAATGGGCGGTGAAGGGAAACACGCCTAAGTGTGGCGTCGCGTTTGGCCTCACCGGATGGGCCGGCGAAAAGCTGCATATTAATAGTGGTTCGTCTTTCTACGTACTCGATTTCCCGTGCACGTGCACCACCCTGCTCCGTGCACCAGAGCCCCATCAAATTTTCTCGCACTCTACCCTTACTTCAAAAATTTATTATTAAATAACCACATAATTAATTAGCTTGCAATTAAAAACAGAGATAGATTGATAACTAACAAATGAAATTACAACTCAGTTTTTACCCTGCTCAAATATTTTACGTAGTTTTATTGCATAGCCGCGAGAGCTCGCTTTTGCCGGGGTTATAATTACCCCCTCCTCCTGAGTACTACTTACAAAGCATACTTGCTTCTTTGACTTAACTAAAGCTCTTTTCGGCTTCATAGGAGTCTTAGTACAGACTGGTAAAGACTTTAGAGCCTTAGATTTCGGTGCTTCCTTCTGCTTTTGCGCCTTCTTTTGTGCTTTCTCCTTGATCCTTACTTCGTTAATATTATCCTCCCTCACTGTAGCTTATAGAGCCTTCGCTGCCTTCTCAGTATCCTTCCTAGCCTTATTTTCAGCTTGTATAACCTTCTTCGCATTGATCCGAGCCCGTTCTGACTTCTCAAATGCCTCCTTTTTAGCTAGTCTAGCTTATACGAGTCATATATTAGTTATAGAGAAGTATATCGACTTTGTATACTCCTCCCCTAGGACGTTTAGTCTTTCCTCATAAACCTTACTCTTCTTCTCTTCCTTCAAGGCCCCAATTAACCCTTCCTTAGCGTACTAGTTAAGTATAGCTTATGTAAATAGCTCTATGTTTACTTTAAAGAGCTTCTCAAGCTTTAGCTTCGTCGGATTTTTGCAGTAATCAAGCTAGAAGTAACGAATCGATTTCGCTAATTTAGGGGTCTTTACTTTAACCTTAACTAATTATTCGAGTTCAGGAGCTGGCAGAGGAGTAATTAGCGCAGTAATAACTAAAAAAAAATAAGCTGTGGGTTAAAAGGCCAGATACCGGGCTTAGTAAAGGCTTTCTAGATATTCTTGATAGTAAAGCTCTTATCCTAAGCTATACAAAAGAGGTTCAAGAAGTATCTCTTCTTTATTAACGTAAGGCCAAGGCTTTGGGCTTGAAATTTGTTTAGTTCTTGCGAATATGTGAGTAATAAAAGGCCAAAAAGTATGACGTTAAGAGGCTGAAGTCAGTACGTCGAGTAAGGAGGAAGAACGAGAAGAATAATACGCAAATTAAAGTATTTATTAATAAATACTATATTTATATAACTTGAGTATTTATTTATAATCAAGAGACGCTTCGTATAAGGAGAAGAAGACTGAGTTACGGGGTCAAAGACTTATTCTAGTTAGTAAAGGCCATAGTCGTTATTACTTTATTTATTACTTAAAGTACTAAAGAAGAAGTCGTTGTTATCTTACAAATCCTTAACCTAAGTATGCCTCAAGTTATAGTTCTCACTTATATATAAAAGAGTAATAGGAACCCTTAAACTAATTATAAATATATATGTATTAAGAGTAATAAATTCCCTACTTTTATCTTATATAGCTTATTATACTCTTCTTAACTTCTATGCTTATAAGGACATTATCCTCTTTATACTCTATATTATTCTAATTAAGAAGCCCTTCTCGTCCTAGTTATAGATATTATTAGTTGTGAGGCACGTAATAGCAGGGTAATATACAAGTAGTCAAGATAAGTAAGCTGTGGAGTAATGCTTGCAAGTATAACTAATTCCAAGAATTAATTCCAATAAAAGACTAATTAATGCCCCTTTCCAAAGCTAGGAGCGTCTCCCTATATATTCCCTAGTACTTAGCCAAGCCTGCAAAGCACTTTACTTAACTAGGAAACACGATCCCATATAATCCGTATGATTCCGATTACCTATATAATTCCGATTATAAGCTTTACCTAAAATAGGAAACTAGATCTATAATATTTAATACCTGTCTATACGCCATTACGTATACCTATTATATTAATTCCCCCTCTGGGCCCTTATTCCTAAGAGGCCTGAGGGAACTATAAATAGCTTTATAAATAATTCCCTAAAACTTTTCTGGCTATTAGTTCTTTCTAAAGACTTCCCATAATTACCTTATTATTATGCCAGGTAATAAACTTAAGAATATAGTTTACTAACCCTGCCTAGCTAATCCGTAAATTGCCTCTAGTAATTCCCTCTCGTAAAGGTAATATAAGTATAGTATATACTATTAGATAGAAAGCTCTTCCGGTTTTCTAATTAGTTCGTAAATCCTAACTTAGCCTCTATTCGCAAATAAATTATTAATTTATAGGCCCAAGAGCTTGGAAAAATTAATCTAATCTTCTGGTTTATTCGTGAATTTCTTTTTTGGAATTTTCTAGATATTTCTAATATAGAGCTAGTTCCAAATTCATAATTATTATTTAGGGAAAGAATATTATAAAAAGGCCTCTCTTTTCTTACTAACTAATTATCTCTTTCCTTAATTATAATACTATATCTAGCTTCTCTTTATCTCTTGCCTTTTTTCTTTAAGCCTTTTTTAAGCTTCTTTAAGCTTTATTTAAGCTTTATTTAAGTTCTTTTCTAATTTCCTCTTTTACTTCTTTATTTATTAAAATAAATACTTTTCTTAATACTTATTAGCCTATTACTACTCGTTTGGCTAATACTTTTATATCCTTAATTTACTCTTATTATCTTTAATATTCCAAGAATATTACTAAGTTTCCCGACCTTACTTATATTAAAAGTAATAATTACTCGGTATATAATTACTATTACTTTAAAAATAAGAAATATAATTCTATAAATTATAATTTTCTTTATTTATTCCTTATTTTAATATTATTTAAGGTTTTTTAAGTATATATAATATAATTAAACTGCCTTTTTTAAGCTATTAATATATATAAGCGTTTTCTCTATTTCTTGCCTAAAAGAAAAAAGACTATTACTACTTTTTTTCTATACTAAATAGTATATATTTCTTATATTAAAGCTATTATTTAAGGCTAATAGATTTCCTTAATAATTCAAGAAATAGGTTAAGTAATTCTTACTAGCTTAGTATAAATATAAAGTATTCTTAATAATATAATTAATATTCTTTAGTATTAAATAAGCTTATTTCTTTCTTATTTCTTACTAATAGCTAATAGCTTTATAGGCTAATTTATTACCTGTTTTTCGAGAGAATCCTAATAAGAATAATAATAAGAATAATAAAAAGTAATTACGAGAATAGGATATTTATAAAATATAGAAATTAGAGTTTTAAAGTTTTTAATAATTTTTATATGGTTTTTCCAAGAATAAATATATGGTTTTTAATAGTTTTTTAATAAAAGCATTTATTTTTTATATTTTTATTTAGCTAATAGTATTATAATATTACTCTTTTTCAAGTATTCTTATAATTCTTAAGCTATATTCTCTAGATTACTTAGTAATTCCTATATATTATTTACTAGTAAATAGCTTTTCTAATAAATGAGATACTTTTTTTCTTTTCTGTTTTCTTTATAGGCTATAATAGATTTTATCTTGAATTCTTCTTTGCCCTTAATCTTAACTAGTTCTGGTTTTACTATAGTATTAGCTTGCGGGTACTATAGTTCTAAAAAGAAAATATAAAAAATATTATAAATCTAATATAATAATAGTAATTTCAAGTAATATATCTATTTATATATTCCTATAACTTTTAGAACTTTAAAGAGGCCGAGATATCTATTTACTAGCTTTATACTAAGTTATAGCTATTAAATATTCTTTATATAAAGTATAACTTTATTATATATATTAAATTTCTTATTAATATATTTCTTATTATAATACTTTTTCTATATATTTACTACTTCTTATTATTATTTCTTTAGTACTTTCTATTTTACTTAAATTCTTTATATTCTTTTCTATATTACTAATACTTCTCTTTTTAGAATATTATTCTTAATATATAGTTTAATATTAGAATAGAATTCATATAATATATAAAATAAAGAAATTTCTATTATTAAATATATAAAGTTATTATATATGAATTTTATAAAAGTAAGCTTTATTACTTAGTTATTTTACTAGTAGCTAGTATAGTATCTCAAGTACTATTTCAGTATTTAGTTTAGATTCTCTATCTATTTATTAGTTTATAAGTGAAATATTATATTTAGCTATTATTAAATCTTTAAATAAAAGTATAGACTTAACTAGAACTTATTTATAAAAATAAATTCTTTATTAGAGATTATATTTATAGGTATACTAAAGTCTTTAATAATATAATATATAAATAGCTTTACTAACTCAAGAGCCGAGATTTTCTTAGTAATTAGAATATATTATATTATTTTTATATATTTATTAATAATAATAAGTATAGAATTATATATCTTACTATAAAACCTAGAAAGAGATAGCCCTATAATAAAGTCTATAATAATTTCTTACTATAGCTTAGAGAGAAAAGGAAATAAACTAAATATACTATATAGTAAATATTTCTTTACCTTAGTTTATTAATATATAAGGCAAGTTCTAATATAGTCTTTTATATTCTTTTTTATACTTTACTAGAAATACTTTCTCTAGAAAATCTCTAGTATCTTACTAGTACTAAAATACCTATTTATAGAATTATTATAGTTAGCTTATAATAACTTTTTTTTAAGAGCTAGCTTATTTAGTATATAAATAGTACCCTAATATCTTAATAACCCAGATATATTAAGTTCCTAAGTCTTAATAGCTTTAGTAAAGATTTCTTTTAAGAACTATTTATATTACCGGTATTATACTAATAGATTAAGCCTTTAGTACTATAATAGTAATTTAAGTAATATTTCTTTGTCTTTCTCATATACTATTTCGGACCTAGTTACTTATATAGCTAGAATTCGTAGTATATATTATTTATAATTAGTTATACTAGTAATAAGCTCAAGTAATAGTATTTCTGGTATTACTTTATTATTAAAATAGACTTTTCTTTCGGAATTTCTTAGTATCTCGCTAATTAAAAAGTACCTATTTCTTCTTTCTTGGGCCTTGAATTATAGTATTATAGGAATAGTATAATATCTTATTACTACTATTTATATGGCTCTTTATTCTATATTTTATAGCTTATTATAAAATATAAGTAGTAAAGTATTTTTATTTATATTTACTATAAAGTCTGGCCTTTTTAATAGCCTATTAGCAGGATTACTATATTCCGGCTAGTATTTTAAAATAAAGTTAAAGATAGCTAGCTTCTTTACTTATCTTATTTATTAACTATTTAGTTTTCTCTTAATTATAAAATATTTTAAGTTATTATAATTTATCTTAATAATAATAGTATACTAGATATATATTAGATAATACTACTAAATATAAAATATTAGAATAATAGCCAAGAGCTTAGAATTATATATCTTATACTTATTCTTAATTATAGTTATTTTCTTTAAATAAAAAGTAATAGAATATTACCTAGCTTCTATTTTCTTACTAAAAAACTAGGAAATTATACTTATAATTATAAATCCTAAAGTATTTGTTTTTATATAAATCTTTAAGGCTAGGTTAAAATAATAAAGAATTAGTACTATTATAAATATAATTTATAGCTTCTTAAAAGCCCTATTTGCCTTATTTATCTAGCTAAAATAATATTATAGGTTTCTACTAGTTTTTAATAAATTAGTTAATTTTTTTATTACCCTAAAATATTTATAAATAAATCTCTAGTAAAAGTTAGTAAAACCTAGAAATACTTAAACTTCTCAGATATTATTTTTTGAGGCCGGCTATTTTCTAATAGCTATAATTTTACTAGCTTTTATTTCTATATTATCTGGGCTAATTATAAACCCTAGAAATTCTATTCTTTTTATATTAAACTCGCATTTTACTAAGTTTATAAAAAGCTAGTATTATTATAGCTACTCGAGTATATATTAGACTATTATTATATACTATTCTAGATTCTCTAAATAAATCAGAATATTATCTAGATAGATTATATAAATAATATTTACGAGACTTACTAGTATATAGTTAATATATATCTGAAATATTACTAGAGTATTAAATAGTCTAAAGAATATAATATAGTATTTAAAATATTTATAATTTATTTAGAATACTATTTTTTACTTATTATTCTCTCGTATTTATAACTAATAATAAATATTTTTTAAGTCTAGCTTTATATATATCTTTACTTTATAAAGCCTATTTATAATCTTACTAATAAGTAATAATAGTATTTAATTCTTAATAGTAATCCTATTTAGACTCCGGTAATTAATATATAAATATAGGCCATTTTCTTTTTTTAGAACAAATATAATTAGAGTACTAGCTAGGCTAGTAAAATAATAAATCTATTTCTTTTCTAGGCTAGTATTAAGATATTCCTAAAGAACTTTAAGCTTTCTTTCTAATAAAGTATATATAGGACTATATAGTAATTAGAACCCTAGTTTCAGATCTATATAATACTTTATTATATAATAATCGGGTAATATATCTATAGTTTCTATAAAAAATACTTAAAAAAAGTTCTAATACTTCTTGGGAAATATAATTATCTTATTAGTAATAATAATAGTAATTCTTTAGCTATTTATTATAGAATAGGTAATTAATAAAAAAACATATATCTTATACTTTATTATTTTAGTAAATTTCCTAGTATTTAGAACTTTAATTTTTTATAATTAAATCTAGTATTTCTATATTATTTTCCTAAAAGAAATTAGGGAATTAATCTAGTAAAGCTATAGGAATTCAAGTATTATATTAATATAATTTAGATTAAAATTATATAATATAAAGTATATATTAGCCTTTCTTTAATTCTCTAGTATATTCTTAGTAATAATCTCAAGAATATAATTTCTATATAAATAGATTTTTCTTTTTTCTAGTAAGAATAAAGAAATTATTCTTAATATTAATAAAATATCTATATCTAAAGCTAATTTCTTCTTTATATAATTAGCCTCTATACTCGAGTTTACTAATATTTTAATTCTTTACTTATTTTTCCTTATCTTAATAATAACCTTAATTATTATTCTTATTTTAGAAGCCTTATTCTTTATAATATAAATAAGTATAACTATTATAAGGCGTGCCCGTTTCCCGGCTTCTTTAGTTCTAAGTACTTATATAATTTATGGCTAGACTTATTATAATTATAGTAAGTTAGTTTCTTTTAATTAGAATAAGTAATAATATAGTAATTCTTTTTCTAGTAAGTAAAGCAAATTATATTTAGTTTTATAGATCCTAATACGAGTATTATATTAGACCCTATTACTATACCTTTATTATCCCGGTTTTATAAACCTTATAATAGGAATATATTTTTCTTTTATTTATTTTTATTTTTATATTTTTCTCTTATTTCTTTTCTTTTATTATCTTATTAGCTTATTATTATATTCCCGTTAAGTAAATAGATTCAAATTATTCTTAATTCTTATAATAATAAAAATAAGCTTTTTTTTCTCTTATAAAGTATTTCCTTAATAATTAATCTTATCTCGGATCTCTTGCCTTAAATTACTAAATAAGTTATCTCGCTCTTATAGTAAACCCGTATATCCTAAGTTATTTAATAGGCTATTTAAGTAAGATATAAAGCTTTAGATATTCTGGCCTAGCTATTATTTAGTATTCTTAAACTTAGTAAGGGCATTATTACTATAATTTTCCGGATCCAAGATAGAATTCTTTATAAATTTAATAAAGGTCTTCTAATCCGTAGTATTAATATCTACTAATTACTTCCTATATTTCTAGATATCCCTGGCTATATCCTCAAAATAGGAAGTATAATATATAACCTTTACTATATTAGTAGCCTAGATAATTCTATTATCTTTATACTACTTTAACTTTACTTAATAAAAGAAGTCCTGGGCTTCTTTAATACTTTTTTCCCGGTAAGTAGGCAGTTCTCGGGTTTTTAGAGCTCTCTAAACTAAGGGTATTACTAGAAATATAATAGGTTCTATACCGGATATCTAAATATCTTTAAGATAATAGATCTGAGCTTCTAGCTTCTTTAGATCTTTTTTCTATTATATCTCTATTTCTAACTTAGTAATATAATAGTAAGCCGCTACTAATTTCTCTATTATTATTATCTTACCTACTAGTTCTAGGGGTATCTGAGTTCTACTTTCTTTTCCTAATTAGGTAGTACGAAGAGTACTTAACTAGGCGTTTCCCTGAGTGCCTGGTTAGATTACTCTAGTAATAGTAAAGGCACTTTTCCTAGTTAATACTCTAGCTATTAATATTTTGTCTATTAATAGCTTGACTATCTCGTAATAAACTACTTTCTAAAGGTTAGATTAATTAAAATATAGGGTATATAATAGTAGGATAATATATAAGTAGTTAAGGTAAGTAAGCTATAGAGTAATACTTACAAGTATAACTAATTCCAAGAATTAATTCTAATAAAAAACTAATTAATACCTCTTTCTAAAGCTAGGAGCATCTCCCTATATATTCCCTAGTACTTAGCCAAGCCTGTAAAGTACTTTACTTAACTAGGAAATACGATCCCATATAATTCGTATAATTCCGATTACCCGTATAATTCTAATTACAAGCTTTATCTAAAATAAGAAACTAGATTCACGATATCTAATACCTGTTTATATACTATTATATATACCTATTATATTAGTAGTAATTTAATTATCTTTAATAGCTTGGTATAATTAGAGTAAAATATGTATTAGTAAGTACTTTATATAATATATAAGAAAGCAATATAAAAAAGTACTTAACTAGATTATAAAACAGTTTATAAATAAGGCCGAATTCGCCCTTAATATATAAATACTTAATATTATATAAGTATAAGCTTTTTAGCTTACTCTAGTATTATTAATAAAAATTAGAAACTTAGTTCTTTCTTATAATACGTCTAATTATCTCTTTTATAAAGTTCTTTACTATCTAGCTTATTAGGGGAATAGAATATATAGTAAAGTTATTAATCTGCTTAATAAGGAGATACTCTTGTTTATTAATAAGGTTCTAATTAACTTCAGACTAAAAATCAGCTCTTGAGCAAGTCTAGCCTTTTATTGCATTAAATGCTAGTATATGTAATATAATATTAATAATAGAGAGCTAAAGGCTCGGATGTACTCAGTAAACTAAGTAAGTATAGGTCACGTGAGATCAACACGTGACACCTTTCCAGTAACGTATAATAATTATATGGACGAGTTCGAACTCTTTAGTAATCTGGCAATAATTTATAACCCCTCGCGCGTTAATTGCGGCCAGCGCGGCCTTTATAGCTTATTTGTTGACTATTTTGTAGTTGTAGAAAGTCGGTGAAGTGTGGGCGTGGAAGATGGTGCATTTAAGCGGGTGGTGCACGTGCACGGGATCTCGAGTAAGCACTCGCTTATCGATGCTTACAAAGAACGACCAACCGACTGTCAACCCTACAACCAAACACATAGTCCCTAGTCCGGATTGAGTTACGCTACTGCCCTAATTTATTACATAATACACTTCTTACCCGTCGCCATTGTCGCACGTGAGTAGATCTTTATCACGATAGCTCTGGAAGCATCCCACTGTGCGCCTGTCCTCCGGCATAGCTCGGCGTTTGACTGTCTCAATCTTCAATATTGTGCGAAGGCTGCTCATGCCCTCGCAATTTGATTCATACCTCGAGTCTTCTGCAAATTTAACCCCTTCCTGTTTCTTCAGCGAGCCTTAGCACATCCCTCGATGGATCACCTCGAGTTACCCAGAAATTCTAAGCACCCGCCGATATATATACCCCTAGTTGCACGTGAGAATTATGATGGAGGGAACCTTGAGTCGTACCCGCAACGGGTGGGGTGGAGTGATGCCGATGTGACTGGATCGAATGGCTGTACGAAGTCAAAAGATGAGCGTGCATCATTTATCCAGACATGGCTCTTCTTTGGCCTCCTCAGCAAAATATTCGGAGGGGATTTTAAGCAAGACGACTGGATCACCCATACAGGCGCGGACCATCCGGTAATCAAAACACGAAATATTGAGGATCACCTCAAGGAGTTGGAGCTGAATTTCAAAGTCGGAACTACCTCCGACGAAGATGGCAGCGTGTCCGAACCGGCTGCTATCGAATTAGAACAGACCATCTTCGCGCTATCCATTGAATTGGGAGCACAGCCCTATCTACGTGCACCTCATTGTACCCCGGAGATAGAGAACGTTCTTTTCCAGACACACAACTGGAACTTGCGTATTCTTCGGCATAGTCTGTACAACTCCGACCTTGACCTTGTCTGTCTATCAATTGCTGCACTTGGAGAGAAATTGTGTACACATTTCGGTATTTTAGACGATTGCATGTGGCTGAGAGGCTCCGACAACAATCTCATATTCCAGCGAATGCTCGACGACGGATGGTGTCCGCTCGAGATAATTCGACTCCGTGAAGTATTGATTGTCAGCGATCTCTACTATATTAGCAACATGGATCGTCCAGGGCCGACCAGATGTCACCAAGAATGTCGCGAGCACATTCCCCTTGAGCGAGTCGATGACCAAACAGTATTTCCGAAGGACTCGTTGCAGTCAATGAAATGCACAGCATACCACATGGACTGGGAGAATTACCGCACTCAACATGTTGAGGGATGTGATGACTGTGGCGACCTCGTCGCTGATGGCCAGCTCCTTGACAATATTCTTCAAGGTGGCTTTTTCCCTCTTCTTCTTCCAGCGGCTCACGCTATAGACAGAAGTTTGGGCGGAACACCACCAGGGAAAGCGGCTAGCTCAAAAGTGCGTACCGGTGACCTCCGGATCGTATCTTCCGAGACTCACCGCAAGTACGTCTGCATTTCACATGTATGGTCCGATGGGCTTGGCAACCCTCACGCAAATGCTTTCCCAACGTGTCAATACGCCAGAGTATCCGACATGTTGAAAAAACTCTACCCTGGAGAAGAGGTACCATTTTGGATCGATACAATTTGTGTACCACGTGAGCCTAGACAACTTCGACGAAAAGCAATTATGCTCATGCGCAAGACGTACCGGGATGCTGACAGCGTCTTGGTTTTGGACTCTTATCTTGCGAACGTGGACCTCGACATGATACCGAGGAGAGAAGCATGGTTACGATTCCTGAGCTGCGGCTGGAACAGACGGCTGTGGACATTGCAAGAGAGCGCCATGGCAAAGACAGTCTATCTTCGATTCTCAGATGGATTCCTCAATCTGGACAAATGTCTGACCTTCAAGCTACCATCACGAGATACTCTGATGTTATTGTGGCACGCGATCCGAGGCGCATGGAGGCGCTGGTCAGAAGATTTACCAGATTGGGAGGAAAGTCTCCTCAGCACTCTATCAGACTCCGTGGCGTGGAGATCCACGAGTATTCTGGCGGATGAGGCCATATGTCTGGGCAATCTTACTGATATCGAAGATTCAGTCATGGAACAGATTCTTCTTCTAGACTCCCACGAGGAGCGGATGGTCAAATTCTGGGAAGCTCAGAAAAAGATAACTACAGAAGTCTTATTCTGGGGAGGACCGAGACTGCCACAGTTCCCAATGAGATGGGCACCTTTGAGTTTCCTCGACGGCTACGATACACCGTACATGACAAGCCAGACAAACACTTTCGTTCCCGCCTTTCTAAATGAATGGGGGCTTAAATTCAAATTGCCCGGCATGATCCTGGGATCTTGGCGGACGAATTTGTGGACCTCGTCACTCCTTCGGACACAGAACAAGCGCTGGTACGCCATGACGAAATATAACGACAAAGTCGCGAAAGTTAATGAGGAAAACGCCCTCCTCGCTGTTATATTCCAGGAACCCGATGAATCTTTTCTGGAGGGCCTTCCCGTGGGAGCAGCCATGCCTGGGGTTTTGGTTTCTCTCTCAGAGAAAAACTACGACGTAGATTGTATTTTTGCAAAGTACGAGAGCTTGGTTACAATTGAAAAGGCATCCCGTCACAGGGGATGGATTGATCCTCTAGAGAAGATGGTTTCACGGTTCAACGACTTCTACAGGCCGGAGTTGTCTGGGTCAAGCATTGAGATGGATGGGACGAAACTCGGACACTATAATGATAATTCTACAACCGAGAGCGACATTGCAGTCCACTGGCACGACGACCGGTTGTCGTTAGATCTGGGCGAGAAGCATCTAATGTTTGAAGTATCCGAGCTATCCTCTGACCAAGACTGGTGCGTAGGTTAGTGGACACGTCGAAATTTCAAAGGCATCGCTACAAACCTTAAGTTCTAAGGGGTAAATTTGAAACTACACTCATACAACCTATTGAGACAATATAGGCCTGTCTATGTGCCACCAATATGATGAAGCAGTGAGAACTGTATAGGAAATTTGTCAAGCCATCTGGCTGCAATCATGGACTTATTCAAGGGATGTTTTAGCTGATCAATTTGTCGATAGAGAGATCTGATTTCTTATTATGAGGTCGTGCTGCGGGATTGATAGCCGACTTTGGCCTACCCGCCTTTTACGGACCTTTCGCTGGGATTTTTCGTTCGACCCGCGCTCAGTCCCGAGCGGCGCTATTAATTTCCGGCACCATTGCAATGTTATTATGTAGACATTAGAACCCGGATCACGTCTACGGCTATTCCTTCTGGGATCTGCCATCCTATCCTGCGCCATGAACTTCGCAAACGCAAATTAACAGAAGCGATTTATTAATCTAACTAGCGCAAAACGAAATGCTTTAGAAAACAGAGGTCCAAGCCTTAAGTTTCCGTAGTATTTCAGTCCGTCCTCGCTATCCTATACACCAAGTCCCTATCTCAAAATACTCGCCAAAACAATGAACTTCTGTTTGATCTCTCCCTTGCCCAGAGCTTCGGGTTACTCTTTCTATTAGAGCAACATGATGAGCAAAGTTGCATTCCTCTTCTTTCCTAGTATGTCAAAAAATAATCAAGGCTAATTAATTATAATTAAGTATGATTTGATTAGCTTGATTTTTATTATAATTAATTATAATTAATTATAATTATCACGTGATAATATAAAAGTATATATTCTTAGGTATTTCTAAAAATTATTAAATAACTAATAGCTATATTAATAAAATATAAATAAAATTTATAAAGCATATATAAGAGTATAAAATTAGTCTAAATCTAAAATAACAAACTAGTTTTTGTTATGTGGTACCAGTTACGTAGTGCTGTTGCACGTGACTTAGTATGTGGCTAGTGCTTCCTTAGCCTGGCAGATAGCCTTTAGCTCAATTCAAGCTCTTTACTACTACTATAATACTGGAAATTAAGGAGGTTCTAGTGCCTTTGGCTTCGCTTACTAATTAGTACTAGGCCTGATTTAGTAAAGAGCGCCTTTAGTAATACCGAATACGGCTAGCCCAGATCTTATTTTAGCCTTATCTCGGCTTCCGAAGCTCTAGAGTCATATGCGTAATCACGTGATAAATCTATTTAATTATCTTTGATTATAATTAAGTATAATTTAATTAGCTTGATTTTGACTTGATTTGATTTGAGTAGGGGGATCTAATTAAATTAAACCTAATTATTTAATATATTGCTCTTTCCTATACTTCTCGACTAATACTTCCTTTTCTTGGATCAGAATTGCTAGGTTTTCAATGGCCCCGGCTTTTACGAGACCGGCCTATAATAACTCCCGGTTATTGAAATCCGAACTAATAATTTTTCGAAATCTCAATTACTACTAACCTCGTTACTAAGGATTAATATTATTGCTAGCTTTATTAAGTATATATATCACGAGAGTATTATTAGTAGACCTAGTCTTATTACTATTATATACGTTTGTTATATTTAGAGTCTCATAATTATAAGATAGTTAACTGAGTTTAAAACCTGGAAGTTAAATAATAAGACCTCTATCTATTACTATTTCACGTTTCTAATAGCTTCTGTACTTAAATACTTTGAAATCTAATTCTTTATATAGAATTAATTAAGGTGCCTATTTCTATCTATTATATTAAAGTTATAGAGAATTCCAGAAAATAATTAGTATAGGAACTTTGCCTATTTATTAATATAAAAGCTTTGACCTATTTCTGAATATCTATATCAAAATATACTAAGAATAGAGCAAATATATTTCCAAGAGTTCAGATAAACCAGGAAATCTTTCTGCTTCTATAGTATTAGTTTAATTACCAAGAGACCCTTTATTTCTGTTTATAATAGCAGGCTCAAGTATATTATCTCGTTTTCTATTTTAATAGTTATTCTTTCTTTAAAACCTTTATAAACATCGAGAAATAATTCATATGAGCCATAACCCTAAATATTTCCCGTAAAATTATTCTTGCTCCTTGTATTAGAAAGATACGAGTAGCCCTAGCTACGGATTCTATTAATTATAGCCATATTATAATTAGCTATAAGACTCGGCATATATATAAAGATCTGATTTCAGAGATCTTTGTCTATAGAGGTCTCTTTTATGTCTAGCCCTGCTTTTCTAAGCTAAGGTAACTATTTCGCTTTTAACTTTTCTAAAGATATATTTTATTATATTATTTAAACTATATATTAATAGAGCTCTTCCTTTTTAGCGTCTTTAAAAGAGCTCTTTATTAATATCTCGATTATATATTTGAAGGCTTAATATATTACTACTACTATAATTAAATATCTTAATAAGGGATTCTCTAATAAATAATACTTATTATATCTACCTAAGAGGTTTAAAAATAATTAAAAGTTATTATTTAGTTTAGCCAATTATTACAGGTTAGTAAGAAGTATAAGTTTGTTCTTAAACTAGAAGTAAACTTATCGGGCTAGCCTTTCTTCCTATAGTATCTATACCCGTATTAATTATAGATAGTATCTAATATGTATATTTATCTTTATTTAAGATATATTATTATAACTCACTACTTATAAAGAGCTATCTAGAATAAGGACTTTATCTATTACTCTATAAATATTAGCTATTTATACTAGAGCTAGCTGTTTTATAATATTAAATATAGAACTATTAGGAATATAAAGAGTATTTATCTAAAATATAATAGAAAAATCTACTAAATTATAAAGACTATTAATGTGAGGCACGTAATAGCAGGGTGATGCACAAGTAGTCAAGGTAAGTAAGCTGCGGAGTGACGCTTGCAAGTGTAACTGATTCCAAGAATTGATTCCAACAAGAGACTAATCGATGCCCCTTCCAAAGCTAGGAGCGTCTCCCTATATATTCCCTAGTGCTTAGCCAGGCATGCGAAGCCCTTTACTTAATTAGGAAATCCCATGCGATCCATACGATTCCGATCGCAAGCTGTACCCAAAATAGGAAACTAGATCCACGACATCTGACACCTGTCCATGCGCCATCACGTGTGCCCATCACAATTAACTAGATTCTAAATATATATAAATATATATCTAGTAAGCTAATTGCCTTTATTATTACTCTGGCTATCTAACTAGATATAACTTATAGTAATATAATTAGCTTAAAAAGGTCTATTAAGACTAAAAACAGAAACTTTTAATACGGTTACTAGATTTAAATCTAATAAGGCAGTAGTAACTAGTAGAACTTAATTATTATTAATAATCTTTATAATCTTATTTAGTAAGGGTCTAACTTTCTTATTATATATATAATTACCTAAATATATAGTTTTATAGATAGTAAAATTAATCTAAAGGGCCTAATATTTACCTTGCTTAGTATATACCAAATACTTCTTCCTAAAAAAATTTTTGTCTAATTATAGTAAGATAAAATAAATACGTTAAATTATACTACCTTTTTAATATTAATATCTCTCTAATATACTAGTTATACTCCAATGCCTTTTTAATTAATAGTAATTACTATTTGAATATTATGAGTTCAAAGGTTCCAGACTCCTTATATATAATAATAATTTCGCATATATAGCAGAGATATTTACTAAAAGTTATAAGAAATAGGACTAGGGCATTTATTACTAGGAACTATATATTTTTACTAGGCGCGACCTTTAGCAAAATAGTAATAATATTTAGTATACTATTTATAAGTCACAGGTAGCTATTAATATCCCTTACGTGAAATACTAGAGCTTCCCTATTCTTATAATATCTTATAGCTATCTAGTATAATATATATTTATTAAGTATTTCCGTATATACTATCCGGTATTCTAATATATTAGTTCTAATAAAGTTCTTATATTTGTATTAAGTTATAGGCCCGCCGAATATTTTGGTTAAAAGACCAAAGAATAACTAGGACTAAAGTAATTTATAGGAAAGAATCCGCTTACTGGAATAAAGTTCTAGCTTCTCGAGATTATATCCGAGGCTATAAGGAAAGTTCCTGAAGTCTTGGAAGCCGAGTAGTTCTTCCGAGTAAGTAATACTAGAGTTATAGATCGGAATTCTAACCATATATAAATAGTTATGTGTTTTCGGGATATAATCCATAATCGGCTTAAATATGGTAAGAGCGTGGAATTTAGCAAAGCAAAGTTATAAGATATGAGGTTACGAAAGACAACCATATTACATTGTTTTTAATTCTACTATAATAGGCTCGCTTGCAAATATTTTAGAAGGGATTCACCTCTCAACTGCCTATACCAACCCCATCAAATTTTTCTCGATTTTCAAAGTCCTTAGAAAATTATAAAAACTTCACAGTTTATAGAGAATACTCGGAATATTGCGAATATCGTATTCTTTCTTCAAAGGTGTGGCGTTAAGGCTTTCAAATTTTTAAGTTAAGCGATTAAGGGGTGAATTCTTCTAGCGTGGTACTAACCCTAACATTCATTATTGCTCTTTTAATAGTGCCCACATAATCGAACCAGCTACGAGGAAAACCCGCACTAGCCCACGAATGCTTTCGTACGCAGGTCCGCCTGATTAATATCTGCACCCATCAAAAGAACGTCTTATAAGAAGTGTAGATGCCGCTACACGCACCCTCCTACCTAATGCCAAGCTATAATACGATATTATAATCTCTTTCTGGTTTGAACCGGTCGAGATATTTGAATGTTTCAATATAGAACACCTGGTCTTTATCCCACAAGGACCGCAGGGCATTGTAACGGCATTAAGAAGTTCGAATTTGGCAACTGATTGGACTCACGAGTTAGACGTAATTCTATTCAAACCACCGCTAACACAATGGCTGGGATTCGCTCACCAAAATCCCGCTGTTTCTTTAGAGTTGGAACTATATGCCCGACGACGCGGATGGAATTATCAAGAGATTTGGCAGGGAAATCTTCGAGAATCTCATGCCTCCTTAGCCAGTCTAGACAGACATTTGATTGCTCATCGAGTCGTCGCCATGCTCCAGAGCTGGTTTTATTTGGGCCTCTTGGAATCCGTCATTGACAAGCCGGTATCCCCATCGTATGTTATAAACCGAATCTTTGTAGAGAAATAGCTAAAGAACAATAGCAAGCTGATTATAATATTATATCTTTACGTGGTGGAGATTTAAGATCCCCAAACCATAAAGTCGTTCCGGCATGTAGGGTTTTCCGCCACACAGGGATAGACATTAACTTCTTTCCTGAATCAATTCATATCATTTTGCAAATACTGCTAGTGCGTAAGTCTTCTGTGAACCTTGCTGAGGCTTGGTGCTCCGGAGCCAGCAGAGAAGGGTCCGACATGTATGTCTGGGAGATGCAGAGCGCTAGTCGTCCAGCCACTCCCGTCGCCCAGCCACTCCCGTCGTCCAGCTGCTCCCGCAGCATGTGTAAGCACGTGATTCTTAACTGGCCGGCTCCTGGGACCCCGGAGCGAGCCGTATTCAGAAAAGAATATTCGAGAATTACATAGCCACAAGCCACAAGCCACATTTCTTAATCTAATTTTAGACATAGTTAGAAGGCTAAACTTTTTAGACTAGATTGAAAACCTCTCACACTGTCTTTCCCGCCGTATTTGGGATTCTTCTTGACAGATTCTCTCTGAATCTCTAGACCCTATTCTCCTGAACCAAAAATGGGCCTCCCACTATATATACGGATTCCTCAGATGCCTTCGCATCTCACAGTATTGGTCAACCTAACTGGTAGACGCTGCCGTTGGCTGTAGCAAAATAATCCAAGCTATGAACCCGAGACCCAGGAAGACCAGCGAAGAAGAGCGTCGCACGTACCCGCCTCGATACATATGTTCTTTTTATATACAGTAGTCCCAACCAAGACACAGTAGAATGCTGATTCAAATGCATGTAGGATAAGTGAAGCGCCGAGAGCGACTTGACTCTTAAGGCGAATCCTCGCCGAAAATGACGAATACAAAGAGCGGGAAGTGCAATACGAAGGAACAATTATGGGCATATCTACTATAGATGTTCTATAGGTGCTGCTGTCTCCAAGTCGACGCTGCATTACCTCTACTATAGAACGGTTGGGTTGGGTTGCAGAGTCAAGGACCTGCCTTTGCGGTGACCCTCCCATATCTAGCTAGTCAGGGCTATTATTATATTAGTTCTGTTATCTTATTAGTCCTTATCAGGACTACTATGTCTCCTGCTACTTATATTACAGTTAACTTTGGCTATAAGGGAAGCTACAGACGAAAACAAATCAGAGAATAGGGTACTAACTTTATTTACTAGTATCTATAATTATGCTCTTATTTTCCCTTTTATAAGATTACTAGTTATCTATCTATTTGCAGGTACTCTACCTATCGTTTATTATTTTTCCTTCCTTCTTATTCTTCCCAGGTAATTTTTTTCCTCTGGTATATTTAGAAAGGCACTTCTCGATATTTTCCGGTAATATATTCTTTGGGAGAGAATAGGTAGTTTACTAGATAAGTATTAGCGCCGGTCGTATATTTCAAGTATATAATTATTTTACTTACTATTTCTGCTATAGATAGCGGCTATAACATAGGGCCCTTGGATCTATATATAGTATATTAATTATACTTATAAATAATCAGAGTAATATTAATACTATCGAATTTCCCTAATTTATAAGCTTTCTTAATTAAGGTATCCTTTCTCCTATTTAATCTCTCGTTTTTTCTCTTTCTTCTTTTCCCCTCGTTATTTCATTTAATATTTATAATATCTATTAATACCAAAAGGTAATCTGCTTAGGTGAATTTTAATATACTTCGAGTATTAAGCCTAAGGCATTTGAGAGTTATCTATTATTCTAGGCTGTATTTTATTAAAAACCCTCTATTCTAATAGTTATTTTTGAGAACTTTCATATAGTAACTAATAGGGATATAGGAGCCGATTTTGAGCCTATAGTTATATAATAAGAGGCTTGAATTAATTCCCTCTAAACCAAAGTAGTAGGGAGCCATATTTGAACCCTTAATCCTCTAAAATCTTAGCTAAAGAAAGGATTTAATTAGGTAATAAAGGGCCTGAATCGGCTCCCTTAAATCCAAGTAATAGGGAGTCAGATTTGGACTTCTATTAGATCTAAAAATAGGCTGAGCTTTATAAGTCCCTTTATAGTACTACTTATTCTTATAATATATAATTCTACTTAGTTCTTATTCTTTTTATAAGACTAGATAAGGGTTTTATAATTCCTGAAATTATAAAGCCCCTACTAGCTCTTAATTAATATTTACCTTAGTATTTTTGTCTTTAGAATAAAGAGATAGTAGTAGTATTTAAATAAAACATTTTCTTATATATATTATAAAGTAAATAAGACTATAACGGCCACTTTTATATTAATACTAAACTTATATATTATAAGATATATAATAGTAGGGTAATATATAAATAGTTAAGGTAAATAAGCTATAAAGTAATACTTGTAAGTATAACTAATTCCAAGAATTAATTCTAATAAAAGACTAATTAATACCTCTTTCCAAAGCTAGGAGTATCTCTCTATATATTCCCTAGTATTTAGCCAAGCCTATAAAGTACTTTACTTAACTAGGAAATATAATTCTATATAATTTATATAATTCCGATTACCTATATAATTCTAATTATAAGCTTTACCTAAAATAAGAAACTAGATCTATAATATCTAATACCTGTTTATATACTATTATATATATCTATTATATTAATTTCCTCTTTAGGCCCTTGTTTCTAAGAGGCCTGAGAAAACTATAAATAGTTTTATAAATAATTTCCTGAAACTTTTCTGGCTATTAATTCTTTTTAAAGACTTTTTATAATTATTCTATTATTATATCAGGTAATAGACTTGAGAATATAGTTTACTAATCTTATCTAGCTAACCCGTAAATTACTTCTAGTAATTCTCTCTTATAAAGGTAATATAAATATAATATATACTATTAGATAGAAAGCTCTTCTAGTCTTTTAATTAGTTTATAAATCCTAACTCAGCCTTTATTTATAAATAAATTATTACTTTATAGGCCTAAGAGCTTAAAAAAGTTAATCCGATCTTCTGATTTATTTATAAATTCCTTTTTTGGAATTTTCTAAATATTCCTAATATAGAGCCGGTTCTAAATTTATAATTACTATTCGGGAAAAGAATATTATAAAAAGGCCTCTTTTTTCCTATTAACTAATCTTTCTTTTTTTAATTATAATACTATACCTAGCTTTTCCTTATCTTTTGCTTTCCTTTTTTAAGCCTTTTTTAAGCTTCTTTAAACTCCTTTAAGCTTTATTTAAGCTTTATTTAAGTTTCTTTTTAATTCCTTCTTCTATTTCTTTATCTATTAAGATAAATACTCTTTTTAGTACTTATTAGCCTATTATTACTTATTTGGCCAATATTCCTATATTCTTAATTCGCCTTTACTATTTTTAATATTTCAAGAATATTACTAAGTTTCCCGACCTTACTTATATTAAAAGTAATAATTACTTAATATATAATTATTACTATTCTAAGAATAAGAAGTATAATCCTATAAGTTATAATTTCCTTTATTTATTTCCTATTCTAATACTATTCAAGGTTTCTTAAATATATATAATATAATTAAACCGCCTTTTTCAAACTATTAATATATATAAGTATCTTTTCTATCTTTTATCCGAAAGAAAGAAGACTATTATTGCCTTTTTTCTATACTAAATAGTATATACTTCTTATATTAAAGCTATTATTCGAGACTAATAAATTCCTCTAATAATTCAAGAAATGAGTCAAGTAATTCTTATTAGTTTAGTATAAATATAAAGTACTCTTAATAATATAATTAATATTCTTTAGTATTAAATAAGCTTACTTTTTCCTTATTCCTTACTAATAGCTAATAGCTTTATAGGCTAATTTATTACCTGTTTCTTAAAAGAATTCTAATAAGGATAATAATAAGGATAATAGAAAATAGTTATAAGAATAGGGTATTTATAAAATATAGAAATTGGAGTTTTTAGAATTCTTAATAATTTTTATATAGTTTTTCTAAGAATAAATATATAGTTTTTAATAGTTTCCTAATAAAAGCATTTATCTTTTATATCTCTATTTAGCTAATAGTATTATAATATTACTCTTTTTCAAGTATTCTTATAATTCTTGAGCTATATTCTCTAGATTACTTAGTAGTTCTTATATATTATCTACTAGTAAATAGCCTTTCTAATAAATGAAATATTCTTTTCCTTTTCTGTTCTTTTTATAGGCTATAATAGATTCTATTTCGAATTCTTCTTTGCCTTTAATCTCAACCGGTTCTAGTTCTATTATAATACTAGCTTATAGGTACTATAATTCTAAAAGGGAAATATAGAAAATATTATAGATCTAATATAATAGTAGTAATTTCAAATAATATACCTATTTATATATTCCTATAACTTTTAGAACTTTAAAGAAACCGAAATATCTATCTACTAGCTTTATACTAGGTTATAGCTATTAAATATTCTTTATATAAAATATAACTTTATTATATATATTAAATTCCTTATTAATATATTTCTTATTATAGTACTTTTTCTATATATCTACTACTTCTTACTATTACTTCTCTAGTACTTCCTATTCTATTTGAATTCTCTATATTTTTTCCTATATTACTAGTATTTCTTTTTCTGGAATATTATCTTTAATATATAGTTTAATACTAAAATGAAATCCGTATAATATATAGAATAGGGAAATTCCTATTATTAAATATATAAAATTATTATATGTGAATTCTATAAGAGTAAGCTTTATTATCTAATTATTCTACTAGTAGCTAGTATAGTATTTTAAGTATTATTCTAGAGTTTAGTTCAGATTTTCTATTTATCTATTAGTTTATAAATAAAATACTATATTTAGCTATTATTAAACCTTTAAATAGAAATATAGACTTAACTAGAACTTGCTTATAAAAACAGATTTTTTATTAGAGATTATACTTATAGATATATCGAAGTCTTTAATAATATAATATATAAATAGCTCTACTAATTTAGGAACCGAGATTTCCTTAATAGTCGGGATATATTATACTATTTTTATATATCTATTAATAATAATAAATATAGAATTATATACTTTACTATAAAACCTAGAAAAGAGTAGTCCTATAATAAAGTCTATAGTAATTTCTTACTATGGCTTAAAAAGGAAAAGGAATAAACTAAATATATTATATAATAGATATCTTTTTATTTTAGTCTATTAATATATATAAAATAAGTTCTAATATAGTTTTTTATATTCTTTTTTATATTTTATTAAAAATACTTCTTTTAGAGAATCTCTAGTATCTTACTAATACTAAAATATCTATTTATAGGATTATTATAGTTAGCTTATAGTAATTCTTTTTTAAGAACCGGCTTATTTAATATATAAATAGTATTCCGATATTTTAATAACCCAGATATATTAAGTTCCCAAGTCTTAATAGCTCTAGTAGAGGTTTCTTTTAAAAACTATTTATATTACTAGTATTATATTAATAAATTGAGCTTTTAGTACTATAATAGTAGTTTAAGTAATATCTTTCTGCCTTCTTTATATACTATTTCGAACCTAGCTACTTATATAGCTAGAATCCGTAATATATACTATTTATAACTAGCTATATTAGTAATAGGCTCAAGTAGTAGTATTTCCGGTATTATTTTATTACTAAAATGGATTTTCTTTTCGGAATTCCTTAGTATTTTACTAATTAAGGAATATCTATTTCCTCTCTCCTAGGCCTTAAATTATAGTATTACAGGAATAGTATAGTATCCTATTACTATTACCTATAGGACTCTTTATTCTATATTCTATAGCTTATTATAAAGTATAGGTAGTAAAGTATTTTTATTTATATTCGTTATAAAGTCTGGCCTTTTTAATAGCCTATTAGTAGGGTTATTATATCCCGGCCGGTATTCTAAGATAAAGTCAAAGATAGCTAGCTTCTTTACCTATCTTATTTATTAACTATTTAGTTTTCTTTTAATTATAAAATATTTCAAATTATTATAATCTATCTTAATAATAATAGTATACCAGATATATATTAGGTAATACTACTAGGTATAGAATATTAGAATAATAGCTAAGAGCTCAGAATTATATATCTTGTATTTGTTTTTAATTATAGTTATCTTCTTTAAATAAAAGGTAATAGGGTATTACCTGGCTTCTGCCCTTTTACTAAAAAGCTGAGAAATTATACTTATAATTATAAATCCTGAAATATTTATTTCTATATAAATCTTTAAAACTAGATTAAAATAATAAAGAATTAATACTATTATAAATACAATTTGTAATTTCTTAAAAGCCTTATCTATTTTATCTATCTAGCTAAAATAATATTATAGGTTTCTATTAGTTTTTAATAAATTAGTTAATTTATTTATTATTCTAGAATATTTATAGATAAACCTCTAGTAGAAGTTAGTAAAACCCAGGAATACTTGAACTTTTCAGATATTATTTTTTGGGGCTAACTATTTCCTAATAATTATAACCCTACTAGCTTCTATTTCTATATTATCTGGGCTAATTATAAACCCCAGGAACTCTATTTTCTCTATATTAAACTTGTATTTTGCCAAGTTTATAAAGAGCTAGTATTATTATAATTATTTAAGTATATATTAGACTGCTACTATATACTATTCTGGGTTCTTTAAATAAATCAAAATATTATCTAGATAAACTATATAGATAATATTTATAAGGCCTACTAGTATATAGTTAATATATACCTGAAATATTACCGGAATATTAGATAGTCCAAAAGATATAATATAGTACTTAAAATATCTATAATATATTCAAAATACCGTCTTTTATTTATTATTCTTCTATATTTATAACTAATAGTAAGTATTCTTTAAATCTAGCTTTATATATACTTTTGTTCTATAAAGCCTATTTATAGTCTTACTAATAAGTAATAATAGTATTCGGTTCTTAATAGTAATCCTATTTAGACTCTGGTAGTTAATATATAAATATAGGCCGCCTCTTTTCTTTAGAATAAATATAATTGGGGTATTAGCTAGACTAGTAGAATAATAGATTTATTTCTTCTCTAGACTAGTATTAAGATATTCCCGAAAGACTTTAAGCTCTCTTTCTAATAAAATATATATAGGACTATATAGTAGTTAGAACCCTGGTTCCAAATCTATATAATATTTTATTATATAGTAGTCAGATAGTATATCTATAGCCTCTATAGAGAATATTTGGAAAAGGTTCTAATACTTCTTGGAAAATATAACTATCTTATTAATAGTAATAGTAGTAATTTTTTAGCTATCTATTATAAGATAAGTAATTAATAGAAAAATATATATCTTATATTTTACTATTTTAGTAAACTTCCTAATATTTAGAACTTTAACTTTTTATAGTTAAATCTAATATCTCTATATTGCCTTTCTAAAGGAAATCAGGAAGTTAATCTAGTAAAGCTATAGGAATTCAAGTATTATATTAATATAGTTTAGATTAAAATTATATAATATAAAATATATATTAGCTTTTCTTTAGTTCCCTAATATATCCTCGGTAGTAACCCCAAGAATATAATCTCTATATAAATGAATTCTTTTTCCCTCTAGTAAGAATAAAAGAATTACTTTTAATATTAATAGAATACCTATATTTAAAGCTAATTTCCTCTTTATATAATTAGCCTCTATATCCGAATCTACTAATATTCTAATCTTTTACTTACCTTTTATTATCTTAATAGTAACCTCAATTACTATTCTCGTTTCAGGGGCCTTATTTTCTATAATATAAATAAGTATAATTACTATAGAATATACCTATTTCCCGGCTTCTTTAATTCTGGGTATTTATATATTTTATAGCCAGACTTATTATAGTTATAATAAGTCGGTTTCTCTTAATTAGGGCAAGTAGTAGTATAGTAACTTTCCTTCTAGTAAGTAAAGCAAATTATATCCGGTTTTATAGATCCTAATACAGGTATTATATTAGATTCTATTATTATACCTTTATTATTCCGGTTTTATAAATCTTATAATAGAGATATACTTCTTTTCCGTTTCTCTTTATTATTTCTCTTCTCTTTTTTCTTATTTCCTTTCTTTTACTATTTTATTAACTTATTATTATATTCCCGTTAAATAAATAGGTTTAAATTATTCTTAACTCTTATAACTATAGAAATAAGCTTTTTCCTTTCTTATAGAGTATTTCCTTAATAATTAATCTTATTCCGAATCTCTTACCTCAAACTACTAAATAAGTTATTCTACTCTTATAATAAACCCATATATCCCAAGTTATCTAATAGGCTATTCAAGTAAGATATAAAGCTTTAGATACTTTAGCCTAACTATTATTTGGTGTCCTTAAACTTAATAAGGGTATTATTATTATAGTTTTCCGGATCCAAAATAGAATTCTTTATAAATTCAATAAAGATCTCCTAATCCGTAGTATTAATATCTACTAATTACTTCCTATACTTCTAGATATTCCTGGCTATATTCTCAAAACAGGAAATATAATATATAACCTTTATTATATTAGTAGTCTAGGTAATCCTACTATCTTTATACTACTTTAACTTTACCTAATAGAAGAAGTCCTGGGCTTCTTTAATATTCTTTCTCTAATAAGTAAGTAGTTCTCGGGTTTTTGGAGCCCTCTGAACCAAGGATACTACCGGGGATATAACGGATTCTATACCGGGTATTTAAATATTTTTAAGATAACGGATCTGAGCTTCTAGCTCCTCTAGATCTTCTTTCTATTATATCTCTGTTTCTAATTTAGTAATATAATAGCGAGCCGCTACTAATTTCTCTATTATTATTATTATTCTATCTACTAGTTCTGGGGGTATCTGAGTTCTACTTTCTTTTTCTAATTAGGTAATATAAAGAGTACTTGACTGGGTACTCCCCTGGGTATCCGGTTGGGTTGCCCTAATAGTAGTAAAGGTACTTCTCCTGGTTAATACTCTAGCTATTAATATTTTATCTATTAATAGCTTGACTATCTTATAATAAACTACTTCCCGAAGGTTAGATTAATTAGAATATAAGGTATATAATAGTAGGGTAATATATAAATAGTTAAGGTAAATAAGCTATAGAGTAATACTTATAAGTATAACTAATTCCAAGAATTAATTCCAATAAAAAACTAATTAATACTTCTTTCCAAAGCTAGAAGCGTTTTCCTATATATTCTCTAGTACTTAGCCAAGCCTGTAAAGCACTTTATTTAACTAAGAAATACGATCTTATGTAATCCGTATGATTCCGATTACCTATATAATTCTGATTACAAGCTTTACCTAAAATAAGAAACTAGATTCATAATATCTAATACCTGTCTATATATTATTATATATATCTATTATATATATACTTTATTTATATACTATATAGGCTGTATTTCCTAGTAGTTCCGACTAGGAAACTATATTCTTATATATTTTACTTTAATTAATATTAGGTAATATAAATAAAGTAATAGAGCTTAGAGCCTAGAACCTCTTTAGTATAGTAACTTCAGATTTATATACTCTTTAATATACTTTCTATAGAGATCTAACTTAGTTTATGTGAGGCTCCCAATATAGCAGGGTGCTACGCAAGTAGTCAAGGTAAAGGAGTGGAATATAGGGTAAAGTATGGAGTGAAGCGTGGAAGTATAATTGATTCCAAGAACTGGTTCTCAGTAATAAACTAATCGATGCCCATTTCCAAAGCTCGCATACCTCCATATATAGAATCTAGTATTCCGCTGGATGTACGGAAGCACTAGTCCCAATTTGGGAGTGCGATCCCACATAAGCACTAGCCTAATTAGGCTACCAAATCCAGCTGGACGCTCATTAATATATGCATTACAGTTTATTAATCTATATTCTCTTATTTAACTATAGCCTATATGTGACTTTATAAGCCTTCCCTTATTATTTATAAAAAAAATACTACTAGCAGAAAGCTCCTGGGGTATTATAATAACCGGGAGAAAGCTCCTATAACCGAGCTTCTTATAACTATAATCTGGGACCTTTCTCTTATAAGCCTCGGGTTAGGAGAAATTTCTTAGGAGATTATGGGTCTTATAATAAAATTCCTGGGAAATTACGGCTCTTGGGAGAATATAACTCCTGGGAAATTTCTTATAGGAGCTATATTCTCCTAAGCGATTTTTTACAGGACCCGTAATCTCCTAGGAAAATTCTCCCAGGAAGTTTCTCCTAGAAGTAGTACTATAGTATGTAATTCCGTATTGGCATTGGCTCCTAAGTATAAAGAATGAAACTAATAATATTCTGGCCCCTTTAGTCAGATTATTAATACTAAAAATATCCTTAATAGAATAGAACTAATAATGTTCTGACCTTTTTAATCAGATTCTTAATATCAAAAATATTTCGGCCTAAGGAATGGAACTAATAATGTTCCGACCTTTTTGGTCAGATCATTAAATATCAAAAATATTTCGGCCTGAGGAATGGAACTAACAATGTTATGACCCCTTTGGTCAGATCATTAGGGCTTCCGGTAGAATTCGGTTGACGCTCGCGAAAAGGGGCCTTCAAGCGCTAGCGAGACGGATGCGCCAGCGCCGGGAGCCGAGTTTTGCCATCCCCTAATGCCGGCGTTCCTCAAGCGCCAGCGAAATGGATGCGCCAGTATCAGGGAGCCGAATTATGCCCCCTATCCCTAACGCTGACTTTCCTCAAGCGCCGGCGAAACGGATGCGCCAGCGTCAGGGAACCAATTTCTGCCCCCTTTTAACGCCGGCGTTCCTCAAACGCCATTGTAATAGATGTGCCAGCGTTAGGGAGCCATTTCTGCTCCCTTTTTAACGCCGGCGTAACGGATGCGCCGACGTCAGGGAGCCGAATCTTGCTCCATTCCCAACGCTGGCGTTGGTCAAGCGCTAGCGAAATGGATACGCCAGTGTCAGGGAGCCGAATTTTGCCCATTCCCAATACTAGTGCCATGGGACCTAATTCAGCCCCTCCAGGACGGGCAACCCCGGAAATCACATAAAAAATGCAGTGTAATAAACCACCCTTGCCCGAAACTATTTTTAGATTCGGAGTACTATAATTGCGATTATATTAATTTGAAATAATATACTTCAAAGTAGTTATATCTAAAGTAGGATACCTTAATATACTACAAGATCGTATATATGCCTTATTTATACTTTAAGCTAAAGCAGTCCGAATTGCACTACTATAATTCGGACTGCTTTGGCTTAAAGTATACGAATTTAGCCTAGTAGAACTTCGAGCAAGCTGAAAATTTATATTGAAACCCAAACTATTCTGGCTAATAATATAAAAATCCAGAGCATTCCTATAGTTTGTACCGAGTGTCTATTCCTAATAATCCTTCTGTCCCTCGGTTTCTTTACTCATACTGAAATCTACAGGGCGTTATAGTATTACTACTTCATATGCAGTCGAGACAAATGCCAACCTTCTTTTTTATAGTTTCCAGTTTTCCGGTAAGCGTTTCGCTATAGGTTAGTACGTTATAATAATAGCTTTAATAGCTCAAGATTAAAGAATAGTATATTCGTGCCATATCTTTACATAAAACCGCTTTTATACTTTTAATAATTTCCGATATAGGGACTTCAAGTATCCTTAATGGCCCGTAGTAGAATTAAAGTATTTTATATTTATTACTGCGGTTTTTGCCCTAGCCGTAGTTAGAACAGCCGCTAACGAAGTTAATTCCATCTTTTAATAATTGGTATAGTTCTACTTGCATTTAGTTCTTTTACTCTTCTAATAGGTCTAGAAAAGTTAATTACTAGTATAATATCCGAGGTATTAGGGTTATTACATATAGAACGTTTTCCAAGGGATAATTTGACTAGTAATCTCGTTATTTAAGAATTTCAAGTAAGACCCCGTATAATAAAGGATTAGCGCCAGAGTATATACTATAAATATATCTATATTACCGAATAAGAAGGCTATAACCAGAAGATATCCCATATCCTCTCTCTCTGGCTTCCCTCTAGGCTTTAACTACTATACCCTAATGTATTTCAGGGCAATATTAAGATTATATTTATTGGCCTCGATAGTAATTTGAAGAACTCCTATTAGTATTAGGGACTATAGTATATTATTATTATAATAATAGATAATATAATAAATTATCCGTAATATATTGGTATTGTCCTCTACTAGTTAAACCTTCCGTAGGAATTCTTTGGAAAGTTCTCGACCTTTATTCCAAGTGGGCCCGAATATAGTACCAAAGACTTTTGAGGTATACCTAAGGCATTAGAATTAAATTCTTAATTATACGTTCCGAGGTCCGACTACTAATATAATATTGCCATCCGGAGAAATGTCTGGGACTGGATCTAACTTGTAGTTACTCTCTACTATATTCATGTTTCGACTAGTATAGTCGAGTTTGCTGAGCTAGTACGGAAGCAACGTTAGAGGTCAAAGGCATATACGAAGAGTCTGTGTCGGCGGTACGTTCCGCCGCACCACGTGGAAGTGATGAGGCGACTGAGACGGCACTAGGAAATGACCTCACAGTGCAGCTCACGTGTATCTCATACCCCGCCAATGATAACCTTAATGACATCACGTTGGGCTCGCTTAAGCCTTGGCCTATCCAGGGGGGCCGGCCCGCTGATCTGAGGCTGCTCATTACTTGTCACGTGAGATTGGAAAACGGCTTCTTTGCTTTGTTAAGTATTTTAAATATATAATATACTAATATTTTAAAGCTATTAGCCGGCTTAATATCGAGTACTTTTATTAATAATATAAAGTATAGGCTTACCGGAAATATAGAAAATATTAATAATAATAGAATAGTTAAAGCTAATATTATCTTTTAGATTAAATTTAAATTATTTTAGTAATTATCCGAATTTCTGGTATTACTTATAATACTTTATAAAGTACTTAAAGGCTTTTATATTAATATTATAGCCTGCTTATTCTAGTATATTTTAGAGCTTACTAATAGATAAATAACTATAATATATATAGGGTTATATATAACTTAAGGGTATATAATAAACCTCGGATATTACAGGTATTAATTAGGGAGATCGGAGGCCCTTTAACTTTACAACTAACTACTAATTATATTATAAGTATTAGGCTTATAAATTACTAATTATATATATGTTATTAGGGCCTCCTATTTAGAGAGGGCTTCCCTGGATCTTATAGGAGGAATAGAGATTAGTTCTATACTAAATTTAATACTATAGTTTTATAACTTACTAATAAATACCTTATAAACTAATCTCTCTATCCTTAAAGAAGATAGTTTAATAAGTAATTATATCTCGAAATCTGCAAAATATATAACCTCTTACTAAAGCTATTCCTATAAAGAAAGTTAATCAGATTAATCCTAATACGAGTAATAGTAAAGGCTTGTTTAATACTTTTAATAGGGCCTTTTAGGAGCCTCTGAGAGCTAATAATAATAACGGAAATAATCCCGGTAATAATTAAGATACCGAGATTAATATCCGAATTACTATTACCCAAACTATAGAATAGGGCTTATATACTAAAGTTAAAGCACTTTAATAAAAGCAAGAATTAGTAGATATAATTAATTAATATATCTTATAATTAAAATAATATAAGAATATCCTTAGAAATACCTTATAATTTATTATATTTTATAAAAACTCTATTTATAAGTCTATTTTATTTTCCTTAGTAATTCCTATTAGGAAACTTCTTAAAATGGGATTAGAACCTACTTCTTTTCCTAATATAATAAGCTTTAAGAGTAATCTCGATACTATTTATTAGGAGCTACTATATAATATCCTAAAGATGTATTTAAACTAAGAAAAGCTTCTTAAGGTCCGGATACCTGACTTATATTATAGAAAGTTCCTTAAGAAATAAAAAATATTTATATTTTTCTAGGAAATAGTTTTAGAACCTAACCTTAGACTTATAATAAATACTTTTCTAGAATTAACTCTATTATAAGTACTCTTAGGAACGAACCTTATAATACTTGGGAGGCTATAATAAAGCAAAGCCTATTATTATATAAGGTTTATTAGAAGCAATTTAAGGCCTATTTAGCTAATATACTCTAAGTACCTCAAATCCGTTAATAAGATGCCTTTAAAAAACTCTGAGATCTTTATTAGAAAAATAGTAAAATAATTACCGAATTATATATTCAAATAATTAGTCTCGAAATTAACTAGAACCCATATCCTAAAAAAGACTAGGTCCGGACTCTTAATACTACTTTATCTAACTATAAGACTTATTAGATACTTATATCTATTTTCTTAGAAAATAAGGTAATATCTATTCCCGAGTAACTTAAGAAAGCTCAGAAAGTAAAATATACTATTTATTCTAAATTAAGAAAAGCAAAAATAGGGAAGTCTAGTAAGAGTAACTCTGCTCCTAAAAACTCTGACTTAGTAAATTCTAATTCGTAAGGCTATTAAAAAAGAAAGAATAAGTTCCGAAAATTATATAAGAAATCCTTAGGTAATATTTTGGCCTCTTTAAGGCCTTAATAAAGTACTAGTTCTACTTTAGATATAGTTTATTAGACTTATAAATAGAAAAAATATTTCTTAGGAAATATAAAGTATTTTAAATATATTAAATAGACTTGGCAGAACCCTAATAAGACCAAAATCATAGAAGAATTAAGGTATTTATAAAAGTAGGTTAATGCTATAGCTATAAAGAAATACTTTAAAGAAGACTTTTCTAAGAAATAGAGAAAAGAAAAGACCAAATCTTAAATATTAATAATTTTAGCTATAATAAAAAAGATATATTACTTTATATAATTATTTAAATAAGATTAATATAGCCAGAAATAGGTGCCTTAGAAATATAATAAACTCGATAATACCGGATTAGATTATAATTTCCTTAATAATAATTAGATTTAAAGTCAGGGCTTTATTATCTTAGCTAAATATAATTAAGAATTTATAATCTTTTATAAGAACTAATTTAAGATCTATTAAGCCTATAATCTTAAGGTATTTATTATAGATAATTATAGTAAGATATATTCTTTTAAGCTTTAGTTCTATAAATATAAGAATATTAGCTTTTATAGCCTTATCTTTAATATAAAATTTTATAAAGTAATTCTTATATAATATATAAACTATATTAAGAAATAATAAATATATATACTTATATAGCCTAATAATATTAAGATTCTAATACTAAAAGAGTTTAGTAAAAAGCTTAACCGGTACCCTAAGCTAGTATTTTAAGTCTTATTCTTAACTAAAAGCAAATATAACTATTCTAGATAATAGGCTTTATATATTTATAATAATTACTAGATCTCTACTTTATTATATAGTTCTAGTAATACTAAATAGAAGTTTTTAATATAGTAAATTAATACTTTCCGGAAAGGGGCCTTAGAAATACCTATCTATTTCCGGAATAATAAATATAAAGACTTCTTAAAGATTTTTGACCCTAATAAAGCTTTAGAATTTCCTAATCTTAGTAGTATTAAATACTTTATTAATATAGATAGTATAGTCTCGTACGGGCCTTTATATAATCTATTAGAGACCTAACTAGAAGTATTATATCTGTATTTATAGGATATACTTTATAAATATTAGATAAGGCCTAGTAAAAGCCTAGTAAAAGTACTTATTCTTTTTATTCCCAAGAAAAATAAAGAACTATATCTTTATATTAATTATTATAAACTTAACTAAATTATAATTAAGAATTAGTATTTGCTTTCTCTTATTAATAAGACTCTTAACCGGCTCTAAGGAGCCAAGATTTTTATAAAGCTAGATTTTAAGAATATATATTATTAAATAAGAATTTATAAAGAATATAAGTAAAAGATAGCTTTTAGAATCTACTATAGCTATTTTAAATATCTTATAATACCTTTTAGACTAGCTAATATACTAGCTATATTTCAAGTATATATTAATACTATATTTATAAAACTTCTAGATTATTTTATAATTATTTATTTAGATAATATCTTTATTTATTCCCGAAATGAGAATAAATATTATAATTATATTTACTAGATACTTACTAGGCTATATAAAAATAATCTATTTTATAAACTTAGTAAATACAAGTTTAATATTAAGGAAATCGAATTTTTAGGCTTTTTTATTAAAATAAAAGATATTTATATGGATTCTAAATAGGTCTATAATATTATTAAATAGCTAGAACCAGAATTATTTTATAATATTCAAGTATTTCTTAAATTTACTAATTTCTATTATAGGTTTATTTACTATTACTTTCAGGTAACTATAGGCTTAATAGATCTTTTAAAAAAAATAAAAAAGGGCCGGAAATCCGGTCTCTTTATATAAATAAATAAAGTAGCTAAAAGCTTTAAGACTTTAAAAAAAGCTTTTACTATAATATTTATCCTGGTTTATTTTAATCTTTTTAAGAAGATTTATATTAAAACTAATATATTAAAATTCGTAATTACTAGTACTATTTTATAATAAGTTAATCCTAGTAATAACCCGAAAAAATACTAGTATCTAGTAATATTCTGGTTCCGGAAATTCTCTAGAGCTAAATATAACTATAATACCTATAATAAGAAGCTATTTATAATTATTAAAGCCTTTAAGTATTAGTATTATTATCTTAAAGAGTTCAGGTTTATAATTAAGGTTATTATAAATTATAATAATTTCTAATATTTTATAGAAATAAAGTATCTAGAAAGCTATTAAATATATTAGGTAATATATCTTATAATATATAATTTTAATATTATTTACTATAGAGGCGCTTTAAATCTAGTAAATAGATCTAGTAAAAGACCTAATTATAAAGAAGGTCCTATTAATATAACTTAGCTTCTAACTTTTTAGAATAAGCTAAAGGAAGCTTTTATAGTTATAATTTAGAGGTTCTTATAAATATCTAAAAAGTTCTTTCTTTAGAATAAGTATTATTTAATACTTGCTATATTTATAATAGCTAAAGAGAAATATTTATTATAAGACAAGTAAATAGATTATCTTATAGATCTCTTATCTATAAAATTAAGTAAGAAGCAAGGTATAGGGAAATGCCTTAAAGGCTCTACTATTATAGCTAAGGTAATAGAAATATCTATAATTATATTATTTAATAAAACTAAAGATTTTTTAGTTTTCCGAGTTTTTAAATTAGATAGTTATAAATACCTAATTCCTTATATATAAATATATATAGCTACTAAAAGAGCTATAATACTAGCTCCTCTATCTAAATCCCTTCTGGATATTATTTAGGTAACTTAGAGAAATAATTCTCGATATTAGAATATCTTAAAATAGAGATTTAGTAAGAAAGATACTAAGAGAAAAGAAATCTAAAAAAATAATTCGGGCTTATTTAGGTATTATTTAAGAATTATTATACCTAATAATTCCGCTTTATATTAAGAAGTTATAAAGCTTTATTATAATAACCTAATAGCTAGATACTATAGAATAAAGAAAACTCTCGAGCTTCTTAAAAGGTTCTAGTATTAGGAAAATATAGAAAAAGATATTTATAATTATTATTAAGAATATAATATTTACTAGAGAAATAAGGCAAAAAGGTATTTATTATATAGTTTATTTAGTAATTTACTATAGCCTAAGAGACCTTGAAATAAGATTTCTATAGATTTTATTATAGGTTTACTATTATATAAGAATCTAGTAAAAGATTCTAATTTTAATATAATTCTTATAATTATTAACTAGTATTCTAAAATAGTAAGATATATTATATATTATAAAATTATTAATTCTCTAAAGCTTACTAAGATTATATAGAAATATATTTTCTTGATCTTTAGTTTCTCTAATAGAATTATTTCTAACTAAGAAATAGTATTTACTAGCTAGTTCTAGCTTGCTTTCTGCTTTTATTTAATATATAAATAGTATTTAAATATAGCTTATTATTCTTAGATAAATAATTAGATAGAAAGGCAGAATTAGACCCTAGAATATTACCTGAGATATTATTATAATATCTAAAAAAATAACTAGTTTAAAAAGTTATTTTTTATGAAATTTATATATAATAACTTAAAATATTAAGTTTTATAGAATATATTTTTCTATATATATTATAGATATTACTTTTAACTTTTATAGAATTCTGAGAATAGGATTATAGAAGAGGTACTAGCTATATATAAGAGACTAGAAATCTTTAAAGTAAAATAAAGAAAGTTTAAGAATTTATAATATTATATATAAAATAACCGGAAAACCTATTATAATAAATACTAGTTAGCTAAATATTATTTTAAAGAAGCCTAGGTAATACTATTAATAAGAAATATTAAATTTAAGGCAGGAAAGCTTAAGCCAAAATTTATAAATCTATTTAGGATCCTTAAATATATTAGTAATTTAGTATATAAGTTAAAACTATTAAGTATATATAATTATTTATATCTAACTTTTTATATTTCTCTTTTTAAAAAATATATAATAAAAAAGAATTAGGAATTATATTTATATTTCTCTAGAGAACTTCCGGAATTAGTAAATAATAATAAAGAATAAAAATAAGAAATAAAAGCTATTATTAATTACTAATAAGATAATAGAAATAAGAAATAATAATATTTAATTAAATAAAAAGCCTAGCCTAAAGATTATAATATCTAGTTATTTACTTTCCCTAATCTTGAAAATTCTAAGAAACTTCTAAAATTATATAACTAAAACTATAATTTAAAATCTAAAATTACTTTTTAATAATCTCTTAAAATTAAAAAGAATTCTAAATTACTAAGAAAAAGATTACTTAAAAGAAAAAGAGAACCTAAATAGCTAAGAAAAGATCCGGAATAATAATAAAAATACTTTTTTTCTAGATTTTTTTATTTATAAAAGTTTTCTAGAATTTTATTAAGACTTATAAGAATTATATTTAAATTATTAGAAAAAGATTTAGGATTAAAAAAGATTTATTATAAATAAATTCTAATTCCTATAAATTCCTAATTCCCAAAGCAAGAATACTAAATACTAGTTCTATTTAGGACTTAGTAAAAAATTAACTAATACTTTCCGAAATCCGCTTATTTCTTAATAGAATATAGTTATACTATAATAATATTAGTATTAAAGATATTAAAAGAAATAAGTAAGGAACTTATAATAGCTATATATATCTTATAAAAGACCCGAACTTCTAAAGTTAGGTCCCGAATAGCTATAAGTATTATATTATTAGTATTTAAAATACTAGTAATAAATTATTTAGTAATCTTAATAATAAGCTTAGTAATAAAATTAATACCTTAAAAATAAACTTTATAGTATTTTTTTAAGGAATTAGTAAATATCTAAATATATTAGAAAAAACTTATCTTTAGAATACTAATTTAAGTAATATTATTATCTGCCTTATTAAGATAAGAAGAAGAATTCTAAAGCTTATTAGTATTTTTCTAGTCTTTAAAAATCTAATTAATAATATTATTCTTATTAATATAATACTATTTAGGATATATTTTAAGAAATTTCTTAAAAATTATAATAGTATTTTCCCAGAACTAGTAAATCTCTAATAAATAATAAGAAATCTGAAATCGTATTAGTTTTAATAAATAATAAAGCTAAAGAACTTACTAATATATAAGACTTAGAACTCTTATTATAATAGTTATAATTTTTCTTACTAGGTACTATAATATATAAGATAAAGGAATTAATAAGTAAATACTTGAAATATTTCAAGTATTTACTAGTAATAAGAAAAAAGGCTATAAGATTACCTTTATACTTATTATTATATAAGTAAATAATAAAGCCAGAAGAAAATATTAAGAATTAATTAAAAAAAAATAAAAAAACTTAGAAAAAGATAAAAGAAGATACTAGAAAATAATAATAGAAAAAGTTATTATATATATAATTATTAGAAAGAAAAAGAGTATATAATAATATAAAGAGATTCTTTTATAGAAATAGAGAACTACCTGAATTAATTACTAGTTTTTATACTAGTTCTAATTAGAAATTAATATAACTAATTAATATATATTCTTAGAAGCCTATAAATAATCTTTAGGACCTCAGAAATATTTATATGAGTTTCTTATATAAATATTTATTAAATTCTTTCTATATAGCTATTTAGATTATTCTAATACGAGATCTAATAGATAATATTAATTTTATAGGATAATGCCTTAGTACTTTAGATTAAGCTAATTAGAATACTTAGATCCTAAATAAAATCGCAATTACTAGCTAGCCCCTATATCTGAAATATAATTACTTTTCCTTCTTGCTTATTTAGCTCTAATCTAATTAAATAATTTTTATGTCTATTATCCAGATTATATTAGTAAAACTACTTCCCAAAATACTAGAAGTTTACTTTAATTAAATAAATAATTAATTAAATATTTACCAGAATAGATTAATAGATCTTGGAAATAAGATCCTAAAAGAGGAATATAGTTATAATATATATAGGGTTATATATAACTTAAGGGTATATAATAAACCTCGGATATTACGGGTATTAATTAGGGAAATCGGAGGCCCTTTAACTTTATAACTAATTACTAATTATATTATAAGTATTAGGCTTATAAATTACTAATTATATATATATTATTAGGGCCTCCTATTTAGAGGAGGCTTCCCTGAATTTTATAAGAGAGACAGAAATTAGTTTTATACTAAATTTAATACTATAGTTTCATAACTTACTAATTTATTCTATTATCTTATTACTTACTAATAAATACCTTATAATAACTAAAATAGTAATATAGATATTATAATTTAATCTCTATAAAAAAGCAAAAATTATAAATAAAGAATTCGGAAATAAAGCTTTATAAAATAGTATTTTAAAGTAAGAAAGAGTATTTAAAATATTATATTATAGATATAAAGTATCTAGTAAAAGTAATAAGATAATTAATAAGATTATTAAAATAGATTTCTAGCTTATTTATATTAGCTAAACTAAATAGAAATAGAGTTTTTATAAGTATAATATAGAATTATACTTATTTAATTAGTATTCTTATTATTATAGATCTAATAGAGAATATAGATTTAATACTAAACTAGATATTAACTTAATTTTTAGTAGTTTTATTAAATTTAATACTATTATTAGTCTGCTATAAAGCTTGGAATTAGTTAGAACTAGTAGTTAAGAATCTAAAGGCTCCGGTATTAATTATAACTTTATAAAAGTAGTAAGTATTATATATTAATATATTATTAACTATAAATATCTGGATATTCTTTATTTATTTAGTAGACTTTAAGATATAGTTTTTGCTTATTATCTAATATATAAGAGAAAGGGAAACAAGATTATTTATAAGGGTATTAGTTATAGAAATAGCAGAAGCAGGGGCTATAAAAGTAGCTAGAAAGCTTTTAATAAAAGTAAAATAGAAATTAGAATAATATTTCTTTTCTTTATTTATTTCCGCTAGTAAGGCTTTAAAGATATTACCTACTAGTTTATTCTTATTACTTTTATTATTCTCTTCTTCTTTAAATTCGGTAATATACTATATATAAGTATTATTAAAGTATTTATTAAAATTACAGGTATTTCGGAATTTAAATTAGTAAATATTTCTATTCTTATATTAAGCCTTTTTAATTTCTTATTTCTCTAGTATAGAAATAGTTATTATAGGTTCCGAAATTATAGCTAGGTCCGTATTAATAATTTCTAGATAAATAGTAGCTTGAAAGATTTTGAGAATAGTATTATTAATTAGTAAAATAGGTTTTAGTAATAATTTATTACTTTTTTTTATAAATAGTAATAGATAATTAAAGCTTGTTAATAAGCTAGCCGAGTTTATTAGGAGAGTTTGAAACTATATATTAGTATACTAGTAAGCCTTAATAGAAGATAATAATCTTATTATATAGAAATTTAGTATTTTATAAGATAGAAATAAGGCTATACTATAATTTATATAGGTTATTAATTAGTATTTAAATAAGCTTAAATATTGTTTTTTTAGAGTCTTTTACTATTATAGTTACTAAGATAATAGTATTTTATTTATTTAAATTTCAATAATAGAAACCGGGGCCTTTAAAGAAGCTATAAATATTTATATAAGCCTCTTTATATATATAGCTCGTGAGCTAGTTATTATAGAAGTAGTTTTATACTAGTTCCTTTAATATAATAGGAAAAGCTCTTATTAGTACTTCTTCTAAAAGCTTTATATATTAGTATATATCGAGAAAAATAGTAAGTTTATAATTAAAACTACTATTAGTTCTATTATATTTCTATATTTTAAAGTATATCTTTATTATTTCCCTAATAAGCTTTCTAGTAATAATAGTAAGTATTAATTAATAGAAGTTCCGGTTTAGTAATAATACTAGTAATAGTAAAGATAAAAGCAGTAGATAGCCTTAATTTAAAAAAGGTAAATAGATAGCTTAATTTCTCGACTAAAAGTATCTAATTCCCTTATATCTAGTTCTATCTAGAATAAAATAAACTAATATAATAGGTTCTTAAAAAAGATCTATTCTAATTAGACTATTATTAATAATATTAGCTTTATTTTATATACTCTTTATTTTTTCTCGGGCAAGGTTAATAAAGAATTATATAATAGTAAGGTTTCTATAGTTCTATTTAATATAAATACTACTATATTAAAGTTGGGCTTAAAGATTTTATATAAGTATATAATTAATTAGACTATATACCGCAGTATTAAAGTTTTTGAAATTATCCTGAAATAGATTCTATAGATTATTATTACTCTTCTTATATAAGATATACTAATATATCTTGGTAGTTAGATATTCCTAAAGATTAGCCTTTATTATAGTTACCGGATTAATACCGTTCTCTCATTTCTTAATTAGCTTCTTTCCCTCGTTAGTATCTATACTATACCGAGTTCAGGTTCTCTCTAGTATATATATATAGTTCGTAGTAGGAGGGGTTCAAAGATAAGGCAGTTCGTAATATTTGTAGAAAGGATTCGGTAGTAAAGATATCCAGGTACCTGGTTTAGATGCCAGATGCCTGGTTTAGATACCTGGTTAAGATGCCAGATATCTGGTTAAGATACCAGATATCCCAGATATCTAGGGGTATTAAGAATATTAAAGTAAATATTTTATTCTTAAATATTTTGTCTATAATAAGAAATTTAGGAAGTAAAATATTATAATTCCGGGAAGGTCTAAAACTCAAAGAACTCGATTTAATAATAAAATCGAAATAGTAATTAAAGAGCTTTAAGGGTATATATAGGACATATATTCTAAAAAGAGGGTCCTATAAATATAGATAATTAAATGGCTAATTATTTATTAATTAGTAAAAGCTAGTTATTTTCTTTATAAGTTACTAAATACTTTTATAAAATTAATAAGTAGTTTTCTTCTTTAATATAGAATAGACTAGATTTGTTTTAGGCTATTAAATATTCTTAGAACTAATCTAAAATCTTCTCTAATTTATAAGTACTAACTAATTAATATTAGTTTACTAGTAATATATAATACTATTATATAAATATAGAAATACTAGTTATATTAGTTAGTAAAATTATTATTATTTAGAAATAAGAATTATAATATTATAATATTAATATATAATTCCTAAATCTACTAAATCTAATAGAGTCTAGTTTACTAGTCAAGTTACTTATAGGATATAAGATTATATAACTATATCCTATATCCTATATTATATTACTTATATCTCATATCTCGTATCCCGTAACTATATATATAACTCCTAAAGAAATAGTATATTAAATAATTAGATTAGATTAGATTAATAGCTATTAATCTAATTTATTTACGAAAAAAACTCATTAATTATATTTTATTTATATATTAATTAGATTAATTATAATTAATCTAATTAATCTAATTAGTCCGTATATAACTATAATATATAATAGTACTAGCCAAATCTGGTAATACTCCTGCCTGCTCTGGCTCTAATACTATACTAATTAGGGGCAATAATACTTAGTAAGTAAGTTAAAGCCAAAAAATAAAAGGAGAAATATAGAGATTCCGAGAATAACTAATTTATTATTATTAAAAGTTAGTATTTGGCTACTATTATATAAGCCCTAGCTTAATTTAACTAGGGCTACTTAATAGATACCTTAGTTATTTAATAATAATTAAGTAAACTATTAAGATTTTAAAGTAAATATTATATATAATATTTCTTAAATAACTATTTATTTTATAGTAATCTAAGACCTATATTTATATATATTCAAATAGCTCTTATTACTACTAAAAACCCATATTTAGCTAAATGCCCTTATATAGCTAAATACTCTTATATAGCTAAATGCCCCTATATAGCTAAATTATTACTAGTAGCCTTAGGTACTAATTTCTAATATAAATATTAATTTACTATAATTATATAATAGATTAATTAGATTAATTATAATTAATCTAATTTATTATTCTAATCTAATTAAAAAAAAATCCGAATTATATTAATTATATTCTAATCTAATCTAATTATAATTAATCTAATTAATCTAATTCATCTAATTAATCTAATTAATCTAATTAATTTAATTAATCTAATTAATATAATTAATTCTTTAATATACTATAAAGAAATAGCTATACTAATAATAATAGCTTTAGAAAAGATATTAGCTATAGAAATAAATACTAAATAAATTTTCTTTATTTAATATTAGTAAACTATAACTAATTATTATTTTATTTAATTTTAAATTAATAAACTAAAACCAACTATTATTTCTCTTTATTTTAAATTAGTAAATTATGACTAATTCTTCTATTATTAAAAAAGAGGAAATTAGTTCTTTTATTTTTATTAATATTAAGAAAATATTATTTATTCTAGCTAAGGGCTAAATTCCGAAATTAATTAGATTATAGAAAATAATATCTTTTTTTTATTAGTAAAGAACTAATTACTAGAAAGAAAATATTATTTATTCTAGTTAAAAGTAGATTCGAGATTAACTAGATTATAAAAAATATTATATTTCTAGTTAAGCTCTCTAGTTTTTTATAGTTTAAAAAGATTATTAAATATTAAAAATAATATTTTATTTTTATTTTCTAAAAACAAATATAAGTCTTTTATTAGTAATATTATATTACTTTTATAAGCTAAATTAAATAAGGTTAATATTATATAATAGTTAAAAGCTTAAAGTTTAAAGAATCTTATATATTAAAAAATATTAAACTATAAAATAAAATAAAAAGAATACTTTAATTTTTAGTTTTATTTTATTTAAATAATTCCAGCTTAGTTTATTTTATATTTATTATAATAAAATATTAATATTATATTATAATAATAATATATAAAAATATATAAAAATATAAAAAAATATAAAGAATATAATATAAATAACTAAAGCTTAAATATAATAATATTTATTTCTAATATTCTATTTTTAATAAATTATATTCTTATATTAGCTATTATAAAAAGCTAGTAATTTTATTTTAGTAATATTATAATATTTAATTTAATAAATATTTAATAATTTATTTTATTAGTTAAATAATTATTATAGCTCTATAAAAAAAGCCTATAAATAAGATATTTATAAAAAAACTATTTATTAAAAAAGCTAAACTAAAAAGAAAAAAGAATCTCGAATTAAATTTTTTTAAATAGTTATAATTCCTTATTTATAGTTTAGTTTAATAGAGCTTAGTATTCTAAATTTTCTAAAATATAGCTTTTTTTGGTTTTATTATATATAACTATTATATAATTCCAAATATTAGATATTTAAATACTAAATATAAAATATTAATCTTAAATACTAAATATTAAATATAGAATTATAATATTATTTTCTTTTTTTTATTAAAATAAAGCTTATTTTTAAATAAATAAATATTATAAAATTATTATAATTTTTTATTTTGTTTTTTTAGGCTTATATTTAATTAACTAGCTTCTTTAGTAAATCTAATTACTATTAATTAATTAAATACTAGTTTTATAGCTTATAAAAAAGTATTTTAGATTAGAAACTAGATATTAGTTAAGGTTTTTTTTTCATTTAATCTAATTAATTCTATATAGAAACTTATTCTATTTTATTTTTAATATTAAAATATTTAATATTTTATATTCTTAGTTTATTATTACTAGAATTAGTAATAATAGTTTATTTTTCTAACTAGATAATGAATTATTAATAGCTTTATATAAATAATTAAAAGAAAATATATTATAAATTCTAATATTTTTAAATAGTTTAATTTTATAGGAATTACTAATTTAATATAAGATTAAATAAAATCTAACTATTTAATAATCTAGTTTATAGCTAGAATATTATATTTTCTATTTCTTTATTAATATATATATTTTATTTTCTATTTCTTTATTAATATATATATTTTATTTCCTATTTTAAAATCTATAAAATAATATTTAATATTAATATATTTCTTTATTCTTTTTATATTTATTTTATATTTTTCTTATTTCTTTTTATAGTATTTTCTATTTATCTAATAATTTATTAAACCTTTATTTTATTAAGTTTATCTTAAAATATAGTTATTAGAATTAATTAATTAAAAGAGATTTATAAAAGCCTATTATTAAAGAATTTATATAAAAATATATTAATAGAACTATATAGAAAAATAAATTAAATATAATTAATTATTAGTAAATACTTATTCTAGTTATTTTAGTAATATATAATATATAAATATAATTATTAATTAATATATTAGTTTATGATTTCTATTTATTTATTAGTTTATAAATAATATATTATTAATAGCTTTTATTTTATATTTAGGATTTTATTAAACTTTTTCTAGAATACTAATATAAATTATAAATTGTAATCGGAAATAATAAAAACTAAAAAAACTATAATAATAATAAATAGTTTAGAAATATAGAAATTAATTATAATATATATAATATTATAGCCGGATTTTAAGCCAGATATTAATTTGAAATCTATTATAATATATTATTATAAGTAATTTGAAACTAATAAAAAGTAAAATAAATTAGAAGTTTTATTTTTAGAAATATTTATTTATATATATAATTAATAATTATAAATATATTAAATAATATTATATTATATATTTTTTTTAGTAATATTATAATTATAATAATTTATATGTTTTATTTTTACTAAAATATTATTAATATAGCTATTTCTTTAAGAGTTATATATATAGTTATAAGATATAAAATACGAGATATAAGTAATAAAATATAAGTAATAGGATATAAGATACGGGATATAGTTATATAACTTTATATCTTATTAGTAACTTAATTAGTAAACTAGATCTCTTTAGATTTAGTAAATTTAGGAATTATATATTAATACTATAATATTATAATTCCTACTTCTAAATAATAATAACTTTACTAACTAATATAACTAGTATTTTTATATCTATATAATAATATTATATATTACTAGTAAACTAATACTAATTAGTTTATATATATAAATTAGAGAAGATTTTAGATTAGTTCTAAAAGTATTTAGTAGCCTAAAATAAATCTAGTCTATTTTATATTAAAGAGGGAAACTACTTATTAACTTTATAAAAGTATTTAGTAGCCTATAAAGAAGATATCTAGCTCTTACTAATTAATAAGTAATTAGTTATTTAATTATTTATCTATTTAACTTCTATTATTCTTTAAAACTAACTTCTTTTAGTTTTAAGATTACTTTTTTAAAAACTATCTTTTCTACTTATATAATACTTATACTTATAGAATCCTCTTTCCGGAATATATACTTTATATATACCCTTAAAGCTATTTAATTACTATTTTAATTTTACTATTAAATCGAGTTCTTTAAACTTTAGACTTTCCTGAAATTATAATATTTTACTTCCTAAATTTCTTATTATAAACGAAATATTTAAGAGCAAAATATTTATTTTAATATCTATAATATCCCTAGATATCTGGAATATCTAATATCTGAACTAGGTATTTAATATCTTAATTACTAGATATCTAGTATCTTAATAACTAGATATCTGGTATCTTAACTAGGTATTTAAACTAGATATCTAATATCTGAACTAGATATCTATAAGGTATTTATTAGTAGGTAATAAGATAATAGAATGAATTAGTATATTATAAAACCATAGTATTAAATTCAGTATAGAACTAATTTCTGTCCCTCCTATAAGGTCCAGGGAAGCCCCCTCTAAATAGGAGGCCCCGATAGTATATATATAATTAGTGATTTATAAATCTAATATATATAATATAAATAGTAGTTAGTTGGGATATTAAAGGGCTACTAATCTCCCTAATTAATACCTGTAATATCCGAGGTTCGTTATATGCCCTTAAGTCACGTGCGACCCTATATATATTATAACTATATCCCCTTTCTAGGATCTTATCCCCAAGATCTATTAATCCTAGTAAATATTTAATTAATTAATTATTTAATTAATATAAACTTCTAGTATCTTGAGAGATAGTTTTACTAATATAATCTAAATAATAAATATAAAAATTATCTAATTAGATTAGGGCTAAGTAAGCGAGAAAAAAGAGTAATTATATCCCAGATATAGGAGCTAGCTAGTAATTATAATTTCGTTTGGGATCTGAGTATTCTAATTAGCTTGATCTAAAGTACTAAGGTACTACCCTACGAAATTAATACTACCTATTAGATCTCGTATTAGAATAATCTAAATAGCTATATAGAAAGAATTTAATAAATATTTATATAAGAAACCCATATAAATATTTCTGAGGTCCTAGAAATTATTTATAGGCTTCTGGAAACATATATTAATTAGTTATACTAAATTCCGATTAGAACTAGTACGAAAACTAGTAGTTAATCCAGATAGCTTTTTACCTCTATAAAAGGACCTCTTTATATTACTATATACTCTCTTCCTTTCTAATAACCATATATATAATAACTTTTTCTATTATTACTTTCTAGCCTCTTCTTCTATTCTTTTCTAAGTTTTCTTTAATTATTTTTAATTAATTCTATAATATCTTCTTCTAGCTTTATTATTTGCTAATATAATTATAAGTATAAAAGTAATCTCATAGCCTCCTTTCCTATTACTAATAAATACTTGAAATACTTTAAGTATTTACTTATTAATTCCTTTACCTTATATACTATAGTATCTGGTAAGAAGAATTATAACCATTATAATAAGGGTTCTAAATCTTATATATTAGTAAGTTCTTTAGCTTTAATATCTATTAAAGCTAATGCGATTTCAGATTCCTTATTACTTATTAGAGGCTTACCGGTTCTAGAAAGATACTATTATAACCTTTAAGAAATTTCTTAAAAAATATCCTAAATAATATTATACTAATATAAATAATACTATTAATTAGGTTTTCGAAGACTAAAAGGATACTAATAAGCTTCGGAATTCTTTTTCCTATCTTAATAAAACAGAGAATAATATTATTTGGGTTAGTATCTCAAAAATAAGTTCTTTAAGATATTAATCTTATTACTAAGATTATTACCGAAATTACTAAGTAGTCTATTACTAGTACTTTAAGTACTAATAATATAATACTTATGGCTATTCGGGACCTAACTTTAGAAGTTTGGGTCTTTTATAAGGCATATATAATAGTTATAAGTTCCTTACTTATTTCTCTTAATATTCTTAATACTAATATTATTATAGTATAATTATATCCTATTAAGAAATAAGCGGATTCCAAAGAGTATTAGCTAATTCTTTACTAAGTCCTAAATAAGGCCGGTATTTAGTATTCTTGCTTTAGGAATTAGGAATTTATAGGAATTAGAATTTATTTATTTAAAATATTTATAGCTAGTTTACTTATAATAAATCTTTCTTAATCCTAAACCTTTTTTCTAATAATTTAAATGTAATTCTTATAAGCCTTAATAAAACCCTGGAAAATTTTTATAAATAAAAAAATCTAGGAAAAGAGTATTTCTATTATTATTCTAGACTTTTTCTTAGCTATTTAGGTTCTTTTTTTCTTTTAAATAGTCTTTTTCTTAGTAGTTCAGAATTCTTTTTAATTTTAAGAGATTATTAAAAGGTAATTTCGGATTCTAAACTATAGTTTTAATTATATAATTTTAGAAGTTTCTTAGAATTTTCAAGATTAGGAAAAGTAAATAACTAGGTATTATAATCTTTAGGCTAGGCTTTCTATTTAATTAAATACTATTACTTTTTACTTTTACTATCTTATTAGTAATTAATAATAGCTTTTATTTCCTATTCTTATTCTTTATTATTATTTACTAATTCCGGAAGTTTTCCGGAGAAGTATAGGTATAGCTTCTAATTCTTTTTTACTATATATTTTTTAAGAAAAGAAATATAAAAAGTTAGATATAAATAATTATATATACTTAGTAATTTTAATTTATATACCAAATTACTAATATATTTAAGAATTCTAAATAGACCTATAAATTTTAGCTTAAGCTTTCCTGCCTTAAGTTTAATATTTCTTATTAATAATATTATCTAGGCTTTTTTAGAATAGTATTTAGCTAACTAGTACCTATTATAGTAGGTTTCCCGGTTATTTTATATATAATACTATAAATTCTTAAGCTTTTTTTATTTTACTTTAAGGGTTTCTAGCCTCCTATATATAGCTAGTACCTTTTTTATAATCCTGTCCTTAGGATTTTATAGAAGTTAAGAATAATATTTATAATATATATAGAAAGATATATCCTATAAAACCTAATATTTTAAGTTATTATATATAAATTCCGTAAAAAATAACTTTTTAAACTAGTTATTTTTTTAGATATTATAATAATATTTTAGGTAATATTTTAGGGCCTAGTTCTGTCTTTTTATCTAATTATTTATCTAAGAATAATAAGCTATATTTAAATACTATTTATATATTAAATAGAAATAGAAAGCGAACTAGAACTAGCTAGTAAATACTATTTCTTAATTAGAAATAATTCTATTAGGGAAGCCAAAAATCGAGAAAATATATTCCTATATAATCTTAATAAGCTCCGGAAAGTTAATAATCTTATAGTATATAATATATCTTACTATTTTAGAATACTAGTTAATAACTATAAGAATTATATTAAAATTAGGATCTTTTACCGGGTTCTTATATAGTAGTAGACCTGTAATAAAATCTATAGAGATCTTATCCCAAGGTCTTTTAGGCTATAATAAACTACTAAGCAGACTATATAGCAAATACCTCTTTGCCTTAACTTTTTAGTAAATATTATATTCTTAATAATAATTATAAATATCTCTTTCTATATTCTCCTAATACCAGGATTTTCTAAGAAACTCAAGAGTTTTTTCTATTCTATAATATCTGGCTATTAGATTATTATAATAAAGCTTTATAACTTCTTAATATAAAGTAGGATTATTAGATATAATAATTCTTAAATAATACCTAAATAGGCCTGAATTATTTTTCCAGATTTCCTTTCTCTTAATATCTTTCTTACTAAGCCTTTATTTTATAATATTCTAATATTAAGAATTATTTCTCTAAGCTATCTAGATAATATCCAGAAAGAATTCAGATAAAAGAGCTAGTACTATAGCTCTTTTAGTAGCCGTATATATCTATATATAAGGAATTAGGTATTTGTAATTATCTAATTCAAAAACTCGGGGAATTGAGAAGTCTTTAGTTCTATTAACTAATACGGTTATAAATACTCCTATTACCTTAGCTATAATAATAGAGCCTTTAAGGTATCTTTTTATATCTTGCTTCTTAACTAATTCTATAATTAAGGAATTTATAAGATAATTTATTTACTTGTCTTATAGTAAATATTTCTTCTTAGCTACTATAAATATAGCAAGTATTAAATAATACTTATTCTAAAGAGAGAACTCTTTAGATATCTATAAAAACCTCTAAATTATAATTATAAAAGCTTTCTTTAACTTATTCTAAAAAGTCAGAAGCCAAGTTATATTAATAGAATCTTCTTTATAATTAGGTCTTTTATTAGGTCCGTCTGCTAGGTTTAAAGCGCCTTTATAGTAAATAATATTAAAATTATATATTATAAGATATATTACCTAATATACTTAATAGCTCTCTAGATACTTTATTTCCATAAAGTATTAGAGGTTATTATAGTCTATAATAACCTCAATTATAAATCTGGACCTTTTAAGGTAATAGTACTAGTATTTAAAGGCTTTAATAATTGCAAGTAGTTTCCTATTATAGGTACTATAATTATATTTAGCTCCAGAAAGTTTCCAGAACTAGAATACTACTAAATACTAGTATTTTTTCGGGCTATTACTAGAATTAACTTATTATAAAATAGTACTAGTAATTACGAATTTCAATATATTAGTTTTAATACGAATATTCTTAGAAGAGTTAAAATAAACTAGGATAAGTATTATAGTAAAAGCTTTTTTTAAAGTCTTAAAGCTTTTAGCCGCTTTATCTATTTATATAAAGGAACCAGATTTCCGGCCCTTTTCTATTTCTTTTAAGAGATCTATTAAGCCTATAGTTACCTAAAAGTAATAGTAAATAAACCTATAATAGAAATTAGTAAATCTAAGAAATACTTGAATATTATAGAATAATTTTAATTCTAGCTATTTAATAATACTATAAACCTATTTAGGATCTATATAAATATTTTCTATTTTAATAAAGAAGCCTAGAAATTCGATTTCCTTAATATTAAACTTATATTTACTAAGTTTATAAAATAGGTTATTTTTATATAGCCTAATAAGTACCTAGTAAATATAATTATAGTATTTACCTTTATTTCGAGAGTAAATAAGGATATTATCTAAATAAATAATTATAAAATAATTCAGGAGTCCTATAAGTATAGTATTAATATATACTTAAAATATAACTAGTATATTAGCTAGCCTAAAAGATATTATAAGATATTTAAAATAGCTATAGTAAGTCCTAAAAGCCGTCTTTTACTTATATTCTTTATAAATTCTTATCCGATAATATATATTCTTAAGATCTAGCTTTATAAAAATCTTGGCTTCTCGGAGCTAATTAAGGGTCTTATTAATAAGAAGAAGCAGATACTAATTCTTAATTATAATTTAATTAAGTTTATAATAATTAATATAAAGATATAGCCCTCTATCTTTTTTGGAAATAAAAAGAATAAGTATCCCTACTAGGCTTTTACTAGGCCTTATCTAATATTTATAAAGTATATCCTATAAATATAGATATAATACTTCTAGTTAGGTCTCTAATAAATTATATAAAGGCCCATATAGGACTGTACTATCTATATTAATAAAGTATTTAATATTACTAAGATTAGGAAGTTCTAAAGCTTTATTAGGATTAAAAACTTCTAAGAAGTCTTTATATTTATTATTCTGGAGATAGATAGATATCTCTAAGGTCCCTTTCCGGAAGATATTAATTTACTATATTAAAAACTCCTATTTAGTATTACTAGAACTATATAATAAAGCAGAGACCTAATAACTATTATAAATATATAAAGTCTATTATCTAAGATAGTTATATTTGCTTTTTATTAAGAATAAGACTTGAGGTACTAGTTTAGGATACCGGTTAAGCTCCTTACTAAACTCTTTTAGTATTAGGATCTTAATATTATTAGGCTATATAGGTATATATACTTATTATTTCTTAATATAGTCTATATATTATATAAGAGTTACTTTATAAAATTCTATACTAAAGACAAGGCTATAAGAGCTAATATTCTTATACTTATAAAACCGGAGCTTAAAAGAATATATCTTACTATAATTATCTATAATAAATACCTTAAGATTATAGGCTTAATAGACCTTAAATCTATTTCTATAAAAGGTTATAAATCTTTAGTTATACTTAGCTAAGGTAATAAAGCTCTGGCTTTAAGCCTAATTATTATTAAGGAAGTTATAGTCTAATCCGGTATTACCAAGTCTGCTATATATCTCTAAGGCACTTATTTCTAGCTATATTAATCTTATTTAAATAGTTATATAAAGTAATATATCTTTTTTATTATAGCTAAAATTATTAATATTTAAGATTTAGCCTTTCCTTTTTTCTATTTCTTAGGAGGGTTTCCTCTAGAGTACTTCTCTATAGTAATAGTATTAACCTGCTTCTATAAATACCTTAACTTTTCTATAGTTTTAGCCTTATTAGGGTTTTACTAAGCCTATTTAGTATATTTGAAATACTTTATATTTCCTAAGAAATATTCTTTCTATTTATAAGTCTAATAAACTATATCTAAAATAGAACTAGTATTCTATTAAGGCCTTAAAGGGGCTAAAATACTACCTAAGGGTTTCTTATATAATTTTCGGAACTTATTTTTCTTTTTTTAATAGCCTTATAAATTAGAATTCGCTAAGTTAGAGTTCTTAGGGATAGAATTACTCTTACTAGATTCCCTTGCCTTTACTTTCCTTAATTTAGGATAAGTAGTATATTCTGCTTTCTGAGCTTTCTTAAGCTACTTAGAAATAGATATTACCTTATTTCCTGAGAGAATAGATATAAGTATTTAATAAGTCTTATAATTAGATAAAGTAGTATTAAGAGTCCGGACCTAGTCCTGCTTAGGGTATAGGTCCTAGTTAACTTCGAGACTAATTATCCGAGTATATAACTCGGTAACTATCTTACTATTTTTCTAATAAAGATCTTAGAGCTTTTTAAAGGTATCTTATTAACGGGTTTAAGGTACTTAGAATATATTAGCCAAGTAAGCCTTAAATTACTTCTAATAGACCTTATATAATAGTAGGCTTTACTTTATTATAGCTTTTCAAGTATTATAAGGTTTATTCCTAAGGGCACTTATAGTAAAGTTAACTCTAGAAGAGTATCTATTATAAGTCTAAGGTTAGGTCCTAAAAACTATTTCCTAGAAGAATATGAATATTCTCTATTTCTTAAGGGACTTTCCATAATATAAGTCAGGTATCCGAACCTTAAAAAGCTTCTCTTAGTCCAAATATATCTTTAGGATATTATATAGTAGCTCCTAATAGATAGTATCGAGATTACTCTTAAAGCTTATTATATTAGGAAAGGAAATAGGTTCTAATCCTATTTCAGGAAGTTCCCTAGTAGGAATTACCGAGAAAGAGGAAATAAACTTATAAATAGAGTTTCTATAAGATATAGTAAACCGTAAGATATCCCTGAGAATATTCTTATATTACTCTAACTATAGGATATACTAGTTAATTATATCTACTAATTCTTACTTTTATTAGAGCGCTTTGACTTTAGTATATAAGCCCTATTCTATAGCTTAGGTAGT